>NC_092789.1:23655975-24860339 GCF_047496795.1 Chiloscyllium punctatum | reverse complement strand
TAAACTTCTCAACTCAAACAACTCACAACATCTGTAGCCTGCTATTCTGCTAAAATCCTCCCTTTCTCTGTAAATTGCTCTAACCCATCCAAACCTCCCAATCTCCATAAACTCCGTCACCTCCGACAACGTGCCCAATCAGTGTAACGTCTTCCAGTCTCAATAAAAAATATCAGTCTGTTTAGGCCATACTATCTCGCGAATTCGCTCAGATCCCTCAAACTTTTCCAGTCTGTGTAACCGACTCTAATCCCTGTTACTCTCACGTTTCAGTTCCTAAAAAAAGACTCACTGTCTATGTAACATCCTCCCATTGGAATCACCCACCATGTCAACGTAAGCTCTCCCAGACTCCACAGCCATACGCTCATCTCCATAACCTCCTGCTCTCACAACACTATATGTGTAATCGTCACCCTCCCTTTCAATCCTCCCTCCTGCAGTAACCTTCTTCATCATCAACAACTCTCACAATTCACGAAATCTCCTTTGCTGCTACAATGCTCCTAATGCATGCAACATCCTCACGTCCTGATATCCCTTCCCGTCTGTGTAACCATCACCATCCTTCAGTGGTCGTCTCGGGAACATTTCAGAGGAAGGAAGAGTTGTAGAGGCCGGACCATGTTACGGAGATTGGGCGGACTGTAGAACCGAAGGATGGTAGAAATTTAAGAAGGAAGGTGAATCCTGCAGGAGATAAGAGGTAGCGGGATTCACGGAATAGCAGGATGGGACCGAGAATGGGTTGTGAAATCTGAAGGAAGGTACAATCTTGATCTGATTTGTTTGTGGGATTCAACGGTAAAATATTTTGTTTCTGTAAATACACAAATTTGGTTCCTTGCTGAGCTGGTCCTGGGAATCTTTACTGGAATGGATGAGCACAGCTTCAAATTCCCAGGCGGGGAGATGTGATATGAGATGGCAATCTATTTACTCATTCTGTCTATGTGTCTGGTACTGATCTGTTGCTCCTCATGTGACCTCGAGATCTGCATAAACGACCAAAGCTCACCTTATCAAAGCCTTCAATTGGAATATTCTTTATTGTTTTCATTATTTTTAAGTGGCAGTTCTGTGATATGCAGTAATCGCTGGTCAAGTGCAGAGAACGTCAGCTTTTTCATTAAGCCGGACTTATGCAATGGGGTTTTGTGGATTCTGTCCTTTTCTGTAGACAATCATTCAGAGGATTTTATAACCAGGGAATCTGAGTGCTGATATTCTTTGCTGTGTCGAGTTAGTCGTCATGTGACTGTAACAGAGACGGATTGTTTGTGGCTAGCCTGTAACACTGTAAATACCGATACTGGGTCAATGTTACTGCACTGGCCTCTGAGCATCAGGAGCTGGAAAACCTCATGCTGTTTTTTATGTGGGGTCTGTCACTAGATAGGGAGAGAGCAGTTCACTGAGTAAATGACATATAGAGATTTTGGAAACTTCCTGTTGTCTCTAGCCTTGTGCCATATAGTTATCTACCTCTCATGAAGCGAACCTTTTCCGTTCTCCAGTCCCTTCTGCTGCTGAACGCTTCACCTCTTTTTAACCAATTTCAGCTCTTACAGCCTGGCTTTCGTCTGCAAACTCCTGTAGTACGCAATGACGTTGTTCTTTATTGTCCTGTCAAATGCCAAAGAGCTGTGTAGAAACAAACTTGAAATAGGTTTGCGTCAATGAAAATAAAACACTGTTCCCTTCTCCATATTATACAGGAAGTCTCTTTGTCAAACTGAGTCTCCTTGTTTGTGTCTCCCAAGAGAAGAAGGTCACATGCTTCCAGGATCCACCCTAAACATTCCCTTGTGAATCCGTACCAATGAGGTCAACTCTTATTCTGATGACCCTCAGCGGGCACAGAACACAAGTGCCCAAGTTGATATTCCTCTAGCTTTCTGCAATAACTTTCTGTTGCTCGATTCCTTCTTAATTCTGAAACCTGCAAGAGTCTGGACACTGCTCCAAACCACTGATTACTGGGAGTGCTGCACACCTCCATATGTCTGTAAATATCACACACTCCTGGAGGTCGCCTCATCTCTGCAAAATCCTCCACCTTCCAGTTTGTTTCTCCTCTTTCTGTTTTCTCCTCCAGCCATCGCCATCTCTGTATCCACCAATCTCTACAGTTCTCCCTGGCTCAGTTAACTAACTGTCTCTGGAAGTGCCTGCAGCTCTAACAGCCATCCCTATCTGCGAAATTTACTCTCGACACCACAACCCTTGCAATGTCTGAAAACTCCAAAAGCTTTCGATATCTCAGTAGCAACCTTCTGTCCGTCAACGCTTATTATATTTTATCAAATGCTACAACCCTCAGATCGGCGTAAGCTGCACCAGGCCTTCCAACATTCTCGATCTCTCTGACTGTCTCCATTGATTTCCAGTCTCTGGAATACTCCCACTTCTTTAACTTCATTCAGACTCATGTTATAGTGAGCTACTCTAGTCCGTGAAACTCACATGGCAGTGGACATCCCACAATTGAGACGATTATACTCATTTTTATAATTTCCTGCAACCTCGAATACCATCGCTATTTCTGTAAACTTTTCTTGCCGCTCGTACTCACTCTATACTGTGTGAATGCCCCAATCCACTGCAAACTCCCTTCCAGACCATACAGTGATCGCCATCGGTGTAATCTACTTCAACCCTTTATCCACCAAACTGCGGATACCTTCTCTATCTCTCGCAGCATATTAGCATTTTTCAGTCTCTAAATTCATCCCAATCTGTTGAAACTCCTTCAGTTGTTATATGTTTCCCTATCGGTGTGACGAATTTGAGGCCATTACATCCTCCTTCTCTCTGTAAATATCTCCTCTTACTGTAGCCCATCCTAATATCCGAAGGGACTCTCATCTCTGACAACCCTCTCTGCGATTGCAACCCCCTTTCAGTCACAAGAAACCAAGCTAACCCTGTCACATCTTCCAGCATGCATAAGACTCACTCTCTATGAAATATCATCCAGTGCATAAAATCCTTTCACTGTCTAATATTCTGCAGTCCATGTTACCCTTCCTGTCCCTTTAATATTGTCCAGTTCGTACAATCCTGAATGTCACTGTAACATTCTCCACGACATGATACAATTCCCATGTCGGGAATGTTGTCCAGTACATATCACGTTTCCTGTCCCTGTAATATTCTCCAATCCATACCACCCTCTCTCCAGGTGTTGCCAATTTCCCTTTCCCTCTAACATCCTCGAGTCCATACCATGCTGCACGTCCCTGTACTATTTTCCAGTCCATGACCACTCCCTATCCATAAAACATTCTTCAGTCCACTGCAACCCCACCGCCCTGAAACATTCAGCAGTCAATTCCACAGTCACTGTCGCGACAATATTGTCCTGTACATGTTATCTTCTTTCTCCCTGTAATACTCTGCGGGCTCCACAACAGGAATTAAATGTTCTGCAACCTTAATTCCCCTGAATGTCCCCACATCCTGCTCAATGTAGTCTCTTATGATCTGTGAGTTGCACACCCATTCATATGCCTGAAATCTAATTCAGTCCCCTCCATCTCTATAACTTCCACCAATGCTACAACACTTTCTCCCACGGACATTTACCAGCACCTGCGAGCATCTTTCACTCTTTTCGATCGTCCTGAAACTGAACGCCTCCCTATCTCTGAAACCACCATCCATCTTTTTAACCCCCATTAACTCTGAAACAATCCCCGCATTTGAAACAAGGCATATGGAATGACTGCATTAAGTGAAGTGAACACATTTGATCGAACTGTCACGACGGAGGTGTGCCTGCATAATGACTATGGGCGGGAAGTTTTCAAAGTTTGTCTTGATTTAGGCAGAATGAGCGTGAAGGCAAACAAGGTCAAGTTATGTTGTGAAGAAGCGATGCAGTGTATGAATTAGTGAGACAGCCAATTAAATATCGGAATTTTATAGAAAATGATATTTACATAATGAGGTTAAATTTAGCGTTGATTTTGGTGAAACTGAGAAGCCGTAATCTGCAGTAACAGTTTCAGGAGTGACCATGTAGACACCAAATAATTATGCTCATGTAAATACGGTTACAGACAGCAAATTGAAAGTACTTGTCGCACGGACAGTACAGTAACTGTGTGTGACATTAGTGTCCATCCCGACTAGATAACTAATGATTATAAGGGCTGTATTTGATGGAATCCTGGATTGTAAATGAGATAGTTTTCAGTTGTAGCATCTCGAATAATCATCAAGAGAATCGTTTATTCGAATTCAAATACTATACAATGAAAAATATCTTATGATCTCTTACTGAAGAAGGTTTGTGAACAGAGAACCATGTCACTATATAATATTTTATTGAGTTTGAAACTGATTAATAGAAGACCATGGGATGTCACAGTGGTATCAGGCCATTTGGGAGTTTGAGTATTTCGGCCATTTAATGAGATCATTTTGGATCTGGTAATCCCCAATTCTACTTTCCCTCCCTTTCCACGTAACCATTTTATCCCAAATGAATTAAAATCCGACCATTTCTGCTGCAAATATGCTGAATTACCCAGCCTCGACAGCATTCTGAAATCAGGAATTCATGCATTCACCGTGATGTGAGTGAATAAATTCCTCTTCATCTCCACGTTGAATGTGGGAGATCTTGGTTGGATTTTATGCACCCTGGATACAGATTCGCACACAAGCAAAATCAAAGTGAGTGTCAAAGATATGTTTGAGAGACGACGTGATAGTTAGTGGCTAATGAAGAAGGATAGCAAAGGCTGCAGCAAAATACAGAGCAAATGGAAAGGTGCGTGGAGAGATGAGAAATTAAGTTGAATCCAGATAAGTGTGCTCTGATGCAATTTGTGATATTAAATGTAAGAGGAAACAGAGATGAGGGTCAACGATATTCAGAGGGAAGTTGGGGCACGCCCACAGCTGCCTGAAAGTGTCCATACAACCCTGTAAGTTAGAAAAGAAAGTACATACCATGCTTGCCCTTGTTGGTCACAGGATAGAGTGTAGTTGTTTGCACATCGTGTTGTATTTGTATGAAACTTTTGTTTGACCGCAATTGCAGTACTGTAAGTAGTTCTCATCGCGAATCGATTCTCAGAAGGTGGAGTATTTTTAATGCGTGAAAAAGCAGATTCCAGGTTGCCTGTTTTATGTGAGTTAAGAGTATGTTAGCTGTAAGGCGACATAGAATAAAATCTTCGATTGTTTTTTCTAGAGTGTCAAAGACTGAGGGGCAACTAGGTACAGAAGGATAAATAAGGAGAGGCAAGGATAATGTTTATGATCGAAATCACATTGACCCCACCGAAATGTTAAACATAACAATGCATATAATTAAGGGGATATGGGGACAGTTTAAATGAGGTGTGCGAATCAAGTGGTTTTAAATTGAGAGTGGAGGTATGAGCAAAGTTTTTAACTTGGCATTAGACAGAAGCATAAACATGCAGAGATTAGAGGGATAACGACCACTTGTAGGCAGATAGGATGAGTCGACAAATGCATGGTAGGCCGCAGGGCCTATTGCTGTCCTGTATTCTTCTATTTTCTAAATTGGCAGCATCTACCCTGTCCAATCCCCTCAGAATATTGAATGATTATTCAATTTCTCTCACATTCTTCGAAATTCCAATTGGTTCAAACAAAATATACTCCGCCTGTTGTCATTATAAAATTCCTCCATTGATGGGATCAGCACATTGAACCTTCTCTGGTTTCCACCCAATGCAAAATTATCTTTTCTTAGGGCACTCAGACTGTTCATAATATTGTTTCTGTGGTCGGATTCGTACCTTGCAAAGTTTTAGCAAGACCTCCCTATTGTTAGGCTCCATTCCCCTTGTAATAAATGCCAGCATGTGATTTGCCTTCTTTATTCACTGAAAGTTACTTTTCTCAGAGTGATACACAAGTATGTCAAAACCTTTTGTGGAGTCAGTCTGAAACCAACGGTGTTAGCTTGAAAGTCATTCAGGAATGTGCTGCAACGTATTGTAAATTTTATGGCATTAAATACTAATTGCATCCTTAGAATCAAGGGAAGAGACGTTTCATAGAAGAGAATTTGATTTTGAGCCTGTTAGATTTTATTTGTTTGTATGAATATCATTGGAAAAATAGATAAGAGTATGGCTGAGGAGTGTTGGTAAGAGGATATGGTTTACTTGAATTTTCAGGAGCCTTTAAACATGTTCAGTAAGAGTTAAAGAGTAACTCGGGAAAGAAAAAGATACGATGAAGATCAATGACGTCGTCTTTGTGACAAACCAAAGGAGTTGGACGAGTTATTAAGCAAAACATTCCCTTGAATATTTACAGTGGAGAAAGGCATGGAAACCCTGGAGCTTTGGGAAATATATCGTGATGTTTTGGAAATAATCCACAATAGCGAAGAAAAAGTTATGGAATCTTAAAATGAACAAAGTTAGATCAATCATTGGGAGCTCATTAATTCTATCCCGGGACATTGTGCGAAGCTAGGGAAGATATTGCAGGTCTCCTAAAAAAGGCATTTATATGATCAATAGAAACGGTATGGTACCAGAAAACTGTTGGGCGGCTCATATTGTTCCATCACATAAGGGTTGCTTGGAAAAGCCAGGAAACTACAGACCAGTGAGGCCAGTGAGAGAGGAAGTTGTTAGAGGATATTCTGAGAGAAACTAGCTCCATGCATTCGAAAAGGCAAGGGCTGTTGTGTTTCTGTTCGCCGAGCTGGAAATTTGTGTTGCAGACTTTCGTCCCCTTCCTAGGTGACATCCTCAGTGCTTGACAGCCTCCTGTGAAGCGCTTCTGTGTTGTTTCCTCCGGCATTGATCGTGGTTTGTCTCTGCCGCTTCCAGTTATCAGTTCCAGCTGTCCGCTGCAGTGGCCTGCATAGTGGGTCCAAGTCGAGGTGTTTGTTGATATAATTTGTGGATGAGTACCATGCTTCTAGGAACTCCCTGGCTGTTCTCTGTTTGGCTTGTCCTATAGTAGTAGTGTTGTCCCAATCGAACTCATGTTGCTTGTCATCTGTGTGCGTGGCTACGAAGGACAGCTGGTCGTGTCGTTTCGTGGATAGTTGGTGTTCATGGATACGGATCGTTAGCTGACTTCCTGTTTGTCTTATGTAGGACAAATGCAGGAGGAAACATCACAGAAGCGCTTCACAGGAGGCTCCCAAGCACTAAGGATGTAACCTAGACAGGGGAAGAAACGTCTGCATCACAGATTTCCAACTCGGCGAACACAACCACAACAACGAGCACCCGAGCTACAAATCCTCTCACAAACTTTGAAGGCAAGGGTTGCTTATAGATTGACAGTATGGCTTTGTGAGAGGTAAATTGTGTCTCACAAACGTGATTGACTCTTCGAGGAGGTGGCCAAGAGGTAAATGAATGCAGAGCCGGCAACCATGTCTACATTTCCTTCATAAGTAATTTGACAAACTACCAGGGAATAGGAACAGATTACTGTAAAAGTGTTTGGGATCCAGTTAGAGCTATTCAAGTGGATACAAAATTGGCTTGATGTTTGGAGACAGAGTGTGACGGAAGACGTTTTAGTAGGTGTCATTTGTCGATGTCATTTGGATAAATGATTTAGATGAGAATACTTGTTTCATGATAAGTAGGTTGTGGGTGACACTAACATTGCTGGTATATTGGATAATGAAGAAGGTTACCTGTGATACAACCGTATTATAAGTTCTGCTGGGTTAACGGACTGAGGAGCTGCAGATGGAGTGCCAGATGTTGCATATTGATAAGACAAAATGGCGTGGGACTTGTACACTTAATATTAGAGCCCCACGTAGAGAAGTCAAACTGAGAACTAGGGCTGTAGGTACACAGTTCATGGAAAATGGTGTCACAGGAAGACAAGGTAGTGACGCAGGTGTTAACACCGTTTGCCTTCATTATCTGGAGCACATTTGTGGCTGTCCAAGACGTTGGTGCGGCCAAATTAAAACTGTTTGGATTAGCAGGATTAATTCATCTAGTTCACTTACGTCCTTTCAGGAAGGGCAGCTGACATTCTTACATGGTTTGGCTCAAATGTGATTCCAGACCCACAACAATATGGCTGAATCTGACCTGCCCTCTGGGCAATTAGCATTCGGCAACGTATGCTGTTTCAACCCGTAACACCCTGCATCCCAATGAATGAATAACTAAAAAGATATATTTCCTTCCCTTCATTTGCAAACACCTCTAGCTGCAGCAATTTCGACCTGCTTTGTAACACATTTCAGGTCCTGGCCACTTTCTGTAAAACTCAAACTGCCTCCATCACCTTCAGCGTCTCTGTTCCTATCATCTCAGTTTTCACTGACAATGATTCCCCTTCCCACTGCCCTCCTGCTAGGATTTTCGTTCAAATCCCTTTAATACTTACTTTCAGAACATCCTCTCGCTTCAGAATTTTTAGAATTTTTTAGTGATCTTCGAAGCCTCTTAATGTCATACAATACACTTTGTACTGAGTGAGGAACAGCTGGGAATTTTTAGTGAGTTTTTGCCTGTTTCAATAGAATTCCCTTTTGTTGGGAGTTTACACCGTTTACTGTATACCCTGTTTACCTTCGTCACTTCTCTTTTCAAACTCATATCTTGAGTCTGTTGGTAGCGTGTCCATTCTGTGATTCACGTTAAAACTTTATAATTCATTTAAATTTCATTTAATAAAAAACTCCCAGAGGATCTGTCCAATTGAGATCACCCATCCACTCAGCCTTATCACGCAATGATCAATCTGAGACAGCTACATCCCGAGACAGTTGTAGAAATGTTTTTCCAAATATATACTGACAGAAACATTCTCCAAAAGTCACTTCCAATATTTGCCAGTGTGCTTGCCCAAGCTTACAAGAAAGTTATGTCTCCCAAAACTATCAAAGTGTCTTTGTTAAAAATTCCAATGAATTATTGTTTAATCCAATGATGAGCAATGCAATGCTGTCAGATGGCCTAAAACTATCTCCCCCAACTCTTTTTGACACTGAGTACCGACAATTTGCATTCAGGCTGATTCTACTGTATAATCAGAGGCCAAATGCTTTCTCTGTAATGCCTGTGTTATCCATTCCTGTACGGTTGCCCATTATGCTTTCCCATTCTGCGTAAGAACCAGCAAGTTTGTGTCACATTGAACATTTATGTTCCATCTTTTACTCGTCCTGTAACCATGTCTCTCTGGCAGCTAACGCTCATTTATCTCTATGTCTCAATTTATCTACCTTATTACAGTTACTTTGTCCATTATAAGAAAGAATATTATAATTGACTTTTCTGCCACGTTTTCCTCACACAAACCTCTCAACTGATGTGAACTTTTAGTTAGTCTCTGTCTGTTCTTGTTGCCTTCTGCCTGTCCTCAGTCATATCCCCGTGCGGTACGGAATTGTCACATATTTTCTTGGATTTGGAAAGCTGATGTCAACTGAATCCTGTTCCTGTGACCTCACTGTCAGTTTAAAACCCTGTCCATCAATCTAACGACATGATTGGCCATGCCACTGGTCCCAGCACGGTTCTTTTGTCACCCAATGCAATGTCGTTTGTATTTTTCATTCGTGGCCTGTGGGTGGGTCTGGCTGGCCTGCATCTCTTGCCCACCCCGAGGTGCCCCTAAACTGTGTGGCTTGCTGGGCCATTTCAGAGGGTAGTTGAATGGTAACCACATTGCTGTAGATGTGGAGAAACACTATGATGCCTCCATAAGGTGAGGATGGCAGATATTATTCACTAAAGACACAAATGCGTCAGATCGATAATGTGTAACATCAGCAAAGATTTAAAGCTAATTTGTAGATTGTTAATTAAGTATTTTCAGGAGCAGGGAATTCAAATTCAACGTTTTGTTATGTTGGGATTTGAACTGAGGCCCCGTGAACATGAGATGACATTTAGGTATTATCACGAGGCCATAACTTTGCGTGTTCACAGGTTGCTCTTCCTCGTGCAACATGAGTCAAAACTCGTTCTTCCATGCAATTGTTGAATCTTGAAATCTTCCTGCACTCTTGTGATAGCACGCATTATCTCAACATTTGATATACCTCACCATGTTGGTCTACTTGTTGCTTCTGTCACCTGTCAGTCTGACAGCTACTCCAGATCCTGAATTGAATTGAATTGAACTGAATTTTACTGAGGCACAGTGAAAAGCTTTGTCTTTCAAGAACCACAGGCAGATCCTAGAGTTAAGCAGCATAGATAAGTAACTAATAGGTAAATAGCGGCAAAAGCAAAATCACTGGTACAGGAGAATGTTAAGAGTCGGTGAGTCCATTCAGTATTCAAATAACAGTAAAGTTGAAATTGTTTTGCTGCTTGTGTTCAGGCGTCTGTACTTTCTCACAGATAGTAGATGTGGTTGAACAACAATGCTGGCGGCCTTTCCTTGACAGGGGACCTGGTCGATGAATTCCATAGATGGGAGATTGGTTATTTTGATGATCTGGGCAGTGTTCAACAAGCTTTGTGACCGTCTCCAATCTTGAATGTGACAGTTGCCAGACCAGGTAGTGGTATATCCAGGCAGAATGCTCTCGATGGAACCTATATTGGCCGTCACGCCAAATTACCTCAGCTGCCTGAGGAAGGAGAAACATTGTTGTGTCTTTGCAAAAAGTGCTTCCTTATGAAGAGTCCAAAAACGCTTATTGTGAATGACCACTCCCAGGAACATAACACATTCTAGTCGTTCCACCACTATGCTAGTAATGTGTGTGAGTGTCTTGGGGAGGGGGGGCGGGGGAATGAGGGGTATGGGGGGTTGGTATGAGTAACACACTGCCGAAAATTAATAATGAATTCCTCGGTTTTGCATGACATTGGGAGCTGGCTTGTTCTCAGTGCACCGTTTTGCAGGTCTTCCACCTCCTGTATTAGGGTCATAGGGATGTACAGCATGGAAACAGACCCTTCAGTCCAACCCGTCAATGCCGACTGGATATCCCAACAAAATCTAGTCCCACCTGCCAACAGCCAGCCCAAACCCTTCATATTCATATACCCATCCAAATATCTCTTAAATTTTGCAATTGTACGAGCCTCCACCACTTCCTCTGGCAGCTCTTTCCATACCCGTAACACCAGCTGTGTGAAATAAATGCCTCTTCGGTCTCTTTAATATCTTGCCCCTCTAACCCTAAACCTATGCCCTCTAATTCTGGTCTCCCCGACTCCAGGGACAAGATAATGTCTATTTGCCCTATCTATGCCCATCATAATTTTGTAAACTTTTTTACCCTTGGCTATTTCTCCTATTTAAGACTTGCATGTTTTCACCAACATTTTATAACGTCATCTCGTAGCTTCAGTTTTCCAAGGGATATATTGAAGGCAATGTCACAAATATCTCCAATCCATAGACTTAGTGCTCTGAACAAGGAGAGCAATGAGCCAAATTCTTCTTTCACCACGCTGTCCACCTGTGATGCCACGTTCGAGGAAACTGGACCAGTGGGCCAAGAAATGAAAAATGGAGTTTCATTCAAGTATTGGATTTTGTTATGAGAAACTAGGGTGGATTAACACATGTAAGGTTCGGGCTCTGTGCAGTGATGTCGAACACAGAACGGCCAAGGATCAAGACCCTCTTTAATATCTGTATTCACTCTCTACTGAATCACTAATCTTGGAATTCACAAACGTACGAGCAATTACTCCTTTATTTTCAGAAAATCGCTTTTTGTAAATGATGCACAGCAGTGGACCCAGCACTGATAGTTATGGTACGCTGCTAGTTACATCCTTCCAGTCTAATTAACACTACTCCACCGCACATTTTATGTTATCTACTGTTAAGCAAATTTTGAATCCAGTTGGCTCGCTCTTTCTAATACAATGTGATCGTCCATGACTAAACAAAGTACCATGCTAAATCCTGTCTAAGGCATTGCTGAATTCAGAAACGGCGTCTATTGTTCTGCCTTCATCCACTTTCCTTGTCACCTTTTCAAAAAATTCAGTTTAACTTTGTGAGACATGATTTCCCATGAACAAAGCCATACTGACTACCTGTAATCAGCCTTCGCCGTTACAAATACACAGAAATCCCATCTGTCAGGATGGTCTCCAACAAATTACCTATCCTGACTTCAAGCTAACTGCTCTTCAGATCCATGGCTATTCCTCATAGACTCAACATCATATTCATTGGCACAGAATCATACAGCACTGGAACTAACCGCTCAGTTGTAGCCAACGATAATCTATAATTAATCCGTCCCACTGATTAGCTCCTGGCCCATTTTCCTCCAAATCTTTCCTATTCATGTTCTTATACACATGCTTTTGAATGTTGTAATTGTGACCACATCCACCCCTCATTCCATAAGTTCATTCATCACACAGAGCACACCCTCGAACAATTTGTCCCTCGTCTTTTTTTTAAAATCTCTGTCCTCTAATCTTAGTCTCAAAACGCCGCTGTTACTCGGAAAAGACAACTACCATTAACGCTATCACGAGCACACATTATTTTATAACCTTCTATCAGATCGCCAATCAGCCTTCAGGTTGCAGTGATAAAAGTTTCAGTCTATGCAGCCTTGCAGTGTAAAACAGATCTTCCATCCCGGAAACATCCAGGTATAATCGTATCTTTCCTGAAACTGGGTGAGCAGAACTAGACGGGCTATTACGGAAGATGCCTGAATATTCTCCTCGACAGTCGGAACACGACTTCCAAATTCATATACTTAAGGGACTGAGCAACAAAGGCAGGATTGCCAAGTGACTTCTTAAACACCATGTCTGTACGTGATGCAAACATCAAAGAGTTATGGAAATGAACCCAAGAATCCCCTGTTCTGTAACACTGCATCAGACTCTCCTATTAATTGTATGAGCTCTCCCCTTGTTTGTTGAACCAAAATGCCTCACCTCACATACATTAGTTTGAACTCGATCTACAGTTTTCATCCATGTCACCCATATCATCATGATCCCTTTGTAATCTGAGAAAACCTTCTTCACACTCCATTATCCCACCCTCCAGTCTTTCAGGACATCAGACGTGGTTCTCAGTGTCAGAAACAGCTCTGCTAGGGAGTCTGCATTTATTTTTCCGCAGCTACCTACAATGTGCTGTGGTACACATAATCAATTTCTGGGGATTTATCTAACTATTGTTTATTAAAAAAAAATAAACCTCCAGCATCTCCTCTTCGGTAATGTGGATGCGTTTCAAGACGGAGTGGTGGAGTCATGGCAATAGATGGCAGAGAAACAGACTTAGCTAGCCCATCCAAACTGCACAGCTAACCTCGAGACATCTAGTCCCATGGACCAGCATTTGGCCAATAATGACATAACCAACCGGATAGCCCTGAAACGTTATAATTGTATCAGTCTCCGCTACTTCCTCTGTCCGCTCATTACATCCTCTGTGTGACAAGGTTGTGCCTTTTAATCTCTTCCGCTCTCAACTTACACCTATGTCACCTAAGTTTGCACTCCCAACAACGAAAAAAAGCCTTTGTCTGTTCGCCCTATCTATGCCCCTCATGGTTTTATAAGGTCACCCCTCAGCTTCCGATCCTCCATGGAAAATATCCCGTGCCAATTCAGCCTCTCCATAATGCTCAAATTCTCCACCCGGGCAACATACTTCTAAATATTTTATGAGTCCGTTGAAGTTTCATAACATATTTCCTAAAGCAGGGAGACCAGACGTGCACATAGTATTCCAATAGTGGCTGAACGTGTCACTCTTTATTTCCCCAATTTTCCTCTGAGTACTTTCTGAAAAACATTCTTTCGGATCTCAACGGTAGTTACATACATCGATGGCCTCATTGATCATTAAAGGATCCTTTATTCTCCCTGGTTACTCTTCTGCCCTTAACATACTTGTAGAATGCCTTTGGATTTTCCTTAATCTCCTCTGCCAAATCTAACTCATGTCCCTTTTTTCAATTCCTGATTTTCAGGCAGAGTATTCCTACAGCCCTTATGTTCCGCAAAGGATTCAATTGATCCAGCTGACATGTGTCCCCCTTTTTGGCCAGAGCATATATAGACAATCAGTGTTTCTGAATTTCGGCAACATTGCCCTGCACAGTAATAGGAGCATGTTGGCCCTGAATGCCCATTTTGTCTCAGTTTTAAAAATATTCCCACATGCTACTCTTCCCTTCTCATGCAGATAGCCTTCAAAATCAACGTTTTAACGTTCCTGTCTCATGCTACTAAATTGATCTTTCGTCATTGTATGACTCGGCTTTGAGGACCAATCCTATCCTTTTCCATAGCTATTTTGAAACTCAGAATTGTCATCACTTTGTCAAATTGCTCCCTCAGGACCACCTCAGTCCATTTCCTTCCCTTGATTTCAAAGGGGAGGTAAGGTTTTGCCCCTTTCTCCAATCGGGTTGGGAGTTTTCTGGAACATACTTAACAAATTTCTCCAACCCAATCATTTAACGCTGTGGTAGTCGTATTCAAGATTTGGAAAGGTTATAAAACCACATCATTACAACTCTGTTATTCTTGCTGATATCTGAGATCTCCTGACATTAGTTGTTGATCAGTCTCCTAGTGATAATCAGGAGGACAGTCGTGTCAACGTGATGACCAAATTTTATTGCTCCTTCCTCCATGATAGCCTCAAAGGATGATCCCACAGGAATATCCTCTTCACGTACTTCTGTAATATTTCCCTGTTCAAAACTACCACCATTCTTCATTTGCCTCCACTGCTATCCTTCCTGTAGCATGTGCACCATGGAACAATGAGCAGTCAGTTCACTCCCTTCCTTAACGACGTTACTGGAATGCCAGTAATATTCCACTCCCATGTTCCAATCTGCCCAACTTGTCAGGCCCGTTGCAATAAAATAATTACAGGTAGTACATCAGTTTTTCCTCATTGTTTGCTGTGTTGCTCCTGCGAAGTCGATTCAAACTGTTGTTTCCAACTTCTGTATCAGCCCCAGTTTCCTTTCTGGACTTAGGACTGTTTAGGATCTTACACCCTTGTTAGTCTAGCTTAAATCCTCCGGAGCAGCTCCAACACTTCTCCCCCTCAGGATATTGGCCTCACTCCCACCCGCAGTTGAGGTGTTTTCCTCAATGTATCGACCTGTGCTGACTCCGTCAGGGATCTAAGGACTTTCACACCAAGGTCCCTCAGTACTCCACAGTAATCAGTGCTGATTATCCCCATTCAATCTCTGCATTTCCAAGATTTAATTTATGGTGTACTTAGGAATTGTTTCCAATTATTTCCCTCCCACCTATTTCAGAGTATATGCCCAACCGATTTCAGAGTATCTGCTCTGTAATTACCTGGCCGCTTCCTGCTGCTTTCCTTGATGAAAGGATCGGCATTATCTCACCTTCAGTCTTTCGGCACTTCTCCTGTGGCCAGCAAAGTGGTAAATATATCTGCCAGGGCCCCTCATCACTTACCTCCCATTGAAGACTGTGATACATTACATTGTGAACTGGGGACTTCTTCATCTTCCTGCCTTTGAAAACATATAATGTCTCCTCTTTTTGATCTTTACATTTTCGAGAACCTAAGCATCACCACTGAATTCCTCTACGACAGCATCTGTCTCATTTGAGAATGCAGATAAGACGTATTTTTTTAAGAAATCAACTGTTTTCTCTGGCTCCATGCACAGTTTGGCGCTTTGGTTTCGGAAAGGTCCAACTCTTTTCGACGGAATGGTCTAACTCTGTATTTATTACCTTAAAAAATCACAAAATACAAGGTTATATGCCCACAGGTTTATTTGGAAGTACTAGCTTTTGGAGCGATGCTGTTTCATAAGACAGCTATGGAGCAAGATCGTAAGACACGGAATTTATAACTAACAGTATCAGTGTCATGCAACTGAAGATATATATTGAACAAACCAATAATTCTTTCAACTTTTTGGATGGCGAGCTGGTTTTGATTCATAAATACGTTAATCCCACAAATGTTTTCCAGTCTCATTCTCAAGATAACGTAAGTATTCATAAAAAGAAGTGACATCTCACCTCAAACATTGCATTTAACTTTTGAGGTTAGAGGGTTGTACCCCAATCTTGAGCCAGATTGGTTCTACTTCCAAAGTAGGAATTTGTGAAGTGTTACATGTACTGACTGCGTGCATTGACTGCCTGCAGATTGAAGACGTATTGAATGAAATAAAATCAACCTGCAATTGCTATTTCGTGAATGAAAATTCACGAAATAGACTTGATTCTGTGTGTATGCACGTGACGGGGTGCGGTGGGGGCGTGAAAAGAGAGACAATGCTTGTGGGGGAAGGGGAAGGGTGTGGATGTGCGCGTGAGTGCGAGTGAAAGTGTGTGTTAGAGTTTGTGAGTGCTCAGTAGAGTGTGTGCGTGAGAGTGACGGAGTATAAGCCAGTGAGAAGGTTTATGCGTTGGTTTGAGTGCATGTGATAGTATATGTGCGTGCCTGAGAGAGGGTCTGCGTCTGTGTGTGTGTATATGTGTGTGTGTGTGTGTGTGTGTGTGTGTGTGAGAGAGAGAGAGAGAGAGAGAGACAGACAGAGAGAGACAGAGAGATTGAGAGAGACAGAAAGAGAGAGACATAGGGAGAGTAGTGTATTTGTTGTCACCTGCATTGCGACATGAACCCCATTTCCGTTTGAGACTCCATAACATTATCTGCCAAAGATATTTCGTGAATATTAGAAAAAAGAACAAAGACAGCCCAGGAACAGTCCCTTCGGCCTTCCAAGCCTGAGCTAAACCAGATCTACTGTCTAAACTTGCCGCCCTATTCCTTTGAATCTGTATTCCTCTGCTCCCCACCTAATCATGCATCTATCCAGACGCATCTTAAATGATATTTAAGATATTTACATTGTTTGCCTTCCATTTGCAGCCCCTCAAACTCTGGGCGTTAGAAGGCCTTCGCCTGTTTTAATTGCACTTTATTTCCTTTCTCAACTTCACTATATCACTTGATCAGTATTCGCTAGAAATGCCACCTTTGAAATTTACACTGACCCTGAATTGTCACTCGATCACTTTAAAATAGCTAATTTTCTAAAAGTTGTCTCACCTTCGTGTAGTTCCTTTCAGTCTAACCCTGTCATTGATACACTAATTCTATGCGGTCATCCAAAAATTTCGACACTTAACTTCTGCATTATCCTTACCTCTTTTCATCGTGACGTTTAAGCCAAGAGGTATGGTCTGTGCACTGTAAAAAAACAAAATTATTTTCCTCTGTCATCTTCTTCAGTTACTACAATTCACCCTGTCACTGTAACATCCTTCAGACCTCAACAACCTCCCCATCTGTGCATCTTTCTTCAGCCTCTACTGCACATGATATCACTGTAAACTTCTCAAGTCGTCATAGCATTCCTCCATCCTGTCCTACACCACCTCACTCACTCTAATCTTGCATTATCTCAGCAAACATATCTGTCTGTTTAAAACCTTCCAGTTCCGAGACACTTCCGTGCCAACCATTCCTTTGTGTAACATTGTGAAGCCACTTGAAATCCTCATATGTGTGTAATCTCGTCAAATCTCTGCAATACATTCTGTGACAATGTTCTATCACTAAAATAGTCACTATCACTAACTCCCTACTGTCAGTACTCTCCTTCATAATTCTGTAAGCTTCTGCAGCCACTAAAGCCATCCATTGATGTATACACGTCCCCTTAATTGCTGTAACCACTTCCAGCCCCCGAGATTGACTCTCGTTAAGAATGGCCGGTGAATAAAACTTGCTGACTCTGTATGCTCGGTAACTTATCGATAGTATTAACTTTATTAGTTCTCAATCGACGTCCCTATTTGGGTCATTGTCTCCAAGGCCTGGCTGTAAGCTGTGAAAGTGCTGCAATGTAATATTCAGTGTAATACATTCAGCTATAACTGGACCATTGAAAAAAATGAACACTCATTTTCTAGAAGAGAAATATCTGGATGAATACGTTAGACTTGATTATTTGCTGTGGTTATAAATTGTATATTAAATAAATTTGGGAGAGGGGAGTGGAGGTGGGATGAAATGGTTGATTTCACTTTTCAGAAGTCTTTGGATAAGGTACATCAAAGACTGAAGAGCCAGTACGGAGAGAATACGGCCCGTTAAATATCAACCAGATCGTGTGTGTGTGGAACTAATGGAAATGGATGAGATCGTAAACAAAATCGTTTCATGTCAGTATTTGTTGTGGAGAAAGACATGGAAGTTCGGGAACCTCGAGAAAAAAAATACTGAAGTCTTTAAAAAGAGTTTGTATTAGATAACATGAGGTGCTGGACGGTTTGCAATGAACTTCCACATCAGGTGTGTCCCAGGACATTGTGGGAAGCTAGGGAAGAAATTGCTCAATCTCTGTCAGTTTTATTTGTATCTGGATTAGAGGTGCTGGAAGAGCACAGCAGTTCAGGCAGCATCCAAGGAGCTTCGAAATCGACGTTTCGGGTTTCCAGCATCTGCAGTCATTGTTTTTACCTAGTTATATTTGTACCGTCGATCACACTGCATCCAGGGAAATCTCACCAACCGGATACAACATTGACTTGACGATAGGAAACAGAGAGTGGTGGGAGACGTTTATTGTTCTGACCAGAGGCTCGTGACCAGTGGTGTGCCACAAGGATGAGTGCTGGAACAATGTTGTTTGTTATTTATAGGAATGAGTTGGGTGAGTATATTGGAGACAGGATCAGTAAGTTTGTGGGTAATACTAAATTGGTAGAATTTTGGATACTGAAAGAGATTATTTTAAAGTCTAAAATCGGTTGGGCAAGTGGTCTTGGGAATAGCAGAGAGACGTTTATTGAGATTATTTGAAGGTGCTGCGTTCGGACCGAAAAAGAACATGGCAGGAATTCAATCTTCAGTGCTAGGACTCTGACTACTGTTGTCAGACACAGAGGCTTGGGCTGCAGGCATATAATTTGTCAACAGTGGCTTCACAGGTAGACAGGGAGGTGGCAAAGACATTTGGCACACTTGCCTTCAATGGTCAGATAATTGAGAATAAGTGTTGGTTTGTCATGTTGGAACTGTGCAAGACATTGTTGAGACTACTATCAACACATTGTTGATTATCTGGAAAAATACTCAACTCTTTCTCTGATATCCATTATTGAAGGTCATTCGGTATTTTTTCCTGGTTTGGCCAAACTGTAACGCCCAACTCACGGCAATATTGGTGATACTGAGCGGCCTATGGGCAAGTTCCAGTGAGCAAAGTTTGATCGCCCATCCACTTTAACCCTTACTCTAAGAATGGATGTGGACATGTTTCCTCTGCAAATACCTCAAGCTGCAGCAATTCGTACTTGCTAAAAACACCATTGAGGCCCTTGCCACTCCACATATCGACTCACCACTTCCAGCACAGTGAACCCTCCCTGTTCCTCTCATCTCCTTAAAGTTTGACAATGTGTCGACTTGGGACTGCACTCCTCCTGCTCGGAGACACATTGCATCACCATTACCACTACTTCCATATTTTGGTAGCCCATTGTCTGTTAATAAAACAGAAGTGTTCTTTAAAATTGATCGTTTTCTTTTCAGAAGCGTTCTGAATCTCTCTGGTTTTAACCTGATCCTTTCTGTCCTGAGTGATCCTTACTGTTTCAATAGGATGTATTTTTGCTAATGTTTTGGTTCTTCACATGTATTCCACAGTTCACTTAGAGGAAACTATTTATGTATGCTTATCCTGTTTACCTTGACCAGTTCTCCTCTCAAACTCAAGCAGTGGGTTTTGTTTCAGTTTCCAATTTAGCTTGTCCTTCCTCTAGTCATTTTAAACATCGTAACTGATTTGAATTTCATTTTATCACAATTTCCCGGAGGATCTCCCGATGTGGCACGGCTTACTCACTCAGCTTCATCACCGAAAGGACGACCTGAGGTAGTTACGTCCAGAACCAATTGCGTAATGTTGTATTCAAAGAGATACTGACAAAACCGTTCTCTGAAATCCTTTTCGAATATCAGTCTTGCCAAGTTGAGTATCCAAGATAATGTGACGATTGAAGTCTCATAAAATTATCACAATGGCTTTGTTACGAATTCTAAGTAATTCCTCTTCAATTCAGTGATGATCAATAAACTGCTGTTCGTACTCCTAGATCTGTTCTGTTACTTGTGCTTTTTACATGAATTTCCCAGAATCTGCATTGACATTGATTTGACTGCATAGTCTGTGTGAAAATACTGTTTCTGTAATGGCTTTGATATCCATTACTTTCAGCGTTTCCCATCATGCTTTTTTATTCTGCCTGAGAGTACCTTTGTATATTAATGTTCCATTATTTGTTAACCGTGTAAGCACGTCTCTCTGGTGATTAAATCTCATTTATCTCAATGTCACAATTCAATCTATCTCATTACAGATGTTTTTCCATTCAAAAAAAAAGATGAAATATTGCTTTTGACCAGAATTTCTTGTTTGTCTTCACTCACATCCCCATGCTGTTCCAAAGCATCACCTTTTCTCTTTAGATTTGGAAATCTCCTTTCAGATGAACACTGTCCCTGCAATCTCTCTGTCAATTAAAAGCACTGTCCACAAACCTAATGACACGATTGACCAGTACACTGGTCTCTGCACTGTTCGAGTGGTGTCAAGCCAATGGAAATATTTTTTATTTATTCGTGGGATTTGGGTGTCTCTGGCTGGTCAGCATTTCTTGCCGACTTCGAGCTGCACTTGAATGGAGTGGCTTGCTGAGCCATTTCAGTAGTCAATTCAGAGGCAACCACATTGCTGTGGTTGTGGAGATACACCGTGATGCCCAGAGCTGGTGAGGATGGCAGATGGCCTTGCATAAAGGGCAAGATTGCGTAAGATGGATTTTTTTTAACACCAGCAGTTGTTTAATACTCATTTGCAGATTTTTAATTACATTTTCTTTTCGAAGTATTTAATTCACTAAAAACCACTTGTAATAGTGGGATTCGAATCAACTGAGTATTTGTGTAAATTGTATGGTGATAATACGACTCGGCCACCATTTCGCCTGCTCGCAATCTGCACATCCCAGTGCACCCTGAATCAAAACCCCTTCAACCCGCACAATTATTTAATTCTGAAATTTTCCTGCACTGTTTTGATATCACTCAGTCACCCTCCATTTGATGTTCATCACTATGTTGATCTAAATGCTGCCACTGGCAGCGCATATCGCTCTTACAGCTACTCCAGATCCTGAGCCAACAGAACACTGCAATGCAGAGACGAGGCTGCACAGGTCAGGGATGGAGACATGGACTCTCCAGGTCACTGTGCGACGAAGTGTCATTCTCCATGTGTAACGTTCACGTCATCAGTTTAATTTCAGATTTTGTCTATTTTACTGTCTCCCGTAGGTAGAACAAAGAACATAGAACATAGAACATAGAACAATACAGTGCAGAACAGGCCCTACGGCCCTAGACTTGTGCGGTAGTCAGTAAGCTACTGAATCAATTCTCTTCCAACTGTAGGAAGATCTAGACATTTCAATAAGTCCTGCAGCGAGGTGAGATCACTTAAATTTCACAGACCACAGAGCAATATGAGGGCTCCAAACAATGACTAACAGACTTGACTTAAAAACCGTGCTGGAGGGGGTGCACAGTTGAAAAAATACCAGGCTCAATCACCAACCGTAATTGAAGTCTTATTATAAGAAGACAACAGAGGGACTTCGCAGTTATCAATCAAGGCCTGTGCAGTAATAGTGAGGATTAGTACAAAAGAGCTCAAAGTAGAACTTCCACAATAGTTTGATAAACTGCCTGGGGCCTTCCTATACTGTGTTCCCTCTCCATCACCGTATTTATGGCATGTCTTGTGAATAGGTGTAGTCAAACATTCTAATACCGATAACAGTTCCTGTTCCTGTAACCTAATTCCGTCTCGACAATCCCTCCACCTATTTGAAACATACTCCAACCTAGACGACACTCGCTGAAACTTCTTCAGTTTCTGCAACATGCCTAATCACAGTAGGCTGCTCCTCTGATAACTGGAGACATAGAGAATGTAGCATGGAACCAGACCATTCGGCACAAGTCATCCACGCTAACAAGCTTTCGAACATAGAACATAGAGTGATACAGCGCAGAACAGGCCCTTCACCCCACGATGTTGCACCGGTGTAAACTATTCTTAGGTCGTCGCCTTACACTATCCCAAAATCGTCCATGTACTTATCTATGGGTTGCTTAAATCTCCCTATAGTGGCTGAGTTCACTACTTTAGCAGGTAGGGCATTCCACGTCCTTACGGCTCTCTGCATAAAGAACTTGCCTCTGACGTCTGTCATAAATCTATCACCCCTTAATTTGTAATTGTGTTCTCTGGTACAAGCTGACATCATCATCCTAGGAAAAAATCTTTCTGTGTCGAACCGATCTAATCCTCTGATCATCTCGTTTGTCTCTACCAAATCCCCACTAACCCTTCTTCTTTTCGATGAGAACAGACACAAGTCTCTCAGTCTTTCATCATAAGACCTTCCCTCCAGCCCAGGCAACACCCTGGTAAATCTCCTCTGCACCTTTTCCAATGCTTGCACATCATTTCTGTAATGGGACGACCAGAAATGTATACAATATTCTAAATGTGGCCGCACCAGCTTTTTGTGTAGTTGGAGCATGATATTGCGATTCCAGAATTCAAGCCCTCTACAAAGAAGCAGAACGAGGCGCATTTGCGTCCTTTTGACATATACCCCTTCAAACCTGTTCCTCTCCATGTTCCTGCACTCATGCCTTTTGCATGCTGCAATTGTACTTGTTTCTCCCCATTCCCTCTGGCAGTTCATTCTATTTAAGCTTCATCCTCTGGAGAGAAATTTGCCCCTCAGCTTCCATTTTAAATCTTTGCTGTCTCACCTCATATTATATCCCTAGTTTTGGGTTCGCCTACCCTTAGCAAATCACCTTACTTACCCCACAACGGCATGGCTTCATAAATCTCTCGAAGGTCACCCCGTAGCCTCCTCTGTTTAATGAAATATTGAGGACAATGTTACAAATATCTCCAACTCATGCAGTCTCTGCTCTGACCTATGAGGGCAATCGTGCAAAATGCTGCTTTCACTCCCCTGTACACATGTGATTCCACTTCCAAGTGGCAATGCAACCACACCCCTTGATCTATCTCTGTTTGACGACACTACCCAGGACGTACAATTAACTGTGTTCGACCTCCCTGGTTTGTCTTAACAAATCTAACACCAGAATTAAACTCCATCTTTAATTTCTTGACCCAATGTCCAAGTTGATCAAGAGTCCCTTCAATAATTGTACTCACTGGAAATATGCCACTAACTTTGGCATTCACCGTTTAACTAATCGTGGCTGCTACATGGTCACCAAACGTGTTTCTTTAGATGATGTCCAACAATGGTCACAGCATCGATAATTTCGGCACACTGCTGGCCGCAGGAATGCAATCATAACAACAATCCTGTCTCTCAACACCTTCTGTCTCCAACGTCAATTTAATTGTGTGTCTATTTGGCCAGCTCTACCTGGCCGAATGTGATCTAAGCTGACTGACAACTGTGCCGTGCAAACCTCATCAAAGGCCTTGCTGAAGTCAGAACATCCGCAGCTCTGCCTTCATTGTGCCCTGATCCACACATAAGCAATCCTCTGCGAAACAATTTGCACTTTGTGTCTTTTTAAAAAATAAATCTCTCTCCTCAACCTTAAAAATGTGGGTCCCCATTTGAAATCCCCCAATGGAGGCTAGCGTGTCACATATATTTTCTATCCACCTTGTCTGTATGTGCTGCAAGCTTGAAAGACGAATGCACCCGAATCCTGCTCTCACATGTTCTGTAACACTACGAAAGACCCTACCATTAATAATATAAGCTCTATCCCTGTTTGTTGTACGAAAATAAATTACCTCAGATTTACCTAGATTGTCTCTAACATTTGCATTGAACTCCATGTGCATATTTTCAGCCTTTTTCACCCAATACATTAAAATCCATTTCTTTTGATGCACATTGCGCCAGCCTCCCGCATTCCAGCACATCACATATGGTTCTCAATATTCAAAATATCTCTGTGAGGGTCCCCGCAGTTTCCTGCTGAAATTCTCGCTATGTCCTGAGATACACTTGATCATTTTCTGTGTACATATCTACATTTTGTGTTTTAACACCAAGAGCAACGCCTCTTCTGGAATGTGATCTGTTTTTCAGACATAATGTCTTGGAGATGTACAGTACTAAAAAAAAACCTTCCGAGCCAACTCGTCCATGCTGACCAGATAACAGTGATAAATATAGTCCCATTTTTCAGCATTTGGCAAATCTGCCTTTACATCCTTCCTATTCACACACCCATTCAGATGCCTTTTGAATGGTACAATTATAAAAGTCTCTGACACTCCCTGTCACTGCTCATTCCATATATGCACGACTCTGCACGTTAAATCGTTTTTGCAAGAACCCTTTTCTTCGCCCGAACATCTGAAACATATGCCCTCTCATTTTGGAAGCAAACATATTGTGGGAAAAAACCTTTTCTACTTAAATTTTCCATGTCCTCCATGATTTTATAAAAGTCTATGAGGTCATCACTGAACCCTTGATGTTCCAGGGAGAACAACCCCAGCGTATTCAATTTCTCCGTGACGATCAAACACTCCAACCAGGAAACATCCTGGTAAATATTTTCTCAAAGCTTTCAACTGCCACAAGCAGATCAAGGTTGCACACAATATTCCAGTAATTGTCGCCATTATCGCTGTTCCATTCAGTGCGTTCTGATTTTTTTTTCCACAGGAAGTTCTGAAATGAAATATTTGCTTAGGATCTTACAAAACCCTTGTGGATCCACTTATCGATGACCTCATTGATGGTTAGGCCCCCTATTTTCTCCCTTTTACTCTTGTGCCCTTAAAACGCTTGTACAATCACTTGCGATTCTCCTTAACTTTCTCTGCTAAAGCAATTTTCATTTCACGTTTTGCGTTCCTGTTTTCCCTTCAAGATGCATTCTTATGCCCATATGCTGTTCAAGGGTTCACTTGATATAGTTGGCTACACTTGACATCTACCTTCTCTATCTTTACCAGAGTCTCAAGAGTCATCCAAATATTTCTATCCCAAATTTTCTATCAGCATTGTCCTGCACACAACAGGAACATGATGGACATGAACGCTTATTCTAACTCACTTCTAAAGTATTCCGACTTGCTAGACTTGCTTTTACCTGGAAAACTCACCAATCGACTTTACAAAGTTCCTGCCCAATGCTATCAAAATTGTCCTTGCCACAGTTTATAACATGACTTGTCGACTAGGCCTGACCTTTTCCATAATTATTTTCAAACTAAGAGAATTGTGCTCACTTTGCCAAAGTTTTCCTCCACGAATACTTTAGTGCCTCTCTCTACCTTTTTTCGCAAGGGGAGGTCAGGTTTTGCCCCTTTGTCCAGATGTGCCATTTACACCTTGATTGAGAAACTTTCCTTGAATACGTTCAACAGACTGCTCTCAATTAATTGCATATTAGTCCCAGGTAAAATGGAAAGTCAAAATCCTCAACCATTCTAACCCTATCATTATTACAGATATCTGAAATCTCCTGATGTATTTGCTTTTCAATCTCCCACTGACTATTGGCAACCTGCAGTACAATTCCATCAATGTGTCGAAGCATTCATATTTCTCAAATTCATTATTACAGATTAACTGGGCGATCCTGCATGAATATTCAGTTTCTGTGATGATTCCCCAGTCAAATTCACCAACATTGATCCTCTCTTGCCTTCTGATCAGCCATTCCTATTGCATCTGTGACTTCGAGCATTCACCTGCCAGTCCTGCCCTTCCCTCACTGTGTTTCTGTAATACCTAGAATATCCAAATCCCATGTTCCCATTCATGATCTGAGTTATCTGCCTTAGATGTCAGGCCTCTTCCTTTGAAATAAATACAGGTTATTGATTCAGTTTTTCCTCATTGCCAGCTGTGTTCTTTACTGTCTTGTTTATTTAAATTGCTCTATTTAACTTGTGTATCAAAGTTAACCTTCTTTCAGGCCTTACGACTGTTTAAAGTCCTCCACCATTGCAATACTAAGTTAAACCCTCTCAAGTAGCTGCAGCATCCCTCGCCACCATGAAATAGAGCCCCCTTCCACTCCCAATTCTGATTTCTCCCCCACCTTGTCAGCTTGTGCAGGCATCTTCAGAAATTTATGGACTTGTACATCAAGTTCTCTTCTTTCTTAAATTCATTAAGTATGTTCTTCGCTGATTAGATCTTCCAAGGTATAACCTCACACTGATCCGAAGTAAACTACACCTGCCACTATTCTCCCTTTATCATCTGATCGACATCTGACTGTAATCTGAGCCCATTCCCCTCAGTGTGGACAAAATCCTCACCTTCCATTTTATCTGCAAACCTACAAGTTATACCATCTGCTTTCACATCTAAGTCATTAATGTAGATCTTCAAGAACAATTGTTCCTGCCCAGCTCGCTCTGGTACATTTAGGGTGAAAGGCTTCCAATCACAAAAACAACCCTCCACCAATTTTGGATCTTTTTCGGACCAGCCTTCCTGGTGAGCCCTTGTCAAAGTCTTTAATGTAAACTCTATCATCTGCACTGCCGTATTCAATATTGTTCATCACCATTTCAAAAATAGGCGACTGAATTCATCAGACAGGATCACACTCTATGAAAACCATGCTGACTATCGTTAATTGATTCCTCCCTTTTTGAATTTTAATTCTTTCTGTCCGTCATAATTGTTTCCAATCATTCCCCTCTCACTGACGTCATACTGCATGGACTGTAATTACGTGGTCATCCCTGCTGCCTTGGTGAACAAAGGAACAAAGGAACTAGATTAGCTCTTCTTCAGTCATTCTGCAGTTCACCTATGACCAGCAAATTATTAAATATATCCAACAGGGCCCTTTACCTCCAGTTGCTGCTTGGGACACATTTCATGGTGCACTGGGGACTTATATATCCTTATGCCTGCAGAAACATTTAATGCCATCGCATTTTTAAACTTCACATGTTATCGTACCTCATCATCTCAGTATCTTTCTCCTGTGTGAATACAGATGAGAAGAATTGTTTAGTGTTTGCTCCTTCATTGTTAAGGACCCCCTTGCAGTCTTTATACTATTGAAGATATTCTCCTGTTATTATTGTATGTTATTTTCATTATCAAACTCAAGATATTGCTTGATCAGTATTAGGTGGATTTGCTGCCTTTGTCATTCACTCTTCACGGCACAGACTTGCCCCGAATTCTCGCTATCACTTTAAAATACTCCAAATTTCCGATTTTCGACTCAACTGAAGATAGTTCCTTCAAGTTCTTGTTTGTCAGATCTAGTGTAATGATCATGGTAATGGCCAGTGATAATGACATGCAATTTAAGTGATCTTCCTCAAATTTAGAAACTTAGCTTCTGCACAATCCTTATCTTTTTCCACAGTGTCCTTGAAACTGACAGAATTATGTCCAAAGTAACAACTAATCCTTATATCTGTCATCATGTTCAATGTCTGCAGCACAAACTATATCTGTAACACCCTCCAACATTTACCAATCTCTCTAACTTTGCACCTTCCTCCAGACTCGATGGCATACGCTACCTCTCTAACCTTCTCCAGTCCCTGAAGCACTCCTCCACTCTGTCCTGCAGCATCTGACTCCCTCTGAACTTCTCCCAGACCGATATACCTCATAATCTTTAGAAACACCTCCAGTCCCTACAGTCTTGCCTGACAATCCTCCCTTTGTGGAACATTATGAAGCCATTTGACTCTTCCCTTGATCTTTAAACACGCCCAGTCTCTGCGATTTCTGTGTCTTTGATGACTCCTCCGATAACTGATAGACATCTTAAATCTGCAACCTTCTGCAGTCTGTAAAACCGTCCCTCAATACGTAAAATCCTATTGATATCTGTGACATCTTCCAGCCCATCTCTCTGTAACATTGGCGAGTCTGAAGAATTTGAAACCTTGATATTGCGAACGTAATTTCGTCTCTACAACTGTCCCTGTCTTTGTAATCGACGTGAGTCTTTACCGCCCTCCCTATTACTGTAACTTTCTCCAGTCCCTCATATACATTTATCGATGTAACATGCTCCCGTTCCTATACCATACCCTAACTGTATCTTCCTCCTGTTCCGATAGCCTTGTGAATTTTGTGAAACTTCTCCAGTCTTTGCTATGTTCTGTGTCATTTGCTATGTTACTGTACCACCTACAGTCAACCAGCCTTATCTCTTGAACCTTGCCTGTTACCTACCACTCTGCTTAAGTCTGTAAACAGTGAGTTATACACTGTTTACTATTGTAAACTTCTCCAGTCCTTACAAACTTCCACATGTCACTTCATTCTGCCCTGAGGGTTTGCCCTATCCCTGTAACTTTCGAATGAATGAATGACTTAGCTTTCTTGTTAGGTGTACTGAAATGAGTGGAGTGAAAAGATTTTAACTCGCCCCCGATAGCGTCATCTGATTTGCAAAGTTCCTTAGGCACTGATTCCTCAGTTAAAAGATAAGGTACAGAGCAAAAATGTCACCAATATACGGCGTCATCTTCGGTACAGAGTACCTCCCTACAATCCTTATGATTAGAATAGAGAAATGAAGAAAGAAAGTTACTTTGGCATTCTTTACAGCACACCCCATCACAATGGCTGCCTGCAACTCCGAGAATCATTCATATATTTGTGTAAACTCTTTGGGATTGTAGAAAACCCCTTTGACTGTCATTTTCGCTGTCCACCTCGATAGCGCTACTTCACTGTAATTTCCCCTCATTTATACAGTTTCTTGATAACCTCTTCTCAACTCCACAGCACACTCTCTGGCTGCTATCTACTCCAGTTCCTATAATATTCTGTTTGTCACCTCCTCTAATTCATAGATCACTTGCTATATCTGTCAACTTCTTCAATCCCGAACATTGTCTTTACAAGTGGAAACTTCTCCAGTAAACACAACCTTGCCGCTCCATGTAAACTCCCATTTGCAGTCCCAATCCCGGGAAGACCCTTCTGCCCAAAGGATTGATCATGCCTGTGTATTTGCCTTCGATCCCCACAGGTTTCATTTTCTATGTAATCTTCTCCAGACACATCAGATCATATTATCAATGAAAAATCTACCATAGTCATGAACAGTCCCTATCTATGTGATCTCCTCCACAACTAAAAACTCTCCTTCAACTATCTAAAACCACACAACCCGCACTAAATATATCCTGCTTCAGTCCTAAAAAAATTCCCTCTCTCTGTCATTTGCTTCAACCCATCCAAACCTCCCTATCTCCTACATCTCCTACAACGTGGCAATCGATGTAACCTCTTGCAATCTCAATAACAATGTCAATTTGTGTAGATCCTACAATTCTCACTATCTGTGTCATCCTCTCAGGTCCCTGCAACACTGCGATCTTTACAACCAACTCAAATGCCTGTGACCCTCCCGGTGCAGTTTCTAAAATCCGACTTATCTTGTAACATCTTCCCATCGCTCTCAGACACTCTATTAAAGCAAGCTCCTCCAGTGTCTCGATGCAACTACTCACGTCTGTAATGTTTTCCAGCTGTAACTCCCTATTTCTGCAAACGTCACTCTCCCCTTTCACCCACGCTTCCACAGGAGAGTTCTGTATTGCCATGAAACCTAACAATTATTACTGCATACTATTGCCATGCAACCACCCTAATGACAGCAAAGCCCTGCCGTCCCGATATCCCACGTTGTCTCTTTAACCTCTACCACCATTCAACGCTCTTCTGGGGAATATTACAGAGTAAGGAATTGTTGGGGATTCCAGGCCATATTATGGAGTTATGAGGTGCTGCAGGACCTTGAGGATGGTACAAATGTGGGAAGGAATATGGATCCTGTAAGAGGTTCGATGTAGCGTGATTCATACAACCTGAAGGATGTAGCCAAAAATGGGTTGTGGAAAATAAAGGATGTTACAATTTGAATCATTGATGTTTCTCATTCGACCACGGGTTTCAACAACACAACAGTGTGTGTCTGTACATCCACAAATCTGAGATCTTAAAGTTCTCATTCTGGAATTTTTCACTCGAATGGGTGACCACATCTTGAGATTTCCAGGCTGGTATATCTAAGTTCAGATGTGAATCTCTTGCCCATTCTGTCTATGTACCTGACACTGACCTGGCTCTTCTAATGTGACCTCCAGATCTGCATGACTGACCAGAGCTCATGCCATCAAAGACTTTGAATGGCATATTCATCACTTCTTCGTTACTTTCAAGTGGCAGATTTGTGAGATGCGGGAATTGGTTTCCAAATGGAGAGAATGAAACCTTTCACATTAAGACTTACTCAGACAGCGAGGTTCTATGAATTCTCTCTATTTCTGTCTACTGTCATTCAGAGGATTGGAGAAGAAGGGAATCTGAGTCCTGACTGTTTTTGCTGTGAAGAGTGAGTCATCAAGTGAATAAAACAGGGATGGCGTGTTTACGGACAGTCTGTAAATGTTTAAATGACTATCCTATGGTATCGTATTAAGTGGTTTAGAGGTTAGTGCACTGGGCCCTGAATACCAGGAGCAGGGAAAAAACATGGTGTTTGTATTTGGGGCTTGGCCCCACATCGAGAAAGAGCAGCTCACTGAGCAAATGACAGAGAGAGCTCTTGGGATCTTCCAGTTGTGTCTGCCCTATTGCCATGTCTACCTCTGATTAATTGTGTTGTCTACTTCTCATTAAGTGACCCTGTTCCGTTCTGCAGTCCCGACAGGACACCGTTACTGTAAACCTCTTCTGCTGTTGAACATCTTTATTCTCTCCAACCTCAACAGCCCTTGCACACTGGCCTTCCTTTGCTATTTCCTGCAGTACAAATGATCTTGTTTTTTGTTATCCTGTACCATTCATGAGTGTTGTAAAAAAACAAACTTGAAGAAGGTTTGGGTGACTGAAAAACAAAAGAACTGCCCCTTTTCTCTATTGCATATGGGAAGTCTTTTTTGTCAAATTGACTCTCCTTGCTTGTCTCTCCCATAAGAGGAAGGATTCATCCTTTCAGTATCCACCATATCAATTCCTCTGAGAAACCGCTCATTTTCATAAGAATAACGGTAATGCTGATGACCCTCAGCGGGCAATTGAACCAAGTGTCCAATTCGATATCAATCTTTGTTTTTGTAACCACTTCCTGTTGCTCTGTCCGTCCTTAATTGTGAACCTTGCCCAAATCTGGACAGGACTGCAAACCACTAATTACTTGGAATGCCACACAGCTCCTTTTTTCAGAAATCTTCACACACTCTTAAACTCCACCTCATTTCTGTGAATTCCTACACCGTCCACAATGGTCCTAACTCCTAGGTTATCCTGCAACCATTATAATCTCTGTGTCGTCCAGTCCCTATATTGTTCCCGGTGTCGGTGAACACCCTGTCTTCGGAAGGTTATGCATAGCCCACAAAAAAAACTATCTTCGGAACGCCCTCTGAACGCCGCAACCTTCCCAAGGACTGCAAGTTCCTACAATGCTTGCTATCTCTGTAACAAATAACTGTCAAGCCAACCCTCCTTACATTTTATCAAGTCTGCACAATCCTCCTAAACTGTGGAGGCTCCACCAGACGTGACTCCTTTCTCGCTCTGTCTAAATACCTTCAGTGATTTCAAACATCACCAAATTTATGACGGCTTCCAGGCTCATATGATGGTGAGAGGTTGCAGTCTCTTAATGCTCACCTGCCTGGGTACACCATCCAATTGGTTAAACCCCACTCAGTTCTGTCATCACCTGTATCCTCTACATGCCTGCTTATCTCCGTAAATGCTGCCCGCTACTAGTAAACACACTATCTCTATCAATAGCCCCAGTCACTGAAACATCCTTGTCTGGATCATCCCCTCTGGACTCTGCAGGTATCGCTATCTTTGAAAACTGCTTCAATCCCATGTCCTCCAACTTGCAGAAGCCTTGACTCACCATTGCATCCTCCTTATTACTTAACATGTTTCAGACTCTAAATACATCCCTATCTGTGTCATCTCCTCCAGTCCCTATAACACTCCCATTGTGTTTAAACTATTCAGACATTGAGAGCCTCTAACCTGTGTAACTCCTTCATTTACTGTCTACCTCCCCATCAATGAGACATTTTGCGGCCATTATATCCTACTTATATCGGTGCAGAGCTCCGCTCACTTCAACACTCCCTGCCACTCCGCCAAGGACATCCTGGACCTCCTCCATCGCCACTACCTAACCACCCGTCAGCTGGAGGACCGACGCCTCATCTTTTGCTTCGAGACCCTCCAACCCCATGACATCAATGTAGATTTCATGAATTTCGTCATTTCAATACCCCCACCCACGATATCCCAGTTCCAAACTTACAAAACTGCACAGTCCTCAAGACCTGTCCTACCTGTCCGACGTGTCCATCTTCCTTTCCACCTATCTTATCCACCCTCCTCTCCGACCAATCTTCATTAACCCACATTCATTTACCACCCCACGCCCTCCCTTTCTTTGTTATTGCCACCTGAGCGCACTGCTTCATTCCTTATGTTGGGCTTTGTCCGAAAAGTCGATTCTCCTGCTCTTCGGATGCTGCCTGACCTGCTGTGCTTTCCCAGCGTCAGAGTTTTGACTCTTCTCATTGTAGCCCATTCTAATATCATAAGCGACTCTGATATTCCACAGCTCTTTCGATGACTGTAACTTCCACTCCTCAGAACGAGCCGCGCTACCTTTGTCTTCCTTCATGCACGAACTTCAGTCTCTCTGAAATATTTTCCAGTGCATAAAATCATTTCACTCCACAACAATCTCCAGTCCATGCCACACTCAATATCACTGTGACATTCTCCAGTCATACCACACTTCCTATTCCTATAATATTCTCCAGTCCATACCACCTTCCCGATATCTGTAATACTTTGGTTCTGCTCCCATTCTCCCTATCATTTTAACGTTCTCCACTTCATACCACCCTCTCTATGCCTACAATACTCACCAGTCCATACCAGCCAGCGAGAGATGGGTAGTGAGATCTGGACACGTCTGTAAATCCTGCAGCCGGTCCGATCACTCGGATTAAACAGCACGGAATTAGTGGACTTCTGTATTCAGACCCAGAAGACAAGGCATAGATATAGTGCTGAGCAAGAAACAGCAACATTCTAGGTTTAATTGCCACCATCTTTTGAAGGACCAGCTTTCACCTCTGATGCACTGGTCCTCACTGCGACAGCACAAGTGTTCCCAGGCTTCCTCATCCTGGCCCAGATTCCCTTAGTGATCTCTAAAATATCCTTAGATTTTTCCTCTGTTTGTATACTCTCCAGTTCTACAGAAAGCTCATTATCTTGGTCAGCTTCTCCAAATGCAAACATCCTAATCTCTAATCTTCTCCAGTAGATTCTATCTTTCAGTATCTGTTTAAAGCACTGCAGTGCTCTCTATACCCTTAAGCTTGTCTTATCAATGTCCATGGCTGTATGTAGAACTCTATTAGGATGAAACAAAACATATTACTCATTAAAAAGTACGGAGGCATGAAATTCAGGAAAATATGGCTGTCTAGATATAGAATTGGCTGACGAATAGAAAACTGAGAGGGCTAGTAGATGGAAAGCACTAAGCCTGGAGCTCGCTGGCCAGTATTTTTCTGTAGTGATCGGTTCTAGGACCTCTGATCTTTGTGATTTCTATAAATGATTTGGATGTGGTTATGAAAGAGTGGGCTAATAAGTTTTATGATGATACAAACGTTGGTGGAGTGGTGGATAGTTTGGAGGGTTATTGTAGGTGACAAAGGAGAATTGACAGGATGCCGAACTAACTTGAGAAGGGGCAGATGAAGTTCAATCTGGTGACGTGTGAAGTGATTTATATTGCAAGGTTGATTTTTATAAAGGGAAGATTCTTGGTTGTGTGGAAGAAGAGAGGGATTTGGTGTCCATTTCCATAGATCCCTCAAAGTTGCCAGCCAGGTTAATAGGATTGTTTCGAAGGTGCATGTTATGTTGGCCTTCTTTAGCTGGCGGATTGAGTGTAAGAGCGCTGAGGCTTTACTGTAGCTCTCTTTCGAGGACTGGTGAGACCAAACGTGGAATATTGCGTTCAGTTCTGGCCCCTTCATTACAGGAAGCATGTGGAAGCTTTAGCGAGGGTACAGATGAGATTTACAATGATGCTGCCTGGCCGAGAGGGTATTTCATGTGTGCAAATATTAGGGAGCTAAGGCTTTTCTTATTGGAGTGAAGAAGAATGAGGGGTGACTTGATAGAGGTGAACAAGATCATGAGCGGTATAGATAGAGTGAATAGTCAGCAAACCTTTATTTACCATGTCAGAAACGGCTACCAAAAGGGGGGAGGGGTGCAATTTTAAGATGACTGTAGAATGTACAAGGGGAGATTAGAGAGGTCGGTTCTTTACACAGAGTGGTGGTTTGGTGAATTGCATGTTAGTTGAGTCAGATCCATTAGTTACATATAATAGACACTTGAATTGGCGGATGGATGATAGTAAAATGAAGTGTATGTAGATCTGAGAGCACGAGGAAAGTTCGAAACAACATCGAGGCCTGAATCGCCTGGTGCTGTACTGTTCTGCGTTCCCTGTTCCACGTTTCGAATGGTAGACTGGCTAATCAGTTCAGATCAATGTAAAATGAGACGGGATCCAGGTACAGCCAGTGAAATTGATATAGAACAAAGAAAATTACAGCACAGGAACAGGCCATTCGACCCTTCAAACCGTTTCCTTTTGAGATCTTCTATTTAAACCTGCCACCTATTTTCGAAAGACCTATATCTCTTTGTACCCTGCCCAACCAGAATGCTGATAAAATCACTGATATCCTCACCCATGAATGAACAAATAAATAAAAATACATGTGACTCTCACTACCTCCAGCTGCAACAATTCGTCAAGGCTTTGTAACACCATTCAGGTTCTGGCCACTCTTTGTCGCAATCTCCCTGCTCCTGCACCTTCAACGCTCCCTTTTTCCAATTGCTTCATTAAACCCTAATAATGATTCGGCTTCCTGCTCGGACACAATTTGCAATCCCTTTAGAACTTAACCTAACACAATCTCTCACTTCAGAACGTTAAGTACTTTTTGGTGATCTGCTAAGTCTTATATTCTAATATGATTAATCTTGTCCTCAGTTGGCGACCGGTGAGAACTTCTTGCTGAGGTTTTGTCTGTTCCAAATAAATGTCCTTTTGTTGAGTTTTTTTTCAGTGTTCCTTTAAATGTTTTCCATTGTTCGTTTACAGACCTATATTTCAGGCCGTTTAGCCTGTTTACCCTGGCCAGTTCTCCTCTCAAACTCATGTAATTGGTTACTTTTGTTTCTAGCTGCAGCTTGCCCGTTCTGTCTTTCAAAACTTTATATTCTTTTAAACTGCACTTTATCAAATTTCCCAGAGATCTCTGCCATTCAGTTTCATCATAAAATGGTCGATCTAATGTAGTTATATGCGCAGTGCATTATTAAAAGAAACACTGACACAACATTCTCCAAACACTTCTTCCAATACCACGATTGCCAGTGTGATTGCTGCAGAATATTGAGGTTGCTCAAAATTATCACAATGCTTTCTTTACAAATTTCAATGAAATCCTGTTTAATGGAGTGATGAGGTATAAAATGCCCTTAGATCGCCTAAAGCTGTGCTGCTCTTGTTTTGCTTACATGTGATAGCCTGATTGTACAAATGATCCTGATTGTACTTCATGATTCGGGACCAGTTTGTTTCTCTCTGTATGCATTTGTTAACCGTTATTGTCAGTGTTACCAGCTTTCACATTATACCAAAGACGCTGCGATTTTGTGTGCCATTGATTATTTCTGTCTACATATTGTTTGGCCTGTAAACATGGCTCTTTGATGTCTAAGTCTTATTTATTTCTCTGTCACAAATCTATCTTCCTTTCTGCAGACACTTAGTCCATTAAAAAATACTCTCTCCCACATTTACCTGTCACAGACCCATTCACTGATCTACAGTTTGAGATAAACTCCGTTCATTCCTATTCCTTTCTGCTTGTCTTTAACTAAATCCCCATTTTATTCCAAAGGTTCTAATTTTCTCCTTGGATGTGGAAAACTGTTTGCATCTAAACATTCTCCCTAAATCCACGCTCTCGAATTGAAGACCTATCCATAAACTGACCGACATAATTGGCCATGATACTGGTCTCTGCACAGTTCCAGGGGGCCATCCTAATGGAATATTTTTAAGTCACGCATGGCATGTTGGTGCCTCTGGCTGACAAGTCCTTATTGTCCAGCCCGCGCTGCCCTTGAATTGAATAGCTAGCTCGATCATTTCACAGGGAATTGAGAGGCAAACACGTAACAGTGGGCATGTCTTGCAGACCAAGAGAGAATGTCAGATGTCCTTCAGAAAAGGGCAAGTGTGCATCAGATGGCTTTTTTTTTTGTAAACATCATCAATTTTTTCCGAAGTGTTTACGATTGGTTAAATTTTGATGTCAAGTTCTACCATTTCTGATATTGGGATTCAACCTGTGTTCCCTCAACTTTATTTGAGGTCTTGCATAAATGCTCCAGCGGCAAGAGCACTCAGCCATCATTTTGCCTGCTCAGAGATTGCTCATCAATGGACATTGATCCCACTGTACCATGAATAAAAACCCGCTCATCCTACACAACTGATTGATTCTGAAATCATCGTGAAATCTTTTGATATCACTCTGTATCTCTTCATGTGGTATCCCTCGCAGTGTGTGTCTAATTGCTGCCTCCATCAGTGTTTCACTCTTTCTTGTAGCGACACTAGCTCCCAAGCCAACAGAATTCTCCACTCCAGAGAGGCAAGGCAGCACAGGCCAGGGATGTAAACTGGCATTTTCCCTACTTTTGCGGTACTCAGTGCCATTCTCCATGTGTAACACTGACTGCATCAGTCTGATTTCCCATTCTGCATATTTCTCTGTCCCCAGTAGGTGCGCACGAAGTTCTTGACACAGTAGACTTCTCGGTGTGTCGTCCATCACTGCATTGAAGATGGTTGGTCAGCCAGGGAGACAAAGGGTAGAGGGTTCTGCAGCCTTCAATAAAACTTGCACTGAGTTAAGATTATTCACACTGCACAGAGCTGAGAACAATCAGAGGGCTCCAACCATCGGCTGAAAAGACATGACGAAAATGCAGTGCTGGAGGGGGAAGCACACTACAGACAAACACCAGGCTCAATCACCAACCCTACTTTAAATTGTGTTGTGATAAGACAGCACAGGGACTTGACAGTTAAGAATCCAGACCTGGGATGTGTAAGTGAGCATCACTACAACACAGGTGAAGGCAGGCCTCCCATGAGAGGGTGGTAATGCTGCCTGGGATATATCCTTTCTGTGTTCCCTCTCCAACCCTCCATCTATGGCATGTCTCGTGGATCAGTGATCTTCAATAATTTATAACTCCTGTAACAGTTGCTGTCCTTGTAATCTCCTCCCTTAACTATGGTCCCTCCACATATTTGACACGATACACAATCCATACTAGTGTCCCTTCTGTTGTCACTTGCTTCACTGTCGACAACTTGCCTTATCTAGGTAATCTCCTCCTCCAATTTCGGTAGACAGTCATGCTGCACGGAAGCAATCATTTCACTCCAACTCATCATGCTGATCACATTTCCAGAACAGGACGTATTTGTCTATGTTTGACCCGCATCCCTTCAGTCCTACTCTGCTCCATGTGTAGGGCCACACGTATTTTACACGTTACAAGTGTAGTTTTCTCTACCACTTCGCCAGCAGCACATTGTACGTGTTATATCATTGTGTGGAAAAGTGTTCTCCTTCGATACTGTCTAAGTTTTTTTGCCTCATGCACCACATATTTGTGCCATCTAGCTATTGACTCCCATATGCTGGATTGGAGACCTGGTTATTCAAGTCAAACATAGCCTTCATGGTTTTAAAAGCCTTTATAAGGGCACACCTACATGCCCAATGGAAATATGAAGGATAGTAATGCAAAAATCACTTCTCAGGTCCCTGTCGCTACTTTGCCACAGAGTGCTGAGATGTAATGGTTCAGGAAGTAAGGTCTTCTGTACCTTTGTTTATAAGACGTCCAGAATCAGCTCTTCAGTCATGGGAATCCCTTTTCAAACCATCACTCTTTATTTCCCTTTGTTTCCTTGTCTTTACCCACAGCACGGTGTGGCATGAAATATTCATTTAGAATCTCGCCCATTTCTTCAGGTTACAAACATAGATGGCCTTGTTGATATTTCAGGAGCGATGTTATCTCTCCAGTTGCTTTGATGTATTTGTATCTGTAGAATCTCTATGGATTCTCCTTAGGTTCACTGCCATAGCTTTCTTATTCTCACGTTTTGCTTTCCAGTTTACCCAGTCTGTCTTTGTCAGTCGCATCCTCCAATATCGATAACAAACGTGTCAATCATTGTTCCTTTTGCAGTTTCAGAAAATACTTCCCATAGCAGGTGATCAGAATTCTATGCCGTGCTCCAAATGGCGACGCAACAATGTCTGGTACATCCGGCTCATAAGGTGTTAACTCATGCACTCAGTGCACTACCCATGAGAGCAAGTGTGCCAAGTGCTGTTTTCACCACCCTGTCAACCTGTCATGCCACTTCCTAGGGAAAATGCAACTGTACCCTTTGATTCCTCGCCGCTCGACAACACTGCCCAGGGCCCGACCACTAACTATGTTAGTTTTCCCTGGTTTGTCTTAACAAACTCCAAAGTCAGAATTAATCTCCATTTCCATTGCTTGGGCTACTGGCCCAGATGATCAAGATACCCTTTAATCACTGTATTCACTGTCCACCATAACACTAATTTTGATATCCACAGACTTACTACCAATGCGTTCTATGTCTGAATCAAATCGTTCATGTATATGGTGCAGCTTGTCGCAGAGCTGCAGTCTGAAAAACAATTGTCAGCCACCACGTGCTGTCTCCTATTGTAAAGCCAATTTTTGCATCCAATTGGCTTGCTCTCCCTGATCCCAGGTGATATAAACTTGCTAACCTGCATAGCTTGCTAAACCCTGTCCAAGGACTTTCTAAAGTCAGTATGGACAAATTGCGCTGCTCTGCCTTCATCTACATTTTCGTCACCTCTTCATCACTCTCCGTAACGTTTGTGAGGCATCACGTTGTGTGCACAAAGCTGTGATGGCTATATCTCGTCAATCCCTGCCTCTCCAAATGCATGTAACTCCGATCCCACAGAAGCGCATCCAACTACATCTGCACCACTGACGTTAAGCTAATTGTTCTTGAGGTCCCTGATTTACCCGTGCTGCCTTTCTCAAATTCCCAATTCGGCATTCTCCAGGCTTGCCAATCATCACCCGTGGCTATCAGTGCGAGAAATAGCTCGTTAAGTGGCCCCACAATTTCATTACTAATTTCCGCCAATGTAACTTGATAATTTCCCAGGGATTTGTTGACGTTTTATGCTTTTCTTTTAAACAGAAACCTCCAGCACCTCCTGTTCTGTAACGCAAACTCTTCTGTTGATATCACTGTTTATTTCTCTGAATTCCCCAGTCTTTCTCCACTGTATTCTCGGACGTGAAAACTTCCTTTAGGATCTCATCCATCTCCTGTTGTTCCACATATTGATGGCTCCGTTGATCTTTAAGGGGTTATATTCTGCCTTTGGCTAATCGTGTGTTGTTAATATATTTGTAGAATATCTTTGCATTTTCCTGAGCATAATTGGCCAAGGCTTTCTCAGGCCCACTGTTAAAACTCCTGATTTCTCTCTTAAGTGAAACACGCAATTTTCTTCAAGGGATTTATGTAATCCAGCTGGCTTCATTTTCTTGACCAGAGCCTCCATATGCTCAGTCATCTATTGTTTCTTAATTGTGTCATCATTGTCCATCAGAGGAACAGGAATATGGTGACCCTGAACTCTCATTTTACCTCCCTTTTGAAAGCTTCCAGTTTGCCTGATGCCTCTTTTCCTGAAAATAGTTTCCACAAATCAAACATTGAAAGCTTTTGACTAATAACTTCGGTATTGGGGCCAGGGCAGTTTTGATATTTAAATTGTGGACCAGGCCTATCGTTTTGCATAACTGCTTTCAAACGAATAGATATGTGGTCACTTATCCAAAATTATCCCTTCCGAACACCTTTGTACCTTTAGCTACCTTGTTTGACAAGGGGTGGTCAGGTTTTACGCCTTTCTCCAGTCGGGCCGTTTACATTTTGACTGAGACATGATTCTTGAATATACTGAACAAATTCCTCCCATGCAAGCTCTGAGAACTATGTCAGTCCGCATCTGGGTTTGGAATGTTTAAATCCCCTCCCATTACAAACTTATCATTCTTACAGTTATCTGGTCTCCTGTCAAATCTGCTGCAACGTCCGACTGTCGTACAGTCATGTCAAAGGGATTATCTATTATATTTCTCAGTTCCACTAATATCATTTCACTGGACGATCCCCATGAATATCCTCTCTCAGTACTGCTGTGATGTTTTCAATGATCAAAAACTACACACTCCCCCTCTTCTCTCGCCTCCACTTCTATCATTTTGGGTCATCAAGCTGCAAGCTGCCTGGCTTGGCATCCCTCACCTGTATTTTCGTAATGCCTGTAATATCACAGCTCCAGGTTCCTATCCATGCGCTGAGTTCATCTGCCTTACAGGTTCGGCCTGTTACATTTGAAATTTAATTGCTTAGTTTTCCCTCATTGACTGCTTTGCTCTTGACTGCCTTGCCTTTTTTAAATTACTCTCTTAAACGTCTGTCCCAGTCTCAACCTTCAGATTGTAGCAGCCGTGGAGCACGACAGTCGAAGTTTCAGGCAAAAGCCCTTCATCAGGAATGAGGACGTGAGCCGAGAGAGTGTTGAAACAAATGGAAGGGGAGTGGAGCTGATGGTAGCGTAGCTGAGATTGTGATAGTTAGATGGAGGTGGAGGTAAAGTTGATAGGTCAAAGAGATGGTTGAGCGGAGAGATGGGAAGGAAAATGGACGGGTAGGGCAGGTCATGAAGTCGCTCCCGAGTTCGACGTTTGCGTCTGGGGTAACGTGATGTGAGGGGAATTGGTGGAATTTACATTAATGTAATGTGGTTGGAGGGTCCCGAGGCAGAATTCAAGGTGTTCGTCCTCCAGAAATCGGGTGGTTAAGGAGTGACAATGGAAGCGGTCCATGACCTGCATGTCCTTGGCGGAGTGGGAGGAGACCTGAAGGGTTCGACGGAGTTGATTGTTAAGCGTGTCCCGGAGATGTTTGCTGAAGTACTCTGCGAATAGGTGTCCTGCCTCCCTTCTGCAAAAGAGAGCAAATCGGGAGCAACATATTCATAAATGGCATGTGTGGAAGTGCAGACGAAAGTTTGATCGACGAGCAAGACTCATTTGGTGCCTTGGACGGAGGTGAGGGGGCCGGTGTGTCCGCAGGTTTTGCAATTAATGGGGTAGCAGTTGAAGGTACTGGGCGAGGAGGGTGCTTGGTTGAGGACAGGGCATGACGTAGGATTTGCGGGAGAACAGTAATTATGAAACATGTATAGGAGTGTTTCGGGTAATGCATGTCTAGTGGTGGGGTCTGTTTTTACTTGGCGGAAATGGCGGAAGATGGCGTGAAATGTACGGAGGAGGTTGGGTTGTTAGTGTGGAGGATGAGGACTGGGGTTTTCTGTCCTTGTTTCGGTTGGAGGAATGGTTTTCAACGGCGGAGGTGCAGGAGTGGATGAGACGTATTGGAGGTAATCATTAATCATGTGGGAGGGGAAATTGCCCACTCGAAAGAAAGAGACCATTTGGTGTGTTCTGTGATGGGACTGGTCGTTGTGTGATAAGATGAATAAGGTGGTGGAATTGCGAATAAGGGATGGCATCTTTACAGGAGGCAGGATGCGAGGAGTTGTAGTCCAGGAAGTTGTAGATGGTGGGTTTGGACAAAACGTCAGTGTTATGTCGGTCAATGTCAATGGAGATGGATGTCCAGGAAGGGGAGGGAAGTGCCTGAGATGATCCAGGTAAATTTTAGATCGAATGTGTTTTGAAGTTGATGAACTCCCAACCTCCTCTGGGAGGACGAGGTGGCGCTGATGCAGTCATCACAGTATCAGAGGAAGACGTGGGGATTGGTGCCAGGTTAACTACGGCAGGTGGATTGTTCCACATAACCCACAAAGATACAAGCGTTACCGAGAGCTAAGCGGGTGCCCATAGCTACCACCTTCGTCTGGAGAAAGCTGGAGGATGCAAAGGAGAAATTATTAAGAGTGAGGACCATTTCAGCCAAACGCATGAGCGTGTCAGTGTAAAGGTACAGGTGGGGACGGAGGGAGAGGAAGATACGAAGGGCTTGGAGTCCCTGGTCATGGCGAATTGTTGTCTGTGGAGACTGAATGTCCATGGTGAAGATGAGGCTTTGGGAGCCAGGGAAAGAAAAGTCGTGAAGGAGATCGTGTTCGTGTTTGGTGTCCCGAAAGTATGTGGAGAGATCCTAGCCTGGGGGTATAGAACAGAATCGAGGTATGTGCAAATGAGTTTGGTGGGGCAGGAGTAGGCCAAGACGATGCCTCAGCCGGGGTTATCAAGCTTGTAGATCTTGGGTAGGAGATACACCAGGCAGTTGGGCGTTTCCCATACAATGGTAATATGGCCGATGATCTTGGTCTCAGACTTTATCACAGTCAGTTTTAGCAACAAGTCGGACAGATTCCCTTAATATTTTAAAATAACAAGTTTATGAGCTGAACAAAGTTATTTATACGATGATGCAAAGATGAATGACAAACAGGTTGAAAATTGCAGTTATGTGCATTGATATTTCCATTTCTGAACACACTGAGAAGCACACAAAAACACCCAAATACGAACACACAGTCTTATTTAAACTCACACAGACACACAAATAAACACGCACACAAACACATGTGCATGCAACCACACTCATACAAACACACTCTCAGACACATGCAGACACACACACACACACACACAGACATGCACATGCAAACATACTCAAAGATCACTCACAGATGCACCCATGCACATAGACATATTAAAATATATACACAAACGTAAAAATAGAAATACAAATAGACATAGAAACACAAAAGCATGCACACACAAATTTATACATGCCATAGGAAGTATGAAATTTGAGCAGTATTATGCGATTTGGCCCATCGACACCACTCTGATATTCAATCGTGGGTCCCACCTTTTTCATACTAATCTGCCTTCTCCTTGCATGAACGTGTGCGTGTATGCACGCGAGTGTGCATGTGTGTGTGTGGGCATGCGAGTGCATGTCTACTGGCTTCAGATAATATTGCCAAGGAGGGCTGTGTTTCGGACTGGAGGCTTTTTATCAGCGGGTTTCCACTGGGATCTGTGCTGGATCCATTTGTGTTTGTCATTCAATAAATGATATAGATGAGATTTTAGAAGGCTCCGTTATTTGGTTTGCATCTGATACCAAGATTGGTTATGTAGTGAACAGAGAAGATTACACAGAGGCCTTAATCAATTAAATCAATGAAGCTTACGGCTGTACAGCATGGAAATAGGAAAATCGACGTTTTGGGGGAAAGCCCTTCATCAGGAAGAGAGTCAGAGTCCCTGCAGGGTGGAGAGATATGTCTCCACCCTGCATGCACTCTGGCTCTCTGCCCAATGAAAGGCTTTTGCCCGAAACGTCGATTTTCCTGCTCCTCGGATGCTGCCTGAACTGCTCTGCTTTTCCAGCACCACTCTAATCTGGAATCTGGTTCCCAGTATCTGCAGTCCTTGTTCTTATCCAGCATGGAAACAGGCCTTTCGGGCCAAATATTCCATGCAACCAGACATTGTAAATTAATCTAATCCCATTTTCCAGCATTTGTTCCATATAGTCTGAACCATTCCTATTCAGCAAACTATCCAGATGCCCTATTTAAAAGTTATCACTGCACCAGCCTTCAACCCTTCCTCTGGCAGCTCAATCAAATCACGCACCACGTTCTGCGTGAGGAGGAACTTTTGAAATCAGTCCTTTCTCATCTGAAAACTCGGCAATCTAGTTTTGGGCTCCCCAACCCTTGGGGAAAATATATCGACTGCTCATCCTATTCATGCCCCTCTCGAAGGTTCAATTTGACGCCAAGAAACACGAATGGCTGTGCTTTTAATCATTCCGGACCTAAATTCTCCAAGTGAATACTGACACCTCTGCCTTCTCCATCAACTCACAATTCTAAAACATTTTAAATTAACATGTTCAGACATGCTATGAAACGCCTCTTTGAGATTTGAAACTAGGCCTTTAGGCCCAGAGGTAGGACACTGACACCACATGCCAATAGCCCATAAAGCTACAAAGTAGTACTTCTGTGTTTTAGTTCAGCAACCTGTTCTATCATACTGTGAGCGACCTCCGTGACATTGAGCCCAGAGGTATGGGCACCATCACAACTTCCACATCTCTAGCTCAGAGGCAGGAGCGCTACACATTACACAAGATCTTGTGTCACATTTTAAGGAAATCTGTAAGCACAGTTTGGATTTTTCAAAATCTGGTTGATTTTACTTAACTACACAGGTGACATGTTTCATTATTAAACAGGTGCAAGGGATTTGCGTCAATTGTAGGATGTTGCACATGCTCTACACCAAGATAATCTATGAACATCATTAATTGCTTGGGTATGATTTTCAACCTAAATAGATATTAACTGTATTCTGCAACATTCGGTAAACTAAATCCGGCCATCTCACTCTGCGCTCAGAAGGATCTCTAATAAATATTAGTACTGAGCACCGGTGACGATGATCGAATATAATTTCTGGCCCCAAATGCCACTCACTATTTCCGACTTTAACGTGTATCTACCCTCTGCCCAAAACCGTTAAGTGATACAAAGCAGCTGATTATTTCTAGCCTCTCATCCCTATTGTCGTCTACAAACCTCCCCGCCCCCTTACTGCCACACAAGGCAACCCATACTCAGGCCCTTTTTGAAAAGCCAGGTCCGAATTTGTAGGTGTACTGGAGAGGGTCATGGGGTCTGTTGAAACGGAAAGGGGAAGTGGAGAGGGCGGTAATATCAGTCACGGCATGGATCTTTGCATGTGCCTTTTCCCATGGGTGGGGAATTTCAAGACAAGGGATACATAATAATATGAAATGTTTTTTTTTTGGAAATGCTTAAGGTAAATGCTTATGTAGAGACATAAAGGTGTGCAACATGGAAAGCCACCTTTAATTCCAAATCTTTTATGCCAACCAGAAATCCTAAACTAATCTAGTCACATTTCACAGGATTTGGCCCATGTTGGTCTAAACACTACTAATTCATATGCACATCAGTTTCCTTTTAAATATCGTGTTGCACCAGCCTCCACCACTTCTTCTGACAGCTCATTCGATACATGCAAGACCCGCTGTCTGAATAAACTTATCTGTTAAATGACTTTTACAATTTTACCTCCTATCATTAACCAAGGCTGTCTAGTTTTGGACTTTCTGAACATGAGCATATTGCTCTCGAAGGGATTCGTACAACGACAGTCCTCACAGTCCACTCCACACCGCGTGTGTGTGTGTTGGGGGGTGGGGTGCAGTATACGCCATCAGAGAGTGACAACAAGAGAAAGCTCAGGAGGTCTGGCACCACCTATGCGGAGAAATGAAAATAAACATTTCGGGTCGCGTGACTCTTTCTCGCACCTCGTGTCAGAGGGATATTGCTTCACTTTAAACATCGCAGAGACTGCCAGATGAACCCCAATCAGAGCGACACGCTAAGACTCTGGCACGAATACAGACATGGAAAATCGGTCAGTATTTCTCTTGCTCCATGTGAGTTCGCTAATATTTCACTCGCTGTGTCTGGTGTGTGTAAATATTTCATTTTCTCCTTGAGGATTGTGTCAACATTGCAATTGCATACACTAGTAAGTGTGTCAGTATTTCTGTGTCGATTCTGACGAGTACAAATTCAATATTTGCACACACAAAACCTGGAAACATTGTCAAGTGCGTGGAGGATAATGTGGAATTCCAACAGGACAGTGGCACACACGTACAGGCACCACACACACATACACACGCACACACACACGGTTGGCGTGGAGAGGATTGTTGATGTAGTGAGGCCGTCAGAGTGGAAAACGTTCATGTGAAAAAATGTCTGCAATGTGGAAAAGATTTCCCTTTTGGCAGTGTTCCAGGTACACAATTTATATGTTAAAGTGTAGTTCCCTTGCAATTATATCCCAGCAACCCCAAGTGAACTATTGTGAAAGGAGATGAGATGAATTTTATTGCAATTTCTGTAACTTGCGATGTTCAGTGAGGTAAACTTACAATAATAGCGTTGAATTCCAGGACAGCGAAAGTGTACAGGTCTGTGACAGGTGAGGATCAAAGCAGGACAGTATGAGGTGACGCACTGTAGTCGGAAGAATATTGAAAGATAATACAAAATAGGCTGCATATTTATGAAGGGACTGCAGGAGCAGAAGGTGCTGGGTGCATATGTTTCCATATTATTGAAGTTGTTAGGGCAAGTGGGGACAGCAGTAAATTTCGCAGATTCGTTTCAGAACCTGAGCTGTTCGCAGGAGAATACGTTGGAGGGACCTACTATGCTGGCGTCTTGGTAGGTGTTGAAGGCGATGTGTTGTGAGCCCACCATCCTGCCCACCCTAACCGTGAAAATTCCATTTTTTCAGCTCGCCAGAAAAGGGAGATGTCATCACGGATCCGGCTTCTGTGTTCTGCCAGCAGGAAATGGAAATGACAGTGAGTTTAAAGTGAGACTTATACTTCACAAAACATTGCTCATTACTCGGTTGGGGGGAAGTGGATATTTCAGAATCTCCACACAAGTGGTACCCGTCTTTCCAGCTTGTGCCAGATTCCTTCCCAAATGGCCGGGGTCTGGGGCTGAGGGAACGGATATCGGGCACTCCATTACCCGGCTTGTCCCTTTCTGTTGTATTACAGGCTGCTTGTTCTGAAATTGGATAAACGGAGGTAGGGAGTGAGGGTGGGAGTTGGTGTTCCTGCTGCTGATGCTAGTGAAGGTGAGGGGGAAATGGTAAGGTGCCCGGAGTGATTCAGCTGGCAGTATTTAATTAATACAATTGTCAATTTGTGGGATTTTTGGAGGTGAGAGAGGGACCCTGAAGGTCCTGCATGCAGCAGTGAGAGTCTTGGAGCATGATCATTATTCGTGTGTCGATGCTATCACAGATAGGCAATGAGTGCGAGGGAGCAGTGAGAATACGATGACACTTATCCTGGCAGAGTGGAGTAGTTTCTGGATACGTGTCCTGTATTGCTGGAGACTTTCTCAGACAGCAGACACTGCACTGAGCTGAATGGTGAGCTGCGACCATGCTTGGTAGGTCTGTTCGAGGTGCCCCTTCTGCAAAATAATTCTCATCTTCTGTAATTTCCCTTACACCAGGAGCAGTGCACCTGTAGACTTATCGCGGTGCAATTGCTCTTTATCTGGCATGCTCCTGTTGGGCCCATTTGCCTTTTAAAGATAGCTATAATCCCGGGGATCACAGGATATCTGTGGGCATCCGGGCGATGGTGAGTAGCCCCAATCATGATGGGTGGGAGAATTGGGCTGGCTCTGAATGAGAGGGACACCTTTGGAAGGGAATAGTTAATGAGGTCATTTCGATAAGAAGACACAAGGAAACAAGCTCGGCCTTGTGCTAATTATTCTTCTGTCACATTCAATGAAAATGACACTGAGACAAAATATTGTCAGATTCAGCCCTGTGACGCGACGAGTCTGCTGAGCCCACTCCAAGTTACAAAACAGCTGAACAAATGTTCACCCAAATCTCTCCATCATTTTGACTCACACTAATATCCCATTCAACCATTATTCCTGGAAATAATGGCCCGTGTTGCACGATGCTATCAGCATATTTTCATTTCATTATTCATTAAACTGGAAACACATCCTTCCATGAGAGTCTCTCTCAGTCTCCCCCTATCTATTGAGAAGCCAAATCCCTCCAATTTCTTGGTATTTTAACTGATTTCCCGGATATCTCACTCTGGCAGTGATTGTTCACACCCACACAACCCCTTATCGTAACCCAATGGAGAAACGGAGCTGTAAATGGTTGGTAGAAACACATCCTGCCAAGAACAGCATGGGCTTCAACTTTCCACAAGCTGGACACTGGTGTAACACAGCGTTACCAAGCAATGCTTTGGTGTATTCCACATAGCTCCACATAGTGGAGGGAAATCTCGTCTGGTTTAAGGATAAATGCACTGGTGTCGTCTACATAACATCCCGTGCAGGAGAGACACTTGATCATGTCTTATCAATCAATGTAACGCGGTGATGTTGCACACTTCCCCATGATGGTCAGATATTTAGTCCGGTTTGGTTTATAAATGCACTACTCTCGTCAGCACAGCGTTACACTCTGGAATCTTACCATGCTGTTTAGCGCAGGACACGGGCCTGGTCTCCACAGAGCTCCATGTACAACAGATAACCAATCTGGTTTAAGGTGCCTTGGATGGTTCTATGAGATGGTTTGAGAATGTGATATAACTTATAATTTCAATGATTTGGCAATGTCTTTATTTCATACTCTCATTCTTCTGATTGGATCTCCAAATTCTGATACGTCCAGCGAGTCCGACCCCTCTGTCTACACCCATATTTCTGCAACTTATTGTCAATTCACTGATTTTCAGGTTTTAATGTTAATAACTGGATTGTATATTTCTCTATCCTTTGGTGTTGCGCACCATGGACCATCGGATTCTATCGTGAAGAATCTCAGAAACAATAAGAGAAAAGCGTAGACTGCCCTTCGTGCACGTCGCAGTATGGTGTGTGTTGCTCCTTGTTTGATATGGGGCTGTCAGCATCTGTGAGTCACGCCATTGAAATTTGTTCTCTGCCTTTTCAGTGAACGCCAGTGTGTGCCATAATCTGCACATCATGTCTTCAGTAACGTGAATGATTGAATCTTAATGATTGAGACTAATCTTTCAATGTGGAACTGAGAGGCGATTGACAAAATTATTGGATTGGAGAGCTAAGTGGGAATGCTGGGATTGTTTTCTGGAGGTTGTGTTCTAAGCTGCTGTGGAAAGTTAGAAGACTAGAGGCTTTGGTGATCCATTCTGGATTAGTCGTGTTGACTGTAGTTACAGCATTTGGTTCTGCATCATATCCAGAGCTGCGGACAGGGGAAGCTCAGTAAAATTGGATGAAGAGTCATACACAGATGTTTTTGATTGCAGGATTAGTGTTGAATGGCCGACCGATGTAATTGATTCATACACTTCTGTTTGCAACAAAGCCAACTTATTTTCTTTCCCATTGTACCATACTGATCAGGAGTGAGTCGCCATTTCTGCTACTGTGTAACAGACTGAAGAGTCTGAACGGATTCCTCCTGTCCCTCTCTTAAGGGCTCAGGAGGCTGAATGGCCTCCACCTCGCCCTGTGTAACAGGCCTCAGACATTACGTGACATAGCAGCCCGTGGATTGTGAGCATGTTTTAAACCATATATGATGGAATTTCCTCCCTTCCCATTTACTGAAACACAAGCAACACAATATACTCCAGGTACCCTCTCAGCGACACCTCATAAAGTTGAGGATCCACTTCTCTATGCTTTCAATGATTCCATTTTGCAAAATGTACAAACAATTCGGCTTTCTTTTTTTCAAGAGGTAATCGTCAAATGTGCGGTGAATGGCCTCCTGCTTTCCATCGATAAGAGGTACAAGGGAGATATTGCCTTCCTCCTGTTCCAGACAAGCAGTCTCAAAGCTCTGAACTGTGTCTCAAGTTTATTAAAGGGTTTGATAACAGGGCACTGTACAATCGGAGTAACATTACACATTTCAATGAGCAATACGTATTGTTTTCCTGGGTTATGATCTGTAGAAACTTCCCCACCACATTTTATGTCGCTGTTCAGTTTCCTTTTCCCTGTCTATTTTTATAAACAAGGCGGAACAAAAAAAACCTCCGCAGTGTTCTGGCATGACTCTCAGGTACACGGAAGAAGGAGTAAAAAAATTGATATATTAGTTGGTCCATCCATTTGCAACCCTCATCTATCCAGCCTAACCGAGTAAATGCTCTATTTTATTGTGATATGAAAAGTAATAGAACGAACAAGTTAACTGAACATGTTTGTTTATTGACTGTGATTAATAACTGTCTCCTTGGATTCAAATGTTCCCACTGGAGGGTTTCCAGTTTCAATGATAAATGACCTTCGTTCAATGTGTTATCCCATAATATGAGCAGGAGCATCATCGGCAGCACTGACAGGGATCAACCCCTCGAGACAGAGGCGGAGGAGAAAAAAGAATCTGAGAGCAACAGATTGGAATGTCCAAAAGATAGACGAGCATCTGAGAACAATAGACTGGAATACTGCAAAAATGGACAGGAGCTTATCCTTTTATGTTTTGCATGTCTCCAGATATTTTCGTTGGATGTCAGTTTCATCCCGTATCAACAATGTTCTTTTCATTGTTCAGTATTTTTATTATCCCATCATGGCTATTGTTGGTGTCCCTGGTAAGTCTCACTGTCCAGTTATTATATCTGTAAACCACGTACGACTGTATACTGTTCTTTTCAAATACTTTGATATCTTTGACCGTGTCATTATTATTTTTGAGACTATGTATGTAAATGTTCACTCTAGAAACCGCTTCTAACTGCTTAAGTCCATCCACTCTCTTCATGTTTGCTTCTGGCAGTGTCCCTCGTGGGTCTCTGAATTGACCTAATTAGTTTCAGCTGTGAATAATCTGCCCTTATTTTTAATATATTGGCAGCATTAAGGTCACTTCCTCTGCTCTCGTTAGATAATCCATTTTCATCCTCTGATTGCTTCCCATCCCTGACTAATATCTGAGGCTGAAGCAGATGAATTAAAGCAATATGTATCCCCTGCCCATGAGCTGATTCCTGACACCAGAACATGACCGTTCCAATAATTAACAATTAAAACTTACAGAATATACTTCACTGGATTATCCAAACTGCTATATCAGTCTTGAGCTATGAAATGAAGCCTTAATGATGTCAATAAACTGCTGCTGACATCTCCAGCTTCAAACCTGCAGGATTAAATTATACTCCGGATCTTTCATCCAAACTCACACGAAAATCACATTCATTCGTCATTCATGTGTGCACTGATCTATGTTGCTGTTGGCTATGGCAATGCCTTTATTTTAATATTCTCAGGCAGATAGTTTAATTTACCAGCATAGCCTGCACAGCACAGCAAAGAACAAAGTACACTGGCATCGTCTGCACAGCCCTACGTCCTGGTCTGTCATGTTCTCCCACTTTATGATGTCTGGGCTGGTACTGTGAGGCATATTCAGAATTTGATGTCAGGAACCATTCGAGCTGGTCGAACAATGTCTTTATTCAATATTCTCATTCTTGGAATTTTGACCTTCCAAGGTCACACTCCTCCACTTAGATCCAAAGCTCCCCCCATTGTTTTCCACAATTCATCCACAACATGATCTCAGTTAATTAATTGTCTGTTGTTATCTTTAATGTGAACCTCTCTGTCTCTCTGTATCATTCCGTAGCCTTGGATTTTTGGCTCCCATGTGTATCGAGTGCCGACATTGTAAGGTACGAAACAATACAGTAGAGTGTGTCTAGCTGTTGTTAATTTCTTGGTGTGTCCCACGTAGTGCTCCGTGTTTGACAGGAGCATGTGTTTGACACATATCTTTAAAGCCTGGTCTGTGCCTGTCTCCTGAAAGCCTGTATTTGTCCCTCTCAGCTGATTGTGTGGTCAGTAACACACGTAAGCCCTTCAGTATTATTGTAAAGGAACAGACTGTTTTCTCCCAAGTGTCTGCTTCCTGTTTGATTATCAATCTTCCTCCCTTCTTGTGTAGCACATTCGAAGGACTGAATAAAAATAGTAAAGTCAGTCGGCAGTTCACCCCTTGGCTGTGCTCCACCATTTAATAATACCATGGCTGATGTTATCTCGGCCTCTGTTCCGCTTTCCTGTCTGCATTCCATCCCCTTCATTTGCTCAATGCTCCTGCATTCAAAGCATTCTGGACAGTGAAGTAAATTCTGCTCCTCGCGTTACAAATTAGTGCTGACCTTATCCTAAAACTGTGATCTCTTGTTCGAAACTGCTTCACGTGTGGAAATATTGACTCCACATCGAATTTGCCATCACCATTAGCATCTTACAGACCTCAGTGAGATCTACTCCCATTCTGGCTTCTTGCAATTAGCTCCTCATCTCTGTATCAAATCTCGTGAAGCTCTTCTGAACTTCCTGCAAAGCAACTACATCTCACCTCAAGTCAGGGCACCAAAACAGTGCTCTAGTTGCAGTGTCAATAATGCTTTGCATAGTTTTAGCAACACATCTCTATTTGTACATGTGATCGTTTTAGAAATAAATGTTTGAATTGTACTTGGCTTTTTAATTATTTGCTGTACTGGCCTGCTAGTTTAATGTGACATTTACGAGGACACCTACATAACTCTGCACTAAGCAAACTGCTTTTTCACCCCATTTAGATAATAGGGTACCTTTCTGTTATTCTAACTAAAATAAATAACCACATATTTAGCCACCTTAAATTTCATATGCCAAATATTGGATCATTCACCTTAATTATCCACGTCCATTTGTATATTTCTTACATCTTCATACAACTTACTTTTCTACCACATTATTCGCTATAGCAATTTCTATCCCCTGAACCAGGTAATAATATAGAATACAAATACTTCTGATCTGAGGACCGAACTTTTTGACACACGATATGTTATTTTTTGCCAAGGACCAAATGATACATTTATTCTATTTCTCTGTACATGATTTGTTCATCAATTCTCTATCGAAGCAAATAGATTACTGCTGACAAAAAGTGCTATTGTATGATGGATTAATCTTAAATAGTCTGCATTAACCTAATAATGCCTTCTGAAGGAACACATATATTACATCTCCATGACAGCCATTATTCACCTTGCTTGTCACATCTGTAACGATCACGAGCTTCATAAACGATGTTGGCTCTGATGGCTTGTGGTTTAACTTTGTAAATGTCCAGTTGTTTACTCTTAAATCCCAAGAGGTTACTCAATATTATATATTACCCAGTGAATATTAGTATTCTAGGTTATTCTACATTCCCTTCCAATTCCTGTGTTACGGACACATGGCATTAAAAGTCTCCTCCGATTGCTGTGGAAGAGGCCTCAGTGAATGACTGAAACCGTTGTGTTCCTGGTTACAAACTCGTTCGTCTGAATGTCCTCCTGGCGTCCCGATATTATCGTCTAGATGGCTGCAGGACATGTTCATACTTGAGTAGGAGCTTCATGATCTGCTCGTCCACTTTCTGTTTCTGTGTGTGGTGAGCTTGTATAGAATAATTGCAGATTTGGAGGCAGGAAGTTAGAACTTGGTTCTCATAAAATTGTAAAATGCTGGGGGTGAGAAGGTAATTGTCTTCTCTCTTTAAAGGTTGCTGGGGTTTTCTGTGCTCAGAGATTTGAGATGAATATTTGTGAGTAGCAGCTTGAAGGTTTGCCTGTACACAGAGAACCCGAACTGAAACATTTGTTTCGAAATGCCGTACAGTTAGCAGGCCAAGTGTCAATTTGTCTTTTTTTTGAGGAAAGCGGGCTTTCGAATTTAAACAATCAATTTGAGACAGGTACTCAGATACGAGGGAACTACGAAATTTCAATCTGACGATTTTGACAACATAGGAGCAAGTGTATTGTAAGAAATGTTGATCCACCATCACGGGCAATAAAATGGCGCAGTTGGATAATGGCTGCAGAGAAAACTGCCTTCCACTAGAACAAACGGCCCTCAGCTCTCTGAAGAGAATCACTGGCTTTCACATCCCCAACTATGCATTCGAGAAAGCACCTAAATAACAACGGGACAAATGATTGAGAAGGCATTCCTGATAGAATAAACTATGGAGGACGCATACCTTAATTTCGAATGAATGGAGAAGGCACAGGACATTCCAGAAGGCTGTTGTGGTTCTGTTCGGCGAGCTGGGAATTTGTCTTGCAAACGTTTCGTCCCCTGTCTAGGTGACATCCTCAGTGCTTGGCAGCCTCCTGTGAAGCGCTTCTGTGATGTTTCCTCCGGCATTTATAGTGGCCTGTCTCTGCCGCCTCCGGTTGTCAGTTCGAGCTGTCCGCTGTAGTGGCCGGTATATTGGGTCCAGGTCGATGTGTTTGTTGATAGAGTCTGTGGATGAGTGCCATGGCACTCATCCACAGACTCTATCAACAAACACATCGACCTGGACCCAATATACCGGCCACTACAGCGGACAGCTCGAACTGACAACCGGAAGCGGCAGAGACAGGCCACTATAAATGCCGGAGGAAACATCACAGAAGCGCTTCACAGGAGGCTCCCAAGCACTGAGGATGTCACCTAGACAGGGGACGAAACGTTTGCAAGACAAATTCCCAGCTCGCCGAACAGACCCACAACAACGAGCACCCGAGCTACAAATCTTCTACCAAACTTTGAACTCCAGAAGGCATATAATCTTGCTGTAATCTCGAGGGACTAAATCGTATATCCTTTATATGAGTGGGACTTGTATTTATAAGATTAGGGTAGCATTCGACTTTTTAAATTCAAAAATAGTGAATAGTTAGAAGAGATTCTTTCGGATTGATGTTAGTTAATTTAATTTGTTCACTTTGGAGTTACATAAAGTGTTACTTGTTGAGTTTATTATATTTAAAGTATATAAATTGCTGAGAAGTGGGTTACGCACCTTTTCACATTCTTTGTACCGATTAGAGCATGAGGTGTTTCTCTGTGGGTGTTTCAGTTCCCTGAAGTGGGGTGGGATCGAACTCCGCTTTATGGGAGAATGGTGGCTCAGTTTCAGGATTTGAACAGATTTGAACATTTTTAGGGAAGCAAAGGTCCCAGCAGTTTTAACTAGATTTTCGGACAAGTATGAGACGTTTCTAAGTCAAACTTATGTGAACATTAGAAGACCTGTTTAAGTTCAGACACTTGTTGTTGGTTAAATCAAATGTGAGGAAATTCCTCTAAACATTGCCGAAGTGGTTTTGGACGTCGTAGATGCTTCGCAAATTTGACAAGACAGGTTAAAACGTCAGAAAACGGTGACACTTTTAGAATTAGCAAATAGCCGAAAATTGGGTTTATCTGGGGATAACAGAAAAGCTGAAATTGTAACAACATTTGAAAAGCATTATGTACATCAGAGAAAATGTTAACTGTCGTGGAGTTTGGAAAAATAAATTGCAAATGATGTGTTTGTAGTTAGAAGATAAAGAGAGGAAAAATGTTCTGGTGGAAATGATGAACCTTCAAAGTTTGGGAGAAGATTTGTAGCTCTGGTGCTCGTTGTTGTGATTCTGATCGCCGAGCTGGCACTTTGTCTTGCAAACGTTTCGTCCCCTGTCTAGGTGACATCCTCTTTGCTTGAGGATGTCACCTCATCTGAGCTGGCCAGAGAACATGTGGATGTTTGCAGCGCTGTCAGAGGAGGTGACAGGAGAATATGAAGAAGTAAAAAAACGATCTTTTAGTGACTACGAATTTTATCAGAAGCATATAGACAACGGTTCAGAAAGATAAGAAAGGAGCAACGTCAGACTTTTTTTAGATGTCTTACAGTGTGGAAACAGTCCCTTCCACCCAACAAGTCCACACCAATCTGCAGAAACGCAACCCACCCAGACCTATTCATCTACATTTACCACTTCACCTAACACAGCGGGCAAATCAGCATGGCCAATTCGCCTAATATGCACATTTTTGGACAGTGGGAGGAAACTGGAGCACCAGAAGGAAACTCACGCAGACACGGGGAGAACGTGCAAACTGCAGACAGAGTTGCCTGAGGGCGGGAATTGAACTCGGGTCTCTGGCGCTGTGTGACAGCAGTGCTAACCACTGTGCCACCATATATCAAATTTGAAAAAATAAAACAGAGCAACTTTGGTGGATGGATGAGAGCAATAGAGTTGGAAAAAAAGATATATATTTCTTTGAGAGGTATTCTTCTGCTAGAAGGGTTGAGAAGCCTACTTGCCGAAGTGACAAGAACACATACTAAGGAACAGGAAGTTAAAACGGCAAGAAGAGCTGCAGAGATTGTGAGCGAATAGGCATTCGTGCTGAAATCGAAATCTAACGTCTGACAGCAATTTCATCCCACGAGGAATAAAAATTGGGCGGCAAAGAGATCTTTCAAAGAAAAGCAAAATCATAGCACTCTGGGAAGAGTTGGCTACATTTGACAAAAATAAAGGCAGACAGGATGGTAAAGAGTTGGAAGATCTCATGTTTTTACTGCAATACGGTGGCACACACAAAGTCACAGTGGTAGTGGTTTAAGAAAGACAAAGGAAGCAACCAATATATTAAAAGTGTCGAAAACAGTCATATTAGTTAAGGTCAAGGTAATCCCAAGAGAAGGCAAGGAGCTAGTCAAGGATTAGACAGTAAATAGCCCCTGATATTTTCAAAGACTTCACCTGCGTACTTAAGATTTACTCAGGAAGAACAGGGGCTGTAGGAAAATAGGTTAAAATCTTGAGAGATATGGAAGCTATTTAGTCTCTAATAGTAAGAAATGTAAAGTATTAGCACTCCTTCTGAAACATTGCCTGAGAGAGTGGCAATCTGTTAAAAAACATGGAGAGAGGGAAGTAGTGTTCCCCTGCTTAATATAAGTTAAATCTACATTGAGTGGGTGATCGTGCGATTGATGGAAAACGTGGCTATTCCAGGTAGCCAGTTTATAGTGGAACTGATACAGCAGATTACGAGGCAAGGTGGGAGTGATGCCCACTGTTGTGGAATACTAAAAAGTAAACCAGGGAACTGAGGAGTTACAAAAATAAAACACTCGATATTTTTCAGTCTGTTTGGCGACAAGATCTCACAAAAATAAATTAAAACATGAACAGCGATCAAAAGATAAAAATGAAGCAGTTGAGGTCTAGTTAGCTGATATTCTGCTGAGATGATATGGTAAAGGAAAAGCAGATAGAGGATCACGCAGAAGTGTTTGGTTCTGAAAGATGAACAGAGTTACAACCCAAATAATAAAAACAATTAAGGAACCATATCATAAAGTCTAATTGGAAAGTAATCATAGTGCATTCCAGAGTAGTATGTTGTCAAGGATAAAGTCTTCCAAAGGAAATGGAGATCTTAGCAGATTAGTGCAGATGAGAAATGAGCAAAGTTCACCAGATTGTGTTGATGTTAGACTCAAGACAGGAGGTTTCATTGGTATCTGTTTCAACACAGCGATGAACACTTCTTTTAAATAAATGAAACACTCAGAAAACCTCACCTCGCACCGTAATCTGTTAAAATATAAGTGACAGAGAACTCCCAGTATGTACAAAAATGCTATTTCATTATTTCTTTCGAAAAGGGAACATGAAGCAACAAGTATTCACAACTCTAATGCCCCCCTTCTCTTAATTGCTTATTACCTGCTTCTGACATTATCATATACTTTTACAATAAACAATTATTTTAATTACATCAACTTTATTTCAAAACCACACAGCCACTGTCATCTTCAGTGTCTCTCCTTCTGGCTGAATGCCTCCTTGGGTTGGTTTTTTTCCTTTCATTGCGAATATGTTTCACATGAAAAGTACATTTGATTGAGCTGTTCCAATGTCGTATATCTCTGTCGCTGGCATCTGTTGCATCTTATTCTCAAAATGCTGCCTTTCTTATAACCCCAACTTCAGATTGACTCATTGGTTCGATGTTTGAAAGCAATAAGTTCACTCTCAATTGTTTTTTTTTTCGTATCTGGACCATAATTTGAACTGATTGGTTAAATTAGAAGCATTGTCAAAACAGCACCTGACTCAGCAATCTTTTCCACAACTTATAGCTACATATTTTTAAATTTTCCAGTGCATGCTGACACTGCTCTTGTATGCTGTAAGAGGAAAACAGCATTCACTGTCTCTCTGAGGGAAAGTATACATGTCCAAATTCATAATACATTCCCAATTAAGAAATAAAATGACCATTATAATGAAAGCTGCCTTCATTTTTATTCTCTAACTCTTCATCTCATTACAATGAAATACAGAGTTCATTAATCAGAGTTCATATTAATTAATCACATGTATGTTTCTATATGTCATTGCAATCTTTTCAATGTTATCTATATTTTTCCTTTAAATCCACAATAATGCACCTGCACCTACTATCACATTTTTACAACCGACGTACAATTTGTGAATTAAAATCTGTAACCTGAAACTTCACCGAAATAGTCTTATACTTTTGTCTTTAAATTTTCCCAAGAATATAAGAGGTTTATGGTCTATGTACAGAACTGTCTCTGACAGATTGTTCATCACATAATTATTAATAAGTAGAATCGTCAGTCCCAAACTCAATAATCCTTTTTATTGTAAGGTAGATTAATTACTAAATTGGGTGTTGAGTCTCCCTCACAATTAACCAATTGGCTGTTGAATTCCATCATCACCTTGCTGTAGCAGTACAGTTCCAACTTCTATATCGCAAACATTGATTGCAACTTTGAAGTGTTTCAAACACTTTTGTGTGTAATTAAAACTGGTATGGTGGCAAATACTGCATTTAAGTTCTCAAATGCCTCTTCGGATTGTTTTATATCCCGAAATTTTGTGTTCTTCTTTCGTAAATCTGTTTGAGGTTCCACCAGACTGCTGACGTTGGGAACAAAATTCTGGTAGAGTCCGCTTCATTCCAAAAATTGAAGGGCCTCTTCCAAAGATGCTCATTGGTTTTTGTGTTCATTTGAGGAATGTTATGCTTCAAGGACATCACCTCTGCTTTCGCAAATTCAGTTTACATTAAATTTATTAACAGTTGTGTTTGTCTTAATTGTTCAAAGAGCTCAGACGCACTAAAGATCATTACACCGTCCAGATAAATTGCAGAATTTGTTAATCCAGCCACAATTTTGTTCATGAGTCTTTGCCGTGTGACTGATGCGTTCTGCATTCAAAACGGCATCACTTTGAATTTCTATAGACCATTTGTGGTAACAAACGCAGAAACCAATTTAGCTTTTTATGGTAAAGGTACGTGGCAATAACTACACAGTAAGCCCAATTGGTTGTCCAACTTTATACACAGAGTCTACGACTGGTAAAGGACATGAGTCAGACTCTGTTACGGCGTTGACATTCGAATTGTATGCACAAAATCGTTGATTCCCATCAGATTTCGTAATTAATATGATCATCTAACAGCATTAACTCTGACTTGGTTTGATATCTTCATTGAGCATCGCATCCACTTACTCCTGTGTGGTATTGAAAGGATAATGTTTGTAAGTGTGCTGTATTATTGGAACAACAATTCCACCCATGTACAGTAGTATTAGTCATTGCCATTTTATTCCTACAAATGTCTTCATACTACTGCAAGAAAACTTTCACTTGGGTTCTTTGCTCCTGAGACAGATCATTCAATAAAGTATTCCATTCAGAAACAACTAACTCTTTGTTTAACTATTTTGAGTGACATCAAACTCCCCGACATCTGGATTTAATTTATCACTCTGCGGAGCTGGAACTAGCAACTTTTTCTCCAGTTCTCTCTCAAGTTTATAGTAAAGTTTCAAAATGTTCAAGTGGCATACCTGACGCAGTTTCTTTCTCACCCACATCTTTGCCAGATTGTTTGCCTGCATTAACTATTCCTCAGTTTGATAGGGACCACGAATCCTGTCCTTGATGGGATCTCGTACCACTTTTAACAATACTAATGCATAATCCCCACGGGGAAAAGAGCGAATTTCAGTGTTTTTATCTGCCTTGTAATCCATTCTCTGCTGTGCTCTTTTTAGGTGCAGTTCAGCTAGCTCATCTACTAAATTTAATCTCTCCCTCACCTCAGTTGCATAATCCAACAGGGACATATCCGATCTGGTCCTGTCAATTTATCTTTAATTAATGTCAAGTGCCCTCTCACTTCATATCCGAACATTACCTCAAATGGAGTAAACTGAGTACATTCATTTGGGCATCTGACATGAGAAAAAGTAAACATGGGATACCTTTATCCCAATCATAAGGTCCTCATGCAGTGCACGTTTAAAATGGCCTTCAGTGTCAGATGTCACCTTTCCAAAGCTCCGTGAGATTCAGCATGGCGCCCATTTGACTTAAAGTGCTGTATGCTTCAGCTGTCTATGACATCATTAAACAGCTGAGAAGTACAAATTTGAAACATGGTCTGACTGTACCTCTCTGGGTCATCCATACCACGTACTGAAAGCTACTAACACCTCGAACACACTTGTTGCCTTAATAACTTGTCATGAAGTTTCCACCGGAAATCTGTTAGACCCATCTATTATGGTTTGCAAGTATTGGTTCCCACTTCCAATTTAATGAAGGGGACTCAAACAAGCAATCGTAACCCGTGTGAAAGGTTCATCGAATGTGGGAATTGGCAACAAAAAATGTTCGTTTTAATAATGCCTCTGCCTTACATTTGGCACGTATGACACGTACATAATGAATTAACCACATCCTTGTACAATCTAGGCCAATAGATTTACTTTTGTACATTGGCCCGAGTCTTCTCTTTACTTAGGTGACCTCCAACTTGTAATTCATTTGCTACCCATAATTTGACCTGTCTGTTATGCTAGTGGCTGCATAGCCTGGTTCCCTTGTGTAAATTTCTCCTCTGGAATAAGCTGTCATGGTGTCCGTTTTCATCATTGGATTTTATCTTTAAGGTAATTATTGTCAGGTGTACATTCTGATTCTTTGTTTCATTAGGCGTGTTATATATATATAGAGAGAGAGAGATAAAATAACTTTATAGCCTTTCTTCTGTATGCCCAATCATCTTTCAGTACTAAATATTTCTGCCTGAGCGACTGCTTGTTTCAGTTTTTTTTCCTGCACCGTAATGCCAAACAGCGTGTTCACGAACTAAACCTCAATTCGTTCAACTTTCTTTTTAGACTTTTGCATCTTGCAGTGACAAAGGAGAGTGGGATCTTGTTGCAACACAGCCTTGAAAGGTTCCAGTCTACTTTTCTTTTTTCGTCCTCAGTTGCCTGGTCTTCTTTCACTTCCCAATAACAAGGGACATCATTCCCACCTTGGATCCTGCTAAAACGTTTCCAAGAACGAACTGCATCCCTGGATCTGACATTCATTTAATCACTCCCAGTGTCACTTCCCAGTCTTGGTTTGGTTCTCAAACCTGATCTCACAAAGGCAATGCTAATGATTTGACCATATCATCCACAAATTTCCACTCTCTCGGATAACATGTCAGAAAGAGTACTAAGATATTCATCTCTTACTATTAAAGGCTGATTAGATCCCGCATCTCCCGAAATTCCAACTTTTTTCCATTCTATCTTGTTCTTCCTGAGTACCCACAGAGATGAAGTCTATTTTAGAGATCGTGCAAAACTCAATATTCCGTCACTACCAAGGCTGCGCACTCTACTCCAGCTCTCTGACTTTTCCTGGGATTTCCTTTCCTACTTTCAGTAATGCCACTTGCTTAGCTGCTTTTACAACATATTACCCGACAGTGCCGTCCTTCACCAGCCAGCACTGTATCAACCTTATCATCATGGAAATACCTGAGGTCTTTGAACTCTTTTTCAAAATTTTTTCACCTGTGGTAAATTATTCCCAGTGTGGTCTACACTTTGTTTTGTGGTGTAGGATCACCCCTGCTCCCAATTTCTATCCCTCACAGGTTTTATCTCTCCTGGTCTTCGACATTCTTGAACGTTCTGTTGATCCACATGAATTCTTACCAACTCGGAAAGTGAGTTTTTAAATTGCTCCACCAGAATACCCTCTCTCTAAGCCTAATAATTCTTATCAATTTTTGAGGCCCGCACCAACTCGCAAAATTATTAAGTTTAATTCTTTCGAACTCAACCATCTGACCTGTTTCCTTCTTTATGTTTCTGATCGCTGTCTATTCTCTCCTGGTATAAACTCATAACGACTGAAACTCGTCTCTTTGTCATCCTCATAATCTTCTGACCCCTCATCTGACAGAGCTGAAAATCTCTCAGTGTCTCTGCCCACCAACATAGAATTGCTACAGGTTCTCTGATCATTCCATCTTCTTCGTCAATTATTCAAATGAAATAAGGGACTCTGCCACAGCGTCCACATCAAGACAATATTTTAACACCACTTCCTCCTCTCTTCATCAGAATTCTGTCAACTTGACGTTCCTGTCGAAATTGCAACTTTTGAAGTTCGAATTCTCATTCTTTCTCTTTCTTCTCTCTGGCTTTGTTGAGCTAAACTCCTCTCTCTCTCTTTCCTTTGCCTCTCTGTCTTTCTTCTCTTTCACTTTAACTCGCTCTCTTTCGTTATCTTCTAACTCCATTTGGCTCCATTTGACTCACTTGCAATATAAGACTTTCTAACTTTGTTGCACTTGTCTATTTTTCTGATTCACATAAGTGCTTGAAAAACTCCGTTACAATTTCGGTTTTCCTTTTTTTCCTGATTAAACCCAATTCTCACCGATTTACTAATTCTAAAAGTATATCTTTTTTCTGACTTCCTAAAGTTTCTTGGTGAATTTGGGAAAAATCTTCAAACCCCATAACTTCCTTCGTAATGTTAAGACTCACTTCTCTCACTTTTAATTTAACAGATCCCAAGTGATCAAAATTAAACGAATCATCTCACCTATGGTTTATTTAAAGATCTAGGACACTAAGCGGCAATGTTTAAATCTGCTGAGATCTTTCATCTCCCCCATCTGTTGAAGTCTGTTCAAATCTCAGAGTGGACCTGTCTTAAACTGTCCAAATCCCAGTTGATCCCAAACTTTCACGACCTGGCAGTAAACGCTTCTCTTTCATAAAGCAAACACCCAGAAATACTCACACCCGCCTCATAATCTGTTAAAGTATGAGTGGCAGGGAAATTCCAAATTCTGCTATTTAAAGAAAATAATATCAATTTATTTTTGTTTATCCATAAGATTGAACATATTAAAAAACAACTTTCATTAATCTAAGACTACTTTCTCCTAACAGTTTATTAGATGCCTCCAACTCTGTAACAATGTGCTTCTCCAATAAGACATTTATTAAAATTACATCAACTTAATTTCAAAACATAAAGCGCCTGTTGTCTTTGGTGTCTTTCTTCTTTCGGCTGACGGTCTCCATCGGTTATCTTCTTTATTTTACTGAGGATATCTTTGACACACAGTGTTTGAATGCCGTGGGTCTCTCTCTGATGGCATTTGCTCTGTCTGATTTTAAATATTATCTCCATTTTTACATCCCCAACATCGGATCATGTCATTAGCTCATTGTTGGCTGAACAATAAATTCTAAAAGCTTTGACTTTCCTGTTGCATAATTTCACCTGACTGGTAAAAATTGAATTGTTGTCAAAATAGCAAACACCTCAGGGATCAATTTCACTGCCAATGTTACGTATTTTCAATTTCCAGTATACTCTCAAACTGTTCTTATGAGCTGTCAGTGCAGAACAGCTTTCCCTCTCTCTTAAAAGTATAGTGCCAGCATTCAACGTCATAACAGTAGCACATCAGTTACGTAAAGGAGATCATCCAGGATTCTGAAGATTCAGGATAAAAAACGAAGCATTTTTATTGGCCTGCGTTATTTCAAGATGTGGATGAGTTTTGTCGTACCTGTTATACATATCAGATGGTAGGAAAGTCACAGGAAGTGATAAAACAGTGCTGTTGTTGCTAATTCACACATTTCAAGAACCTATGAGCACGGGTTACAATTTGTTGTGTCGGTACATTCCCTGAAACCAAATTGGGAACTATTGTTCACTCAAGATAATGGAAATGCCTATTGGTTTTCTGGAAGCAATATCATTATGGAATGTCAAAGCAAAAAATGTTGTGGAGGAATTTTTTTTGCTTTATTTCCCCATTATGGATTCCACAGGGTGATTCAGTCAGAACCAAGGGTTCAATCTTACTGCCAAATTTATTAAGAAGGTCACGAATAGTTTTGGAATCAAATACTTTACATCACGTACATAGCATGCTGAATACCAGGGAGCATTAGAAAGTTGTCATCATGCCTGAAAGACAATGCTGAGCACTTATTTTCCAGATTTCCCACAGGATGGGGATAAAGGTTTCGCATTAATAAGATTTTCTGTGAGAGATGTTCCAAATGCATCTACTCATATTATTTCATTTCAATTACTATTCGGACACAAAGGAAGAGGGCATTAACAGTTGCAATGTTAATGTGTCCAATAAGAGTGAAGTCACTGATTATGTATCTGACGTGAGATAAACATTAAATAGAGTAGGTAAATTACATAGACTGCACTTGAAGATGACACAGCACCCAATGATGCAAAGAAGCACACAAGAAATCTTTTAAAAATGTATGTTTGTTCATGGGGGTGTAAATTGGTGCTGCTCCCAGTGGTAAGAAATGTCTTTTAAGAATTTTGCACTGTTCACTATCAGATTGAAAGGAAGTGAAATCAATGAATTGTTTTCTGAAAATGCCAGATAAGGAAAAAAATTCAGGTATGATATGCGAGCATGCTGAAACAATACTATGATAGGAAAAAAGAATCAGAGAAATCAGAATTGATTCCTGCTATTCAGAGAGTGGAATCAAATCCAGATGATTTGAAATTTATTGCACCTTAGAATAAATTGAATAATAACAAATTTCTGAAGGAATGGGATAGGTTAGTGAGCTATCTGTCCGACGAACAGAGAACTGCATTGAAAGACATTTTCAATGTTGTGAGATCTTACATAACAATGCATTGGGGAGCACTAATGCCATACTACATGAGGTTGACGCAGGAAATGCTTCTCCGATAAAGCAACACCCCTGCAGACTTACGTTACTCGAAGCAGCACAGATTTTGAAACAAGGAGAAGGGATGCTGCACGAAGACATCGTAGTGACTGGGCAAAGTGAGTGGAGTTAGCCAATCGTTTTGGTTCCAAAACATGATTACAGTCAACGATTCTGTCAGATTATCCGAAAGTCAATGCTGCAAATAAATTTGACTCATGCCCAATTCCAAGGCTGGAGCGGTGTATAGAAAAAGTCAGAAGAGCCTGTTCTCTCACTGAGTTGGACTAACTTCACCGTTACTGGGAATTACATTTGTCGTGGAGATGCAAAGAAATGTCTGCTTTTATCATCCAAAATACCCTATATCAATTCAAAGTAATAGGCTTTGGAATGAAAGATGCACCAGTCACTTTTCAAAGGCTTATAAACTAAATTGTTGCAGAATTAGCTAATTTTTACTCGAAATAGATCTTTTTGTGATCTTCAGGCATTCGTGATAAGATCACATGTAGCATTCGCCAGCGGTGTTTGAGAGCCTACGGAGTCAAAGTACATCATACACTTTGCAAAACATATATTTGCGTAGGTGGAAGTGACATTCTGAGGGCACAACAGAGATTCGGATAGAAGGCCATCAAGAAATTTCCATGAGAATCTTCGACAAGGAAATGCTACTTTATTTAGGATTGAGCGAATTATACAGGTGTTTTTAAACCAAAATTTAGCATTGTTTTGGCACCGTTGACGGATTTGTTAAAGAATAAAAATTTCGATGAAAAGCACAATGCTAGGAGGCACTTGATAATAAAAAAAAAGTGTTAACTATCGCATCAGTTTCAGTCACGCCAAATTATTTGAATCCCTTCAAAATCGCCATTGACTCATGTGATGTAGGTGATGGAAGGTATTATTACGGGGGATGATTGTGGAATTGAAAGGCCAATCAGTTATTTAAAACAAAAACAACCATTTGAAACGAATTACTGAGTTTGCAAATGGTCTCACAACATATTGATTTTTACATTCCAAACAATGCATCAGAGATTATTGAAAATGCTGATTACAATCATTCAACATTTCTGAAAAGACTTAAGGACAGGAACACCAGAGTTTTTTTGTTATAGTGTCATGTTACAAGCATTTAATTCATGGATTGTGCATGTTGTGGGTCACGGAAGTATCATCAGAGATGCTTTATTGCAAGTTTAAAAGAAAATTTTCTACGGAGTAAAGAAACTGTAGTGATGAATCATATACATAAATAGAATTATCATAAAATATATAATTTCACTCTAATGAGCTGTGAATCCAGTAATATAATCGAGTTAGAATTTTAAGAAATGAAGATCTTTTCATGATGATGGTTCATTTTATTGTCAAAGAGGGGAGGTTTTGCCAAATTTGATAAAGTAATTGTAGATATGGAAGCAGAAAAGTTAGAATTCTGTGTTTGTAAAATTGTAAAATGCTAAGGAGAAACTTATTATGTGCTCCCCAGATCAGCTGTTTTTCCCCCGTGATCGTACACTTAAGATTGATGTCTGTGACTTGCATCTTGAACGTCTGCCGGCTCACAGAGTGCCCGAAATGAATAACTTGTATCAAAAGGCCATGCAGTTAGCAGACCAAGCAGCAGATGTTTTTCTTTTATGAAGATAAAAGGCTTTTCCATGTAGACAAAGTGCACCGGGCACTGAGATGCCCAAAATTATTAAATATAAATCTGGTAATTTTGACAACATGAGAACCATTCTATTGTGAGAAATACTGATTTAAAGGGTATAAAAGAAGGGGCAGTTGAACAAAGGCCACAGAGCAAGATGTCATATGTTAGAGCTAAAGTCTCTCAGCTCCCAAGAGATAATCGCTGGCTCTCACAGCCTCATCGATGTATGAGAGAAAGCATAATCTACATAACAATGGTACCAGTGACGGAGAAGATATTCTGCACAGAGGACTCGACAGAGAAGGCAATCCTGACATTCCTGACAAATGAATCGACGGAGAAGGAACAGAACACCCTGGAAAAAAAAAAGACCTAGCTGTAATTTTGAGAGACAACATTCTATTTTTCTTGTAATCGTGGGAGGCAAGTTGCCTTCAGTGAATTGTTTTATGAAGGTATAATGGGTACAATACATTTAAACAGTTAAAGCCTAGCTGAACTACCTGACAACACCAAGTTTTCTGAACATGATACAATGTAAAATCTTGTCTAGCAGCGAGAGTCGCTAGTTGCTTGAAGACAAAAACAAATTCGAATTCGGCCAATCAGTTTGAATTATACATCCAAAAACTCCCACACATCAATCAAATTTCAATTTAGTATATTGACAACATCGAAATCCAATGACACATCCAATGCTTTAGCGTATAAAACAAAGAAAGCGTGAACAGGTAAGGGAGACGTACCAAGTTACTAGCGGGAAAGGACTTTTCGAAGCATAGCTTTATTCAATATACCTTCATATACAAATGCCCTCTTAACACAAATCCCTAAGGAGAAGAAGATCTACAGAGCAAGATAGAGCAAGATTAGACAAATACTTAGCTTAGATTTCTTTTGGAAATCTTAATCACGGTGTTTTATTTGAACAGCATTACAGAAAGGAAAGAAAGATAGGCTCGAGGAAGGAGTGGCAAATAGTTGCTAGCTAATTATCCCCTGTTATACATGAAGAAATACATATTTAAGCTACTTTAAATAATTCTTTCCCTCTCACATTTTCACTGATTACTGATAAATATTTTCTGTATTGTTGGTTTAAACTAAGTCAGCGGTGTGCCCGTGTGGTAACAATTGGAAAAGCAAGATTTGAAAAGATAGGATTTAATGGATGACAAGCAATGGCTCTTATGAAAGAAACTTTGTGATGCATATCATACCCATATGTAACTCCAAGGTGCAAATATAAACGGGTAAAGTGAATGAACGATGGTTAGGAGTACAAGTAGGAAATTGTATTAGAACAAAGGAAGTGGCGCAGGAAATGCAGATATTGTGGTCGGCCAGTGGATTCAGAAATTGTGGATAGCGCAAAGGAGGACTAAGACACTTGGAAGAAAACTGAAAAGGGAACATGAATGCAAACTAACAAGAAACAGAACAAAAAGTGCCGAAAAGTTTCTATTGATATTTGAAAGGAAAATGAAATCAATTGTGGAAATGAATGTGCAGACAGGATAATTTTTTTTTGTTGAGAACAGAGAAAATGCAAGCAAACTAAACATTCACTTTAAGTCTGCCTTCATGGAGGAAAATCCAGGAAATCCCGAGAATAAAATAACTATGGGACTTCCACGATTAAAGACTAAAATCACCAATATTAAAAACGAGATAGGATTTCGAAACACAGCTGAGGATTGAGCATTGAAAAGTCTGACAGACACGATGTATTTCGTACTATGATATCGGAGGAAGAAGCAATATACATGCTGATTGTAATGGCGATCATTGCGTTATTTTCAAATGTATTGTGCGAACTTAGGAAACCATTCTGTGTAAACAAAACACAGATGATAAAAGAAAGAAAGAAAATTGAGAATGATGAATAAAGACGAGTTTACTTGTCATTTGCAGGAGTGAATCTGTTGAAATCTATAATACGGATAATAATAGATTATCTATTATAAGAAATCTATGAAAAGAAAATCAAAACAAAATTGGGGAGAATACTAACGCATTTATGAAAGCAAAATCATAACGGATTATTTTACTTCGGACTTACTTGAAGATACTTCTTGCAGCGGGTTACTCTGGTAACCAACTGAAGGTAGTGCTGGTGTGTCCAACCTTACTCCATCCTGGAGTACAGAAACACACTTCAATGTTTCTCTCAACTCAGGTGACCAGACGGATCTCTGCGATGACCAGCTTGTTGTGGAAGCAGAGTTTGGATCGACTGGGCCTTTATTCCATGGAGTTTAGGAAAATGAGCGGAGATTTTAGTGAAACATATTGAACTCTGACAGGGTGAGACAGATTCAAAAGAGGGATGATAATTCCCCTGGCTGGAACATCTAAATCAAGGGCGCACTGGTTTAGGCACAGACAGACCACTCTGCATTGAATCGGGACTAAATGTCTGCACTCAGCAACTGGTGAACCTTGGAATTCCATACCACATAAGGCTGTGGAAGACAAGGCACTGAATATAAAGATTACTAGACATTAACTAAATTAAGACAGAACAGGTTTATGGCGTGAAGACAGAGAATCAGACATCATTATCTTGAACTGGAAGGCAAAATCGATGGACCACATGGATTACTGCCGTTTCTATCTTATAGTTTTCTGACGTTCAATCATAACAATTGATACATGGATTCTGTAAAAACCTTTAATGAGTCCATCTAAACCTGTTCCCTCCAGTAGTGCCATCATCTGTGTTTAAAGTAAACGTGTTTCCCTCTGTTTCTCTCCATGACTATGATAAAGAGCGATGTAGTGTCAGTGATACACGGCTTATGTAGTGCCAGAACCATTGAATTTAAACACATTGTGTTATCTTTCACTTCCCAATGCATGGTGCTCCTACTTTGGCGTGGTGATTGAGCAGCTTTGACACATGGTTTTGGAAGCATTTCAGTAAGTGACATTGCTGGAGAATCTAAACAGATCTGGCAATATGTACAGAGTGAAAGCAGAGTTAATCTTTCGAGTCCAGCAATCATTCATCAAAGCTTCTTGTTTCTGCAGCAATTTCTATTTTTCGTTGAGATTCCATAACACACAGTTCATTGTTTTATTGAAAATAAATTCGATGTTTATTCATTTATGGAGAAATTTAGCAGGTCTGGTACTAACAGTAGAGATCAGAAACAGAGTAAATCTTTCAAGTCCAGTGTTACACTTATACAGAATTGAAAATGTTTGGAATTTGTTTTCATATTCCATGGACAATGGTGGAGGAGTGTGACCGGATACAAAAGATTTGAATACCTAATACACAAAACAAAGGTGGTTTAAACTGTGGTAAAAGAGAATTAAATGCAAAATGTGTTTAAACTCAGGTTGAATGGGGGAAATAGAATTAACAAGATACAAACAAGACATGGTCATAGGGAGACCAGGAAGGGGGAATACTGAAAACTGGAGAATAGTCATAGTGGGTCACGCGGTGAAGTTATCCAATTGTATATTGACTCCGACAGGCTGTGTAGTACCAAAGTGTAAAGTGCGGTTGAACTGGAGCTTGGGTTATGATTCACCAAAACATTACAGCATCCCAGGACCGAAACGTGAGGGTTAAAATTGTGTGTGTTATTGAAATGAGAATCAAGGTGAAGGTCAGGATTATTCCTGCAGACAGAGTGGAATTGCACCTGAACGCAGTCTGTGTTTCGTCTTCCCAATATAAAAGAGACTGCATTGTCAGCGACAATGATATGAGACTGGATTGAAAGAATACAAATGAAATCCTGTTTCGACTGTAAAGTGTGATGTGGGCCTCGGACAGTGAGGAAGGAAAATACAAGTAGACAAGTGTTGCAGCTTATGCATCATGGGGAAGTGCCATGAGGGAACGCGAAAGTGTTCGGAGTGATGGAAGGTGTTACAGAGGGAATGGTCCATGTTAAATGCTGACAGTAGAAGGGACGGTAAGCTGTGTTTGATGGTGCTGTCCTTTTCGGAGGTTGTGGAGGTGGTAGAGGATGATTCTTTGATTGTGGCACCTAGTGCAGTACGACGTCAGAAAGTGGCGATCTGTCACGGTCTTCTGGCAAGATATTGGTCAGTTATATCTGAAGGTCCCGTTATGGTCCAGGCCAGACCACTCAAAATGTTCTTGAACAGGCAATCCAGACCATAATTTAGCAATTATTTTTCTGGCACTGCACTGTGAAAATTACCCAGGGTAAGCTGGCTAGATTGACTACCTGGTTTTAAAACAGAGAAAACATTTATTCAGGAAATTACACAGAATTTTTAAAAACTACACAACTCATTATATCCAAACGACACAAAATTCTGCTCTTCTGATTGTGTGCAACAGTCCCAATAAGCAAACATCCTTAAACAACGGTTTAAAAAAATGGAATACATGCTTACGGTTCGAAGATAGAAGGGCAGAAAGAGAGAAAAAGTCTGTTTTCGCGCAGCTCACTGTTGAACCCTCAAATAGTTCTGTCTTGCACTGAACTACTCTGCTAGAGAGCTGACAGCTCCACTTTCATTATACAGGACACTTCTAAAACATGACCAATTTGGCCTGAAACCTCATCTGTTGACATATAAACAAAATTGCCTCTCAATAACCTTTAATCTCTGAACAACACTAGTCTAATCAGACCCAGGAACGTTCATGAACCCTTTGAAAAAAAAACAAAGGCATAGTATCGCTGCGAAAAAGAACATCTTTTAGAAAAAAGCAATCAGTTTTGTGACACCTCCCTTGTAAAGAAAATAACCATCAATACAAAATGGTGTATTCATTTCTATAATCCTTCAAAAACCCGGTTTGTCATCTAAACAGACATATGCAACATACTAACTGTCAACATGCAAATCTGCACAACCCCATGCAAAATTAGGCAGTGGCAAACCCACCACCGAACGCCTTTATATGCCATTCGCATCTCAATAACGTATCGGCAATCACGTTTTCAGCACCTGCCACATGCTCAATTGTCAAATTGAATGGCTGCAGCCGCAGTCTGGCATTTGTGCCCTTAAATGTTTACACACATGTCAATGGATTCTGATCAGTGTTTATGATTGTCTCAGATTTTTTGCTGGCAATATTAGCACTGAATTGTTGTAATGCCAACACCAAGTTTAAAGTCAGTTTCTCCACCGTTGAATATTTCTGTTGAAGGACGTTCTACTTCCTGGTGAAATACTCGTTGGTCTTTCTGTTCCCTCATCATCCTCCTGCAGGAGCATCGCACTCACACCTACATCAATGGCAATGATACCCACCTTAAACGGTTTCGTGAAATGCAGTTTGGTGAATACTGGTGCAGTGGTTAACGCAGTGTTTCTGCTTTACAGCCGGCTGCCCACAGAAACTTCTTGCCCTTTCTTAACAATTCGGTGATTGGAACAGCCACATGGCTAAAGTTCGTCACAAAGTTGTGGTAACATCCAATCAATCCCAGGAACCGTAGTACAGCTGTGTGTTGTCGATCATGTGGGAAATTCCCCAATTATTTTTGTTTTCGCATCCCGTGGTGCCATTTATCCATGTCCAATAACATGGCCTGGAAGGTGTCTTGCGTTTTAGCAAATTCACTGTTTGCAACACTGGCTACCAAGACTGCCTTCCAAAGTCGAACGAATAAGCCCACTACATGCTGTAAATTTTCCTTCTACGCAAAACTAAAAAATCCCATGTCACTAATTTTCACCATACAGTTGGCAAATCCCGCTATGACCTCATTAGTTAGTCTCTTAAAGGTGGCAGAATCGTACTTCATGCCAAATGGTATGACGTTGAACTGATGTAGTCCATTCGGTGTTATAAAAACCGAAATTGTCTTTTTCTCTATCTTACAGAGTCACTTGCAAGTAGCCCCTGAGGAAGTTAAAATTCGAAATTGAAGTTGCTTGGTCCGCTTTTCCGATACGGTCCTCCAACCGTGGAATTGAATATGCAGAAGTCATTGTAACGGCGTTGATATTGTGATAGTCCACACGTAACGGTTGGGTACCACCTGGCTTTGCGAACATGACTATGGTTGAGCTCCAGTCACTGCAACTCACTTCGATTACGCCATCTTGGTGCATGTACTCCATCTCCTTCTGAACTTATACCAACGTTAGAGGGTTGTGTTTCCAAGCATTTTGCTTAATTAGAACACATCCTCTACATCTACAACCTGCACAATTACGTTCGTACTGCACAGTTTATTTCCACATAGCTCCTCATGTGATAGCAAAATATCTTTCAGGTTATTTCGATTTTCTTGTGAAAGGTAACTCACTAACTTATCCCAGTTTTTGACAGCATTCTCATTGTCCGATTTGAATTGACTACTGTCCAATTCAGTAGCCTTTAACTTTGGTTCTTCCCTCTGTGCTGTGGTCATTAACACCTTCTCCATTTGCCTTCCTTCGCCACATATTAAGCATATTCTCCAGACACACACTTTGCGATTTTTTTCGTGTTTGGAGTCCTTACCACATAGTTCATCTCACTGAATATCTGCTCAATTTGGTACGGTCACGAAACCTTGCTTTTGAAGGCTCACCTATTACTGAAAGTAACACCGAAACGTTGATCCAATTGCGAAATTGTGAACTTGTGATTTCTGATCCGCTTCCTGTTTCATTGTATGTGGTAATGCGTTTAAATGCTGTCCGGCCAACTCTGTCGCTCTATGTAACACTTTCTCTAAAATTTGACACATAGTCCTAATGGGTGGTCTCCGAATTCTGACTGATTAACTTCTTCTAAATCAATTTTAACCTTCCTCTTACTTCATGTACACGAATTAATCAAGTGAACCTAATTTGGTTAGTTCATTCAGTGCATCACTGATCGGAAGAGATGCAAGTGGAACTCCCGTATCCTAATCATCTGGACAATCCTGACTATAAACCCTCAACATGGACTTTCGTGTTTGTTGCCATCTCTCTGGCGCTCCCTGCGATTCCAATGGTTTGCAGTAAATTTGAGTTGCTTTATTTCCAACTTATCCATAACCTCCTTGAATACTTTGGATGTGGAGTTTGATACTTGTTCTGACTGTTTCTATTTTGGTAGTCCGCATTTATCAAACAGAAATAAGTCATTCTTCTACAACCCTTTAAGCTGTGATGTTAAGTAATGGGATTGCCTCTGTAAATCTCGTAGACACATTCATTACTGTTAGTAAATGCTTATTAAAACGTTTTGTTTGAGTAGGGGATCGATGCAATCAAGATTCTGGTGAAAGGTTCCTCGAATGCAGGCATACGTATTGAAGGTGCAGATTTTATTACTGCATGTGGTTTTCCGAGTAGTTGACATGTATGACTAGTCTGGCAAAAATCACTGACATCCTTGTGTAGTTCATTCTAATAAAAATGTCTTTATATTTTAACCTGTGTTTTCTCAAGCCAAAATGAACTCCAAGTGATAGCGCATGCGCCACTCGCAGCACCTCCTTTCTCGAAGCTGCTGGCAAAGCACGTTGATGAATTTCTGCTCTTTCTCTCAGATGCTTGAATGTGTGATGGGGTCTCCATTTCCTTATTAAGACATCACTTGTTAAATAATAAAATACATTCAATCCCCTTTTCTGCATATGCTTTTTGAGATAACTGTTTTAACTTCTCATCTTTCTGCTGCAACTCAATAAGCGTAGCAGAGCTAAAAAATACTTTCATGTTTCCCTATTTGCTTCTGCTCTGTCCCACTTCTCTGATCTAAAAAAAGTCTTGGATAACGCTGTGCCAGCTTTCTTATCTGTGCTATTTGATCTGTCCTGCTTCAACTTGTGCCTGTGTGATCCTATGATTACACTATCTGGGAAATTTCCCTGTAAAACATCGTTCATTTCTTCATTTGTCTGCGTCTTCACTGGCTTTTCAACAAGAGCAGGCAGCACACCTACGAGTGAAGCACGGACAAATTGCATTACTGAAACTGAGAGTTTGTCCACTAGTCCTACAATAAAATTCTGCAATCTGCACTGATCTCTTTAGCCTCACTTTACATAGTTGAGCACTTTTTGTCTCACCATGAATTCCTGTTATCATTACCTTTTCTGGTAATAGTCCTTCAAGAGTCCACATCTCTCATTCTTCAGCATTGCAGACTAAGAGGACCCTGTGTCCTTAATAATGTAAACTCTTGTCTTGCTACTCCTGGCCTACAGGAATAAATTTTATCCTTGCATGTGTTTTCTAAAAGAAGATCTGCCCCTTCCTCCTTCATCAACCTCAGATCATCTGGTACACTCCGAGGCAGTTGCCTAACACCCTTGTGCCTTTTGTTACTGGCCTAAAAAAAAGTTGGATCACTCTTATTTACACTATGGACAATAAACTTTTCCTGGACAACGTTACCCTCATCCTGTGAATGAAGAAAAAAAATGTAATTCAAATATCCAGCCAACACAAATCTTCTCAATTCTTCTTTGTAAATTATGTTATTTTGTGAATTTCTCCACATCTTGGTTCTGAGTGAGGTTGGAGGGGCATATATTTCCTTTTCCAACCCCACTCATTCACAGGGTCACTACGGATTTGAAATAGAACATAGAACACAGAACATAGAACAGTACAGAACAGAGCAGGCCCTTCAGCCCACGATGTTGTGCCGACCACTGATCCTCATGTATGCACCCTCAAATTTCTGTGACCATATGCATGTCCTGTAGTCTCTTAAATGTCCCCAATGACCTTGCTTCTGCAACTGCTGGTAGCAACGCATTCCACGCTCTCACAACTCTCTGTGTAAAGAATCCGCCTCTGACATTCCCTCTATACTTTCCTCCAGCCGGATTAAAACTATGACCACTCTCTTAGTCATTTCTGCCCTGGGAAATAGTCTCTGGCCATCAACTCTATCTATGCCTCTCATTATCTTGCATACCTCAATTAGGTCCCCTCTCCTCCTCCTTTTCCCCGAAGTAAAGAGTCCTATCTCAGGCAGCCTCTCTGCATAAGTTAAGCCCTCCAGTCCAGGCATCATCCTGGTAAACGTCCTCTGAACCCTCTCCAAAGAATCCACATCTTTTCTATAATAGGGCGACCAGAACTGGACGCAGTATTCCAAGAGCGGTCTTACAAAAGTTTTATAGATCTGTAACAATATCTCACGACTCTTTTATTCAATACCCCTGTTAATGAAAGCCAAAACACCCTATGCTTTCTTAACAACCCTGTCCACTTGGGTGGCCATTTTAAGGGATCTATGTACTTGCACAACAAGAACCCTCTGTTCCTCCACACTGCCAAGAATCCTATCCTTAATCCTGTACTCAGCTTTCAAATTCGACCTTCCAAAAAGCATCACCTCGCATTTATCCAGGTTGAGCTCCATCTGTCACCTCTCAACCCATCTCTGCGTCCTGTCAATATCCCGCTGCAGCCTACAACAGCCCTGTATACTGTCAACGACACCTTCAACCTTTGTGTCGTCTGCAAACTTGTTGACCCATCCTTCAATCCCCTCATCCAAGTCATTAATAAAAATTACAAACAGTAGAGGCCCAAGGACAGACTCGTGTGGAACATCACTCAAGACAGACTTCCAGGTAGAATAGTTTTCTTCTACTACCTCTTGTTGTCTTCTGTTGGCCAGCCAATTATGTATCCAAACAGTTAAGTTCCCCTGCATCGCATTCCTACTGACCTGCTGAATGAGCCTCCAATGGGGAAACTCATCAAATGCCTTGCTGAAGTCCATATACACCGAATCAACAGCGCAGCCCTGATCAACTTTTCCAGTCACATCCTCAAAGAAATCGATAAGGTTTGTGAGGCATGACCTGCCTCTCACAAAGCCGTGTCGACTGCCTTTAATCAGGCTATGCTCTTCCAGATGGTCATAAATACTATCCCTCAGAATCCTTTCTAATACCTTGCAGACGACACACGTGAGACTTACTGGTCTGTAATTGCCGGGGATTTCCCTATTTGCTTTCTTGAAGAGAAGAATTACATTTGCCTCACTCCAATCCTCAGGTACGACTCCAGTGGAGAACGAGGATGCAAAGATCTTCGCAAGTGGCGAAGCAATCACATTTCTCGTTTCCCAAAGCAACCGAGGACAAATCTGGTCCGGGCCTGGCGACTTGTCAATCTTAATGTTTGACAATGTTTTCAGCACATCAGCTTCCTCTATCTCTATCCATTCCAGAATGCACACCTGCTCTTCCAAGGTTTCATTCACTACAAAGTTCGTTTCTTTCGTAAAGACAGAAGCAAGAAAAACTCACTTAGGGCTTCCCCTACCTCTGCCGTTATGGCAAGCCTTTCTCGTGCACCCTCCTGGCTCTCCTCAGACCATTTTTGAGCTCCGTCCTCGCCTGCCTGTAATCCCCTGGAGCTGAGCTTGACTCTAGCTTCCTCCACCTTATGTAAGCTACCATTTTCCTTTTGACGAGAAGCTCCACTGCTGTCGTCATCCAAGGTTCCTTTATCTACTAATTCTTGCCTGTCTCAGAGGGACATATTTATTCATCACTTGGAACAACTGTTCCTTAAACAGTCTCCACATGTCTATAGTGCCTTTTCATGGAACAACTGCTCCCAATCCATGCTTCCTAACTCATGTCTAATCGCATCATAGTTTCCTCTTCCCCAATTACATATCCTCCCATTTTGCCTAATCCTCCCCTTCTGTATAGCTATGTAACCAGGTTATTGATATAGCCAATGATGAAGATCTCAGGCAGAGTCAGGTTCAGTGACAGTAACAATTAAGGCAGATTACTTTAGTCATCTACAAATAACTGGCTTCTTCCAGAAATAAGCTTCCTCAACAGGTACAAACCATAATGGCAACAGATTTGGACGATACACGCATCTATTGACTGTCCTCCTTATTCACGCTCCTCAAGATCTCGCCTTAATAAATGGTATCACCTCTCATTTCCTGGGTTACCAGTTAAACCTCAAAATATAAACACTTCATCCTCTGGAAAACTGAAGTTAAACATCTCTGAACGGTTTCAAATGTAATCATAACCTTTCTCAAGTAAGGAGTCAAAAAAAAAGATCACTGCATCCACACAGTTCTACCGGTACATTCTCAGTCAGACTGGGCACAACTGTAGCATCATATCTTTCTAAAAAAAAATGACCGAAGTTCAATTAGCGGGAGTATTCAATGCATTATGTCCTTCCTACACATGAGATTGAAAGTTCAGCTAGTCGACGTATTCAATTTAATTTTATTTCCTTTTGAATCATCTTCAATTTATTACGGAGCTGATGACATTTATTTTCTTTTTTAGGGTGTTTTGTGTCTTGAAAATTTTCTTCCCTCAAGAGCATTGGAGGGAGAGTCAGTGAATATTTTGGAGTCACAGACACATAGGTTAATAAATAGCAACAATGTCAAGAATTGTCGAGGAGTTGGTATGAATGTGCAATGTGGTGGGGGCGGGGAATGTATCTGTTTGTGACCACAACACTCATGATCACAATGGAAAATGAAGTTACAATACAAAAAGCAGATACAAAATGTTCAAAGTGGTAAAGTGGTCATAAAACCAGAGGACCACGGGACTGCTGTCTTATTCGAGAGAGACCACTCGTGGTGATTGAAACTGAGGTTACCACAACTCGGGTGTGGGGCGAGTTTATGAAAACAAGTGGGGAATGAAGGTAACGTCGGAGCAGAGATATTAGCTTGAAAATAGACATGAAAGGCATTGCATCTGAACGTGCGTTGTACTCTCAAATTAAATTGAGAAATTCAATGCATATATTGAGGGAAATGGATATGATTTAATGACGTCTGAAAGACATGGCTACAGGATGACTGACATTGAGAACTGAATAAACAGAACACTTTAAACGTTGAAAGTAGAGGCAATCTCTGGAAAAAATGGCATCTGTATGACTCTAAAAGGGGATAGGACATCAAATGATCAAGGCATTCGCTTAATATTGTTGATTTTGGGCGCAAAGTGACAGTTGAGTTATGGAGATATTTCCATCGTGAGGCTGAGTGGATCTCACCAAACGTAATGGGCAGAAGGGCCTTTGTAATGTGGATCTTTATGACTGTATTATATTCTATACCCGACAGTTCCAGAACAGTCTATAACTGACATTACTTGGAAACAGTTAAGGGTCAATTAATTTAACAAAAGATAAGATCCCGAGGGAAGGGATTCAGTTGATACAAGGGAGTCAGTCGGTTTGGTATATTTGGACTTTCAGGCAATGTTCCACAGTGGAGATTATTGTGGACTAGCGCATGTGTTTTGGGGAAGAGTATTGAGGTGCAGATAAAACTGATTGGCAAAGAGAACACATCGAGAAGGAATTATTTTTTTTATTCAAAACGGCAGGCAGTAACCAGTGAGGTACACAGGGATCCCTGCTCGGACGCCAGCTATTCAGAACATACGTTCATGACAAATGATGAAAGGCTTATGTACGAAACGTCAGTTCTCCTGCTTTTGGACGTTGCCTGATCTGCTGTGCGTTTCAAAAGCAACATGTTTTGATTCTGATCTCCAACATCTGCAGTCCTTACTTTCACCCTTGCCGACGATATTAACGATTTTGATCAGGGAACAGAAAGTCACATATTAAACGCTGTCGACCACGTCAAGTTGGATGGAAGGATGAGCTGTTACGAGGATGCAGAGACACTTCAACATGAGCTGGTCAGATTGGGTGAGTTGGCAAATCAAGGGCAGATGCAATATAATTTGAATAAATGTGAGGTTGTTTACTTTAGAAGCAAAAACAAGAACGCAGGTTACAACCTGCACAGCTGTAAATTGGGAAAGGAGTGAGTGCAGTGGGACTTAGGTGTCCTTGCGAACCAGTGGATGAAAATATGCATGCAGGTGCATTAGGCAATAAAGAAGGCAAATGTTATGTTGGCCTTCATTGCCAGAGTTTCATGTACACGAGTCGGGATATGTTCTTGCACTTACACAGGAACTTGTTCAGATCAAACCGAGAATATGGTATGCAGATTTGGTTTCCTTTTCTGAGGAAGGATGCACTGGCTCTCAACGGACTGCAGCGAAGTTTTATCCGGCTGATTCCAGAGATGATAGGACTGAGGGTTGAGCACAGCTTGAGTAAGTGTGGATTGTTTTCTATGGAGTTCAGACTGATGACGCAGACTTGTAGAATTATAAATTTCTCACCGGACGAGACAGAGTTGATGCACGGAGAAGATTCCCAATGTTTCGTGCGTCCAGAAACAGGGATTACAATCTGTGCACTTGGGGTGGACCATTTCGGCCGGAGATGAGGTGATATTCCTTAACCTAAGGAGTGATCAGCCTGTGGAATCAATTAGCAAGTAATTGATTCTAAGACATTGGACGCATTCACGAGGCGGATAGATACAGTACTGGGGACAAATGGGATCAAAGGTGGTGGACAGACAACAGGACTAGGCTTTTGAACTGGATGATCAGCCCCATTGGTGCTGAGCGGTGAAGCAGGCTGGAGGGGATGGATGTCCTCCTCCTGGTTTTTTACTTTCATGTTTCTTAGAGAAGAGCAGATTGCTTCGAAGTCTCTTCAGGCCGTTAATATTGTGAATATGTCTTCTCTGCGTTTACATTTCTTCATGACAGAGGATCGACAACAATTTAGACTAAAAGATAGAAATTTCAACTTTCGTTTGTCTTCAAGGAACTGGGAGAGAATCGTTTTTACCCTCCATAATAGGAAATGCAAAGACGTGACCTGTGACTGCCCTCGAGTGATGAATTGTGTGGGATGGCTCTGGAAACATCTATCCTTATGGATTTATGTCAGTGGATTTAGGGAAGGTGGGTATCTTGTGTTTTATGTCACATTCTTGCCAGTGGTTCGGAACTTCCCATTTCTTATTTCAGCTTCAATTATTTGAATAATTCTCTGAATACAAAAACACATTTCAGAGTCTCAGTCTGTCTTCAATGAAACTGGTCGGTTTGCCTTCTGGCTGATGTATAACTTGTTTATTTTCCTTCCCCACAGTCAATGTAGTGACGGTCTACGTACTGCTTTATAAAGATTGTGGATTATCTCCATGTGTCATACATTACCTGGGGGCCATGGCAATGGCGGATCTACTTGTCAATATCCTCGATCTGATATTGAGACACATTCCAATTGTTTACCGGGAACAGTTTCATTTCCTGTTCTCCATCCCCGTGTGTAATATCCACGCCGTCCTGCTTTATGCAGCCACTGACTGTTCTGTCTGGTTCACCGTCGCTTTTACCTTTGATCGATTTGTGGCCATTTGTTGCCAGAAACTGAAAAGAAAATACTGCATTGAGAAAATGGTGGCTGGTGTTCTGGGAACAGTGACTGTGCTGAGCTGTTTAAAGAACATTTTCTGGTATTTTATGCTCACAGGTCGGTATCGACTGATGAACTATCCATGGTTTTGTGATGAAATATACTATGTTGGATTCTCTCACGTGTGGGTCACAATCGAGTTCCTCCACAACGTTTTAACCCCGGGTCTCCCATTTCTCCTGATTCTGATGCTCAATGTGTTCACAGTCAGACACATTTTAGTGACCAGCAGAACCCGTCGGAAACTCCGGGCTCACAGCAATGGGCACGGTCAGTGCGACACAGAAATGCAAAATCGAAAGAAATCCATTACTTTACTGTTTGTGATCTCGGTCAATTTCATCCTGTTATGGTCAACGTTAATGGTCTATTCTATTTGGCACCGAATGCGGAATATTAGGTATACTTCTATGTATTTAGATTGGTATGTGCAGAAATTGGGATACATGCTGCAGCTCCTCAGTTGCTGCACAAACACTGCGATTTATTCTGTGACCCAGACTAAGTTCAGACAGCAGCTAAAGCATGTCCTGAAATATCCTTTTACCCAAGTTCATCAAGCAATCAAATCCAACGGTTAATCAATCCATTAGGAATGTTATCATTTCAATTCAGTGTTTCAGCGGTGAATCACACTGTCGCCATGGGAAGAGACTTAGGGTAGTGTCAAGTTCTCTAACCTTATCCCACAGGAGGTTACAGGGGCACAGTTCATTGTTTCTCTCAACTGAGGAGTCAGTAAGAAAAGTCACCATCCCACTGACTGTGTTAATCAGTTTATTTGTAAATACAAAAGTGCTCATTAAAATGTGCCAAGCAGTAGAATGCATCAAATTGTTGTTTGTCTTCGTGTTGAAGAAGCTGAGCTGCAGAGAGGCAAATTCAACCCAAGTCCTGATCCTCAGGGAAGAGGACATGAGGAGACAGGGCCCGAGTTCAGAAGTTGGCTTTCAGGCATTCTGTCCTTCCTTTCACCTCTGGGACGCCCACTCTGACCTCGCCTCAGCAAATTTCATTTCTCTCCCTTTGTCTGTCTTGCTCCATATCTACTTCCCAGTCTCAGAATAACCGTTGCTGTCCTTCTCCCATTTTTGTCTCCTTCTGTCTTTTTCTCTGGCAAAATTGATTGGTAAAAAAGCTGTCTGTGTTTCCAAAGACATTGTCTGCAGAAGGCTACAACTGTGCAACGTCGGGGATACACAGGACTTGATGCATTAACTCCCTCACCAAGAGAATCTGCCGCTTGTGTCGTCACGTTGGCATATCAGCTGAGCGCCGCATTTTAACGGTTCTACCGAAAGAAGGATAGACACACTCTGACCACTGATTCATATTTTTTTTAATTCACCCATTGATTCAAACTTCCTTCCAACAGGTACCGTTGCATTGAGGTTTAGACCAGAGATGTACTGATATACAAACACACAGAAACATACACAAGTAAAACACACTGACACACACAAACAGTCACGATGTTCAGTAACTGACAATGACATGAGTTTTAGTATCTTCAGTACAGTTTGCGTCAATCGAACAACTCTCAGCTTTTCCAGATGAAATGTCGATGGGAATGTGGGACACGGTTGCGATGCTTCTTGCTCGAGAAGGAGGAGAATGCGTTTAATAAGCTCATGATTATTTGTAGAATGAACAAACATCCAATCGGACAACAGGTCAACGTCATCCATTGACGTCAACACGTGAAATGGATTGCGGCTCACCGTCAGAAACACATTAAAAGTAAACTCATTGAATTTACTGCACCTACACTTACATCTTGTGTTGGTCTGTGTCAAATTTCTGTGTCCCATTGTGGGATAAATCTGTGTCTCCTGGATGCAGAAGAATCTGTTCGCATGCCTGATTATATTGTAACTGGTTTGAAACTGCAGCTTTGACTCTGTGTGTGTGTGTGTGTGTGTCTGTGTGTGTGTCTGTGTCTACCAATCCTTTTCACTGCCTCTCAGCTTCTCCCCTCTTTACTCCCCCAAAGGTGGTCCTCAATTTTTCCTGTTCACAGTATTGTACCCCAAATCAAATCATGTGCACCCAAAGCAATGGTCCCCCTCATATATTCCATTCCCCACGCACACATACGTTGCCCCCACCTGACAAATATTTTTCTCTGAAATATCGCGTTTCCACATTTCAGTTTCCTCCCAAATATCGTTCCAAATGCATGCCCTCGGTCCCAATTTTGCACGCTACTGACTTTGAGATTCCTCAAATATTGCTACTTGTAAACGTTTGCACCCCCTTGAAATATTTCCCTACCCTGATTTTCACTTCAAACTTTTTTGCCCCTCGCAAAATATTTCAGTCTTTCAGATTCTTGTGGCCCCATTACATTTTCATTCTCCCCCATACCGTACATAAATGCCTTGTCTCCCTCTCATGTACTTTCCTGCTCTTTGCTAAGTCCATACCCCAACACCAGAGGGCTGGAGGATACAGGGTGTATGGCCCATGAGCCAGAGATTCACCAGCCTTTCACTGACTGCCTTACGTCACGCAAGGGGAACAGACAGACCGTTGTGCGATCGTAAACTAAACGCAAGAATAGTATGTTGCCTCTTGGGTATACGGGTCAGGGATGTCTCAGATCTGCTGCAGGACCTTTCGAAGGGGGAGGGTGAGCAGCCGGCTGTCGTGGTGTATCACCGCATCAATCCTATCGGTAAAAATCGGAATGAGTCCTACAAGCAGAAATAAGGGAGTTACGAAACGAGTTAAAAAGAAGGACCTCACAGATAGTAATGTCAGGTTTGCTACCAGTGCCACGTGCTAGTCAGAGCAGAAATGAAAGATTGACGGGATGAACGAGTGATTTGAGAGATGCTGCAGCAGGGAGGGGTTAAGATTTTTTGGATATTGGGACCTGTTCAGGGGGAGGTGGGTCTTCTAAAAACTGGACGATCTACTCTTGAGCAGGACTGGAACCAGTGTCCTTGGGGTGCTGTTTGGAACGCTGTTGGGCGTGTTTAAGCTAATCTGGCAGGGCTGTTGGAACCATAGGAGGATGTTAGTGGACAGGAAGGATGTAGTAACTAAAACCTATACCAAACTAAATAATGATCTCAGCGTGACTAAGGGGAAGTGTGGCAAGGAGCAGATGTTGAAGTCAAAGGGACAGGTGTACTCAGCTGTATTTATTTTCATGCGAGAAATGTCGTAGACTCTCCAGCTATCCCATCTATATAACATCCAGAACCAAAGAATCCGAGATAAGCAAGTATCTATATTCACGACAGACTTCCATACTTCCCTTAGCTCCTGTATACAACTCTCTTGTTTATGTAAATTGCACCATTCCATAAAATATTCGCTGTCTCTGTAAACCATCTCGGTCCTACCCTGAGAAGCCTTACGCCCTTTTTTATCACCTTCAATCCCTTTAGATCTCTCTGGAGCTTCCTTGAATCCATAGACAGCAGTTTGTCTCATTTTATAACTCTTCTAGCTCACATGTTCCTTCCCGTCTCTGTGATATTGTTCAATTTCTGCAAATCTCGTTTGCTATCACCAGACATTCCAATCCTCCTAGTCGATATTAGTCTATTGATCCGTTGTAGCACTTTCGCATCTGTAGCAGCCTCCAACTCATAAATGCACTCTGCCCCTCCTCAAATAATGCAGTCTTTGTGATGTCTTCCAGCATCTGAAATACTCTTTATTTCTGTAACTGCCTCCAGAGCAGCACTCCACATCTCTGTGTACCTGATGAGAATGCTGCAAACCTGCCATCACAACTTTCACGAACTCTTCGAGATCCATGGTCTGGTGTAGCTGTTGTCGGGCTGGGGTGGATAAAATTAAAAAGCAGACAACATTAGGTCGTAATGCAACAGATTTATTTGTAAGCACGAGAGTCCAGCCCTCCCATTGACTTCAACATCTGCTCTTTGCCACACTTCGTCACGCTGAGATACTGCTCCTGCCTCAGGTACTTGTGACTGAACTAACTGGTGCAGGAACCGCGCTCCGAAAGTTGGTGCTTCCAAATAAACTAGTTGGACTATAACCTGGTATCGTGTGAATTTTATCTTGAAGCGCATGCAGCCATACAATTCTCATGATGTCTGTATCCTTCAATCCCGACACTTCTCCCTGTCTCTGTGAACTGATCCAGTCCCTTCGAACCTACCTATCTCAGTAAACGCCAGCACTTCCAGTTACCACCCAACGGTGTAATCTCCAGCCTCTATCATCCTCTTTTTTGCCGTAACTTTTATTCCGAGAACTTATCTGTTCTCTAACCATCATCAGTGCTGTTAGACCAGCCGAAATCTGTAGCATCTTCTGGTCTCTACAACCCCGGTTTTCTCTGCAGGCTTTTCTCGTTTCTGCATTTCCCATTCTCACCGGTTATGGATCCTTGTTCAGGGGAACCAATATCTCATTACTGACCTGTAAGAACACTGACAAATCATCAGTGTATCAATAAATTTGCCTCGGTGTCTAAGTTCTCGTCAGTTCAATTTCAATCTTATCCACCTCTTCTCATTTTGCAGATCAGTCTGTTGAATATTCTCTGGACTGGCTCTAATGCAAGTACATTTCCCCTCTAGATAGAGGACCAAACTTCTTAACGGTATTCTTAGGATGGGCTGGCTAGAGCCCTCCATTATTGTTGCAATGATTCGCTATTTTTAGTCTCCATTATCTTTGAAATCAATGCCAGGATTCCCTTTAACTTCTCTCTGACCTGCTGAACCTATATGCTATCTTTCTGAGATTTATACACAAGGATTCACAAGTTACTCTGTGGTGCAGCTTTCTGCAGTCGATTTGAAACCAAGTGGTGACATTAGTAAGCTGCGAAGTGTTGGAATGCTTGATACACCATGTTGCACAATTGATAACTGCACACTTCGAAACCAATGTAGTAAACACAGACCATAAGATCTTCAAATAATGGAGCACAAACGAGCATCGCGTCTCCTCCAACACTTGATTATGGCTGAATTGTTTTCAAACCCCGTTCTTTCACCTATCCCCTGTAACCATGGTCCCCTGACTCATCAAGAGCCTGTCTATCGCTGAGTTAAATACATTGATGTATTTTGCCTCCATAGCCGCCTAAGGCAGTGAGTTCCACAGATTCATCACCATCTGCCTGAATAAATTCCTCCATATCTCCATATTAAATGGCTGTCCCTTCACGCTCCAATTGTGCCCTTAAGGCCCTCGTGTTTCCTGATAGTGGAAACAACTTCACCAAATTCACTCTAGTCAGGCCCCTCAGTATTCTGTCAGGTTGAATGATGTTTTGCCGCTATCTCCTAAACTTCAACGAGTACAGACCCAGAGACTTCAACTGCTCTTCATGTGACAAGCATTTCACCCCTGGGATCTTTCTTGGCACCCTGTTTCCCGTTTCCCTTCACAACCTTTGTCCAGTCGGTTAACGTACAGCGTGTACAGTGCCGTCCCAGCATTGACCTCTGTGGAGCTCCAAATGTCACTGGCTGACTCCTTTTCCGCAGTCGTTGTCTTCTGACAATGCCAATCATGCTGTTCTGGAAGTGAAATTTCGTTTTACAAAGGCTTTGGATTTTTTTTAACCGTCTGTGGACAGTACACGAGAAAAAAGAGAGGAATGGCCCTTTGGGATTTTTAGAAACTTTTCAACAAGATCCCACTGAATAAGCAAAAATGGCCCATATGTGATTGGAGGGTTCATGCTGGCATGGATTGAGAATTCCTTCAGAGCCAGAAAACTAACAGGGAACGGATTAGTGTTTGATACCTATCTATTCTCAAATTGATTTGGTGGGTGGACAAAATCTAATGTACCACATTTGTCGGTGATAGAAAATTACATGGGGGTGTGATTTGTTTGGAGGAATCAAAGTGGACAGGACCGACCCGTGAGTTTCCTTTTTTTTCTAAGATTCATTGATGGGATGTGGCCATCTCCAGGTCAGCCATAATTATTTATTAATCTCTATTTACGTGGACGTGGTGGTGTTGAGCTGCCTTTCTGGACCACTGCAGTCCTTTGATGTTGGGAGATACACATTGCGGGGAGGATGGACTGTAGCTTTCAGAGGACCTTGCAAATGCTGGTGTTCCCATACACTTCTAACTCCTGTCCTTCCAAGTTATATTTGCTCCGAGTTTGTGAAGAGCTGTTGAAAGGGCCTTCCTAGATGAACTTAGTGCTGCTCATCGATCCTTATTTTCCACTTATTAATTCATTCATCCACTCATTAATTCATTCACTCATTCATGGACATGGCAATTGCGAACTCGGTCAGCGTTTACTGTTGATTTTCAGTTGTCCCTGAGAAATTGGTGTTGAGCTCCCTTCTTGAGCCACTGCACCAGCTGTTTGAACTGTTGTTATCTGTGTACCCTCCAGCAGGCGTTACAAAACTCCTCACGTCTGTAACTGCATACAGACAATAGAGTTCTCCCTTTATAAGTAACAGCCTCTCCACCTGCAACTCTTCTCGTTCCTCACAATATCTCACTTCCCCTATTCCCTTCTGTGCTGTTGATCTCACAAATTATTTCTTATTCTTGTTTCAACTTCTGAACAGCCATAACCACTTCCTGTCTAAATTTGTAAGCGCTCAGTATCTGTAAACCTCCATTTTACTTTAAACAATAACAGTAGAAGTTTCCCTTCTCAAATCAGTTAATTACAGTGGCTGGAATTGGTAAATTGGCACTTTTTCACCCTCCTTATATATCTCAGCTCTTCCAGCCACTTGAATGCCACGATGTTGATGTTCTCTTCATGCTCGGACCAATGTTCCCATTCACTGTAACTCCTCAGGGCCCTTGAACAACATCAGTGCTCCAAATATCTATATATACCACAAGATATTGCAAGCCTTGTCACTAACATCCAACAATCTCCAGAACCAGCAACACTCCCTGGCTGTAACTTTACATTTGGTGATGTCTTCATTTCTCTGTAAGCAGCTCACAAAAACATTTTAGACTCTTCAAAGCTCGGCCACCAACAAGCCACCCAGTCTCTATCGGCACGGTGGCACAGTGGTTAGCACTGCTGCCTCACAGCGCCAGAGACCTGGGTTCAATTCCTGCCTCAGGCAACTGACTGTGTGGAGTTTGCACATTCTCCCCGTGTCTGCGTGGGTTTCCTCCGGGTGCTCCGGTTTCCTCCCACAGTCCAAAGATGTGCAGGTTAGGTGAATTGGCCATGCTAAATTGCCCACAGTGTTAGGTAAGGGGTAAATGTAGGGGTATGGGTGGGTTGCGCTTCGGCGGGGCGGTGTGGACTTGTTGGGCCGAAGGGCCTGTTTCCACACTGTAAGTAATCTAAATCTAATCTAAGTAATCAGTGCCTGCAACTTTCCTTGTGTCATTAAGTAACCTGCTTTACGCACTACAAGTCTGCCTACCTCTCCAGATAACCATTTCCATCCCCTAATACCTATTTAATCATTGTAACTACCTCTGTCCACAGCGTGTCTCCTCTTTTGCATTGTCTTCCAGGCACAACGGTGATCCTAAAGGAAGCAGGTGGGAATGAGACATTATAAATTTCAGCTGAGGCTTGCGGCCGACAATTAATGGGAGTCACAAAAAACAGAGAAGCTGAGAACGAGAAGCACAGAGGGAGAGAATATAAATCAGAAGCGAGTATGAAGGCTCACTGGGAATTGGAGTTGAAGAAGCTGCAGAGCAGGAGGTCTCAATCAGTACCGAGTCACAGAGTGGGTGAAACTGTGAGGGAGCAACGTGGGGCAGGACCTTGAATCTAACTGACGAATAGTAGTTATAGAGGCAGCAAGGTGGGAGTATATTAATCAGTAATGAGGATCGGAGCCCAATCGTACTTGGGAGTCACAGAGACGGTGACCCTGAGAGGAAGCAGAGTGGTGAGGGAGCTGGTGGATTATACGTACCTGGGAGTCACAGAGAAACCTTTCTGCTGCTTGGAGCTGGCCGCACTGAGATTGAAAGTTGGGCAAAGAGGCGTCACTGAGAAAAGCTGAAAGTTCAGTTGCCGATAATACCACATCATTTGCAAATGCCTGTAGCTTGCTATAAATTAGCAAATGTATTTTTTTCAACTTCGGAAAGAAGGGATGAGCTCAGAAACAAGAGGATGAACGAGAGTCAGTGCCAACATGGTAACAGATGATCGAGCTGGTACTGGTTTCCCTGTGGAGTATTTGGGAGGGATTGAAAATATCTTAGCGTGCAAATGGGATACTGTTAGATGACACTAACAGGGTACAACCAATACCTGGAGATGCAGCTGGTACTAATTTTTGAAAAACAGGTTTAACAGTGTCAGATAAGGTATGAAATAAAGTCTACATCTTAGGTACATGAATACGCTAAGTTTTGAGAGTTACAGATGCAGATTGTTGAGTGGAAATCTGATGTACTAATAATTGAGAGCTGGCTCAAGGATCGGCAGCACTTGGTGTTTAATATTGTTGGGTATAAAGTGTTCTGAAACGATAGAAATAAAGGGAAATGACGATGGGTAGGAGTATTGGTTTAGACGAGCGTCAGTTAAGGAGTCCAAGCACTGAATGAATTTGGCTGGAGTTACAGAAGAATTAGTGAACAGTTGCACTGTGAGGTACAGAGCGTAGGTCACCAACCATTGAAAAAAATGGAGAAATGAAACATGCTGGGACATTTGAGAATGATGACAATCATACAGAGTAGTTTTGTTCAGAAACATAAGTTATCCAGATCTACACGGGATGCTTGTGGTGCAGTGTCATGAGAGGCCAGTGTTCTCGGATTGTATGAAGGAGTGTTCACTGAAGGAGTATGTGCCCAGCCGAAGGGAGCACGTACTATTGGACCTGGTCATTGGGAAAGAGGTGGTTCAAGTGGATTCAGTGTCAGTAGGGGAAGGTTTTCGTGTACAGCAATCATTTTTTTCTAAAGTTCAGGATGATTGTCGACAATAATAAGCAACAATGGAGAGTAGTAAACATTATTTGACTGATAGCGCCTTCAATGAGACAAGTATGGAGCTGGGAAGGATTGACTAGAACGCCGAGTTGGTCAGATAAAGAAAAAACTGAGCAATGGGATCGCTTCAAAGAGGAGGTGGTTTGGTTTCAGTCGAGGATTGGTCCCTCAAATAGGAAAGGCAGGATAAACAAATGCAACATTTTCAGGATGAAGAAGCACAACCATAGAATCGGTGTCAAATCGAGAATAAAATTGGGAACTAAGAGGAATAGAGGGTAGATATCTGGGTAAACGGAAAGCCAGGAGAAAGTGAGGACTGCAGATACTCGAGAACAGAGTTGAAAAATGCGGTGCTGGAATCGACGTTTCCGTATAAGCCCTTCGTCAGGAATGAGATTTCCAAAGAAGGGCTTATGCCCGAAACATCGATTCTCTGGCTCCTCGAATGCTGTTTGGCCTGCTGCATTTTTCCAGCACCACGTTTTTCAACTAAACGGAAAGCCAACACAGTGCTGCCCCACAACCTTGTGTGGGTACCTAATACTGAGCGCGCAAAAAGATGGAGTCAGGCTCGGTCGAAAATGGAAACAGGATTCATAACTGGAAATCGTTATCTGCGAGTAGCCCAGGTCCACTTGGATATTTTATAGATGCATGTTCAATAGAAAAATACTCTAGAGAGGATTAGATGATTATTGATGCAAAAAGAAATATGTAAGGATATGGGGGACATAGGAAATCATTCCTGAGAAATGAGTTCTTTTGACGAGCTGGTGTAAACAAGATGGGCCAAATGACATCCTTCTGTGCCACTGTGTAGTTCATTATGATGTCATGAGAGTCTTCCAAATCCAATAATATCCTGTCTCTTGAAAGTCATCGATATGTGTTATCCATTCTAATCTCGGCAACCGACATCAGCAAGTGCGTTGCTCTTTATCTCTGTAACTCATCCAAGCCATATTAACTTTCTTCCTCTGGGAACCCCTTACAAATCCTATTATCCTCACTGTGTCCAAAGTATTCCCTAAGAATGCTTAGCTCTCCCCTTCTCTGCGACTACTCTGATCCATCGAAAGCTAAGCTTTGCAATTTCCTCCAATCCACAAAACAATCACCGTTACTAACTCCCTTTTGACGTGGCATGTCACATATCTCCTTAAATACCTCTGACAAGTGCAGTATTCATTATATCTTCAACTTTCTCCAGCACCTACAACTCTTCCCATCGGTTTTGTTTGTTGCAATCCCCTCAATTGTCCCTGTTGTGTAATTTACCACAATGGCCAACCAGCTGTGTAACGTCCTCTACTCCCTGCAGCGCTCCCGATTCTGTAATCAATTTCTGCCCCTTCACAGCTCATTATCTCTGCAACCTCCAGATTCTAAATCCATCCTGATCTGTGGAAACACGGCCAGGCCTCTCTCTCTCTGTACTGTCTACCAAATGTTAAAACTGAAATAACTCCACGGAGGTTGGTATCTCCTCACCAAATCACCTTTATGCATAGTACAGGGCACTGACCCAAGCTCTTTCAGAGCCTGCTCCAATATTTAACAGAGCCCCTGACGCTCCTGCTTATTTCTGTGAGCCGTGATTCCAACACGTTACCACGTTAGCAGTGTCATCAGGACATACATATTAATGAGGTTTACCTGATGGAATTCATTCCAATCACTACAGAGCCACTCCAAGTATTAATAAAATTCATTAATACTTACAAATCTCCTAGTCACTGAAATCTCCTCCAGTTTCTCCAGCCCTCTCTGTCAAATCATTGTCAGTAGGATCTCCTCTTGTCAATCTTCTGCAGGGATAACACAAGCTTTTATCTTTCTCTGTTTCCGCAAACTCGATCTCATCCTCCTCCACCCAGAACTCTCTTAGTAATCTCTTACTGCTTCCAAAAATTCGATCCTCCTTATGTCTGTGGCCTCCCACGTAAGGAGGAAGGTGTTTTCGAAGCAGTGAGCTTCATGGTGCATGGAGAAATAGACCGAAGTCAGAAATTTTTGTGGAAACTGTAGATTTACAATCGTTGGAATTGTTATGGAACACGAAGGATGATACAGAAATTGGCAGCTTGTAGGCACAGTGGAAGAATGGTTATTTCAGTTGCAGATAGACACAGAGAACTAAATCATGAGCTAAATTGTCCATGAATCATTTTCATCAGGTTTTGTGCAGCCTTTTTTCTCTCCCGGTCATTTGTATCCAGATATTGATATGGCTGGTCTAGCTCCAGTTTCACTTCAATCAAAAACAAAAGCTATTTATGTCTTCGTAATCTCGTTCAGCCCCAAGAACAAACCATATCCCGGCAATATGCCCCAGTATTCATCGACCTTTCTATCTATGTAACCTCTTCTGCGACCTCCAGCCATCCTCGTTTCTGGCACTTGCTGCCGCCCCTGAATTCCTTCTTAACGTTTCATCGAGTCAAATGAAATGACAGCTTCAAATAGTACGAATCAGGTCAGATATCGCTTTCATTCTGGAGATGTGGCTGGCGTGTGACTAAGACAGAGAACCAAGTATTCAAGGCTTTTCATCATTTATAAAGGAAGGGTAAGTAGACAAACTCACTGAGTTAGCATTATATATAAAGGTTGGGATCATTATTATACTGACGCTAATCACATTACGCACTGCTCATCCCTGCCATCGCCCCTCATCCCTGCACATTTATCCTATCTGATATTGGTAACCATTGAAAACTTCAGAAAATAACGACAGAGATCACTGCGTACACTGGTTGCACTATGTTTTTATAAAGCCCTTGTTCTGACTACCTGGAGACAATAGGAATTCATGCGCAGATCTAGGCACCTTTTAAAAAATGGGTTTATACTTTTTGCCTCTACTCCACCTCCATGCGTGATTTCCAGATCCCTGCTATACTCTGTGTGAAGTGCTATCTTTCGAAATCATTTCTCTACTATTTCGAGCAATTATGTTAAATATTCGCTGCTGGTAATTGATCTCTACATCAGGAACAAGATGTTCTCTCCCTCTCGATCCAGGTCCCTTACAACATGTACGCCCCAATCAAATCACCTCTCAGCATCCTCTGTTCCAATCTTTCCTCTGAATTGCACTTTCACTTTCAAAGGGTAACGGATCTTCTCTGTCTTCTCTCCATTCCCATTCTATCCTTCCATTTGATGGGTTGACTAGAACTGCACACAGTACACAAGCTGTTTCTGAGATCATCACTTCCACAGTTCCAGCATTGGCTTCCTGCTCTTACATTCGGCATTTTGCTTGACAGAGGAAATGATGCTCCTTTGCTACCTTAACGAAATTATTGATGTGTCCAACTACCTTCAGGGACCGGACCATAATTCTCATTTATAGTGTTTTGCTCTCTATTACTGATGTCCACACATGCCTTGTCTTACACATCTCTGGGTTGTTTGCTCCATTCACCTGCACACGAGAAACTGTGATCTCTTGTCAAATAAAGGTTAGTCACATGAAGTTGCAAGTTACTCATCAATCCATTAGAGTCAGGTTAATTACATGCAAACTTCCGTGAACACATCCAGGCCGACTGTCCGTGAGAGTTCTTAAGATTCCGTACAGCGTGGAAACAGGCCCTTCGGCCCAACGAGTCCACACCGACCCGCCGCAGCGCAACGCACCCAGACCCACTCCCCGAAACCTAACACTACGGGCAATTTAGCATGGCCAACTCACCCAACCTGCACATTTTTGGACTGTGGGAGGAAACCCACGCAGACACGGGGAGAAGGTGCAACGTCCACACAGTCAATCGTCTGAGGCGGAAATTGAACCCAGAGTCTCTAATGCTGCATAGCAGCAGTGCTAACCACTGTGCCACCGTGCCGCCCATACTGAGTAAGTCACTGGATTAAGTCAGTGACCGTTTTTCCTCTGTCTCAGAATTCCAGCTTCAAAATTTTCAGTCAGCCTCTTGTTCCACATTAAACAAAGCTGCAGTGACAGCCATTCTCTAATCATCCGCCACAATCCGTGTATCCATTGAGGATTGATTGGTGATGGTCAGTATAAGGCAGGGGATTTTGCCTTGGCTTCTTTTAACAGCCTGGAATATTGTGTTAGCCCCTGTTAAAATGTGTATCTCCTGTATAATTTCCCTCTCCATAGGTTCATAACTCCCAATATTTTGCACTACACGTATAACACCTCCACATTGTGTTCCAGACAGACAGGGTCCGAAAAAGTCTTATGATTTGGTCAATTCTCATTTTAGTCGAGTTTCATGAGGGTTTCTCTTCACAAATATCTGCCTCAAGAACTACCTTCTCTGCCCACAAAGTATTCCTCTCACATGACACTAATCCGATTATTTTCCCTTTCGTTGTAACAACTATCATTGCCTGGGTATCCCAGAACAGACCAGCGGCACTGTTAATGTACCATCTTTAGAAAGTCTTTACACCTAATGATTATCAATCCGAAACTGTCCTGGTCACGGGAGAGAGGAGAAATCTGTATCCCGCTTTGTGGACAAGCCCCTGAGGGTCTGGTGGAGCGCATTGTGCAGGAGAGGGACATTATCTTCGTTCAGGTGTGGCAGTGGTCACCATAGCACCAGTCCCTGCCATCATGGTCCGTGGTTGACCTCTGGGTCTGTGATATGCCAGCCTTTTGTCTGAATGCCCAGCAGTGCAGGAAAAATGTCAGTGACATTCACCAACTACCAGATTACGTGCAACTATGTACTTTGTAACCTCGCCGTCACTGTATTTCTGTTAATGCACCAACCTCCCACCAAACCTCATATTCTCCCACTCTTACTGAATGCAGAACGTCCTGTTCGTCTCTCTGTAACCTCTTCACTGTCCCTCTCCCCAACACTGCCTGGTATCTGTGCTGCATACTCCGTTACACAGGACACCTCCCCACCGTTTCCCACAGCTGTAGAGTAATAACAGCTGTACGAACCATTTGCATCTCCCTAATACATCTGCTAATTCTCAGATTGAAGAAGGGACCATTCACATGAGTGCAGAAAGAGCCAACAGGGTTAGAGGACAGCCCAAATATTTAGCGCCTCACCCATTCACAGGGGAAGGATCCCGAGCCTTACACCCCTGAGAGGGCAACAGACCTTGTCCAACTGCTGAACTGGGATCTGAGACTCCCCTTGACACGTTGTGCTGGACAACGTGACTGTCTGTGGGTAATGATATCAAGCTTCATTGTTTTGTGCCTGTGCTCAACAACAAGACAATACAGCGGTTGTGTGAGTGTATTAGCTCAGGCTGAGGAGAAATTCTGTGAAAAACTTGGTAAGGCAAAGCAATAATTCTGTGAAGTTTTGAAATAGCTCAAAGTGCTTCTGGACAAACGCTGAGAGAGCAGGGCAGACGTGCAGTCTATGAAATGGGGGGTGTATCTCTAAGCACGGTGTTCTTGCAGTCACATTGCAATGAGAGTTGCCGTTGCCCTCTGCAGCACTGTAATACTAAAGCTTACTCTCGGTGGGTTGGAGATGTGCTATGATGGCACGGTGAGGCTGGCATGTGACCGATGCCAGTATTGGAGGACGTGAAGTACGTGTCTGTGCAGTATCCTCTAAAAGGATGGTATCCAAAGTAGAAGGTCGCAGGATCGAGGGATGAGGTGGAGTCACCAGTTACCGACAGTGAATTACATGTGAAACTCTCTATATTGAGTTTCCCCACAGTGCGAAGGATGATATGAAGTTTCAAATTGATGAGTAGAGATCGATATTAATAGGGTTGTTGATCATCAGTAATCATTCAGTCAACATCTCGCCACGCCCTTTTAAAATTTGTCTTTCAGAATAGAATAACACAGGAGCAGACATTTCAACCCAATAAGTCTGCAATATTACATGTTGACTTTCCGAAGCTAAAAAAGGAAAGTGTTAGCTTCTACACTTCGATGTAGTTCTATTCCCTGCCTACTTAGCTCTGCATCAACATACCTCTGAAAAGTTACTATTTTAACTTCTTCTCCACTATCAGTGCATTCCAGGCACTTTCACATTCAGTCTGAAAAGCCAAATAAAAATTGCCTATTGTATAACTTTCAAACGTTCCTCTTCTAACGAATCTCTTTCGCCCTAAGTAACTGATGTCCTACTCTGATGAAAAAAAAGCTTTCAACTACCATTCCAACTATGCCTCTGATAATATTGTAAGTGTTGATTCGGCAGTGCTCAGCCACTGATGCCCAAGCGAAAACAAACCAAATTTGTCTAATTTATCCTTATGGATAATACTCGTCAATGGAGACAACATCCTGGAAAATGCTTCCATACTCTCTCCAACGCCCCTACATCGTTCTGCTGGTTTGGCAACCAGTATTGTATACAGTGTTCCAACTAACTATACCTGCAATATAACCTGTTAATTTTTGTATTGTATGATTTGATCGATGTCTGCACGTTTCTCATAAGTCTTCATAAGAACCTTACCTACCCGTATTATCATTTTCAGGGAACTATAGTGCTGTACCCTGGGATGCCTTCAGATGTTGATGTGGAAAATAGTTTTTCCCATTAACTATATATTTCTCTCTTGCATCACCTCGCAATTGTCCAGCTAACATTACATCAGCCTTTTCTCCATCCAGTTCTCCAGCCTATCGGTATTCTCTTGCATCCCATGGCAATTATCCTCACGATCCATAACTTCCCCAATCTATTCACAGATCTCCACTCATAAAAACTCCATTCCACCACTACTCTGTCCGAGCACTTACCTATCAATCTTCTCGACTGACCGCTGATCCTATATTACCTCACCTTCTGTACACCTTCCATATGGAACCATATGAAAGTCATGGTAAAGGGACATGTGTCCAAAATTCAGCCCATGCTGTCATCAATGATCTTTATCACATTCTCAAAAATTCAAACCTGTTGCTGAGGCGCGATCATCCCACTTCAAAGCCTAGTTGCCTTTTATTAATAAGTTCATATTATCTGAATGTGCGTCAGTCATATTTCTGAGAATCTCCAATGATTTCCCTGCCGCTGACGTAAGGCTCACGAGATGAAATTTTATGATTAATCCTGCTGCCGTTTTTTAACAAGGGACAACATTAGCTATTCTCCAGTTCCCTGGAACCCTTCTTGTGACTGAAGAGCATACAAAGAGTGAGCACAAGGACCCAGAAATTTTCTCCTTCGCCTCCCGCAGTATTCTGGGATTTTCCCATGATATCATGGAAACTTGTCTACTTTAATGCTTTTCCACACACCCAGCACATCTTGTTTTTTTTAGCTTTGAAATGCTCTGGAATCCTTCCATTGGCACACTATCCACCATGCGCTTCTGCTTTGTGAATACAAATGCAAAGTTTTCATTAAGGACTTCACCCATCTTCCACCAGCTCCACACATAAATTCCCTCCTTTATCCTTCTGTCCATTTAGAGTTTTACCGACTACCCGTTTAATTAATAAAAATGCTTGGGATTTTTCTGAATCCTGTTTGCCAAAGACATTTCATTGGCGACGGTTGTACCTCCAAAATCTGTGTTTATGATTTTCCAGTTGTTTTCTAATTTTTCTTCGAGGCTTCCGACTGCATTCAGTTTCCAAACTCTTAACTGTGTTCCTATTACTTTCTTTCTGACATCACCATTACTGTTGTCATCAAGGTTGGTGGTCGAGGGTCGTTGTTCAGACCCGTGACGAGTAGTATATCATAAGGATCGGTGCTGTGTCAATTGATGTGCGTCATTTACATAAATGATTTGGTTGAGAAAATAGGAATCATTGTTATTAAGTTTGGAGATAACAAAAGTATTCGTATAGTGGGTAGTGAATACAATTATCGAAGACGATCTTGATCAGCTGGACCAATGTGCCAAAGAATGAAAGATGGAGTTAAATTCAGATATAGTATTTTGTGAAGACAAACTAGGGAGGAATGACACAGTAAATGGAAGGGCCTTAGGAACTGATGTCGAACAGAGTGATATACTAAGAGGTGCAGCTACAATGTTCCTTGGAAATGGCATCAGAGGGGAAAAGGGTAGTGAATGCGGCTTTTGGCACACTTGTCTTCATTGGTCAGAGCATTGAATTGGAGATATGAGTAACATTACCTTCAATATATCGCTTGGACATAGGAGGTTTCAGCGTGACATTATAAAGGTTTATAAAAACGGTGGGGCATAAGTAACGTGATTAGCCAAGCTTATGTGAGGTCAACATTGGAGGGTACAATCCTGAAGTGATGGAGCAACGATTTAACAACAGAGCTGAGGGCAACATTTTCCACAGCGGATGGTGCATATGTGGAACAGAGCACCAATTGTAACAGAGCACATTATCGGAACAAGTAAAATTGCACCATGTAAGAAACATTTGGACAGGTTCTATGGAGAGGAAAAGATTTGAAGGGACATGTGCCAAACGCAGGCAAATGCAACCTGTTCGGTTCGGAAAGCCTGGACAGCATCGATGAGATGTGCTTAAGGGTCTGATTCCGTGTTGCTTGATTCGATGTCTCCAGTTACTGGAAGAGGAGTCTATGTTGCGGAGACTGAAGCAAGTCATAGAGATAGGATTGGAGTCCGTTTCAAATTCGTGGAGGGATGCGGAGGAAGAGGAGGAGATTGGAAAGACAGGAACTGTTATTGAGGTTAGAATGATTCAAGATACTTGTCCACAAGACATTCAATGGATACGGTGTTGGAGAAGAAGCAAAGAACGTAATGATCACGGACAGCATTACTACACTCTTCTCGGAGGCCTGCGTTCACTCCTGTTGCAGTAATGCTTGTTAAACTGCACAGGCCTTGATTGATAACTGTGAACTTCCCATTGCTATCTTAGTACTACCAAAGTTAAAGTAGGGGTGATAACTGAGCCTGCGGTGCGTCGGTACTGTGCTCCCCTCCAGCACTGTATCTGTGTCAGGTCTTGCTCGCCGATATTTATAGCGCTCCCACAGCTCTCTGCTCTGTGCACTGTGAGTGATCATATCTCGCTGCAGAATTTATTGAAGGCCCCAGACCTTCCTTCACTTAGTCTCTCTGGCTGACCAACCATCTGCAATGAGATAATGTCCGAGTCACCCAGCAGCTGGTTAGTCGATTGAGTTCGAAACTTCCTGAGAACATGCGAGAGATAGAGTAGTAAATAGACTCAGAACTTAGCTTGACGATTACACATGCAGAATTGTAATATTTGCCATCGTCATCTTGAAAATACCAGTATCCACACCTCGTCTGTGCTGCCTCATCTTTCTGGAGTCGAAAATTCTGTTGGCTCTGGTTCTGATGCAGCTGCGCAATGGGCTGACAGAGGCAGCAATTAGACCCACACAGTGAGGGATATCACATGGAGAGATTTTGAGTGATATCGTCAGAGTTGATGAAGACTCTGGCATCAAATAATTGTGTAGGAGGAAGGGATTTTTATTCAGGGTGCCACCGGTATCTGTGCTCAGGAATGGAAAACCTGTGCGCAGGTGACATGATGGCCTTGTGGCATTATCATCACTCGGTGAAACTCTGCCAATGTTCGAATCCCTCGATTGCAAATTGGTGAGTGTGAATTGCATGTTCGGAAAAGATATATGAAATTAACATTTTACGACTGAAGTTAAACAATTACTGAAGTTATGAAAAATCCATTGGAGATATTCATGCATTTAGGGAAGGAAATCTGCCATCGTCACCTGGTGAATCAAAGAGTGACATTACATCCACAGCAAAGTGATAGATTCTCAATGTTCGCTGAAATTGATGAATAAGGCACTCAGTTCAAGAGGAGCTTGGGGTAGGCAAGAAATGCTGCCCAGGCAGATGCAGTTTCATCCCACCAATGAATTAAATGAAGTCCCATTACATTGGGCCCTGATGAAACTACTGTCTGAGACCGGTGCCCTGGCCAATCATTTCAGTAGGTTTATGGACAAGGTTTTCAATTGGCAGAAAGTATGCAGGGACATGTTCAGTTGAAAGGAGATTTCCATATCCAAAGATAAAAGGTGAAGCATGGACACAGCACGGGCATGTTGTTGAATACAAGCAGAAGGGATCAAGTAGGGACGGTTTTTAACTAAAGCTGTACGTCAGGAAAGAGGGTTGTAGCAGGAAATTGTGGGAAAAAGTCAATTATAATGTTCTCTTTTGAAACGAACAAAGTCTCTGCAATAAGGTACAGGGATATGTGATGCAGAGATGAATGAGAGATGTAGTCACAAGTGACACGTGGTTAAAAGGGTGAACAAAAATTGGAAAGTAAATATTCAACGATACACAGCTTTATGGAGGGTTCAGGCAGAATGGGCAAGCATGATGGATAACCCTGACAGGAAAAGATAACAAAGGCGTTATAGAGAAAGTATTTGTCCTCAGATTATGTGGCTGAACCAGTCTGAATGCAAACTGTGTGTAACACGTGCCAAAAGCACAAGCAAGAGAACAGTTTTAGGCCTCTTAACAACATTTCATTGCTCATGACTGCATGAAATATGAATTGTTTTCTTTTTTACAAAGACATTTTTATAATTTGGGAAACTTCAATCGTCGTATAATCTGGGAAAATGAAACTAGCAAGAGTGATTTTGGAAGAGGAGCTCAGAAAATGTTTTCTTGTCAGTGTTTATTTCAATAACACATTATGGAACCGGCTCGGGATGTAACTATTTCAGATCGACCACTCTGTGCTGAACCTGTGTGAATGCGTGATGTCACACTGTCAGATCGATCGCGAACTGTGATAAAGCGAAATTTAAAATAATAAAATTTTAAAGTGAAACAAAGAACGGGCAAACCGCAACTATAAATAAAAATAACCAATGAATTTGAGATTAGAACAGAGTAAACAGGCTCAAATATGTGCCTGGAAGTAAACACTGGAAAACATTTACGAAAAACAGTGTAAAAAATTGAACAAAAGCAAATTCGATTGTATCAGTCAAAACCTCACTCAGGACGAAATGCATCACATTAGATTACGATGCATCGAAGGTCATCAAAAAATACGAACAATTTTGAAGCGAATCTGACAAAATGAAGTGTTAAAGGATTGCAGAGGATCTCATAGCAGTAGGAGGGCAGCAGGAAGAGGAATCATTATCAGAGTTTATTAACACGATAGTAACAGGGAGTGTTGAAGGTGCTGGAAGTGGTGAGAATGTTACAGAGAGTGCCCAGGGCCTGAACGGTGTTACACAGCTAGGAGAAATTGCTGCAGCTGGAGGTGTTCACAGAGGTGTAAAGGGAAATGTGTCTTTTATTTATTAATTCATGGGATGTGGGTAACACTGATTGTACCAAAATTATTTGCCCCTCTGGTAAACGCCCAAAGCGCAGGTCATAGTCAACCACATTATTGTAGGTATGGAGTCACATGTAGGCTAGACAAAGGTTAGAATGTCAGATGTCGTTCCCTAATGGACGTAAGTAAACCAGATGAGGTCTTCCTACTGATCAACAATTGTTTCATCGTGGCCCCACCAATACCCTGTACAACCACAACGTTTCATCCCGACTCCTACACTCAAAACTCTGACCAATGAAGAAAAGTGCCGACACTTTCAAAGAATTGTGCACCTGCATCCTTCAGTCTCTGTTTGATAACACCACCCAGGGTCCCAACATTAAATGGAGAATTCGCACCAATGTTTCGCTTTTCAAAATGCAACACGTCACATTTATCGAATTAAACTCCATCTAATATTCCTTAGCCCAGAGATGCAGAAGTACTGTTAATCCTGTTGCATAGATAACCTTTTTACTCTCCACTTAACCACCTATTTTCGTGTCACCCACAAAACTACGTACCAATAATCTCATCCAAATCACTTATCCAAATGATCAGCAGTGGGCCCACTACACCGCTGGCTATATGCCTCCACTTAGAAAATAAATACGTCTCTCACCACCCTCTGTCTCCTACCATAAAGTCAATTTTATATCCAGTCGAATAGTTTCTACTTTATCCCATATCGTTTGACATTGAAATGAAATTTTGGCCTGGTCTACAATACGGAAATTTCTCAAAGGCTTTTCCGAAGTCCATATAGACAACGTTGACTGTTTTACCTTTATCTGTCTCTTCCCCACCTCCACAAAGAGTCAATCAGGTTTGACGTGGAGGTGCCGCTATTGTACGGTGATGGACAAACTTGAAAATCACACAACGTATGATTATAGTCCAACTGATTTCTTTATACTTCCAAATAAACCCGCTCTACTATAAACTGGTCTTTTGTGATTTTGAACTCAATCAGTTTTGTGAGGTACAGTTTTCCCCTCAAGAAGCCATGCTGACTATCTCCAATCAGCCCTTGTATTTCCAAATACACGTTGCTCCATTCTAACAGAATCTCCTCCAACAACTTACGTATCACTTGTCTCACTGGTCTGTAGTTTCCTGTATTTCCCTGCAGCCCTTCAATGATGGAGCGACATTAGCTAACAAACAGTCTTCTGCCACATCATCGTTTCTGTTGATAATACGAATATCTCTGTCCTGGCCACTGCAATCTCTTCCCTAGCTTTCCACGATATCCTGGGAAACACTTGATCAGCTGCTGAGGGTCGATCTGACTTTATTCGTTTTAAGATTCCAATGCCTTCTCTCTTGTACTCTTAAATCTTTCAGAGACATCACATTTTGTTTTCTCAAGTTCCCGATCTTCCATGTCTTTCTTCATATTCAATACTAGCAGGTGGTTTTTGTTTATTATCCGACACGCCTCCTCTGGTTCTACACACAGGTGAAGTCATTGATCTTTAGGCGGCCCTATTATATCATGAGTTACTGTTTAGCTCGTCAGGGAAGTTATCCGAAGGCATTCGAAATAACCCATATCTCCCTACCACTACTCCCCTCGCTTACCCTTACCTACTCTGCCATTCATATTGACACCAACAAATAAAATTCAAATGTTTCAAAAACAATTTTTCTTTGATAAATTGCATTTGACAATAGTTAGATATCAAACATTAATCCATTTATTACCGCTCTTTTCCTATCTGTTAATGAATTCTCGATCCACACGAGAACATTCCCTTCAATCCCACATGTGTGAATTTCTCTTATCCAGCTCTTCAGTGGGACCTTATTGAAAAGATTCTGATAACCCCAGTAAACAATTCATCCCTTTCAACTACTCTGCTGTTTATGACCAGACAGTAAAAACAAATCCAACAGTGTTGATCAAATGAAATCTAGCTTTCATAACAGCATGCTTGACATTGTCAAAGACAGAGAGTGGGTATACAGGAGTCAGGCGGTGACAAGTACATCTCAGCAAGCGTTCAGTGTTGGTACCTCACAGTACATCCTATACATTGACAGGTGAACAAAGAGTACGAGATGTTTGGGAAACATGTTTCCAAGAAAAATGCCACGGATGAAACGCTTGTTCTACCAGGAAAAGTTGAAGACTCTGTTTGACGAAACTCGATGAAGTTGAGAGGTGGCAGCAGGATCCCATTCAAATTGATAGAATACTGTTGCGACTGAATGAAGTGGACGTGGGTGTGATGTTTCTACGAGAAGGAGAGACTAGATCCCAAGGGGCACATCTTCAGAGTCAAGGGGCGAACCTTTAGAATGGAGATATCGAGGAATTTATTTCGCCAGACGGTGTTGAACCTGTGAAATTCGGGGGTGAGGAGTTCAAGTAATTCAGTGTATTTAACTCAAGGATTGGTAGGTTCTTGATGACTAAGGAATTTAAGCATTCAGGGACGAGATGAGAGAATGTGGTTCAGAAACAATTCAGCCATAACCAGATGGTGTCGCCGTCTCGATGGTTCAAATGGCCTACTACTATAACTTAGGGTGTAGGCTTGCTTGCTGAGCTGTAGGTTTGATATCCAGACGGTTCATTACCTGTCTAGGTAACATCATCAGTGGCGACCTCCAAGTGAAGCGAAGCTGTTGTATCCTACTTTCTATTTATATCATTCTCTTGGATGGGGTTCCTGGGGTTTGTGGACCACAAAGCCAAGGAACCCCATCCAGGAGAAAGGTGTAAATCGAAAGCAGGAGACAACAGCTTCGCTTCACTTGGAGGTCGCCACTGATGATGTTACCTTGCCAGGTAATGAAACGTCCGAATATCAAAACTACAACTCAGCGAGCAAAACTACACCGTAAACCTTAACCTGAGCTACAAACCTTCACAAACCTTACAACTATTATAACTAATCATACAACCACTGAATCCCTACAGTGTGAAAGCAGACAATTTGGCCCAACTGGTCAGTATCTACCCTCCGAAGAGCATACCCCACAGACCCATTCACCTGCCTTTTACTGTACATTTCCCTTTGGTCATGCTTCTAAAATCCATATCCTTGAACACTGAATAATTTAGCACGGTCAAATCAACTAACCTGCACATCTTTGGACTGTGGTATGTAATCAGAACATCGGAAAAGTGGCGGTCAGATAAGGGAAGAATGCTTAAACGTCACACAGATTCTGGGCTGAAGCTGGAATCGAAAACCGGTTGCTAAACGTGCGAAGGTGCAGTGCTAACCACTAGGCCACGGTGTTACTTCCGTGTTGCCAGTGTCGTTTTATGGACTGCGTCTATTCCAGTTGTTTCTATGTGTGCAGTTATCATTCTTGCCATATCGTTTTTCATACATTTCAGTACTTTCCTGATCATTTCTGTCACCTCTTGGTCTCAGGTCACCTGCAGAAACCTCCACCAAGCAATGCTGAGTTACAAAGATTGGTTGCTCTGGACATCGAGAAAGTGATTTATAACGACTGAAGAATAGCACGGAGGTGGGGAGCAAGATATGAGCCAGAGGGTTTAAAACATGAGACGAGCTATGGTCAATGGAGTCAGGGAAGATACAATGAGATCTGAAGCAACTGCAGGTGATATAGAACAACAGAGAGGCCTATCAGTGAAGGAGGCGGTAATTTACACAGCCAGAGTGTATTTTATAGAATGGTGCAATTTACGGAGATTAAATACTGTATACAATTGAGGAAATAACAGAGATGTCGAAAGCTGTTGTGAAAGAAAACATTTGCTAATATCGGATGCTGAGGATCTGGATGTTATAACATGGGAAGAAATGATTATCAGCCAGAGCTGAGAGACATAGGAACAGGAATAAGGGCTGGAGACTCTTTTTCAGATAGGACGCATCGCACAAACTGGTGGAGGTTCCTGTGGGAAGGTGGATCGAAGGAAAAAATGACATTTACACAGATAGAGGTGTAATAGCTGGAAACGTTTGTGGAGATGATTACTTGGATGGAGAGACTGGAGGGTCTTACATTGACCGGGAGTGTGACAGTGATGGGAGGTTTTTACACAGATAGTGGATCTTGTAGGAACGGGATTTCGATAGTCACAAACATTGGAGTTTGTATCGAAAGATCAAAGTTTGGCAGGGACCTGAAAGGAATATACAGTAAGGGAGGGATGTAGCGTGTTTACATTTTAGCACGTTTCGGGACTGGATGAGGTTACACAGAAAATGTGTGATGTTGGAGCTGTAGGAGTTTATACAGATGGGGGAAGTTTGGAAATGTTTATACGTAGAGCGATATTTTTAGGGACAGTAATAAGGAACACAGAGAAAAGTATCGGAATTACAAAAGGAGAGCATCTTTGAGCCGCTGGGTGGATTGTCATGAGTGCAGGAGCAATCATAGTTGGGGCGAGTTGTGGCTGGAAGTATATACTGAATATTGGGAGACTTTCAGGGCCTGGAAAGGGAGTGAGGGAAGTCGTCGACGGCAGAGTCTGGCAGAGTCTGGAGGGAGTGGAGTAGTCCTAATAGGTGGGTAGTGACATAGCTTCTGTAGCTGTTACAGAGAGTGAAGTTTGAGGAAGATGTAACAGATCTTAGGAGGACTGCAGAGGCATTTGTAGATTTCACAGAAAGTGTGGACTGATGAACTACAGGCGTTCATACAGACAGGGCGCTCTATCTGAACAGGCGAAGCTAATGGGGACAGGGAAGTTTTCAATGTTGGAAGAGGTGTCAGTTTGTGGGATAAGACCGCAGGGGCGGCTGGATAGATTGGAGTAGCACATAAATGTAGGGCTGTTGTAGGGTAGAGGTTAGAGATAGGGAGGTTATCAGGGGCTGGAGGACGTTGCAGGGTTAGGACATTGGCAAATGCGAGAGAATGTTAATTGGAGAAAACATTTTAGGCATTGGAGAATGTTCCACAGGTAGTTTGTCCTTGATTATATTGCAGAGATATGGACGGGTATCGGACTATGGATCTTCAGAGTGACTACATTGAGCAGAGTGTGGAAACTTTCAGAGGAATGGATAACGTGTCTGGGAAATTTTGAAGTGATATGGAGGCTGGTATGGAGTGCAGAATGTCACAGGGACAGGGAAGATGGTACCAACTGTAGTGTATTACAGGTGTAGGGAGAGGGGTATGAACTGGAGAATGTTACGGAGATAGAAAGAATGGTATAGACGGGAGAATATTACAGAGATAGGGAGTATGGTATGAACTGGAAATTGTTACACGGATAGGAGGTTTGGCATGGATTTGGAGAAGGTTAGAGACAAAGATGATTTTATGCACTGGAAGATATTTCATAGAGAGTGAATGTTGTCCATGCTAGATGATATGACAGGAATGGGGAGGCTTATTGACACTGGAAGTGGATACTGTCGAATAGAGGCTTGTGAGAGACAAGTGACTTATGAACATAGCATTGACTACAGGGAGCTGCTTACAGACAGTCCGAGAATATATTGGCCTGGAAGCAGTCATACTGATAGCCAGGTAAACAGAAACTGAAGAACTTTACACAGATCGGGAGGATTGTTAGAATTTAATGCGTTTGCACATTACATCGCGAATGTCAGAGGGACTCGAGATTACACCGACAGGAGTGGTTTTAGAGAATGATAAATGTGAAGAAATAAGGAGGTTTTCAATGGTGAGAGCAGTTTTTAGCAAGTTGGAGGGTATGGGGATGAGGGTATACTATAGTATCCTGCAATCTTAAACCCTCCCTATCTTGTTTACATAGTTATGTTAAAACTAAGGCAGCTGTCGTCACTGGACCCAGAGTGCTCTCCCACTGAAATTTCAGTCACTCGCTCGACCTCATTTTCTTACCTTTCTTATCCTGCATACATCAGGTAAAACACCTTCAATCATGTATTGGCCATCTATCTTCTCATTATTATTCAATTCTCCAGTGCTTTTGAGGTTTTATAAAATATTTAATGCAAACATTCTGCAACACATTGCGTATTGGAGATTTCAATAAGCTTTCCGGATTTCTCCTTTCTGTTCATTTCGCTCACAGCTCTTTACTTGCAGCTTTGCATCCGATTGGTTATTAGACTTTGGAGATTGCCTCTTTGCACCCCTTTCGAGTCTAAAATCCTGTTGAGTAACAGAAATTTACACTTTTCGCCAGAACATTTGCCCCAGCTAACCTTTGGTGGAGAAAGTCTTAAAGGTATAGATCATTCCTGTTCCAATGCTGATGTCAGTGCCTTATGAAATGTACCCCTCTTTCCTGCTGTCCTTTATTGGCGCCATTTTACTGCTCTTATTCTCGTTTCTCTGCGCCAAAAGTGATTAACCTCGGTAGATGTCGAGAAATATGCATGTTGAAGGTTAAATCTTTAGTATGGTTCCAAGCACCTGATAATGGCTGAACAGGTCCCACTTTCCTAGTCTTGCCAATGTCATTTACACAGACGAGGATCACAACAACTGGATCCTGACCATTCCTCTCCAATATCCTTCCTAGTCTGTCGAGAATGTCCCACTGCCTGGCCTCGGAAAAGCAATGTGTGACTCTCAAAACAGTTTACCTAAGGATACTGTCGCTCCCTCTAATTTAGAAGGCCCTAAAACAGCCAAAAAGTCAGAGAGTCATGGAGTCTGATAGCATGGAGACAAGGCCTTTGGCAAAAAATAATGCATACTGATCAAAGTATCTGTCTTCGTTGTCACCTACACTTGACCCACAACCTTATGTTCAGTTCATTTCCATATAGTTATCCAAAAGCGTTTTAAATGTTTTTAATGTACCCGCTTCAAGTTCTTCCCCTGGCTGCTCATTCCACAAGTGCACCACAAATCCATGAATAAAATGTTGCTTCTCAGGGTCTCTTATATTCCTTTCACTCTAACCTTAAGCATATGCCCTCTCATCCTCTATTCCCAAACCACGCGTAAAAGACTGAGTGCATTCACCTGCTCCCTGCCTCTTATGATTTGTTTCACATGGATGTGACACCCCAACACTCCCCTACGCTTTTCAGAAAAAAACTTCCCAGCTTTTTTTTTCCCATAACCCAGACAAGTGAGTCTAGGCAGAATCCTTGCAAATTGATTCTTCACTCTTTCCAATTTAATAACATCATTCTATAACAAAATGACAAAATGTGAATAAAGTACTCCAAGTGTAGACTCACCAGTGTGCCGTAAAACTGCAGCAGATCTTCCTTACTCAGAAAAGGAATGCCCTCACTCATGAAGGTATGTATATCAAAAGCTTTCTTAACTGTTCTGTCAACGTGTGACACCACTTTCACAGAATGTGTACCTGAACTCCAAGATCCCTCCTGTTCCAGTACACTCTATAAAGACATGCCATTCACCATGAAACCCCAACTATGATTTGACTTTCTAAGCTGCAAGACCTCACACTTACCGACATTAAATTCCATTTTCCATCTCTCGCCTCACTTCCTGAGCTGGTCAAGTTCCTGCAGCGATTCCTGGTAACCTTCCACATTCTCCACGATGCTGCCTATTTTCGTGTCATCCGTAAACTTCCTTGTATTTTCTGATCGAAACCATTCCACCTGTCTTTCTGCTCCGCCCCATTTGAATAGCCTCCTTTCTTACTGTGCCATCCTCTGCTGGCACATCCATCCAGCACCGTTTCTACTTTACCAGCACGTTTCTCATAACTTTTGGACAAGGTCAACAGCTGAACATGGATCATAGAACACAGAACTGTGCAGCAGCGCACAGGACGATGGACACTCGGTGTTGTGCCGACTATTTATCCTCTTATAAGATCAATCAAATCGACATAATCTTCAATTTACTTCAAATCATGTGTCGATCCAACAGTCACGTAAATATCCCCAATGTATCTGACACGATCAACTCTGCTGGCAGTGTGTTACACGCACTCACTGCTCTCTCAGCAAATAAACGACCTCTGGCATCTACTCCAAACCTTCGTCCAATCAGCATAAAATTGTGCCACTTCAGATAAGCATTTCTGCCCGAGGAAACTCTTTCTGACTGTTCAATGTCCCTATGCCTCTCTTCATCTTGTATATTTCAACCAGGTCACCTCTCACCTTTCTTCGCTGCAAACAGAAAATCCACAACCCACTCAAATTTTATTCATAAGACAAGCCCTCAAGTGCAGGCAGCATCGTGGTAAATCTCTTTTTGCGCCCTCTCTAAAGTTTCGATGTTCTGACGGGAATGAGGTGACCAGAATTAAACACAACATTCCAAATGTCGTCTTACCAGGGCTCTATACAGCTGCAGCATAACCTCAAGGCTCTTAAACACAATAGCCTGATCATGGAAGATCGTACACCAGATCCCTTCTTCACAACCCCATCAACTTGAGTGGCACCTTTGTTGGATCTTTGAACATGGTCACCAATATTTCTCTGTTCCTCAACAGAGACTACTGCCTTTAATCTTATATTCTGTATTCTAATTTGCGCTTTCAAAATGAATTTCTTCACACTTTTACAGGTTGAACTCGATTTGTCACTACTCAGCCCAGCTCTGCATTCTGTCAACATCATGTTGCAACCAACAATTTCCTTTCACGCAATACACCACTTCAAAAACAATCGTTCTATCGGCAAATTTACTCGCCCACACTGCCACTTACTCGATGAAGTCATGTATAAACATCACAAAGAGCAGAGGACGAAGACCAACCACTGCCGTGCACCAGTGGTCAAAGAGATCCAGGCTGAATGGTTTCCATCTACAACCATACTCTGTCTTCTATGGTTCAGTCAATTCTGTATCCAGACAGCCATATTTCCCTGTATCTCACGCCTTATCATTTTCTGAATGAGCCTACTGTGGAAAACCTTATCCAATGCCTTACTAAAGTTCAAATACACTGCATCCCCTACTCTACGTTCATCAATATATTTTGTCACATCCTCACAGAATTCAATAAGGCTGGTGAGGCATGATAGAACATAGAACATAGAACAATACAGCGCAGTACAGGCCCTTCGGCCCTCGATGTTGCGCCGATCAAAGCCCACCTAACCTACACTAACCCACTATCCTCCATATACCTATCCAATGCCCGCTTAAATACCCATAAAGAGGGAGAGTCCACTACTGCTACTGGCAGGGCATTCCATGATCTTACGACTCGCTGAGTGAAGAACCTACCCCTAACATCAGTCCTATATCTACCCCCCCTTAATTTAAAGCTATGCCCCCTTGTAATAGCTGACTCCATACGCGGAAAAAGGTTCTCACTGTCAACCCTATCTAACCCCCTAATCATCTTGTACACCTCTATCAAATCACCCCTAAACCTTCTTTTCTCCAAAGAAAACAACCCCAAGTGCCTCAGCCTTTCCTCATAGGATCTTCCTACCATGCCAGGCAACATCCTGGTAAACTTCCTCTGCACCCGTTCCAGTGCCTCCACATCCTTCCTATAGTATGGCGACCAAAACTGCACACAATATTCCAGAAGCGGCCGCACCAGAGTCTTATACAACTGCAGCATGACCTCAGGACTCCGGAACTCAATTCCTCTACCAATAAAAGCCAGTACGCCATATGCCTTCTTCACTGCACTATTTACCTGGGTGGCAACTTTCAGAGATCTGTGTACATGGACACCAAGATCCCTCTGCTCTTCCACACTACCAAGTAGTCTACCATTAGCCCAGTAATCCATCTGCCCCTCAAAAAGCTTGCTCACAACCTCTGATCAAACTATGATTTTCCAGGTAATGTTAAATCCCGTCTCACAGTATCCTCTCAAATAATTCACCCTCTACAGACGTAACATTATCCATATTTACGTTGTTGAACAGGGGAATAAAATTTTCGAACTTTCCCTCATCTGGCACAACTCAGTGGATTGTAAGAAGGCAACGTTAATCGCCAAAAGCGCAGCAATCTCCTCCCTGCCTTCCTGTTAATCCTTGGGTGTAGCCCTTCTCCACCACGGTACTAATCTATCCTTATGTTTGTAAATTGTTTCGCACATCCTCCCACTCATCACCAAACTATTCGAAAACATCAGCCTGTTTCACATTATTCTCTAAAACGTCAAGATCCCTCTATGCAGTGAATGCTGAAGCATAATATTCATTGGGTACATGCACTACCTCCTCAAACTCCAGTCGCAAATTCCATCCACTGTCTCTGACCCGTCCTCCGCTCACTCTGGGCATTATCTTGTTCATCACATGTGTGGAGAATGCCTTAGGGTAGTCCTCGATCCTTCCCACTTCAGTTTTATCATGCTTCCTTCTTACATTCCTGAATCCATTCTTCAGCTCCTTCTTGGCAACATTGTAACCCCGAGAGCACTGTCTGATCCTTGACTCCTTAAACTTTAAGCTAACGTTCCTCTACTGGAATCACTCTAACTGCCTCACTTGCAGCCACTCTATGCTGTTCCTGGCAACTGACATAATTTGTGATACTTCATTTACCAGATATGTCAGTTGCCTGATCAAAGTGTCCAGGTCCTTCTGCACCTCCCGGCTGTGCCGCAGGGTTTGAAGCTGAGACGCTAGCTCATCAAATCTGAAGCGGAGTTCTTCGAACAAACAGCACTTGTGCAGATGTGAATACTGCAGTTCTGAATGTGATCAGCTATCTCCCATCACATAGTGACAGCACATCGCCTGCCTACCTGTCTCCACTTAGTTAATACAGTTATTAATTAATTAGTCGCCAATTCATTATTTTTTTCCCGGTTTGGAGTCTTTACTTTCAAATATCTGACAGATTTCCTATCAGCCGATCAGACCGGAAACGTTCCTTGGCGACAGAGAAGCTCAGTTAACCATTTCATTCAAAGTTAAAGGCAGACATGTAATCGACAGGTAAAGTCCGATCGGACCTTTCGAGAAAAGACAAATGATGGTTTCGACACAATCTCCTAGCATCTTTCAAAGTAACGAATGCATCATTCCCTGCAGAATTCAAATAGTTGATCACAGACTGTACCTCTTTTACTCCATGCCAATGATGGCTCCAGTAAATAGCAAACATACTTAATTCGGAACAAAACATTGCAAACTTCATAATGTTGTCTTTGAACCCAGGGGTCTGAATCCAGTCCTCATGGATTGAAAACTGGAGCACTTCCCTGCTATCACAAAATCCCTCCGGCGCTTGCATTTTATTGTTGTATCTTTAAGAGTAACACAGCGATGACAATCAACAGGAGATTGTTTTCGCCTCAGTGATCAGATCAGGCTGAAATCCGGGATATGGAATCAATTGACAGAAACACTTCCATTCGAGGAAGTGGTTCACCCACCTCATTCCAGGATAGCAGGGGCACCTGGACGAAGGTTGGTGAACTTGCAGCAATTGGTTGGCACCTGGGACTTCGATGTTGTGGCCATTTCGGCTACACGGAGAGAGAAAGGACAGGATTTGCCACAGGTTTCGTTTTTTAGATGTGCCAGTAGATCAGGGAATGTGGTAAAAGAGGGGAAGCCGTGGCATTGTTAGTCAAGGACAGCATTTCAGCAGCAAAAATAACCTTTGCTGAGGACGCGTCTCCAGAGGTAGTATGGGCGGATTTTTTTTTAAAAACAGTAAAGTAGATTTTCCCCTCTTCGGAGATTTCGATACGCCTCCAAAGGTTCCACAGATGTAGAACAAAGGATTGCAAAGATTATTCTGGGTAGGAGCGAAAGTAACAAAGTAGTTATCATGGGGGACTTCAGCTTTCCAAATATTGACTGGAAACACTTCATTTGGAATACCTTAGATTGGTCAGTTTTTTTTCAAGTTTGCAGGAGAGTTTAATGATACAGTCTGTAAATCGAACAACAAGAAACGGGTACTATTGGACTTGGTACTGGTAATGAACCAGGCCAGGCGTTTGATTTGAAGGCAGGAGTGCACTTTGGTGAAATGGACCAGAATTCAATGACATTTATTTTAGCAATGTGAAGGGAAAAGTATGTACTGTAGGACAAGAGGTTTCGCTGCGGGAAAATCAATTCTGATGTGATGAGACGAGATTTAGGAGGCATAGCATGTGGAAGGAAACTGCAGAAGATAGGCACAGTTGAAATATGAAGCTTATTCAAGCAAACGCGTCTCCTTGATAAATATATACCTATAAGGCAGAGGAGATGTGGTTGAGTGAGGAAACCATGGTTTACAAATGAATTTGAATCTCTTGTCAAGTGTAAGAATGAGGCTCATGTAAAGATGAGAAATCTCAGTAAGAGCGTTTGTGAGTTACAAGTTAGCCCAGAGTAACCAAAACAAAGAACTGAGAAAAACCAGGAGGGTTAAACGTTTTGGCAGGGAGGATCAATGGAATTCTGAAAGCTTTCTATCGTTATGCAAGTAATAAAAGAATGACAAGGTAAGATTCGGGGCAATCAAGGAACATAGTGGAACGTTTTGCATGGAATCCAAACAGGAATAAGACAATGTTGTCGACGGGAATACTGGGACACAGTGTATGAGAAGAGATGAGGTAAAGCTTCTGCAGGTGCTAGCAATTCTCTAAAGTAAGAACATTGTTAAGTCAACTGGGTCGGATGAAATTTATCCAAAGATTTGCTGGAATGCGAGTGAGGAAACCACATAACATTTGGCTTTGATCTCTATGTTCTCATTGTCTATGGGAATAGTGCCAGAAGACTGCAGGGTAGCAAATGTTGTTCATGTGATCAAGAAGGTGTTTAGATACAACACTGGTAATTATGGACCAGGAAACCTTCCTTCTCTTCTGCAAAGGTTGTGATCTGATTGTAAGAAATGGGAATTATAATAATTTGGAAACGAATTATTTGATTAGGGATAGAAAATAGAACATAGAACATAGAACATAGAACAGTACAGCACAGAACGGGCCCTTCAGCCCACGATATTGTGCCGACCACTGATCCTCATGTATGCACCCTCAAATTTCTGTGACCATATCGTCAACACGATTTTGCAAAGGGTTCGTCGTGCCTCACAAACCTTTTTGAGAACTTTCAGAAGGTGATGAAACTGATGGATGAGGATAGAACCGCTGCTGTGGTGTACGTGGATATCAGTAGAGCGTTTGATAAGGTTCTCCATAGTAAGCTATTACAGAAAATGCAGAAGCATGGGATTAAATGTGGTTTTGAGGTTTGATTCAGAAATTGCCGCGATGATAAAAAGACATCTCATCTCCCCTAGTGGCTCTTCTTAGCTCTCTCATTTGCTCCTTCCTGTGAACTAGTAACTCTTAAGCGTCCCACCTGGGCCTTCAAATCTCATGTTTCCAGAACCCTTGAGTTCAATTCGTACTGGTGTACCACATGTATCTGCTTGAGGAAGGCTGCTGATTTTCTGGATGACCTGGATCGGGGGAGCAGAATGTGTTAGTAAACTTGCCAATAATCGTAAACTCGGTAGAGTTGTTGACAGTGGTGAAGGACGTTGCTGGTGACAGAGGGACATAGAGAAGTTGGAAAGCTGGACTGAGAGGTGGCAAATGGAGTATAATGTGGAGACTTTTGAGGTGATTCACATTGAAACGATAAACAGGAATGGAGCGGACTGGGATAATGGTAATACCCTGGGTAATGTGGATGATCAGAGACGCCTCGATGTCCATGCAAATAAATTTCTGAAAGTTGCTACATAGTTTCATAGGCGTGGTTCTGGAAAGTCACAGCTTCGGTAGCTTTTGAGGAATAGGAGAATTTACATTTATGGCAGAAGGCTTTCATCAGTAATAACGCTACTGATACCGGGCTTCTGCCAAAAACGTTGACTCTTCTTGCACCTTGGATGTTGCCTGACCAGCTGTGCTTTTCCACTACCACACATTTCCAGCATCTGCAGTCATGACTTTAACTCAGGTTGATAAGTTTATTAAAGTAGGCGAACGATGTCTTAAGTTTTATTCGTCGATCGTTTGAGTATCTGAGCCATGATGTCCTGTTGCAGTTGTACAAAACTCTGGTGCGGCCGCATTTTTGGAAGGATGTGGAAACATGGGGACGTGGTGCAGAGGAGATTTACCAGGATGTTACTGAGTATTGAGGGAATGTCTTATAAGAAAAAGCTGAGAGACATGAGTCTCTTTTTGTCAGAGTCAACAAAGGATTAGAGGCCACTTCATAGAGACCTACAAGATGTTCAGGGATGGAGAGGGTGGACATTGATAACGTTCTTTCCTTGGAATGCGATGGCTAGGACGGGGCGACACAGATTTAATTTGAGCTCTGTTTGATATTGGACAGGTGTGAGAGGTAGTGTATTTATTCAGAGAGTAGTAAGGGCGTGTAATGACCTGCCTGCAACTCGCCGACATTAAGTGAACATAGATGGTAAATAGGTAAACATATGAATGACAATGGAATATTGCAGGCTAGGTGGGCTTTTGTTTGGTTTCACAGGTCGCACAACATCGACGGCTGAAGTGCTTCGACTGCTCTGTAATGTTCTATGTTTTACGTACAACGTTCTAAGTTTTATGTTCGGTGATGTGGGGTTGTTGGGGGCGGGCGGTGGCTTGGTAACAATCATGGCTAGCTTTTTTGGCGAGCTGATCGGTCTGTGAAATATACGACCTTTAACATGAGGTTCGCCGGTTCCAAGGCTATATTCAGTCTTTCCGAGTTCAACAAAGGCTATATTGTTTCCCTGTAATGACTGGAATTGATCCAGTATTTCATTTTGCGCTCATGTTTTAAATACACAGGTTGCACAATTGAATATTCATGTATCATTCTCCCACATTCGCCATTGTCTGCTTGTGTATATTACCCTGTTTTCACAATGCTGAGCATACAAATTTCAGTTGTACCACAAGATACATTGTATTACTGTAGACGATACACCTTTTGTATACTGCTGAGTGTCCATGTATTAGTTATCTGACACTAAAAATGTTGTATTACTGGAGAGATTTTATTTCGAATGTTGCATATTGCTGAGTTTACAAACACGTGCAGACTCGACACCATGCAGCTGATTATTACATAATGCCACATTCTCTGCTTTCTCACAGTGGCAAACTAATATTAGTGTGGATCATGTCGCTTTGTGCATGCGGGTTAATGTCTGAGGAACACTGAGAGTGTATGTGTGTGCTGTCTGTCACTGCAGACCTGAGTGAAAGTACATGCCTGGCTGTATGAGTCTGCATGGGTTATTTCTGTGTGTGAATGTGTGCTTGAGCATGTGTGTTTGAGTGTGTGCGTGTGCATGTGTGTGCATGTGTCTGTGTATATGAGTGCATATGCAGGTCAGTGCGTGCAGTCGTTTTCGTGGTTCTGCTGGTGTTCTTGTCTGTTTCCATGTGTGCCTTTGGGTTTGAGTTTGTGTTTATGTGAACGTGAGCGCATATGCCTGTGTGTGTGTTTGCGTTGTGTTATTCTTTTACTCCATAGTGCACCTCTTGAATTCTATCTGTGTTGTGCTTTTTGCAATTGTTAACGTCGGAATTATCTCCGTTGTCACTGAATGCGTTTTCATAATCTGTATCACTCACAATGCAGCGGAGGATAAGATCTGTCCTGTTTTCCGCTTATGGGTTGTTGGGGATGGTGCAACCAGACACTGCTGATGAACTAATGAAACCAAGCCATTTTCTAACACGTGATTCCTTCACTCCTGAAACAGCGTTCATAAATATTCTCAGAGGCAGTTTGAGTGCAATCAATCCTGGCCAAAAAGGTGTTGTTATGCTGACTGTCGCCTGACAAGAGGATAAAATCCATCGTTTAATACTGTGACCACGCAGCCCTTTTGACAAGTTCATCAGTCGTTTTTTTTTATATTTCAAGCAGTGTTGTAAAGGCAGAGGTGCCAATTGGCATGAATTGGTTACGTTGAGACAATGGCAGAGGAGTTCCCAATTTCTCCTAAATCAGTTTTTTTCCCCAGTCGGATGAGTTTTGCAGCAAGCAGTCAAAACTAGCTTGGGCCTAGCGAGGCACCTGCAGTGACAAACAGATTCCATGCTTCAACAGAGGTCTTGCCTGACATTTAGCAACAAAAACGTGCCTGCTTATACATCATTGTGTTTGACCATACCTTTTGCAAAGGGATGTGTTTATGAGATGTTGCAGGGATCGGAACAGCTTCATTTAGTTGCAATATCGTTGTTTCCTTTTCAAATAAATAACTTGAAATTTTGTTTCCTTTTGGTCGTGTTTCATTCATAGTGACAAAATCAATTCTGTTTTGCGTAATTTTGAATGGATTGAACACCTGCATCATTCCTGAAATGTCCACTCTACATCATTTTTACAAAATGCAAAGGAGTTGACATCTCTGGCTATCTTCTTTATCGGAGTCCTGCCTGGTGATAAGGAAGTGAGAGATCTGGCATGGATTTATTGCCGCTTCCATTGCGGGATGAGGTGGTAGAACTCAAAGGCAAACACTGGTAAATGTTGCTGTATTTTGTTCTGGATGCTGCATTCTGTTAGTTAAAACATTGCTTGGAAGACTAACGACGCTTTCAATCACTAAGAGCTTCTTGGTTGGCAAAAGTGACGTTGCTGGCGTCACAAACTGTAAACAACGTATAACTGCTGGAGTTGGCGGTCAAGGGAGAGGTGGAGTTAACTTAATCCTTGAGAAAAGGAGAAGTAATTACAGCAGTAGCCCAGCATTTAAATATGCAAGAACCGTAATCAGAACGCTTTGAAATGGCTAAATTCAATTAAAATGAACAGTTTGAATTCGTGGCAGAAGAGAAAGAAAGAGAAAAGTGAATGAAACAGTTTCAATTACAATTGAAATAGTGCAGAGAGATAGAATAAAGCAAGAATCGCCCTCGCGAAACAAAAAAAAGTCAGATTCACTTTAGCAGAATAAAATGAAAGTGAAACAGAAAAAAGGGAAGAAGAAAGAGAGACTTGAACATGAACTTCGGCTTAAAAGGAGAGAGGATTTCAGAAATTCACTTCCAGACGCATCGAGAACTCATGGAAGAGCAGAGAGTTAAAACGGCAAGCTTAGCAGCTGAAATGGCCAATGACTACGAGTTTGGCTTTGAGTTAATTTCAGTCCGAGAACAATCAGAGTTTGGGAAACCAGAAATCCTCACGTGGTAACTGAATTGTAGATCACGGTGGAGAACAGAAAGATAGCTTAAAACAGGTTGGAAAAAAACGCTTGGAGGGGAAAGAGGTGTTAACTGTCTCCGTGTTTCACTCCATGTGTTGTTGGGTTAGATGAAGTGCTGGGAAGACAGGTATCGTAAAATAGGCTAGGCCGGTGAATTCTGTTTGTGTGGTAAAGGAAATCGCAGTGGAGGCTAAAACTCAGAGGCCAATAAACAAACTGATTGGAGTTTGGTTGAGGAGTATGTGCCAGATCTTCTAAAACTATTTACTTCAAAGGTAAGTTTTACTCTTTTAGGCCAGAAGCAGCATGTGAAGAGCTTACAATATTAAGAGATGCGAATCGTGTCAATCTTTGATATTGAGAGACGAGAAGACATGTAAAGATTTTAGTCAGAGATAGTGCTGATACATGGTAATTATAGTAAGACTAGTCGTGAACAAGCATGGAGAATTAGGTTCGAGATTCCAGCGAAAACTGACGTGCTCGTTGGACTAGTGGAAAAACTCTCGGTTCCAGGAATGCAATTTGTCCTTGGTAATGATGTATCTGGACCATTTTTTGAAGCGCAGTCTACTGTGGTTAAAAAACAATTGAAAATGAGACACCTATGGCATGACAGGAAGAATATCCTGGGATATTTCCTGACTGTGTGGTGACGAGATGATAAAGTCACAAGTTGGAATAGGAGGAGAAGTGGAAGACTACAGAAAATAAAGTTGGAATAGAATTATCAAAGACTGACAGAAACGTTGATGGACAACATGGATATTTTATCGTTGAGAAGTTAACTGACTGACAACTGAAGCAATTGTATCAGAAAGCATAAATCCACCTAAATCTGAGTGTATGCCTGAGTGCTAATATCTAAGGCATAATTCGATAGGGGATGGGACAAATGTAGTTCCAGTGTCCAGGATGTTGAGAGTAATGCATTCAGAAATGAGGTTTCAAGGTCGCAAGAGTACACCGCCAAGCAGGGAGGTGATTTGAAGTGGGTCTATTTCAACTCCAGGAACATCTGCCCTAAGGTCGATGAATCTGCGACATTGGTTGGTACCCAGGAGTTTGACTTTGTGGCCAATTCGAGTCATGGGTACAGCAGGGAAATGAATGATATTTTTAAGTTTCATGGATTCAGATGTTTCAATAACAACAGAGAGGATGGTAAATGCGGTGGAGTTTGTAGCCAGTGCCTGGTAACTGGAAGGGGCCTATTGGACCTGGAGGTCAGGTATCTGTAAGAGTTTCATGGAGAAAGTGAAATGAGCCGAGGGGAGAGGGTCGCTTTATGGTAACCAGGGCGTAACCTACTCCCGTTCAAATGGTGTGTCGATTCGGGTTTTGACATCTCAGTCACTTTGCCGTTGTGCTCCCGCAGGCTAAGATAGACTCCACGGTTGAGGTGTGGCAGGCCTGACGCGAGGCTGCGACGGTTGGAAGAGCGTGTTGTGTCCGTTAATACTTTATGAGGCCTTGGGTAGCCTGTAAATGAGGCTTGTGGCGTTGCTGGTGTCGAAAATGCTATCTGTGATATGTTTGTGGAAGTAGTTCTTTCTCCTGACTGTGTCGCTGCTGACGGGTTAAGGAAGATCACAGAGCCCCCCCCCCCACAATCCCGACCCTCACTGCTCATGGGCTGAGAGTTGAAAGAGAGGTGGGAGGGTGAGAAATGGAAAGGAGGGGTATTGAATGAGATGGGGAGTGTGGGAAGGCAGGGGATAGAGCAGGTGAGAAAGAAGGAACGGAGAAAGTGTTTGGAAAGGGAGGGGAATAGAGGGTACGAATGGAGACAGGGATAGAGAGTGTGGGAAGGGGGCAGGGAAAGACAGTGAGAAAGCAGTTGGTGAGAGGTAATTTGGAACTGGAGGGGAGAGATTGGGAAGGAAAGGGAGACTTTGGGAAGCAAATGGTGTCAGAATCGGAAGTGAGTGGGAGAGAGAGTGGAATGAAGGCAGTGTTTTGGAAGAATCACTCCATGTTATATGAAACAAAGTATCAGGAGACGCAGAAAAATCCTTCATGAAATTAAACTTTAATCTTGCAAAATCAAAGCTGTGGTAGCCAACAAATTGTCTTCCCTGACTGCCGACAGTTTCTTTGTTCATGTCCAGTTGGTCCCGCGTTTTGTGGAAACATGAGCATAGCCAATCAGGCTAGCTGGCTTTGTATTTCCAACTAATCTTCATTGGCCACACTGGTTCCTTCCATCACACTTAACTAATCATTTTACAACATCATCGTCATCAGCATTTGGTCAACCCCCAGTGTCTTGACTAACCTCTCACAATGCACTACCATTATCTGTTACTGGAGCCCTGCAACATGATCCCTGGCATACAATGCAACACTGAGTTAACTACATTACTGCCATAATAACTTCCATGCATGCCTCCATTCCCACTCTCTCTCTCTCACTCCATCACACCCTTTCCTCTATTTGTCTCTCCACCTCCCTGACCTATCTTCAAATCTCTTAATCCTTCCCATGGTCTATCTCCCCTTCCCACGAAGACTTCCTCCTCCTCCCTACCCACTCTCACCATCCTCTCATCCTTCTCACTCTCTCTCCTTTACCATAACACACATTTTCTCTCCAAATTCCTTCCAACTCAATCAATCTCACTAACTTTAAATTCTCTCCCCTTTCCATCTAACTCTCTTCGCCCTCCTTCCCACGGTCTCCTCTCTTCCCACTTTCAGTCTCCCAACCCTCCCTTTCAACCCATTTTCTCAATCACACTCCCTTCGCACTCTCTGTCTCCCCTTTTTCGCACTAACCCCACTTCCCTCTTTTTCAACTCTCTCTAACCAGGTACTTTGCACTTTCTCTATCAGCCCACCATTCTCACTCTGTCGCCCCTTCGCACAATCTCCCGCTCCTCTCCCTTCAACCTATCTCTTCACCCTCTCTTCTCCCTCTCTCTACCCATCTGTTCCCACTCTCTCTCCCCGTTCCCTGCGTTCCCACTCTCACCTGCTCCCTCCTCATTCGCTCTCCTCTTCCTTTTCTCACTCTGCCCTCTTCTAACTCTGTCTATCCTCCACTCCCACTCTCTCTCCAACCCTTCCTTCGCACTATCTCCCTCTCCCGCTTACCAATCTCTCTCTCTTCACTCTTCCCGCTCTCGTTCTCTCCCTTTCCCACTGACGCTCTCTGCCTCTCTCTCACACACCCCGATACATCCCACAGTATCTCCCCTCTCATATACCACTCTCTCAACGCTACATTTGCAATCTGCCTTTCCGATTACATCTGTCCTACGTGCCTTCCCACTCTCTTCCCATTCTCTCTCTGTAGCCACTTTTGCCAGTTTCTCCCTCCCCTTTCCTTCCAACTCTCTCTCCTCTCAATTCCCGCTTCCTCTCACACCTCTACATTCTTTCTCTCCCCTTCGCATTCTCTCCCATCCCTGCCCTTCCAATTCTCTCTCTCGATTCCTTACGATTTTCTCTTACACGCCCACCCATCCCGCCGTCTCTCCCCATCCATCCTCACGCTCTCCACTCATACTCCTTCTCGCTCTGTATCCCATCTCCCTTGGCACGCTCTCTCTCTCCCTCCCTTCCCACTCTATTCCTAATCTCTCTCTGCCCCTCACTTTCCACTTACTCTGTCTGTCATCTTCCACTGTCGAAAACATTGTCTTTTTCCAATGTGAATGCTGAAGAGAAGCATGCATTCAGCGGGTCACAACTCACTTCACACTCCACGCCCAACTTCCCACGATTATCCTCGATTGGCCCTAATTATTGTCTGGTCATTTTCCTATTGCTCATATATCGGTAGAAAGATTTAAGATTTCACTTGATCATATTTGTCAACGAATGCTCATGTTGCCTCCCGGCTGTTCTTCTCTCTCTTCAGGTCTTTACCTTGTAACTCTCAAGAGCCCTAACCAAGCCTTCACCTTACATTCTAATATAAGCCTTTTACCTATTGATAAGAGATTGAAATCCTTTCTTAAACAAAAGCTCCCTCTCTCGATTAATATGCCTTGGCCAGACACGCAGTAGGTCTTCTTTAAGTAAGGTCCACATTTAAAAAGTGAACTCCCAACCCCCCTCCACCCCCGCACTCAACCCAGTATTTCCTGTTTGTGTGTGGACTCATGAGTCATAGTTTGTTTGTTGCATGTACAACTTAATCTCAAGTTCCAATCGTTCCAAACTAGGCCCGTCACATGGCCACTGGCGTGGGTCCACCAGTAAGTATATAATGTACCAAATTAGTCATGCACACAGTGATACACACAGCCACACCTCTGGTGAATCCGCAAGGTCTTCAGCATCAACGTAAACACCGTCTGGATAAAGGCAAATCCATTGTCCGAAGTGGTCTCACGTGGTATGCCAAATTTCAGAATAACTAGAGTCATTAAAACCCTCACCAGAGCGTCTGCCCCTGGAGCTTTCGACCGGATCGGTTCTACAATTCTGCTAAACCTGTTACTGATCACCAACAAATATGGCGTCCAACCCACCGTCACTATCATGTTCGCAAAGTCAATGCTTAAGTTGTCACTCAGATACAGTTATATGTTGTATTTGGGTCGCTGTCCCCTTCTGACATGATTCTGAGCATAGACAGCACTTTGTGACAACGTGTAATCCACTCAAGTTTGTAAATAAGTTGACCCAATCCAACACTCAGTATCTTCATCAGAGTAGCCGTAACATTGCCCTACCCTTTAACCCAATCAGACCTCATCCCAACCATTCCCAAAAATGTCACCGTCTGTCCAATTGTCGCAGGCTTGGGAGCTCCAGTTTTTGCCTCAAACTGATCAGATCCCATTAACTTACAGCCCTTAGATATCAGCCTACCAAAATACTTACCATGTGCTTACAGCAATGCAGCTTCTCCCGAGAAACACATGAACATCATCTGCTAACCTTTCCAAAAGAAAACATAGTGTCAAGCTCAAATTTCTGCTGATGCTCAGAGAAAACTAAGAAATCATTAACATACTGGATTAGTGTACTCTTCAAAGGCACACCCTCCGGATCCAACTTCAACACTTGATTAAATACTTGTGGCGAATGCTTTAACCCCTGTGGCATTCGGTTACACGTAGATTGCCTTCTCCTGTACGTACAAGCAAACAAATATTGGCAGCCCTCGACCAACATAACGCTAAACACTGAACACAACTCAGTCACTGTAAACCAATCTGCCTCCAACGGTATTTTAGTCAGCAGTGTCTGCGGATTCAGAACCACTGCTGTCCAATTCTCCACCACCTCATTAACCGCCCAGAAATCATGTACCCGTCTCCATTTAGATTAATCCGCTTTTGGAAACATGCATCAATGGGTTATTATATGGGTTGTATGTCTCCCTAGGCACCTCAGCTGGTAGCAGTCCCTCTATTGTCCCTGCTATTTCCTCCTCTGGTTTTGGCTTAAAAGAATATTGTGATCTCCTATTTAAATGTGCCCACAGTTGCAAACTTAATAACTCTTAGTCTGCTGAGATCACTGTCCCGACGTCTGTATCATGTAGTGGCTATAAGCTAACTGGCAATGCATCCAGCCAATAATCAAACGATGGTCACCTCTTCCCTCTGGCAATGGCTTCCTCCGTTGGGAAAACATCTCAACATCCTTGGGGTTCCACAGCATATCTATCCAAACCACAATTTGAACAGAGTCACCATGGTTAGATTTCCAGTCCCCTTGTGTCATCATCAGCTTGTCACTAACCATTTCTACACGCTTCTTCATGGGTCCCAGATACTTGGACTGATGTCACTCATTAACTAACAGTGTCACATGGAGCAAAGCCCCTGACACACTGGTTCATGTCGCCAGAAAATCATTTTTCTCTTTCCAGCAATGCTCTTCCCTGCTTCCCTATCAATATAGCTTTACTCTGTAAATGCTGCAGTGTGACAACCTCAAAGTGCCACCGCTCCCCTCCTCAAAAATCACTGTTACAATGCAGCAGAGATTAGGGTGGCTGAGCCAAAGGCAGTAAAACTGAAGAATCTTTCCTCCATTTCTCCCAAGTTACCCAAATATGACCACCTATATCCTCTATCCAGTACACATTAGTTGTCTCGAATCCATGCAACGCCAACTGAGAACTCACTCTCTCTACATTAAATCCCTTTAGCGTACATTCCAATACTAAATCTAAATTCAATAAAGCCTCCCTACATAGTAAATTAATTTCCATCCGCTTAGAAACGAATAAAAGATATACTATTGTTTCACTATCCATATGTAAACTTAGTGGAGCTGTAAACCCAGTCAACCGCGGTTCACCTGATATCTCTGCAGTCTTAATAAATGTAACAGACATGGTAAGGTGGGAGGCACCTGCAGTGAAAGGCAAATTTACGTCGCTCCAGTATTTATCATCACGGGCCTCAACCGTGCTTTTACACTTACCTTTGCAAGAGGTTCCTCCTCAGCCACGCATGTTATACTGCCCCTTCCCACCCGTGTTCTCTGGGCACACTTTACACATCACATACGGGTTCACAAGCCCTGTCGAGCCCAGTGGGAGTCTTGACGGGACAGCCGGACTCAAAATCCTTCCCTGGTGCCAGAAGGCTGAGACCAATATGACAATCTATCCTCAAATGGCATGTTTGATAACACCCCCAACACACGACAACAGATCCTTTCTGAATCTGACCTCCCACCACACACTTAGAACTCCCACCCCCTCGTCCCTGTCCTCGGAGACCCCAGTTCTGTTTAGGCTGTAGATTAATATTATTTTTCACTTTGTATGGTACTTGTGAGAAAGTTCCTCCAAGCAAAGTCATTATTGGCATGGGTTTGTTCAGCCCTTACCCAATGGCGATAGAGGGTTCTCCCTGCACCGGTATAGTGTTTATTGTATTAGCATTGATCAACCGAGATGTTACAGGCAAGATCCTCTCGCCATGCGTTCTTTCTTTCTTTTTAAGACCCTCAAGTTGCAGCAACGTCAACTTTCTTTGTATCTCCTGCTGCATTTCATCCAGCCTCTTTTTGTGTATCCAGCATCTCTCGACCACATGGACTACATAACCGCTGAATTCCTGGCGGTCTATGGATCTTAAAATCTTTACATCTGCAAACTTAGATTTTTCTTGAGAGACAACGCCTCGACAGTAGCAGTCTGAAACAATATGGTTTACAGTTGACTGCCTTCCACAACTTATTCTGCTTAAGGCCTGCACCTTTTCATCTGGTTTTCAAACAGGCGGCTGGGTCTTCAGTGTCTCCCAGACTACCCTCTCTCAAGACCTTGGGATCAATCTTTGGTGGGTAACAGTCTGAGGGTCTACCATATTTTTGTTGTACTCGATCAAACCCAGAACCATCAATCATCAGATTATCCACCACATGCTTCAAGAGAACTCAATCCATTATATCTCATAATTGTGGGAGTAACACCACCTTGTATGAACAATGCCCTCAAATACCCTATAGCCAACAACTGTCGTGTGTTTCGTATTCAAAGCCTTTAATCCATTTCCCGTTCCATCATGTAACATGGGCAATATATTTCTCAGCCTTCCAAATCCTGGCTTGCCCAGGGGAAGTACAGCCGCTGTCTCCTCCTTTTATAAACAATGGCAGCATTTGCCCTTGTCGGAGATTCTTTCCTTTACTAAAATTGCAACGTTTGGATTCCTCATCAGATGCCAAATCCAACATAAATGGTATTCGCTCCCTAACTGTTACTGCAGCCTCTCCTTCACTCCTGCCATCACTGTCTGCCTGTCTCTGTACGACATTCCTGGAAAAACTCAGATGTGTTTCACAGTCTCTTTGTTCTCTTACCATGAGTCAGAATTTTAACTCGCGATTGCTATTTTTTTCCCAGTTGTAAAGCTCCTAATTTTGTTTGCCACCTGGCCTGTCCTGCCTCTTGACTAAGTATTATTGCATTCTGGGTTTGTTACATCCAAATGTAAATTCCTTTTTTCTCTCCATCGTTCCACTTATTACAGGACAATCTTTAACATTCTCTTCACTGAAATGGGAGGGAGGGTGTTGCCCCAAGCCTTCCAACATGGGGTATATAGATGCATATCCCTACTGGGCCTCTGTACTGCAGGGCATTTTGCTCTTCCCTGATTATGTGGAGATGTGGCCATCTCCAAAATTTGTTCAGAGAGACTGCTCATTCGACTCGCCGGCGACCCTACCAGTAATATCTCGTGCCGAGAAATCTCTCTACGAATCTTCTCATTTAGCTCGAAAGAGATTAAACATTTCCATCTCCTGTTCCCTCTTTCACACTCTGTTCTAAGATAAAAATCACACAACGCCAGGTTATAGTCCAACAGGTTTAATTGGAAGCACACTAGCTGTCGGAGCAACGCTCCTTCATCAGGTGATTGTGGAGGGCTCGACCGTAACACAGAATTTATAGCGAGAATTTGCAGTGTGATGTAACTGAAATTATACATTGAAGAATTGATTGTCTGTTCAGCCTTTCATCTCTTAGATAACAATGATAGTTTCACTTCTTTCATGTGTAAATCACAAAACCCCTTTTTAAAGTTGTATTCTCGGGTTGGCTCTTAACAATGGTGATAGCGAGACAATATGTTGAAGGTGTTAGCCCCTGTGTTCTCTGTCAATGACCTGATGTTTAGATGGACTCGAATCTAAAAAGTGAGATAACAGAGTTTTATATAAATTCATGCAGTTTTTGAGCTCAGAGGTCTACATGAATGTATGCAGTTTTTGAGCAAAATGCAATGTAACTCTGCAAGTACAAATTCACCACACAAAATATATGTGTGCATGTGGGTCTTTGTCTGTGTGTGTGTCTGTCTGGGGTGGGGGTTGTGAGTGTGAGAAAGTGTGTGTGTGTGTTGTGAGTGCAGAGTATCTTAAGTCTGTGAGGGGGTGCATGTGTGAGTGTGGGAGTGTGTGTGTCTATAAGGGAGTGTGTGGGTGTCTGTGTGCGCATCTGTGTGTACCTGTGTCCGTGTGTATGTGACAGAGTGTGTGTGTCGGAATATCTGTGAGTGTGTAGTGCAATGGTGATCAACTGTAATGTGACGTGATCCCAAGGTCACGGTTGAGGCCCTCCCTTTGGGTACCGAACTTAGATATCAGCCTCTGCTCAGCCACATTCCTCTGCTGCCTGTCCCGAAGTCCACCTTGGAGGATGGTCACCCGAAGGTCCGAGGCTGAATGGCAGCAGAGGAAAGTGGTCGAGCAGAGTCTGATAGCAAAGTTCGGTACCCATATGGAGGGCATCAAATGGTACCTTGGGTTCATGTCACATTACAGGTGATCACCATTGCACTACACACACACGCAGACGCAGATATTCCTACACAGACACACTCTCACGTACACACGGACACAAGTACACACAGACGCACGCACAGACACCCACACATACCCGTATAGACACACACACTCCCACACTCACACATGCACGCCTCATAGACTTAAGACACTCTGAACTCACTGATCACACACACACACACACACACACACACTTTCTCACACTCACAACCCCCACCCCAGACAGACACACACACTCACACAAAGACCCACATGCACACATATCTTTATTTTTGGTGGTGAATTTGTACTTGCAGAGTTACATTGCACTTTGCTCAAAAACTGCATACATTCATGTAGACCTCTGAGCTCAAAACTGCATGAATTTATGCAAAATTCTGTTATCTCACATTTTAGATTAGAATCAATCTAAACATCAGGTCATTGACAGAGAACACAGGGGGCTAACACCTTCAACATATTGTTGAGCTATCACCATTGTCAACAGCAAACCCGGGAATGCAACTTTAAAAAAAGAGTTTTGTGATTTACACATGAAAGAAGTGAAACTATCACTGTATTCTAACAGATGAAAGGCTTAACAGACAATCAATTCTTCAATCTATAATTTCAGTTACATCACACTGCAAATTTTTGCTATAAATTCTGTGTTACGATCGAGCCCTCCACAATCACCGGATGAAGGAGCATCGCTCCGAAAGCTCGTGTGCTTCCAATTAAACCTGTTGGACTATAACCTGGTGTTGTGTGATTTTTAACTTTGTACACCCCAGTCCAACAACGGCATCTCCAAATCATCGCTTCTTAGAAGTATCCTTCGGCCTATAATTCGTATCAATCCCTCCATTTATCACACATATTGATTTCGGCCATTTGATCAATAAATCCTGCGTTATTCTTTCCAATTTTTCAGAAACTTTAATGATATCTTTTTTTTCTACTGAAAATGTTTTACCCACATATAGCCTGTAGCTTTACAATCAGCGAGCGCATGTCAAGAATATAAATACTTTCTAGTCCTACAATTCGCAAGCAGCCCTTACCAATTCAACAGTTCCTGAGCCTCCTCAGTCTCAACAAATTAGTAAAAACAATCCATCTGCGTTCGTCCTGCCTAAACTATCCTTCGCCTGCATGTGAAGGTTGCACGAATCATTTGTGATGATTTGAAATAAACTCTCTAAAAATAAATGCTTACATTCCTAAAGTGCAATATAATGTATCCCTGGATCTCAAGCTTCATGGAAATAAAACACAAACATTTAAACACGAAGGGAAAAGGATGCAAACAGACCAGATCACAGAAACAGACAACCAGAACTTTGATGCAAGCACCCACGAGCTCAGCACTGAGCCAACATCTTTCTCTCTCTCAGAGCCGAGGCGAAACAGATACTTTGTTCATTTCTAAAAGTGCCATCTAATTATCTAGCAGGCCATGTCTTTATCATTCAGCAGTCCAGTATCACCTTAACATTTTGACTATTCTCCATTATTTTACTTTCAAACAACAACTACCAATCAGCTGGCTTTCAATTTCAAAATTGCAGAAAACGTACTAACACTACAGACGACTTCCTGCACAGACCGATATACAACTGGCGAAAACTGGTCAGGACTCCTGACATAACAACGTCAGGGACTTACAAACACAACGTGGAATTTTCACTAACAACAACAATAAAACGAACCTTACAAGTTTTTGCCCGTTCAGACTCTGATCAATAAACCATGAGAAATAAAAATGAGAAAAACAATCAATACATATATCCATAAAGACTGGACAGTGTCCACAGGATATTAAATACACTGCTTGGAATTTTGTCTCAATCAGTTTTTTCTATACTACTCAACTCCATGCTCATTTTTCCTGAACAATAACCTTCATCTTCTCAAATTTTATTTTACCATCCATCTTCTGATTTTTAAAAAATCGGACAGCCCACTAGTAGCTTTCTTTGCAATTCTGCGTCCCCAAGAACCTCCCTTGTTCGACAGAATACAGTCAAATATAGCAGCGAAACGCTTGCTCTTTCTCTCTTTATGGGAGACCAACTCTTTTATTCTGTCCAGCCCAAGTGTGATCCTGCTTCACCTGGGAAGTGGCCACCTGCAGCTTTTTATCAGAGGAAAAAGTCTCTTTCCGGTCCCATCTGAGGTTCCAAATTTATTGTGGAAGAATCACGCCATGTTTATAAAATAAAACCTGGAGACACCGAAAGACTTCACCAAAATAAACTTTAATACTCCAAACTCAAAGTTGTGTGAGCCAGCAAAAATGGCTTCACTGGCTCACTGCAGGTCCATTGTTCTCCTGCAACTTATGCAGTTTTTCTTCCCGTGCTTATAGGATATCTTTATGATAGCCAAGAGTGCTGGCTTGCTTCATCTTTCTGAACTAATTATCGACAACCACGATAGTTTCTTTCATCATACTTAATTTATCACATTATAACACCATCATCTTCTGCATTCGCTCATCTCCCAGTTTTTTAGCTAAACTATCACAAAGCACTACCATTATCTGTTACTGGCGCCGTGTAAAATGAGCCCGGTCATACTTTGCAACACTATGTTAACTACATAACTTCCTCATGATTCCCCTCAACATTTACTAAACATCTATAATGTCACGTGTCTGCTTCCAGCACTCCACGGAAATAAGTCCAAACCAATCCATGCTCTCTGATCCCAGGAGAGACTGCATTATGCATGTGCATCAGTGATATGGTGTGAGTGAAATTTTACTGAAGCGCAAATGTATCGCTGATACTGGGCCAAAGGTTGTCTGATCCGATTGTGTGTATCAGTGACGTTTGAAGACAGCAAACTGACCTCATTAGACCTGTGTTTCTGACCCCGATGAAAGAAGCAGCCTGGTACTAATATGTGGGTGTTACATAATCCTGAGAGAGATCAGACTGACCCCAATCTGTATGCATCACTGACTCTGGAGAGACAGGAAAGTGACACCACTGTGCGTGCATCAGTGACCCTCGGAGATAGAGCACACTGACATACTGTCTCTGCTTATCATATGCAAATGTACGCTTCTTGATTACTTCAACCTCTGTTTCTGGCCTCATGGGAATATGAATTGCAGTGATGCTGAATTGGGACTGTCTGGTAGAATGTGTGCTCTTCAACTGATGTTTAATTTCCACGTTTTGTTTCTGTTCTCACAGTTAATGCATTGACGAATGCAATCCCGAATCGAGCTAAGTGTGGTGTATTCAAATTTGTGACCGACGTATCTGTTGGACATGGCAGTCACGGATCTTTCGTTTAATAACCATGACATGTATTTTTTTTAGAAAATGCGTTTTTTTGCTTAAACAATTTGAAGAAGTGTAAATGGACGTTTCAACGCAGCCTTCATCTGTTCCCTGAACTTGTTCAATGTCACAGTGTAAATACAAACATTTGTGCAGCAACTGGCGAGTTGGCAAATGTATGCAATTTCCTGTACAAAATAATGCAGAAAAATTTGCGTCTGTACAATCCGCCACACTCTTCTCCATATTACATACAGCGTAATGACGGCCCATGACATGATAAAGTTCGTCGAAATGAGAAACAGTAAAATTATAGATTTTCTTCGACTTTCTATTTTCGGGTCAGTGGTATGCATCCCCTTTCTCAGAGTCTGCAATCTGACGTGGGCACTTTTGGCCATTAGGATATGTCTGACACATAAACCATTAAACAACACAGTCGAAAGTATTGCGAAACATGGGGTTAGAAGATAATGAATGATTTCGACTGTTGCCCAGCACTGAGATAATGCAATATTCAATCTTTCCTGACAAAACCAAGGAATGTTCTTTAGCCGATATTGACCTGTTAACATAAAACACCAAATCATATTCTTTAAACAGCTTAAAACTGTCACTGTTCCCAATATCACATACGACATTTTCACATTGCAGTATTTGCGTTTCAGTTTCTGGCAGCTGATGGCCACAAATCGATGAATTGTGAAAGCAACAGTGAACCACACAGAACACTCTGTTGCAGAATTCACACAGTGGCATGGACATTGCACACAGGGATAGACTTCACGAACTGAAAATGTGTCTTATAAACAATTGGAATGTGCCTCAGGGTCAGGTCAAGGATATTGACCCTTTGATCCGCCACTGCCATGTCCAACAGATAAAAAGATACACATTTGGATATATAGCAATTAGCTCGACGGAAAATTGCAATCGCCACTACGTTAACTGTCAGAAAGAAAACAAAATCTGGAAGTTCCAAATCAGGTGAAGAGCACACATTGCTTTTCATAACAGAAAAGGAGTACACTCAGTACCAAGTGGCACCCATTTAAGATTGAAATGAAGATGAACCGTTCCTCTGAGAGGGTTGTGTGTCTGGGAAAATTCTTACCACGAAACATTGTGCGCTCGGAAATACTTGTGCATATTTAAATCATTTTAAGCTGCAAATTTTAACAGTTTTCCTCTTACCAAAGATGCTCTCATGCAGAAGAGCCATTCTGGATTCGAAACGTGACTCAGGAGGGCAAACGTGTGAAGGATTATTGCAGGAGTTCAGAACGGGCAGTAAGGGATAGCGGAGAGGTTCGTTCGCGGGTGCGTCACAATCTAAGATTGTATCGTAGAATGGGCATTATGTGTGAACTTTTCTTTTTTACTCTCTCTCCACAGATTCTGCCAGATTTTCAGAACTTCCTGATGGGTTCTTTTAACGGGAGAATATATGACATGTACGTAGACGCCGGTGTATTCGTTGTTTTGAAACAGCATCATCAGCGAAGCATCCAAATCTTGACGCCCATTCATTCATTCCCAAAGCTGAGTTAGATTTGTGACGTATGGCATGTAGACTGAAAGGATGCAAAGGTGATAAAACTGTAAGATGCCTCTGACTGAAATAACACTAATGAATATTTAGGGTTCTTTCTTTGATAACATGTCGGTTTGTAGAAGACGGGCAGATTGGTCAAACTCCGTCCCTCATTTCCAAGTTTCATTGTCCGCCATTATTTATGACTGGATGTTGGCAGAACGGCAAATCCGAGATATCTAGCGTCGCTTTGGTGCTGACACCTCCGCTGATCGTCTGCTACTCGCGATGTACGGGTTGCAATTCCTGGATTGCAGTCTCTTTACGAAATCTGCACATCTTCTTTCGCCATTAACATGATCCTGCTCCCGGCAAGCTCTTTTGAATGTCTCCATTTCACAAGGTTCAGATCCCTACTTTGAGTCGAATGGTAAAATGAGGGAATATGATTTCGCCTCTCAACCCAACAACTCCCCTTTGGCGCTTTAATACTTCACCCCTGATTGTTGGAAACTCCTTCGGTACGAGTTTTGTCTTGAAGTTGTTTTTTTTCCCCGAGTAAATGAACATCTCCGATCACCGATTCGCATAACATGTGTTTCGACTTTAACTTTCTCGTTTTATCCAGGTCAAACTCTGTGACTGTCAACTTAAAACACTGAAGGCTGGAATTTTGAGACGGAAGCAGAAATGTTTGGAGAAAGGCAGCTGGTTTGGAAACATGAAAGGTCCACACTCCCGTTTTTGGCACAGCGTTCCGCTGACAATTTCGTTTTATATCATTGTTGTTGGCGTGAGGAGGCTGTTGATTGCCTTGTGAGTTTTCTTCTCCACTGGAAGAAACATCCTGTTTCTGAGAGGACTGAGCAGAAGAGGAAATATCAGAGAATCCTAAGAGCAGTTTTGGAGCGGTGACAGATGTTGAGGGAGTTATAATTGAGATTTTATCGACAGTGACTACTATTCATTAATTGATGTATTCATTGTATGTGCTGTTGACTGGCTGCATTGTTCAGATTGAGTTATCATTAACACTTATCTGCTCGAATCTCATAAATACATGAGTAATTAGACGCTGGGAATCTTGCAGCAAATCACTCGGACAGCATCTTCTAAACCCTTTGAGAAAGACAAGGGCAGCAGATGCATGGAAAACAACCGCCTAAAGGTGACGTTGGAGGAAGTTTTTTTATCAAAAATTGTGACAGAGACCAGGATGATAATGACGTGGACAATCTACACATTATCAAATTTCGCGAAAGGAGGTTTCATAGCCATGCAGAAACCCATGCTGTTCTTTTTTATATTTCAATTACAAGGGGTTTGAGCTGGGCTGACCATTAGATCCAGGAATTGAACTACCGCTGCCCGTATCAGGCTGAATGCAAAAGCATTTGTCCAGTCAGCCAAGCCCATCAAAGTCAGCACATAGTCAGTATAACCATCTAAACTGCTGGATCTTTTTTCATTTGAAAGAGACCCCACCTCCATGTCCGGTTCATGGATTGAATTCACTAAATATAAATACATACGAAAGACACCCACAACTGCAAGGAATGGGTAGTAGATGTCATCAAACAGCAGGAGTACATGTCGTATTCGATCGTAGATCAGCATCAAATGTTGATTTCTCATGTAAAAGGAAAAATGCGAAGAGACTTTCCAGCTTATGTTTGTGAATCTCCAATCTGCTGAATCCGGATTCCATTCCATTGCTGTAATGGTCCAGTCTGCCCTTCTCAAATTGCGGTTGCTCTTCTCCCCCTTAGACACGTCAAACTCTGTGTAACTCTCAGATGAAGTCTCTCTCTGATTCCATTAGATCACACTTTGTAATGTCTCCCTTTATGAAGAGAACAGGAGATCTCTCTGACGACACAATGGGGTCGATAGAGACTGGCATTAATTGCAGTCCCTGAACAAACAGGTTGAGCTAACATCTTTCAAATCAACATCCCTGATGCCCGCAGCAGCGGGGGAGCATTCACTGTCTCCATTCAGGGCGGGCGACACAGTGGCTCAGTGGTTAGCACTACCTCCTCACATCGGCAAGAATCCGAGTGGGATTCCATCATCAGGTGACTGCCTGTGTCGAATTTGTGTGTTCTTCCCGTGCCATCATGGGTTCGCTCTAGTTTCCTCCCACAATGCAACGATGTGCATGTCAGGTGAATTGGCCATGCTAAATTACAACTCATGTGCAGGAATTTGTTGATAAGATGCACTAGGCAGGACGCAATGCACAGTAATAGCGGATTGGGTTCACTTTGAACCTGCTGTGCTGAAGGGTTGGTTTCCGTACAGTGGCGATTCTATGATCTGCAAACAAATTATTGAACAAAGGAACGAAGCTCTGAAAAGCCTTCCAAGTTTGTCATTCTCAATTTGTTTTTATTCATTTAAGTCAGAGGTGGTTTTGCCGAACTGCACCACTTAGGCAGATCATGGGTGACATAAACCATGGATGTGCAGACCATCCAGCATACTGCGGGAGACAGAACGTGGAAGGGGGGCATGATCTTCTTAATCTAATTGAAATTTTATTCTGCTTTGCACACAACACGGAGGCAGAAGGTCATACAGCAGAGACACAGAACATTTAGCCCAGCATATCTCAGCCAACAAACAAACATCAAACTGCACGAATCCCTGTATTTGGTAAAGAGACGATTGTTCCCTGTTTTGTAACGTTGCCATCCAAGTGCTTCTTAAATATTGTGAGAATACGCGGATCCAAAACGTTCTTAAGGTGGTATATCACATAATTTCACTAAGCGTAGATCTCATCTCAATGACGTTCATCTCATCGCAAACTGTTGGTTGCTTGTTTCAGATACGTTTGCCATTATTTCATAACAATGGATATATTCCAGAAGTTTTAGAAATTAACAGAGAATATTGGTGAGCGGTTATGTTTCACATTTGAAGAAAGAAATGTAACGAGACGTAATGCATGTTTACAATAATGCAGCGGCATGGTTGCTTTAGAATGAAGGGGTAATCGCAACAGCGATGAGTCTCACGTGAATTTCACAGCTCCCAGGTGATGCACATTGATAGAGTTTGGATCAGACTGCATGGACAGCTGATAAGTTCCTACCACTGGGCAGGTTTTAATTGCCTGGTCAGAAGCGTGGGTACTGGGGGGAACACCCGGAGATTTTAAAAAATGCACTGAATTATGCAGGGGCAGATAACAATGTCTCAGGAAGCAGTAATATATTGGTCCTCTCAGAGTAGGAGTTAAAAAAGGGGATAACATGTAAATTAACATACTCCACAATGAATACGAAGTATGTTTTTAACAGGATTTTGAGATATAGGGGCAGGTGTTTGATCTAATGCATTACCCCACCTCTCCGCAAAAAAAATCACTTCACAAAAGTAAGACATAATGCTGTGGATACTTCAAAGTCTGGGTCTCAAGAAGTGAGAATCGTTTGTGATAGATTCTTGTTTTTCAATTGTTCACGAATATCAGAAAATGGATGACCGTAAAACCTGCAGTGGTTGCAGAGAGACAGGCTACGAGAGAAGTTGATAAGCGGGGAGGGAGAGGGAGAGAGAACGAGAGAGAAAGCGGATATCCCTTAAGCAGAAGGGACTGGAACAGCACATTAGCAGCACAACATCGCGAGGATTTGAGATTACTGTACTTTAAATGTTCAGTTCGGAAAGGGACAGCACAGTCTGCGAAAAACCAAGAGAAGGTCAAGATGAACACAACATGAAGGCATTTCATCCCGAGATAATGGCCACACCATCTGGTCACACTTTTCTTAGAATACTTCTTTATGTCTGTACTATGCTTTCTCCCTTCCCCTTTCATCGTTTGCCTTAAATTGTTTTTCGATCCCTGTCATAGATCATCAAATCCCGGCGTTGTTGAAACAGGCCATTCGGCCCATGGAGTCTGCACCAACACGCGGAAGTGCAGCCAAACCAGACCAGCCCCATCAACGCAATTCTGCATTTTCCATATCCAACCTTGACACTACGAGAAAATTTAACACGGCCAATTCACCCAACTTGCCCATCTTTGACCTGTGGGAGGAAACACCAGCCAACACGGAGAGAATTTTCAAACTCAACATAACTCTCACTCGAGGGTGGAACGAATCCTAGACCCTGGCGCTGTGAGGGTAGTGTGCTAATTACTTAGCCATCGTGCCGCCAAGATCTGGCTTTGTCATTTCGCATTCCTGCCATCAAAACACCTTTTTAGTTTTAGTTTAGCTCCTTTGTCAAACAAGTTGCCTTGTCTTTGTTTGTCCTACCTTTCCAGAGTATGGAAAAGAGACTTGCTCGCGAAGAGATCATGTCCACTTCCAATCTCTCCAAAGAAAATGTTTTTGCCGTCTTTCTGGCCTTGTCTCTGTTCTTGTTCCATTGAAGATCTCTCTCTCTCCGTCAAACCTTACGATGGATTGAGCACTGTTCTTCTACAAATTCATTCTCAATCTTCCAATAAAGTGATCATCATCTGCCAAATATGCTTCACTTAATCCGTTGGGATCATTTGTACTGGGCACATATTGACGGAGAAATTTATTCTAAATGCAGTTGAAGGACACTTGCTTCTCTCTGCCCTTAACAATATAGCTTTTCCAATGAATACTGGGTAATTATTGCTTCACACTACCATGAATCCTGAGTAAAGCTCATTTATGCTATTTATACTAGACTCAACAACATCGTCACACAGCTTGGGCACTCTCTAGTACCATCTCACAACTCACTGAAATTCTTCTCTGGGTCTACCTATCGGGGCCTGCGACAAAAACCATATCGCCATTCTCTGCCCTAACAACATTAACATCTCCATGATTGGAGCAAACATTCGTCATTCGTCCCAGCTATGAGTTCTGCACTGGGTGGCTGGGATGGACAGATCAGCAAAAGCTGCTGGCTGGGTTGGACAGATAAACATCTCTGCCAATTTCCAATAACACACCTCGCCACTCGATGCCAGTGCTACCATGACTGCATTTTGGGCTCATCTTGACTATGCCTCTGTTCCATACTGAGCTCACCTTTCCACTGCGGTAAGTGCTACTAAGGAAATGTTTGAAAAAGCAAACGAAAGTGCAAAATTAAATAAAGTAAGAAAAATAAACAACAAGGAAAAACACCCTGTATTATCCTTTGTCCCGAGAAATAAAACTCCCCCTTTCACTAAAATTGCCACCTCGCCTCCTTTCTTCCATTCACAAACGTTGATGAAGCCCTTGAAACCAGGAGTATTTAATTACAGGTCGATGGGTGCTCCCCAACTCGAAGTGTCTGTCTGAATTTGTCTGCTTTCTCCCTCAGTCTATCTGTTTCTCTCTGACACTGATTCATTCTCTTCCTCTCACTGTGCGTCGTTCTCCCACTATCTCTCTCTATTTGTTGTCTTTCTCCCTCCTAGCTTCTCCCTACCAAACCCATGTCTTTCTGCCCCTCTCTGCCTTTCTCTGTCTATCGTTCTTTGAGTTTTCATTCTTTCTATCTCTACTTTCCATCTGGCTGACATTATATATATATACACACACATATATATCGCTCCCTTTCTCTCACTCTCTTTCTCGCTCTCTGTCTCTCTGTCTCTCTCTCTCTCTCTTTCTCTCTCTCTGTGCCTATTCCGAACAGTTCTGACGAATCTATCCCAACAGTCGCTGCATTAGAGGCCGGATCATTTTCCATTTGTTTGAAATCAAGTTAAGTGATGGGACCAGATGGAGTACCAGGCCACACACTCAGAGCATGCACAGATAAACTGACAGAGGTCACCTCGGTCATCGTCAAACTTTCTCTGAAGCAGGCCACTGTCCCTGCCTGTTTCAAGATGGACAACATCATCCCTGTGCTTAATAAGCCTCATGCCGCATGTCTCAATGACGGCCGCCCAGTGGCCGTAACCTCCGTCGTCATGAATTGCTTTGTAGTGCTGATTATGGCATTAATCAATCTCCACGAAACTTGACCCACACGAATCTGCCTATCTGGCCAACAGATCCACTTCAGATGCCATATCACTTCCTCGAACATCGTTACAACAAGAACAGCTATGTACGAATCCTATTCATTGACTACATTTCAAGTTGAACACTATTATCCCCTCGTGACTGATGATTAAGCTTAGTCAACTCGGACTAAGCCCCATTCTCTGCGACTGGTTCCTCAGTTCCCGGACCCACAGACCACAATCAGTGAAGATTTGGGGCAATATTTCATCCACACTAACACTCAATACTGGAGTCCCCCAGAGATGCGTACTCAGGCCCATAATGTACTCACTATATACCCACGACTGCATCGCCAAGTACCAGACTAATACAATTTACAAATTTGCTGATGACATCACTATAGTCGACCGAAACTCAGATGACGATGAAACAGATTACATATGGGAGGTGGAAGAGCTGGAAAATGCTGCATTGAGAACAACCTAGCTCTGAAAGCGGGCGAAACCGAAGAAATCATTACTGACTTTCGGCGGGATATTAATCATGCCCCCCCCCCCCTAAAATTCAGCAGCACAGAGCTGGAACGATGGATAGTGTGAAGCTCGTGGAGGTTGTCATCCAGAAGAAGGATTCTTGGACTCTTCCCGTGGACAAAGATCCAACAGTGTCAATTCTTCCTCCGGCAGCTGGCGAAATTTGGTATGATAGCGCCTACTCATGCTAACTCTTATAGGTGCACCATCGAGAGAATTCTGTCCGCATTTATGACAGCCTAGTATGCCAACTGTACCATTCTTGATCAGAGACAGTTACAGGGAGTGGTGAACATGGTCCAGACAGTCACAAAGAACAACTTCCAATCGATACAATCATTCTACCAAGCACGCTGTTAAGGAAAGGCCGCCAGCATTCTCAAAGATCCTTCCCAACCTGGCAATGCTTTTCTGCACCCTCTACTATCGGGGAGAAGGTACAGAAGCCTCAACACACGCAGTAGCCGGTTACGTAAGCGTTTCTACCCTTGTGTTGTCAGAATACTGTATGGACTCACAAACACTGAGCATTCGGTTGTACCCGTGTTTTGTTTTTGTCACTGTGTCTTATTATAGACATATGTCTGCCACTTAACGCTGTGATCTGCCTGAATTTCCGCAAGACGAAGCTTTTCACTGGGCCTCGGTACACGTGACAATACATTCAATTCAGTTCAATTCAATACCATCACTTATTTTGTCGTTCTCACATCTCCATGTCACTGCATTCTCTCTACCACATTCTTTGCCTCTCACTCGATATTAATGTTTAACTGTCTCTGCTTTCTGTATCCTAGTGACCCTCTCTCTTCCTTGAATGTTTATCTTCAGAGGTCCGTCGGTCTGTGACTCTGTCATTATCTAGCTCGCTCACAATTTGTCTGTTTCGAACACGTCCCTCCGGTTCTGTCATTCTTTCTACGTCAGTGCCTCTTCTTTGCCTGACGGTTTCCTATCTGCGTTGCCTATCTCCTTCCCTCTCTGTGATCGTCTCGCTGATACCTGTCTTCTGTTGTCGAAATCTCTGAAGTTTATCGCAGTCTAAATGTCTGTCCCAACCCTTTTCTCGTTTTTTTTCTGTCTCCCTCAGTCACTTATGTCTCTCCCTCGACGTATGTTCTAAAAGTGCTTCAATCGGTGTGCCTCCACCTCTGTCGATTTCTCTGTTTCTTTTAGTGTGTTCCTCTTTCTGCCTTTCCCTCTCACCTTTCAGTCTGTCTCTTTCTTTTTCTGTGCTCTACTCTGCAGTTTGACTCGCCAGATGTCCGCCCTTTCTTACAATCTCTTTCTGTGCCACATTCTTTCTCATCAGCTCTGGTTGTCACTCAGAGTGTTTGTTAATAACATAATAACTAGAATCATGGGGACTTCATTCAGCCCTTCAGGACTGTTGCGCCTTATAATATAGTCGTAGCTCATCTTACATCAGCTTCAACTCCACCTCCCTTCAATCTTTCAACGCATTGCAAACTAAGGACATGTCTGTCTTCCATTTTCTCAGAGTCCCGTATATCCTGTGCATTGGGGCAAAGAATTCTACAAATTCGTGATTGTACGTGAGAATTAATCCTTCTCATCGCTGCTCGAATGTTATCCCAAAGCTATGACCTCTAGTTCTCAATTTCCCCACACAAGGAAACGACTTCACAAAATGCACTTTGTCAATCCCCTTCGGAATCTTATAGATGTATATCAGCTCTTCTACATTAGTCCAGAGTGAGTGAAGGCCGAAATGGTGTGGTCCCACTTCATAAGTTAAAGCAATCTCCTGTGGAATTTTTCGAAACTCTGTTAAAGTCTTTTGCACAAATGAACCTATGCTGTCGTGAAATGAATTTCATGAGGAATGTCGGGATGTTTGTTTTAACGAGACTGAGATTTATACAATACATCACAACATTATTCAGCAAAAGTGCTTCATGCCAACAAATCTATCAGGGGACATTACGTGCTGGGTTTCTGGTCTTTCGCTTTTATTTTTATTCATAGATCATCTGCCAATGCGCAGAAGGATCTGATTGACAAATTTATTTAAAGCAGTTTAAAATCAAGAACGTGTCAATTCCTGCACAGACACAGATACTATTACTGACAACACTCTCCCTCTGCTTGGCTCCATGTAAATAAATAGATTCACTTACTGTCTTCCCGTCTCTCTCTCTTTCACTCTCACTCTCTCATGCACACAGGTACATAGCCACTCACACTCACTGACATTCAGATCCAAATACACAAATGAACAGATGCACTGACATGCACACTATCAGACAGACATGCACCTGTAATTTGACACGTATACACTCACATACAATGGTATTGACATACAGAAAAATGTACACACACATAAACTTGCACTCACTCACATATACAGATACACATAAAAACACGCTCACTGACAGGGGCATGCACACACAGTGACACAGACGCATATTATCATGCACAAGCACACACTTTCACAGACATAAACGCACCCACACGAACATTACATTCCACTCACGCACTCATTTGCAGAAACACAAATGAATCAAATACAAAAAGTGAAAAATCGACAGTATTATAACTATCGTGTAGAATCATTAATATACGGGCACTCAACAGTATTCACCCAATGTATTGTGCACAGAAATGCAGCACCTACTGTGTAAATTGGCTGATACATAGACATTCAGCTAAGTGAAAGCGTGAATTGTCGACATTCATATCAGGCCTGTGAAGGCGACTATATTTGCGAAGGTTCGTTGTTTTGAACCGTGTATGCTAACTATAGTAATTCAATGACTGCATAATGCAATATCTACTGTCGGGGACAGCTGACACTCGTCTGTGCGTCGACTATGTTATCTCTACAACAAAACAAAATCAATAGTGATAAAATAACTGCTGCGTGGAGTGACCTGTGTTTGGCATTGTGCAGTTTCTGTACTGTCAAAAGTAAAGCAATGTCTACAGTGTGAGATACCTGGTATTTAAACAGAGTAAAAAAAACACAAAACACCAGGTAACAGTCCAACAGGTTTATGTGGAAGCACACAAGCTTTCGGAGCGACGCTAGCTCATCAGGTGGTACCACCAGATGAAGGAGCGTCGCTCCGAAAGCTAGTGTGCTTCCAATTAAACCTGTTGGACTATAACCTGGTGTTGTGTGATGTTTAACATTGCATACCCAAGTCCAACACCGGCATCTCCAAATCATGATATTTAAACATTACGCGTCAGTAAATCTGGAGGTGTGGTTCGAAGACATATTTACGAATGGTATGGTTAGTCGCTAGTAGAAGTAAACGTAAGGGAACTGGGAAATGGCTGAGTTGGGGAATGAGGAAAGTCGCTTTTAAGATTGCTGAACTGGAAACGATGTTGAGAAGGGGAGCTGGTAGCTGAATCAGTTGTACCATGCAGCGTTAGAAGGAGATATGCAATAGAAAATAAAAGCCACATCAGTCCCAGCTGGAAAATAGAAGTGATAGGGCAGAAATGAATTCCCAATTCTTTCAAAGATCCAAATGCACCAATCGCTGCATAATTGCGATATGTTTAAATACAGACTGTTGTTTCTTTCCCCCCATGCATAGGCTGACCTGAACAAACAACAACCATATTTATTTCTCAGCAAAAGTGATTGTGACGAATTCATAATTAGACTGATGAGGAGATGACCAGCTGGATGAAAGATGGAGACAGTTCTATATCAGCACAAGAGCCCCAAGTAGTTTCCATGTTATTTCCGTTTGACGATGTGCATTCTCCACAATGCTGCATGCCCAAATATCAGTTGCTACACAGATTAAGAGTAATCCACTGTCGACATTGTGTTATAATAGGCATGTGGACAGCACACAAGTTGCTGAATGCTGACGGTTCAAATATTTGGAGACCCACACTGTAGTACTGGAGACAGTACACGCTTGTACCAGACGAGGTAAACCCCATAGGACAGAGGGCGAAAAGTACTCACGTGGATACCTTACAATTGCTCTGAAATTCAACAGAATCAGAGCCGTTCCAACATTCTTCATATACGTTTTTCTATATTTTCTCTCTTACTCTTGATTCACCGATTGATTATGATCTATCTATCTCACCCTTAAATGTAAACAATGTCTCACCCCACAACTCACTTTCTCCTCATCTCAGTTTTGATTTTTCACCATATTATTTTGAATTTTTAATCCTTGACTTGCCCATGAGGGGAAATTTACTTTCGGCAATTACCCTGCCAAGCCCCCTTAAGAATCATATATATCTCAAGTGAGAACACCTCTTAAACTTCTATATTTCAGTGGGCAGATTCACAGCCTGAATAACCATTGACCATAAGACAAATAATCTAGACCGGAAATCATCATGGGAACATTTTCTGATCTCCCTACAATTAATTGAATGCTTTCCTTCAATAAAAAGCTCCAACTTGCCCTTTGTACTCCAGATGTGGTCCGACTAGCACCTTTTAAAAGTGCAGTAAGAAATCGCGAAGCTTATCTTCCAACCACCTTGAAATCAAGGTCAGATTCCTTTAACCTTTCCTTTAACCTAACCTTTTGCCCATATGCTGGTTTCCTGTGTCTTATGCACAAGTTCGTCCAACCCTTTTGAGTTGCAAATTTATCCACTTAAAACATGTTCTATTCTTTTGTTTATCTTTCCAAAATGAACAACTTCACCTCTCCCCATTTTACGCACTGTTTGCCAACGTTTTGTTTTCCCAATATCTCGTTATAAACTGCTTTTATCCTTTGAGATATCAACAGCAAAACTAAAGTGATTTACAACATATCACGCAAGAATTGTTCAAGAAAACACTGCGTCAGACAATCCAGCAGGACGCGTACCACCAGGATAAATGAACACCAACTGGCCACCAAAAGACACAATTCACTATCAGTCGTCTTCAGACATATAGAATAAGAAGGACAACACTTTGACTGGGACAACACACACACCCTAGTACAGGCGAAACAAAGACACGCACGGGAATTCTTCGAGGCCTGGCATTCTAAACAGAACTCCATCAATAAACACATGGATTCAGATCCTATCTCCGTTCCGTTGAAAAAATAGAACTATAAATGAAATCACCCTCCTTAAAAAACTAAGCCCTTTCAAAGAGAGGCGGGACATGCCACCAGCGTTTCAATGGAGAATCCAAAGATGACGTGATCTGGCATGGTGTCGAAACGTCTCAAAACAAACGTTCAGGCTCAGCTTGCTAACTTACATACTTATCATAAGCCTGACCTACAAATCTTCTCAAAAGTAGTTTCCATCCCTCTCACAATCTTCCTTTCCTTCTTTTGTTAGACATTTGCAATTCTGACGATGAGACATCCAATTCCTTTCTCCATGTTAATAATACCATCGACGTCCCACCTTCTCAAGATCTCCCATCCCTTGAATTGTAATGACTCTCAAACAAAACAACTACTAGCTCTCTGCTAATGGTTCCACATTCCTTATGAGCTGCTGTTGTGTTATTCAATGTTTACCAAGTGCAACCATTCAGCATCATGCCTGGCCTTGTTTCTGACGCTACTGGGCATTTGTACACTGAATGCGTCGAAAAACTCAATCGTTCGTTGAAAGTGAAGCCGAGTGATACCAAAGTGCGCAAGAGGGCCAAATGATTCCAGAACTATAGAGCAACATTTTATTTAGCCAAATTGGAGTTTAACCACTGTCTTCTTTAAATCACCGCCACTTCAATCATTGCACCGTTAGGCGTTTCTGTACACTGATGAATGTTTGGCTTGGTAGAAACATTTAATTTTCGACACCAGTAATATTTGGTGTGAGTGAATGAACTGACTTCATAATAAGCACAATGTAAATTAGTCCTTAATGTTCATCTGAGATTGTTATCTACAGAATGCCCTCACAGTTCCTATAAATAGTCTTCATGTTACAGTCATTTTATTGTGACTAAGTAGAATGATGTAAGTACTACTTTTGCTACTCTAATTTTTCGGACGTGTCGACCTATCACTTGCCGATGCAACAATGAACTCAAGGTCAACAATCAGTTCAAATATGTCCCCGAAACCTACCTGTTCAAACTGTCTGCTGATCCTAACAAGGCCATTCAGACCTTTACGTGCATGCTTTTACGAAAGTAAACCTTAGTTGCTTTATGTCTTCATTCTCTTGCATTTGATTCCAAGGTCAAGATGAGTGGAAAATGATACAAGGACTAGTCTTCGTCTTTGCTCCCTTGTTGCAAAATGGACAGTGAGTACACGTTCTGTACTTCGATGTCCAGTTATTGAAGGAAATGCATCATATATGAGAGGTACTTCAGAGAACGTATACTGGGGTGAGGTTGTCAGATTATTCTCAGCACGTTCTTTCACTGCAGTTAATGATCTAAACTGATGGCAATTTGACAATCGAAATTTCAGCATGTACGTTTTTCCACACAGATAAAAGTGAAAATCAGGATTATATTACCGGTAAACTCATCCTTTATAACTTTCCTCATGGCTCGATGGTGACTGGTGACTGTACAGGTCCACTTCAGAGCACTGAGTGAAACATGGAGCTTTGAACGATTTCATTTCTATGGAACCATTATCGGTCAAAATGCAACTAGATGCAGAGAAGACACTCTTGTGCGGAGAATGAGCAAAGGTAATCCATGTCACACATTTATCAGTAAAATCCTAATTCCAACTGAACGAAACAAATCATTTCCTGTCGTAAAACCATCTTGATGTTCAATAATGTCCCCTTTGCTGAATGCTGCCCTATTAACATCCTGTGGGCGTTCATTCATCTGAATCTGAATAACATTGTTAATGCTGGTGCAACATCAGGAGGTCAGAGGCTGTGAATTCTATCACATCCACATTGACACTCCCCGGAAACTGTCGGCGGTTTGACTAAAAATGCAGTGACAACATTCAACATTGACTCACTTCACTTCCAAAAAAAAAATCATGTGCGATAAACACTGTTGATACTCACAAAAGTTTCTTTGGCAGCGTTTTCTAAAGCCAATATTTCTGGAAAAGCGAATAACAGAGACAGCAGATGCAGTGACATCATAACGCTCACCTCAATCGACAATAACTCATGTGTGACGATTTCGTCAATATTCTTGCACATTGATTGGGACAAAACTCTGGACGTTGCTTCCTGACATCACTCCAGCATAGAGTCATAGAGTCATAGCAATGTACAGCATGGAAACAGATCCTCCAGTCCAACCCGTCCATGCCAACCAGGTATCCCAACCCAACCTAGTCCCACCTGACAGCAACCGGCCCATATCCCTCCAAACTCTTCCTATTATTATTAACATCCAAATGCCTCTTAAATGTTGCAATTTTACCAGCCTCCACCACATCCTCTGGCAGCTCATTCCAATGACGTACCACCCTCTGCGTGAAAAGGTTCCCCCTCAGGTCTCTTTTCTATCTTTCTGCTCTCACCCTAAACCTATGCCCTCTAGTTCTGGACTCCCCGACCCCAGGGAAAAGACTTTGTCTATTTATCCTATCCATTTCTCTCATAATTTTGTCAACCTCTATAAGGTCGCCCCTCAGCCTCCGTCACTCCAGGGAAAACAGGCCTCAGCCTGTTCAGCCTCTCCCTGTAGCTCAGATCCGCCAACACTGGCAACATCCTTGTAGATCTTTTCTGAACCCTTTCAAGTTTCACAACATCTTTCCGAAAGGAGTGAAACCAGGATTCCACTCAATATTCCAACACTAGCCTAACCAATGTTCTGTACAGCCGCAACATGACCTCTCAACTCCTGTACTTGAACTCTCACCAATAAAGGAAAACATAACAAACGCCTTCTTCACGATTCTATCTACCTGCGACTTGACTTTCAAGGAGTTATGAATCTGCACTTCAATGTCTCTCTGTTCAGCAACACTCCCTAGGACTTTACCATTAAGTGTATAAGTCCTCCTAAGATTTACTTTCCCAAAATGCAGCACCTCGCAGTTATCTGAATTAAATTCCATCTGCCACTTCTTAGCCCATTGGCCCATCTGGTGGAGATCCTATTTTGATCTGAGGTAACCCTCTTCCCTGCCCACTAAACCTTCAATTTTGGTGTCATTTGCAAACTTACCAACTGTACCTCTCATGCTCGCATCCAAATCATTTAGGTAAATGACAAAAAGTAGAGGGCCCAGCACTGATCCTTGTGGCACCAATCCACTGGTCACAGGCCTCCAGTCTGAAAAACAATCCTCCCCCTCCATCCTCTGTCTTCTACCTTTGAGCCAGTTCTGTATCCAATGGCTACTTCTCCCTGTATTCCATTAGATCTAACCTTGCTAATCAGTCTCCCATGGGGTACCTTGTCGAACGCCTTACTGAAATCTATATACATCACATCTACTGTTCTGCCCTCATCAATCCTCTTTGTTACTTCATCAAAAAACGCAATCCATTTTGTGAGACACGAATTCCCACGCACAAAGCCATGTTGACTATCCGGAATCAGTCCTTGCGTTTCCAAGTACAGCATGTGCTTACCATAGCATGAACAGCGGTGCCTCAGTGAGGGAGCTTATCATCGCCGTCAAAGGGGCAATTCCTGTGAGCAGTACAGGTTACGCTGAGCAAAACATGCAAAGTAATAATGAACCAACTTACAGAGAGACAAGTACAGTGAAGAGGAACACTTGTACACATGCTGCCACCTTCTAAGTTGTGACCTATTACAGTGAATACATCACAAAGTGCAGAGCGATGGAATGTGCAACAATGACTGGGGGGTGAGTTGTTTCATGTTGTGATAAAAATTAGGTGCAATAAATGAGGCACTTCGGGATTCGCTCGCAGTAATTATATTGGCTTTGTCACTGTTTTTTTGGATTTAAATATTTGATGAAAAGAATAGTTCGGCACGCTTTCCACTGATGTCTGAGCTTAGTCTGGGCTATGGCATTAATACACGAAGGTTTGCAGTAATCAAACAACTAAAACATGAAACTTACTTCTTCTTAAAATCAGGTATACATTGGGGATGCAACCAGAAATTTACATGCGAATCCACATCGAATAAATCATCAATATTGTCGATATTAAGGCAACATTCACTCAAATAATAATTAATAACACGATTTATTTCCATTGATTATAATGCTCATTTCAATCTACTCATGTCGCAAAGAGAACATCACAGCAGTTTGGAGAATATTGCTCTGAGATTCCAAGGATATTCAGTGAAACATGAAGCACGAAAGACTGTCATGTTGCAAGATGGCAGCAGGGCAGGAACTATCACCTGACGTTCGTCTGCTCCATTTGCTATTCTTATTTGCCTATACATCTTCTCGTTTTCATTCACATCGAGATTTTTAAAAAATCTTTTCTTTTTCCATCTCCTTCTTCTTATTTTTACTGGTTAATTCCCGACCTCCTATGACGACTCCAGCCTCTCGGGAGCTCTGGTGAGGAGTGATGTTCCCTGACCCCTGTTGCGCAACTCTCCCCAGCTTGTGGCATCTGACGATTCATCACTGCTGAAGGCGATTACAGATCTCTGACGACCTCTCCAGTGATGACTCACTGGCTAGCGCAGTGGTCTCTATACCATGCTCGAAGCATAGCGTAGTGTCCTCCTGCTGTTGCGTGACACACTCCCCAATTCCTTCAGCATCTTCCTGTGTGGCAGAGCAATGTTGTGGCCTCCAGCATCAGCCTTTCCACAAGTTGCCTCCAGGTGTGGCGATCTTCTAGAGTAGTTTAGCAAACTCCCTAACTGACCCAACGGCCTCCCACAGCTGTCTTCCAGTGTGCGTGACGACCTGAACACTTCCTGCAGCGTCTTCCTATTCTGGAATTTCTGTGGTAAAGTGTGGAGCCAGGTCCCAGTTATGACTGGAAACTACGTGCCTCCGTGTCCTGCTGTACTGAACTAGTTTCTGTAATGCTGGATATTTCATTTCTCTATTGTCTTTCCCTAGTAACGAAAGAGGCTGTGCTTTTGAACTAGTGTATTAAAGTCGGCTCTTTAATTAGCGGCATATACGACTTTCATTGGACTAGCTGAGTTACTGTCACAAAAAGGGCTGTTCTCTTCCATTCCGTTCTATTCTATTCAAATTTTTCAAGCTGTGCAATTCAAAGCAATTTATGCTTTCCCCAAACTAAAACTGCCTGTTTATGCATTGACGAAGGGAGGTAAGCAATGGGTGTCACTGGACAGACAGCCGATTTTATTTTGTGAAAAACATAAATTACTTTCACTTGTTCAACTTGCAAAATTGGAATAGAATAGAAGAGGAACAAAGAAAGGAAATGAGATGGAGAGAGAGAGACAGTCAGACATGCACACATATACACACAAGGAGAGAGAGAGAGAGAGAGAGAGACAGACATACAAACAGACTCCGATCCTTTCAATTCATTCATTCCAAGTGTGTCCCAGTGCAGGCAGAGCTAGTCATACAGAAAATTTCCAACAAAAACAGAGACACAGACTTGACCACATAGAGACAGAGACACAGATAAACAGACATGTGCAGACACATATGTGTATGCACACCTTAACAGAAATAGAAATGTTCACAGACTTATGCATATTAGGGCAGAAACAGATACTCAATGTTTCTCCGCATATTGTCAGGCAAGAAGTCGATATTTTCAATAAACTGAATTTCATTGGTCCATGAAACTCGTGTTAATTTGTAGAATCGATCTGTGTAATGACTTGATGCTCAAACCAGCAGAAGCGTTTGATGCATTATATTTTAACTGATGAATCCAACATATGTCCCATTTATTGCAGACCTAGTATTACAGAGATGCATTTACATGCAAAGTATACACACACACCGAAAAACATACCTATACTTCCACACACGCGCGCACTCACGCACACACACCCACACACTCAAACAGACACACACACACACACACACACACACACACACACACACACACACACACGTATACACACACACACACAAACACAGATGTAAACAGACTCACAGATAACAAGTAGTGGAGCAGTTTTGCTTTGAAGACATGCTGGGTCAGCTGAAATGCATGATGTACCTGGAAATGCGGGTTAAACAGTTCAGGGCAGTCACTGTCCCCAGAAATGCAGTCACTTTTTTTTTGTTCTTTTTGGAATCCCTTTAGAGTGGAAATTGAACATTCGATCGAACAAGTCCACACGGAACCTTTCAAAGACTAATCAGTATTTAAGTTTCAGCGTCTGGCAACAATTGGTCACAAATCGATCAAAGGTGAAAGTGATCGTGAACCAGCAAAAACAGCATGTCATTGCACGAAGTAAGACTCTGTGGATATATCACACAGGGATGGACTTCAGGATAAATCAATGTATTCTCAAAAATGTACCCATTCAATTACTTGAGGGGCATTGTTCCCGGAAAAGACTTACAGCCAAGTAGTACATGTTGTCCTTGATCTGAACAATTTTTTAGTTCCTGCATGAATGTAAAGAAATAGCCTTAATCATAGATTATACTGCGGTGCATACTTGATCACCTGAAGTGACCCTTCTTCATGAGTTGATCCTGTGATTATAATTTATTTGGCCCATTATGTTACACATCAGAAACCAACCTGGAGAATGATAGAACTGATCTGTACTTGCATCGCGTCTCAGAAATATTTATTTACAAGCTGCACACTGCAAGATGTCAATCCACCTGGAAAAAAAAATAGTCACTCTCCGTTTCTTTTTAATAATTTTGGGTCATTTGTTTGGAACGTAATTTTAAATTAAATAGTGACTCAGTGGGTCGCTCACAGCGACAGCATCCGTAGTTCGACCCCACCATCAGACCTCTTCCCGTTTGGAGTTTGCCTATTCCCTCTGTCTCTGCTCTGGTTTTCACTCACAGTCCACATATGCGCTGGTCAGCTGTATTTGCCATGGTTAACCTTTCCTACAGTGTCTGGGGATGTGTATAGTTTATGGATTAGCCAGCGAAACGAGATGATAGGATGAGGAGGGCATTTGTTCTTTAGAGGATTAATGCAGAATGGCTACTTTCGGCACTGTCGGGATTATCCAATATATTATTATCACAGTAACAAAAAGAAATGAAACTGTAACTCTTATTGAATATTTTCTATGAAAATAATATTTTAAGTTCTCGTTTCAGACATAAGTCTTTCTGTTAACCCTTCTGCCGAGAATCCTCAACTGTGGACTTCTAATATACTGTGGTCACAATGCATTACTGCACCCTTCTCCCATCTTCCACCTCCACCCGTACAGGTAGTGAAACAAAGGTTGCAGGACTGGATGCAGGAAAAAACAGCATTTTTCTTCACAGATGGCTGGACGTTGTGGTGAAATTCGTACAATTCCTACAAAATCGCTAATGGATGTGTTTGTGAAACTGGAGTAAGTCCTGATTCTGTATCGAGGTTTTAGCGAAATAAACCTGGTCTCAACGAAAAACAACAACTAAACGGGGCATACTGCAGCAAAGCAGCATCTATTTATAATTAAAGACTATAGGTCGAGAATCTAAAGGAATGTATTTTCCTAAGTATATCACCTGAAAACCTGAGGGAACGTTGACGACCATCTTCTCAACTTCAATCTCCTGAGCAACAACAGCAAAAATCAGCAAAGACCGTTCACTGTTTTATTTCTCAGCCCAACCAGATTCCCACGACGTAATTTATGTTTAAACGATATTTTCCATTGATTGTCCGTCTATATTGATGGGTATATTCCCCATGATCCTCCTAATTAGTCAGATTCACATTGTCTGGTGTAATTTTCGACAAAGAGTGGCAGATAACAGACAATCTGCATATATGGACGAAAATTAACACGAATCTCCCCCACCACTCCGAGTCACCAGTTTGTAATTTACGTGCAACAAAACCATACAATTAAATGTCAATCTGCATCTACAGGTGCATTTCCCATTGGAACACCCTTACCAACCAGAAGCATAATGCCCAGTTCAAATGTAACCAAACCTGGTAGTTAACTGTCCATTTGGAGCATTAGCTCCATTCGTGAAAGAAATGCTGCACCAATCAGCGTAATATTGCCAGTTTAAGTATAATCTGGTCTGGCCACTAACTATCAACTGTATCAATACGTTCATGGTCAATAGAAATACTCCAACGAATCACTCCTAACTAATCACTGTTCTCCTGTCCTAAAAGTGAATGGTGTTTTTGAAAAATCAGTTTGAAATATCAAAACATGTACTGATGAATACCAGGCAAACGTCTTCCTTCAACAGGAAACCTGTTTAGTCTGGAAAAACAGGTTATTGAACTGGATATCTTACAAAAAACAAGATGAAATGAAGAGTTATGAATGTAACTGGAGGAAATATAAAATGGTAACTGCCTAACCTCTGATACCTCAGTCCACGTCGATGAGAACAGGCACTATCATACATCCTATTCTCTACATTCTGGCCACAATTCCTCCTCACATTTATCAATCTGCCTTCTTACCCCCATCATATGTTGGTTCAGTTTAAGGCGCCACACGGTGTTTCCAGAATTTTAAAACATTCTTTTAGATCTTGAATAACCCGATCGTCCTCAAATCCACGTTCCTCCCTTTTTCCAATAATGTCCTATTACTTTCCTGGTGAAAATCGGTCTGTCTCAACTTTGAATATTTTTAAGGATGCAATCTCAACAGCCCTCTGTGAGGAATAATTCCACAGAATCACTTACTTATAAGAAAATAAATTCCTCCTCACCTGTGCCTGAAGTTGGTGACACTTGATCCTCACTATCAACCACAATACTAAATTTAAAGTCATCTGCCATTTTTGTAATTGTATGTTTCACATTCTCGCCCAAGGAAAGAATGCACAGTTCAGATTCCAGAAATATGGGATCCTATTAATAAAAATAAAGAAGATACTATTTAAAAGAGATGAGGATAATTGCTTCTCTCTAAATCAGAGAGGTGTGAATCTTTGGACACGTCTTCCTCGAAAAGCAGTCTTTGCAAACATTTTTGTTACGGCAGATGTTGATAGATTCCTGATGATTCAGACAATAAAAGATGATCAGATTGGAGACACCAATTCAGATTTGAGGATAAAATTGAAATAAGTAGATCTTAACGAATGTGGGTGGGTTCAGGCGGATTGGACGTAAAGGGTTAAATGTCCGGGTGTTCAATTGATTTCACAGAGAATGTCTGATGCCCTCTCTTACCAATAGATGGAGTTTGTGACAGGGAGATACTTTAGTGTATCATGCCAACTCACTCGCTCATTCACCTGCTAATACAAGGCATGCCTGGTTGCATTTCCCTCCCAGTTTGAACAATGTGGATTGTAATGCTGGCCAGCATTACAGTGTTTCCTTTTTGTTTATTTTTCCTCCTCTATCCTGTTATAGCTCCCAATTTCCTTTCCAGTCTTTGAGCTGAGAACATGAGGACACGGGAATTCCCAGGGTGGCGCCCAAAGTGGCCTTCGAGTTGAAAACTATGCTGACTCTTCGAGACCGTCCCCTCCACAACCAAATCTTCACTGCCCCCAACCACACCCACCTCCGCCACGAAGGGTGCAGAATGAATCAGGGACTGGCTCCAGTTTGAGTGTGTTCGAGAACAGCATCATAGCGCAAAAGATTATTAGAAAGTCTACGGCGTGAAAAGATGCTTGAATTCTACACTGGATTCCCATTACCCCAAATGTTGGCACATCGCTTTGAATAATAAGATATATCAAGGGGTTAATCCAAAGGCTTTCAAATGTTTGTCAGGTTAACGGCCTCAGCTACCAACAGGGCAGTGCATTGTAGGTGCCCAAAACACTGTGTTGGAAAATGTTTCTCCTAACCTCCTCTTTAAGCATTCTCCCTATCAATTCCAAACTGTGGTGCCACAGAATTAACCTTTCATCGGGGGGAGCAGATGTTTTCTGTTAACTCTGTCAGCTTCCCTCATAAGAAGAAAATGAGGACTGCAGATGCTGGAGGTCAGAGTCGACAGTGTGGTGAAAGTCTTATGCCTGAAATGTCGATTCTTATGCTCATCGGATGCTGTCTGACCTGATGTGCTTTTCCAGCAACACACTCTTGACCCCGTGACCCTCATAGCCGTTATACCTCATGAGTATCTCCCCTACTTCCTCTGCTCCAAGGAAAAAAAAACAGAGTATATCCAGCCTTTCTGCAGAAAAGAAAACATTCTTCAATAAAACATAGTACAGTTCAGCGCAATACGCGGCACGTCTGCCCAACATTTCACTCTGAAACACAATGTAATTCTACACTCTGCCGATCTGTCTGGACATGGCTTGGCTCCCTTTATTCTCCGACTATGTATAAATGCCGATCATGTAAGCTGTCAGTAACCATTTCCACCATCTCCCTTGGCAGTATCATCCAGAAGCCACTCACCGACTGTGAAAACACTTTCATCACTATTTTCCATTCGACCTTTCTCCTCTCAACTTAGACGTAAGCACAATAACATTTCAGATTTCCAAACAGGAGAAAAGGCGCTGAAGAGATAACTTATACATGCCTCTCATAATTGTATATCCTCTGCTCATGGCATGTCTGCCTGTATTCTCTGTCTATGTACAAATATATTTCACCTTTGCTGTAAGTAACCATTTCGAACATGTCCCTTGGCAAGTGTCATCGAGACGCCAAACACCGACTGCGAAAATATTTTTCTTGCTATTTTCCTTTTGATATTTCCCCTTTCACCTTAGACCTAATCACACTTGTATATCATATTGCCAACATCGAGAAAGGGTACTGACGAGATAACTTATACATGCTTCTCATAATTGTATATATTGTGCTCAGGTCATCCCTGAGCCTCCAAAGGCCCAGGAAAATCAATCTACCATTATGCAATCTCTCATCATTGCCGATATTCTGAAATCCAGATGACCCTCTGTTAAATCTCTTTACATCCTCTCCAGAACCTCAACACCAGAACTTTGCACTGTCCTCCACTTTGGGCATAACTAAAGGCCCTCAGAGCAGATAGGCTTCTCCAAGCAAGATGCAATCAATGTCTGTTGTTTGTTTTCTGACCTTCCTCTGTCGTTTTTTTTAAGGCACTGATCTGAATGTGAAATGAGACAAAGACAATCAATGTTTCTCATGGTCACACAATTTTATTCACATGGCTGAGAAAACAGAGGGTCAGGTCTCATTGGATGAGCACAATCATATGGAGCCTGAAATGTTGAGATGACAGATCTCTCTAGTCGGAAACTCAGTTGCTTTCCAGTGTTGGCATTTCATCTTTAAAGTCAGAGAGGTAAACGACACCATCGTATGGACGGGCATTTCCCTGCTACCAACTTTGCCTTTCGTTTCTCACATTGCAGTCAACTGCAGAACCTTCCGTCCCCATCACATAAATCGATAGAAACTAGAATAAAGAATTAATAAAGATAAACGATGCATTGATTTTACCAGTCAGATACAATATACTTTCGATAATAGGCGTGTATATTTGATTTTTTTTCAGATGAGCAGATCAGTGACAGGTCAAAATTAAACCTGAAGTAGAAGGTGATGCACGTTGAAAGCAGGAGCAAGACGAGGGAGCACCCAATGAAAGGCGGGTCACTAGGATGCTGAGAGGAGCACAGAGATCTTACTCTGCTTGTCCACAGATCCCTGAATGCGGTAGGAGTGAATAATAGGGGAGCGAAGAACGCAAAGGAGCAACTTGGCTTGGTCAATCGTGTCATATAGTTTAAGAGCAAGGAGGTTATTTTTTCGCTTTACAGGACTTTGATGTGACGCCAGTTGGAGTACTGGACAGCGTCCTGCTCTCCACAGAAAGGCTATGATTGGAATGTAGAGTGTGCAAAGGATGTCCACCAAGACATAGCCTGCAACGACGCATTTAACTTTTGAAGAGATGTCGGTTCAGTTCGAGATGTTTTCTATTAAAAGGGAAGGCACAGATGGGATCTGCCTGATGCATTTAAGATCATGAATCATTTGGACAGGTTGAATAGAAAGCAGTGGCGAAGTCAAAAGGCTATTGCAAGGGGGCACGATTTTCAAGAAAATGTCACGATGTTTAGACCAAACATGAGGGTAAATGGTTTGACCCAGAAGGAAGTCGGTTTCTGCAATGTATTATCTGATAGCATATTTGATGCAGAAAATCTAAAAACGTATTCAGAAAGATAGTGATGCATGCATTGAATTTACTGCTTTCAGTGGCAATATAATGAAATACATAAGAAATATTTAAGCGACGCTTGGATACATACATGTGAGATAGTACAATGAAGAGTATGTAGTTTAGCCTGATATTAGTGTAGGATAAAAGTCTGGCGCACAATCGAGGGCCGAAGGACCTGTACTGTGCTGTGCTGTGCTGTTCTATGTTTTATGTTCTAAGACGTGGATGAACATTTGCAGAAATTTAACATTCAGGCAATATGGCAGTCCTTGGATAATGAGGCTGTTGTAGATTTCAAAGTAGTGTTTCATGCTGTAGATAAGATGGGGTGCAGAGTGTCTCCCAGACTCTGAATCCATCACACACAAACCCCAGCCTTCAGCCAAAGTCGCCGGTTCACTCCCCTCTGAAGGAATACATTTCTTCACTTTTTCTGTGTTTATTTGGAGGGACCTGATTAAGAAATTATGTCCTCTGTTCTGAAACTCTCCAAATAAGGGTACCAAATTCTCTTCAGCAACGCTGTCAAATCCAGTAAAAAAAATATATGTTTCAATACGGACGCTTCACGTTCCTCTGCACTGCACTCAGCGCAGGCACAACCTAATCAATGCCTCATCACAAAACATTCCGTCCACAGATGAGAACAACTGAATGAACTCTCAATGGACTGCCTCCAAATGCAGTTTGCATTTCCTTCCGTAAGGGAACAAAAACTGTTAACACTATTCTAGCTGTGTTGTAACTGGCGCCTTGGAGACTGTTAGCAAAACCTCCTGACTTTTATCCTACAATCACTTTAAATTTTGCCATGAATATGTAACAACGTCGCGAAGTTGCATTCGAATCAGTCTCATCAGAGATGTTATTGTTCACCCGTGGATCAAGTCCGATCTGAACAAAGATCTTCCCAGCTCAGAGTTAGGGACACTGTGTGTGCACCACAAGAACTCGCTGTTCCTGAAATGCAGTATGTCGATGGGACGCCTGACGAGGCAGGGAACAGCTCGTTGGCCAATAATGGTTGCAATGAGAATTAATTCAAGCGCCTAATGTTTGGAAAGACTAGGGAAATCCATTCAGTAACTTTCCGAGTGGAATACTTTTCCTTTTCTATAATTGCGGAAACTGCTTTGGCGGGTGGAAGGAGCACACATGATCAAACAGAACGACAACTAAAACTTAAAGACCACAGTGGCCATTGTTCTAAATCATGGTTCCTCTGTTCGCCGACAGAAGATGCACAAACATCTACAGGCAAGTTCAACAAATGTACGTACAAATAGTATGACTTCCATGAACACCAGAGCTCCAAGAAGCAAAAGCAGTGTCGTCCACATCACCGTTGTAATTCTGAGAAGGAGACTGTATATATTCGAACAAAGATCCGCTTCTTATGAGCTCACAGATACCTGTGGTATTATTAATTATTGGCACAATCGCAACTGGCGGCACTTGCAGTTCCATTTAGATGTAGCTTACTAACTGAGACTGACGACAATTGGATCATAAACGGAACGGGACACTGAACTGACTTTTGATTGTACTGACAGAGATCAAAATCAACTATACTTCATAACAGGAAGTGGCTATTCAATCAGTCGAGCCCAGTCAGCCACTCAATAATATCATGGCTGATATGTGGATAACGACATTTGCCTGCCCTGTGCACATATCCCTGATATTCTTGCTAAATTTTATAAGCATGTTTCTTTCAGATTTGTATTTGACTCTTGAATTGGCATTGACCGCTGCTTGAGGAAGAGAGTCCCAAACGTCGATGAATTTATGTCTGCAGAATTGCTTTCTATCATCTTTCCTGAATAACCTGGCCCTGACTCTTAGACTGTCACGTGGGCGTCATTGGCTGAGACTAACACTTACCCTTAATCTCTCACGCAGGGTCTGTCTAACTTCAGTGAGATATCGCTACTTCTGAACTCCAGTCCTCTTGCAATGAAGGCCACCATACAGATAGCCTACAAAAGCTTGCTGCAACTCAGACAGTGAGTAACCTGTTGGTTTCCAATGAAAAAAGAGTTTCCAAACAGCTTGAGAAAGAATGCCAGACGGGATGGCGACAGGCTTCGTTTCAGAGGCAAACACTGAATACAACAAAAGCGGCTCATAAAAGAAGTTTAACTATTCGAAGACAGCTGATAGTGGTTTAACTAAAAGGTCACCACACCTCAGCCGAGGGGTTAGCTTCAGAAAATGGGAACGGCATGATATTAATAATTTGGGCTAGGAATTTAACGTTCTGTCGCCTGAATTGCAGATGACTAAACCGGTGTAAAGGGAAATTATGCATGGGAGAGAAAAAGGGTACATAAATATATTGTTATTTTAAATAAGTCGCAAAAATGTTTTGTAAATGGTGATGTGAAGTTGTTCGTTTTGGAAGGGTGAACAGAATGTTATTTCAATGGAGAAAGCTGCAACACATAGACACTTGGGCACTTGCGCACAAAGCACAGAATGCAGCAGGTCTAAAGAACGCAAGATATTATTTCGAGAAAAGTTCATAATTTAATTTAAAGCAAGTCATTAATTAAGCTTGAGAAGATGGTGCTGAGCTGCTCTCTTTAACCGCTGCAGTTCTGCTATGCGTTGAACCACCATGCCAGGAGGGAAGGAAGTAAACTTTATGATCCAACATTAATAGCTCGCCTTCATTTTTCGACCCAGATTCATGACTTCGCACTTTGTCACGATAAACTTCACCTACCACATTTTAGCCCAATCTCCTCATCTATCTATCTCAATTTGTGACGTTTTTAATTTTTCCTTGCAATTTACCATCCTGCCCATTTTTGTGATGTCCGCAAATTTGTCTATAGACCCTTCTATCTCTGTATTGAATTTGTTAATATAGATTGTAAATAGCTAGGGTCCAAGTGAAGGAACGGCATCACAATTCCAATTCAGAACAGTTAGTGGCTCGAGTAGAAACTGGTAAGTTGTGGTGGTGCCTCCTTTGTTCCTCTAGATGGAAGTGCTCACGTGTTTGGAAGATGTCGTCCAAGGATATTTGGTGAATTTGTGCAGTGTCTTGTCGAAAGTACAGACTGCTGCTGATGAGGTTCGTCGGTGCAGGGAGTGGATGCTTCCGGATATAGTGCCAATAAAGCGGCCTGCTTTGTCCTGATATTGTCAAGCATCTTTCATGTTCTGGGGCTACGGCTATACAGCATGTGTGGCATATTCCATCACACTCCTGCCTTGTAGCTTGCAGGTTTGAACAGGTCTTAATGAATGAAGGAGTAAGCTCCTTGCCGCTTCTGGCTAGTATTGGCCACTGCTGGCTTGTGTTCATTGCTTCTGTTCTTTTTTCTCTATGGCCATTTTGTTTAACTGGTCAGCCCACTTCTGGTTCTTGTCAATGGTAACGACACAATGTTAACAGTCAGTGGCTCAATAATAGTAATACCATTGAGCACAAAAGGGCGTCGTTTCAGTTGTCTCTGATTAGTGATGCATATAACCTGGCATGTGTGTGGTGTGAATGCCACTTTCGACTTCTCAGCCGAAACCCATATGTTGTCCAGATTTTGTTGTATTTGGATAGCTTCCGTGTTTGAATGGTGCTGTACATTGTGCATTCATCCGTGAATGTCCCCAATTGTGATCTTACGTTGGAGGGAAGGTCTTTGATAAAGAATTTGAAGGTGTTTGGGCACAGGGAACTATCTTGAGGAATTACTGCAGAGTTGTCCTGGAGCTGAGATGACTGACCTGCAACAATCACGATCATGTTCCTCCGTGTCACGAATATCTCTAACCACCAGAGATGTTGCCCATTTGATTTCATTTCTTCCTAGTCCACTTGATGTGATACACAATCAATTGCAGCTGTTATATCAAAGCCTGTCACGCTCACCTCCCCTCAGTTGTCTTGCACGCCTTTGAACATGGGTGTAATGAGGCCAAGAGCTGAGTTATCCTGGTGGAATGCAAACTCAACGACACCAAACAATTCGTTGCTGAGCAGGTACTGCCTTTTGGAATTTTAATGACATCTTCCATCACTTTACTGATGATCAAGAATAGAGTCATGCTGCTGTATTTGATCACATTGGATTTGACCTAATTTATATTGTAAAAAAAGGGCTAAATAAACACATTATTTGCTCGAAGCTCGCACTCTAATTGGATCAGAATGACCAGGCGCCGAGACCTGAAATTCCTCGAATGGAATTCGCCAGGATTATTTTTTGAAAAGTTACCAGTGCCAGGAGCCTTTGCAGTATTCATTCGCTCCAATTGTTTCTTGATATCACAAGGCGTGAATTGGCTGATGTATGGTAACTGTAATGCTGGAGTCCACTGGACCAGATCGCTGATGGAGCATCCATTTGGCACTTCAAGCTCAGCATTGATGGAATCGCTTGAACCTCGTGTTTTATACTGATGTGCTTGGCCTTTACGTCATTGTGAATGGGCGTATCTAAGAAGCGTTTTCCTCCAACGAGTTGTTTAATCGTCCATCGGCATTCATGACATGATGTGGCAGAACTGCAGATTTTCGATCTGATCTGCTGGGGTGCGGGATCGCATAGGTCTTTCTATCTCTGTGACTTACGCAGTTTGGAATTCAAGCAGTCCTGTTTGGTTTCTTCACGAGGTTTACACCTTATCTTCAAGTATGACTGTTGCTGCTCATGACTAGATGTCGTGCGCATTCCATTGAAAGAGTGTTTATCTCCTAGCATGATGGCATTGACTGAGTGCGGGATATGCTGGTCCGTGATGTTCCAGATTGTGCTGGAGTACATTTATTTTGCTATTGATTACCTAAAGCTCCCCATGGATAACTAGTGTTGAGTTGCTGGGCCTATTCGAAATTTCGTGATGCGATCAAGATAGTGTCACACAACATGATGGAGGCTACTCCCAAAGTGAAGTTCAGACTCCATGCCCACATGAACTGTGCGGTTGTCATTCTTCCTGGTACTATCAAGGACAGTTGCAGCTGCAGCTGCCAGGTTGTTGAGGTGAGGGCAAGTCTGCTTTTATCTCTGTTATTGCCCTCATCATTTTCCAAAGACCCAGTCGAACAATTAAACACTTATATCCTTTTCCACCCTGACACGCCGCTGCTCGTGATGCATATTGAAATCTCTCACCCAGAGTACATTTCGTGCCTTTGATATTCGCAGTGCTTCGATCAAGTGTTGTTAATCATGGATTATCGTGATTCATCAGCTGAGGGACAACAATAAGTGGTAATCATCAGCAGTATGTTTAGAGTTGTTCAGCTTGAAGCCATGAGTTTTCACGGGGTTCGGAGCCAAAGCTGGCGACTCAACCGACAATATCGTCTCACCGAACAACAATCTGCTGCCACCTTTACTCGGTCTGTGCTGCCATTGAGACTGGACATATCCCGGAACAGTGATGGTATCTGAGGCATTGCCTCTATGGTATGATTCCATTGGTATGACTATGTTAGACTGTTGCTGAAAAGACTATCAGACAGCTATCCCAACTTTGGCAAATGCCCAATGACTTTATTAAGGAGGACTAAGCAGGGTCGATAGGGATGCTTCAGTGTATTTTTTTTGCAAGTGCTTTGGTCGATTTTAAATGATCGGTCCAATTTCAAATGTTTTAGAATTTGTAGCAATTGGTACAACTGAATGGCTTACAAAGCCAGCTCAGAGGTCAGTTGACAGCTACAGAAATTGTTCTTTGCTTGGAGTTACATTTTAGTCACACCAGGTGAGGACGACAGCTTCCCTACCATGATAAACGTCAGTGTATTAGATGGTTCATTTTCGACAATCGGCAATGAATTCATAGTCATCATGGGATTCTGAATTCCAGATTTGTGTCTTACTGAATTGAAATTCCACCGTGTGCTACGTTGGGAATCGAACCCGCCTCCTCATAACATTAGATTTGGTTCTGGATCAGTAGGTCACCAATATAACAACCAGCTCGTTGCCTTCTCCCTGGAGTATACGAATAAGAAAGTCTTATGCAACTGCACAATTTACTGGTGAGGGCAAATCATATGTGAGCAGTTTAGATACAATCATTTTCAGAAATATGCCATTACATTGGACAAATTTCAGGGAAGCTGCACTCGGATGCTTATTGGTATGGGAGAATTGTCATATGATCAATTGTTTAACAGTCTGGAATTTTACTGGCAGGAGTTTAGAAAAGTGAGATTTGCTCACACATGAAACGGAGTTGACAGGAAATGTTCTCTGCCTATGGGAGAAAGAAGGATCAACTCCTCAGAATACAAAAACGTCTATATAAGAGTGAGATGAAAAGCAAGTTCTTCTCTCAGAGATTTGTGGTTGTTTGGAACTCTTTGCCAGCGATTGCCATGGCGCTAATGATGATGAAAAAAAAACACAGCCTGGACTCTCCAAATTTCTTGCAGTGTTGCAGTGTTCTTGGATATACTTAGTTAGGACGAGGAGATATATCCACGTCCCTACATCCGAACATTTCTAACACTTCCTCTAATGTGATACGGACTGGGCTCAATGTATGACCACTAAACTCTTAAAGGTAATGGGTCTTCATGGCGTTCTCCAGAGTAAACACAGAGGAGAAATATTCATTCATGAACTCACCCATCTCATGCAGTTCTGCATACATATGCCCATTGTGGTTCTTAAGCCATCCTGTTGTCTCTCTAGCTGTTCTTTGCCTTTAATATACTTATCACATCTCTTGAGATTCTCCTGAATCTTATCAACCGACGCTGACTTGTGCCGCAATTTCTTCCTCATGATTTCCTTCCCTCGTAAACTACTGTATCCTGATATAACTTCAGATTCCTTTGATCCCAACTGTTTGTACCTGAACTATGCCACCTTCGATTTTTTTCATTGAAGTCTCAATATCTCTTGTAATCCAGTGTTCCTTGTTCCTGGCAATTTTGTCTTTCAATCTCACGGAAACAAATAGAGATGTAACTCGAGCTATCTGACTTTTAAAGGCCTTCTGTTTTCCAGAGGCCCACTTCCCTGCATGCAACACATTCCATTCAAGCCGTGCAAGCTCCAAGCCAATTCCATCAAAATTTGCCTGTCCATACTTTTGTACTTGAGTCTGTGGGCCAACTTTGTTCACCTCTCCGAAAAATTTAAATTATAGAACTATGGCCTCCCTGCGACCTCTACTAATCCATTTCTCAACAGTAAATCGAGTTTTGTTCCTTCACAAATATTGCTCGTGAAAACTTTCCTGACAGCACTTAACAATATCCACACCATCTAAGCCATTAACGCTCTGGCAGTCCCAGTCCATATTAGAAAAATTAAAATCCGCTCCTATGACAGCACCCTCGCTCCTGCAAGTCTTCCCAATCTCACTGCATATTTGTTTCTGTAATTACAGTTGATTATTTGAGAGCCTGCAGTACACCTGTATTGTTAATGTGAATGCCATCAAAGGAAATTGGATGCAATGAAATAAAAATACAGAGTGAAAGAGAGCAACAGAAAAAGCAAGAAAGAGAGAAAAGAAATAAATAAATAAAAGACAGAACAAAACGAATGAAATGAAGAAGGAAGGAAGAAAGGAGGAAAAATGGAAGAAAAGAAGAAATAAAAATGGAAGAAATAAATAAAGACAGAAAAAAGTGAAAACACGTTAGGAAGGAAGAACGAATGACAGATTAAGTAAATAAATAACTCAATAAAGAATGGAAAGAAGGAAGGGAGAACGAATGGCAGAAAGACAGAATGAGGGAAGATAGAAAGGAAGGAAAAAAGGAAGAATAAAGGAAGTAAAAAGACAGTAACGGAAGGAAGAAAGGAAGAAACAAAGGAAGCAAGGAATGAAAAATAAAGAAATAAAGAAATCAAGAAAGCAGCAGAGACAGAAAGAAAAATGAAAGAGAAAATGAACAGGAAAATAAGGAATCGACTTAGAAGAGGGAGAGAGTCATAGAGTATGAAGAGCACAGAAACATGCCGTTTGGGAACCTTGCACAGAAAAATGTTACCATATGATCGCACTGTCGACAGACGAGCCACGAGTATTTGTAATCTTTCCATGCACATCCTGGTTCATTAAACGTGACGTGATAAATGCACACGTATTCATTACTCTGCCTTCATCGATCAGAGCATGGAGTAGAGGAATTGGGACATCATATTATTAGGTGAATGTGAGGACTGCAGATGCTGGAGTTCAGAATCGAGAGTGAGGTGCTGAAAAACCACAGCAGGTCATGAAGCATCCAAGGAGCAGGAAAATCTCAACAAAAGCGCTTCATCAAGATCCTGACTTTGTAAAGTCACACTTGGCGTACTGTGAATACTTCATTACGCACTGCTCTCGGAAGGGTTTTATCAAACTGAATGGGTAAAAAAAAAAGGTTCTTAAACAAACTGGACAGTTTCATTTCAAGAAAACGCTGAACAGACTGGCTTTTTCTTTCGCCTGGGCGCACAGAAGGCTGAGTATTGATCTATTATATGCCCAGGTAATCATAATGGACAGAGACAGGGTTAAAGCCAATGTCTTTTCCGAGAGTAAAGGAGTCCACAGTCGAGGTCAAGCAGTTGAAGGGAAACGTTTTCTAAAAACCTAATAAGCAAACTTGTTTCAAACAGAGGTCAGATTTGTCTGGAGCAAGCTGCCAGATGATTTGATTTGGTGAGTGCAACTACAACAGGTAAAAACCATTTGGACAGGCATACCGTTAGGTTTTTAAAGGGATAATGTTCTAAACCAGGAAAATGGGACTAGGTGGTTCACACAAAGTTGACGATTTCGCTTCAACAGTCTGTTTCTGTGGTGCGGTTGTGTGACTCTTAGATGATGGACGATGTCTGAGGTTGGCACGTCAGTACAGGGACTCAGCGTCAACGGCTATGCGCCATGTATTGCTGTTACTGTCCAGAGGATGAACCATCACAGACTCCTGCGGTACCAATAGAATTTTGCGTCTGTTTTCAGTCGATTAACATCAAATCAGATAGCATCAAGAACCTGCTGGAGACGCTGACTATAAAAATTGCCATCACTCTCACGGTATCCAGCATCAAATACTGAAAGCTAGTGCATGTAAAATGGAAAGTACACACTTCATACACCACGCATCACCGGCAGCTCCATGACAATCTGAGAATTATACTGTTTGCGGCCTCTTTTGAATAACACAATGCAAAATAACGATCTCATCCAACTACATCAAATTTCTCATTCGGCAAAAGTTATTCTCAGCAGAGATGAACAGTGATATTGGCGGAGGCATCAAAACGTGCAGGTACAGCTTGTTGCATTTCTGTGTCAGGGTAGGGTGAGCAGTAAGAAGTCATGATTAAGGTGACACAGTTAGGAAAATGCATGATGGCATGGCAACTGAATTTAAGGAGTTTGGAAGGAGGCGAAAAAGAAGCACTACAAGAATAGTAAACTGTGGTGTTCTCGCTATGCGACACGCAGTGAGGGAAATTAAAAGAAGACTTGGCAGGCAAATGTTCGGCTGAAGAGTTAGGGCGGGACAGGATTTCAGATTCGTAGAACATCAGGTTCTCTTCTGAGGAAGCTTTGAAATGTATGAAAGAGTTGTGTTTCAGATGAACTCGAAGGAGAAGTTTACCCTTGCCGGGAGCTTTGCTCGAGCTGCTGGGGAAACTTGAAACTAGGTTGGCCGGGGCAAGGGTGTTTGTGAAACATAGCATCAAGTGAAAAGTTTCCACGTTTGGTCTAAAGGCAGATGTGACGAGCAGAGAGACTTTGAGGAAGGTGCGCCAAAAATGGTAAAACTATGGGAAGTCCATACAGAAAGGCAGCAGAAAGCAATGCCAAGAGCAGAGCAAAAGTAAGAAGAGGAAAAAGTAAAAGTGGCTGAGAGAAAGGAAAGGAACAATGATGGCAGCATTTTAGAAAGCCCTTAGTATTAGAAATAAGGCCAATAAAAGTGTGCAAGTCGGTACAAAGAATTTGTTTGCCATGACACTAACGTGGTTGCAGCAAGTTGTTGGCTGGGATCTAAGTATCCAAGGGTATCTTGTAAGATGGATCGACAAGCAGGACGGTGGGAAGTGGTGTCACACTCTTATTTCAGGATGGAATTCGGGAAATAGGGCGAGACGACGGATGTAATGAGAAATATGTTGAATCCATTTGGGTGGAGATCAGAAATAGTTTGAGAAAGAATTCACTGTTGGGAGGATTCTGCCAGCGAGCCAATAATAATGCTCGAATGGCATAGGTAAACGATCAAGAAGTAACTGACGCAAATACAAATGGAACGGCAGCAGCCATGTGGAGGTTCAACATGTACATTGATTTGCCAAATCAAGTCAGCAGAGGCAGTATGAAGACCAGTGAAAGTAACACATCCATAATAATAATCTTGAACAGCATGTTTCCGAACCTACAAGAGAGAGGGCAATCTTACGTCTGGATCTTTTGAAACCAGACAGGAATAAATAATGATATTGCATTTCGGAATCGTCTCGGAGAGAATGCTCAAAGTATGGTCGAACGTCGGATATAAATGGACACTGAAATAGTATCACCAAAAACCAGGATATCATGCTTAAACAAGGGAACCTATAATGCGATGAGGCAGGAGCTGGCTAAATTGCACTGGGGATACAAGTTATGTTGCGGGAGATTTGAGGAACAGTGGAGGAAATTCAATGAGATATTCTCATAGAGCTGCAAGAAAGTATATTCCTGTTAGAAACAAAGACAGCAAGGGGTGGATTGCCAGCCTTGGATTCTTGAGGACAGATAAGTTCCATGAGCCAGATAGCATGTATAAAAAATTTCTACGGGAAGTAAGGGAAAAGCGTGTTGCACATTTGGCGATGACATCTGCGTTCTTACGATCCACTGGTGTAGTACCAGAAGATTGTAGGATGGAAAATGACATTCTCTTGTTCAAGAAAGGGATTATGGCTAACATTTGGGATTGCAGGCCAGTCTGTCTTCCATATCCGCTAGCAAAGTTATTGGAGAGGATTACGAGAGGCAGGATGTATGATTACTTGGGAAAATATAGCTTGGTTAGACGTAGTTTGCATGCCTGTGTTACGGGCAGGTCATTGCTCAAAAGTTCAATCAATTCTTTGAGCATGCGACAAAACACAATGACGAAGGTAGAGCAGTGGCTCTGGTGCATATGCAATTTAGCTAGGCTTTTGATGAGGTTCCGCACGGTAAGCTCATTCAGAAAGTTTGGAGGCAAGTGATACAGGGAAGGCTAGCTGACTGGATGTGGAATTGACTGGGACATAGCAGACAGTCTGGTAATGTACTATGGATACAGGGTATTCAGCCTGGTGCTCGGTGAACTCTGGTGTTTGAAAGAGATCGTTTCAGGGACATCTTCTTTGTGATTTTTATAAATGTCTTGAATGTGTAAATGGGAGGGTACATTATTAATTTTACGGATGACATGAAAGTTGTTAGCATTGTGGCGAATGTGCAGTGCTGTTGGAGATTGCAACAGGACATTGACAGAATACAGCTGTGGTTGAGAAGTGGCAGGTGATGTTCAAATTGGAAACATGTGAAGGGATTTTAAAGGTAGAATTTGATATAACATACAGCTTTAAATGTTGTATTCTTAGATCTGTGGAGGTCAAAAAGTAAACTTGGGTTCCACATCCATATGTCACGCAACATTTGCATCCAAATTGATAGGGTTGTTAACAAGGTATATGGTGTGTTGGTTTCAAAAGCCTACGTATTAAGTTTAAGAGCTGCAAGGATATGCTGCAGCTCTATAAAACTCTGGTTAGACTAGACTTGCAATATTGTGCTCAGTCATGGTCGCCTCATCATAGGAAGGATGTGGAAACTTAAGAGACTGTGCAAAGTAGATGCTCCCTGGAAAGAATGGCATGCCTTATGAAGAATGTTTGAGAGAGGTGTACAAGACGGTGGCTGTCATAAATCGACGGAATACTCAGAGATATTCATTCCACTAGTTCGAAAATGGCTGTCACAAGTGGGCATAATTTTAAGGTGATTGGAAAACGTATCAGATAGACGTCAGATGTTGGTTCTTTACACATACAATGCACTGACAGCAGTGGCAGTAGAGGCAGGTACATTACAGACATTGGAGCAATTTCTGTACAGGTGCATGGATACTCGTATAATGAATGGTATGTAGGGTTATGCACCAGACCAGACCACATTGACACATTTTAAGAAATAATATCAGACCCTAACTTTGCTCGTTGTTTTTAGTCGGTGCAACGAAGATATTGCAGGGGTAACACAAATGATTAAACCATTTATTTTTAAAAAACATATTTATTTACAACGTTACCGAATGAAACATAATAATACAGAGTACGCTATCTAAAACCCTAACAGATCATCTCAACTTAATGATGATGTTTCAAGTAATTGTAACAATACTCATAAATAAACCTTGTCACAAAAAGTACAATGAAGTGCTGGGTATTACAGGAGAGATGTCAGAGAGAGATTCAGCAATAGCCTACGTACGGTGCTCCAGTAGCTTGCAAAATCTGCCCACTCGACTGCTTTCAGTGAATAGCCAGACTGCCAAAACTAAGTAAAACCTGAGAAAAATCTGTGGTGGGAAAAATGGGCATCCACCTTTCATGTAGAATTGGGTTTTTAAAAAATCCTGATAACCATTGACCATGATGCAGTGTTTGTGTGCGATAATCAAATTGGTTCTAAAATCTTTCAAACATGGGTGTTTCGGAGTCTATGCCTTTTACGACCAGTCTGAAAAAATGCCAAGGACGGCATAACTTTGTCAAACATGCATAATCGTCACAGTAGGTTAGTTTGATCTTAGAGTAGGATAAAATATTGGCACATCATCAAGGACCGAAGGCTTGTACTGTGCTGTACTGTTCTATATTCTGTATCCTCAACAAGGATTTAAAGGAAGGCAACCAATTAACAGCTCAGGCTTAGAAAGTAACCAAGAGTACTGTAATTAGGAAACGGGAAGATTGGCTAAACTAAATTAAAAAGCAACAAAATAAAAGCAAGAAGCAAGCAATAAAGAAACGAAAAATAGACGAGACATGCGATCTAGCACAGAGTACAAAAGCAGAAGGAAACGCTTTTATAAATATGAAAACACAAAAGGCTGGCAAAATTCGAATTCGGGCCATTTCAAGATGGGAAAGGGAATTAACGTTGGCGAGCAATGAAAGGGTCACGGCCTTGAATAACTATTTTCTGTCACTCTTCACAGTGGAGAATATGTATTACATGCCAAAGAATAATGTTTCGGATATGATAGGAGATTAGATTGTCGATTCAAATGTTCTCACGAAAGGAGTAAAGTTCAGCAAACGGGGATCGAACGATCGTTCAATGTCGTAGAATCCACCCAGGTTGCTGAAAGGAATGGCGGAAATGTAATTGCAGTGTTAATGTGAACTTACCAGATTCACGGGTTAGTCCCGGAGAACTGGAAGACAGTGAATGGCATGCTGCTGTTTAAAATAGTGAGCAGGCAAAAGGCAGGCAAATTAAGACAGTTAACTGAGCATTTTAGAACTTAGAATCTCGAACGTGTGGAAACAGGCCCTGAGGGCCAACACGTTCAGTCGGAGCCTCCGACGAATAACCCACCTACCTCCATTGCCTTACCCTATTGTCTGACATTTACTAATGCATCTAACCTACACATCCTTGAATACTATGGACAACTCAGCTTGGCCAATTCACCTAAACAATACATTTTGGAATTGTGGACGAAAACCAGGGAACCCGAAGGAAACCCACAAAGACAAAGTGGGAAGATACAAACTGCATACAGTCAGAGTATGGAATTGAATCCGGGTTCCCGGTTCTGAGAAGCAGTAGTGCTAACCACTGCATTGCCGTGCCTCCTCAAACACATACTCTGCAAGTGTGAACCCACGGCTTGCAAATCCCAAAGACACACCTGCTCAGTATGACGAGTTACACTAATACGTTGGCGTTATCAGCACCACTCTTGAAACATCTCAGCTGACCCTCCTACCTATTTGCAGTTTGGATATTATTGGAGTCTATCATTTAACAGGAAATAGTTCGACATCTGGTTGGGAAAAGGGTCCATCAGGCAGAATGTAGCATCGATACAGGAAGGGAAGGTCGTTCGTGACAAGTCTATTGGACTTCTTAAAGGAAGTAATTAAGGTGGTGGATGGGGGAGAACAGTTGGATGTTGACCATTTGCACAGAGAGACGGCGTTTGATTAGATGCTGCATAAAATACCGATCCATAAGATGCGAAAGCATGGAGTTGTGGGGAATGTACAAGCATGGATGGAGGATTTGATAATCGTTAGAGAGCAGAGTGTGCGGTAAATGTTTGATTCAATCATTGGAGATCAGTCGTCACCAGGGTGTCGCAAGAATCAGTGTTCAGCCCAAAACCGTTCATGGTATCCATAAATGATGTGAAAGTGGAGATCGAGTGCATCATATACAACTTTGCTATTGACATTAAATTGAGTGGAAAGTCAAACTGTGCAGAGGATGTGGCGGGGCTGCAGCGCGATTTACATTAAGGGAGTGGATAAGAGTTTAGCATGTGGAGTACATGAAAGGTGTAATTAACATTAGTCACTTTGAAATTAATGAAAGTAAATTAGCGTATTATTTAAATTGTGAACGATCGAAGCATACTGCTGTGCACAGCGAATTAGGGTAGACCGTACATGAATCGCTAAAAGTTGATTGGCAGATGCAATAAGTAATCAGCAAGAGAAACGGAATATTGGCCTCGTTGCTAGAGGGATTTAATTTAAGAGCAGGGAGTATCTGCTGCAATTGTACACAGAGTTGTTGAGGCTGTATTTGAAGTATTTTCTGCAGTTCTGATCTCCTTTCTTGAGGAAAGATGTACTGGTCTTGAAGGCTTTGCAAACGAGGTTCACCAGACTGATTCCAAGATCAGTGGGTCACACAATCAGGGAAGGTTGAGCCGCATGGGACAGTACACCCGCTAAGTTAGACGAAAAAGAGGGGACATTACAGAAATATACAAAGTTATGGAAAGGATTGTTAATAATAAGGCAAGAAAATTGTTTCCACTGGTCGTGATACTAGAACTCGGTGCAAGGCCAAAAAATTAGGGGAGCAAATCTAGCACAGTGATGTAGAAGAACTGGTATTTCCTTAGAGTAGTGAATCAATAGAATTCTCTGCACGAAGGTGCAGTAGACTCAGCTTCATGAAATACATTGAAGGCATAGTTGGATTTGTTTTTATATAATAAGCGAATTAATGGTTATGGAGATAATGCAAGTAGGAGTAACTGAGACAATGGGTAGGTCAGCTGTAATCTGAATGATTGAACAAGCAGCTTCGAAGTGTCAAATGGCCTACTCCTGCTGCTATTACCATGAATCCTTGACTCAATATTCACAAGGAGCAATCAGAGCCACGTCTGCTTGTTTCCCTCTCTCAAGCATGAATAAAATTATATTCCATTCTATAAAGCAAGAGGCAACATCATTGATCGGAGTTCAAATGTTGTCTGTCAACGACATCATGTATAGCAAGTCATTGGGAAACAAGGGCAGACTCTTCTCTTGCTGGTGTTTGTGACATTGCTGGCATATAAAAACGGTTATTTTGTCTTTGGAGTCGCTCAAGACAGTTCGTAGAGGCAGAATTGCAGTAGTGTGCGTTTTAAGTTACAGGTCAGTGGTCATTCTCCCAGTTCAGGCTTTTTCTAACTATTTTTAGCAGTGGCAGTCAAAAGTGGCTGAAGATCAGAAAGGCTCTATGCGTCAGGAGAGGTGCCCTGACTGAGCTGCTCTCGGAAATCTCTTTGGAAGTGGTTCCGTCGTGCCAGTAAGAACCCAAATTTGAATTTACATTTGTTTTGCCATGGCATGTGTTTATATCATGTTACTGGATTGAAAGAGTTCCTTACTAACATTGCTGTATTGGGACAATTAAGTTGCCATTATTTCAGTAATTCTGTTGGTGTTTGTATTGCTGTGTTTATTGAAATTCTATTTTGCTTAAAGCCAAATTTTTTGACCTGGTGCATCACACTTGGAATACACACTTCACATCTATTTTGAAAATATGAAAATATTATAGTTGAGGCTACCATTTTAAAATACTATATGGGGGTTCTGACCGAGAACATAACAGATTGACTTTTTCTTCTGGGATTGATCTTATAATTTTAATTTCGATTCAAGGCTGTTGTCTCAATGGCGATGAGTCGTATGTGTCAGTGCCTTTTGCAGCAGATTTGGAATTCGATTGATTTAAACAGAGCTTATTGTAATAATGGCTCTTTCAGTCTGGGGGTGGAAGCAGTGACGTTGAGGCTTTACAAAAGAGGTGCAAGGTAAAGCTTTTAGATTTGGAAGACAAGCTGCAGTTGCGGTTGCCTTAGTCAATTCGAAAAAGATAAGTGATAACAAAAATAGCTTGGCATTTAAATTTGCTGGTAACGCCAACTACTTTTTTGGAAACGGCAAGAATTCAATTCCAGACGAGGCAGCATGAAGATGAAAATGATACGATACAATTACATCTACAGTTAAAAGCCGAGCATAAAGACAATGAGACGAAAGAAAGAGATAAAACTTGGGAAAAAAATTGAAAAACAGAGAGACGACAGGGAGAAACAGAGAGAGCTTGTACTTCAGAAATTGGCTCAAAAGAATGCCGGGTAAGATAGGAGGTGCACATCGTGAGGAAGAGAGTGAGGATGAGCAAACCCATCGTTGTGAATGCCTGGTGGGAATCTGTCTGAATATATCAAAGCAGTGCCTAAATTTGATATAAAGGAACCAGAAACCTTAATCATTCCGGTTGAAAAAAATGACTAAAGCAGAATACTGGCCAGTGAGTATGGTCGTTTGTTGATCCAATCAGAACTGGTAAGCATATCTCGTAAAGTGTTATTACGGTCGTATCTGGAGAGTCTGTGGAAGTGATGGAAGCACTCTAAAATGCACATGAGCTTGTTGCAGAAATAGAAATAATCTAAAGAAGGATCTGGTTAAACATACATTGATTGTGAAAGGATCAAACAAAACAATGCTGCGAGATGACTGCAGACATTAAAATATCTGATATATGTAACTCTCTCAGGGAGCTGACGGTTTTGGAGCCACTCAACTGTCTACTTCCAGAGGTAGTGAGAACTCACGTGGAAGAGGAGAGAGAGAACGGCAGCATCAGCAGTTAAAATGGCTGAAGATTATGATTGGTTTATGAATTATGGTTTGGTTTGGGTGTGCAGTCAAGAAAGGGGGTGGGAAAGTAAGTTTCCTTATTTTGGGTGTCGAGGAAATTACTCTGAAATTTTGAGACTTGTTTCAAGAGAATTCTTTTTTTCGTGAAAGGCTGTCACAGTCTTTTATGTCTCGCTGCAATTTTTTGAATTGAACACTCAGCCTATATTTATACAATGATGCATAAAACTTTGCTTGTTTTACTTAGATTACATTCCGCACTCAGGAAATGCGAAATATAATATATAATATGACACAACGTCAGCCTTTAACTCCAGAATTATGTATCAATGACAGCTGCAATTCTGAGAGCCGGGTTACCTTCCAGCTTGGTCAAGTATCCCATCATGCAGCAGTGTGTCAAAGTCTTACTGCTTCCACAATACCCCCCTTGTTGACCTTCCAGATCAAAATCTAAGTTTACAATTCCGACTGATCTGATAAAGGGAATGCACTTCCTTCTGGAAAAGGGAGCATGCTTATTCATGTTTTTTCATCGTAGGAATCGTGATGGGGTAAGGTCGAGTAGATGATTATTGGATTTGGACTGGAAAATGTCGGAGAAACATACTGCGCACAACAACAATTCTCGGTTGGATACAAAGTGTCCGGAATATGATAGTAAAGGTGACGAGCTCAATGGTGTGGTGGGATCCCTATGTATCCAGCCAGAACATTTATCCAGTTGAAAAGCCATCCTGAATTAAAATAGGAGCGTAATTTCGTAATTTCCGTGATTCATGAAATCAGATCGACTTTCAGAACTATCTGGCACAGCATTCCCCAACAATAAAAGTACAAATTCCACCCGCCAGTGATATGAGAAAATCGAAGGCCAAACGTTTCTGAACGGCCATTGTACCATATGCGACCTGCTCAGCATTGCTCTAAGTCAGGGCTTCAGTGGTATCATTATCAACCTTTTAAAACACTATTTCTAATTAGTTCAATTCTTGGGAATGCCAACACGTTCCAATAGGAGATGACTTCCCTACCCGCGTGAGCAAACAAGTTAAGACATATCCCATTGTGCCATCATTACGCAGCTGGCACTCTTGGCACGCATAATGCAAGGCCACACATCTCTAATTTGTAGGGGAGAGCAGCCAACTGCACTCGGCCATCTCTTGCCCAATAACACTTCTGACCACACCGATTAAGAACATTATTACCCTTTGATTGAGCTATCCCCTGCCATCCCATTCAATCGATGTGGGTAACACTGTTGGGCATTCATTATAAGTTTATGATGTTGGAGAGACTGGCCTTCGGGGCCGAAGACACCTGGTTAAATGAATCGTGCTAGTCCACATAAGTGAGCGATTTAAAAACAGGCCTGCAATTCTATTGTTGCCAGATCGGATTGATAAGTTTGAAAGCCTGAGCGTTCTGGCGCTCAATGCAACTTCCTTCCAGAGGTACTCCCAGGTCTGTTTCCCACAGGGAGGGAGCATCGGAAGATGTAGCGGAAGACGTAATGAATATTTTGCTTCACTGTTCATTACTGCGAGGGACATTCACGTTTCTGAGGACAGTGTGAAATAGTTTTTTTTTAATTTAGAAAGAAATTTGCATAGAAAGTTTTGAAAATCATGAGGATTGAAAAATCTTCCCCACCAGACGAGACATACCCTAGGTCTCCCAGGGATGGGTCAAAAACGGTTGCGCCTTTAGCGGCCATCTTTGAATCCTCACTGTCCACTGGCTGAGTGCGAGATGATTGGAGGGTGCAATGCCATTCCCTTGTTCAACAAATGGGAAAAGACTAGTGTGCGGATATTTGGCCTGCAAGTCTTACGCCTGTGGTGTGCAAAGTATTTGAGACAGTTCTGAGAAACAGTGTTTGTGATTGCTTGGAGAACCACAGTTTGTTTAGAAATAGTCATCAAGATTTGGCAGGAGCAGGTCATGCCTCACAAACATTCTTGTACATGTTGAGGGTGTGAGAACACACCTTGATGAAATTAGTATAGTTGTTTTGATATATATGAATTATATCATGGCGCTTAACAAGGTTCCACGTCGTTTGCTCATTCAGTCCGTAACAAAGCATGGATGCAGGGCAACCTAAGTGGCTGGATAGAGAATTGGCTAGCCAACAGAAGACAGATGGTAGTGGTAGACGGAAAGTCTTCAGCCTTGACCTAAATGACCAATGTTCTGCAGTGATCAGTTCTGGGGCCTTTGTTCTTTGTGATTGTTATAAATGATTTGAATGAGGAAGTAAAAGCATGGGTTACTACGCTTGCCGATGCCATAAAGGTTGGCAGAGTGGTGGACACTGTGGAGGGCTACTGCAGATTGCAACGAGACTTTGATGGGATGCAGAACGATGCAAATAAGTGGCAGATGGGGTTCAAAATGGAAGAATGTGAAGGAATTAACGTTGGAAGACTGAATTAATGAAAAAAAAGGTTTTAAGCCAGGATTCCTTGCAGTGTGGAGGACCAGAGGGATGTTGGTTTCCTTATCTGCAGATCTCTCAAAGTTGACACGCAAGTTGATCAGCTTGTTAATAAGGCGAATGCTACGTTGGCTTTCATCAGCAGGGTGATTGGGTTTAAATTCCACAAGGTAATGCTGAAAATCTTTCTAGTCTGAGTTAGATCACACCTGCAATATTGTGTGCAGTTCTGTTCACCTCACAATAGGAAACTTGTCAATGGTTTAGACAGGGTGTAAAGACGATTTACCAGGATACTGCCTGGACTAGAGGCCATGTGATATGAATAAAGATTGATAGTGCTCGGGCTTTTCTCATTGGTGCAAAGAAGGATGGAAAGTGAATTGACAGGTCTAAAAGATGCTGTGCTTCACAGACAAGTTGGGTAGCCAGAGACTTGGGGATGCACTGCCAGCGGTCAGACAGGTTAGGTACATCTAAGCAACTCTTGGATAGGCACATGGAAGTTAGTTTAATGAAGTTGAAGTAGGTTTGTCTGGTTTATGAGTCGAACTGAATGCCAGCACAGCATCCAAGACTGAAGAGTCTGTTTTGTGCTCTACTAGTCTGTGTTCTATGTTGTTAAGTTATATGTGTCCTTTAATACAGGGTATGAAATCATTCAGGCGTTCCCCGTTCTTTTGAAGGCATCAAAAAATCTCCACAAAGACGCGATGCTGGCGGGTCCCATTTTAGATGGTTTGCACAGCTTGATTGCTGACCCACCGTTTCTGGGACTGTTTCCTAAGACGCCACTGCTCCTCTTTGGGTTCATCCATCCAATACCCATTCCCATGGCTGGAACTGAGAAAGAAATACAGAGCAGCCGCCATTGAGTTGCAAGATGCAAGTTTGAACAGATTACAAAAAAATCAAGGTAAAGAATTCTCTAAATTTGGCCGGAGTGAATGAACCGGTTGTCTCATGCGCAGGCTTCTTCAATGGTTCAGGAGCTTCATTAATCATGTTTTCACCTCAGAGTGGATCAAGGCTTCAGGTCAGCTATATCATCGACAAACAACCACGCACACACGTGGCAGGATAAGGGGAAATAAAAGCTTCATTAGCATCAGTGCCGGCGGCGAGCGAACCAGATGCTATATTCAGATGACACATTTCAGTCTGGTGCCGTCATAATGTGTGGGTAGAATCAGGTGGGGATGTAGGCATGCCAGTAGTCTGGGATAAATCATGGCACTGTGAAGTTTGAAGAGGCTGGAGGTACTGTTGCCCAGCTGCAGCCAGGAGGATATTCTCCTGAACTGTTTCCTGCTGAGATTCATTCTGAGGATACAGTTCCATTGAGGAACTTGAATGTGCCTTTTCAAGTGCATGAGCGTCTTTACTTGTTTCAGATTTGGGAGCTTGATGACTTTCAGCAATCTGTAACCATTGAATGAAACATTGCATCATATAGCATTTGATCAAGTTGGATCGCCAACTCCTTCTTGAGTAATTTCTCACCATGAGGCCCAGTTCTCGTTTCAGCTCGGAATTACCCGAATATTATTTGCACAATGTCCTCCGTTACCTTTTACGGATACCGTATTAATTGGCATCCTACCGAATTACTTAATCTGAGACTTTGTGACCTATTTGACCCCCTGAAAATGCCACTCTGAAAGTATCCTCCCAGGTAAATAGTGCGGTGATGAAGGTATGCCTTGGCGTACTGGCTTTTATTGGTAGAGGAATTGAGTTCTGGAGTCCTGAGGTCATGTTGCAGGTGTATAAGACTCTGGTGCTGCCGCATCTGGAGTATTGTGTGCAGTTCTGATCGCCATCCTATAGGAAGGATGTGGAGGCACTGGAACGGGTGCAGAGGAGGTTTACCAGGATGTTGCTGGTATGGTAGGAAGATCGTATGAGGAAAGGCTGAGGCACTTGGGGCTGTTTTCATTGGAGAAATGAAGGCTTAGGGGTGACTTCACAGAACTGTACAAGATGATTGGGGTTGAGATAAGGTTGACCATAATAACGTTTTTCCACGTATGGAGTCAGCTATTACGAGGGGGCATAGCTTTAAATTAAGGGGTGGTAGGCATAGGACAGATGTTAGGGATAGATTCTTTACTCAGCGAGTCTTGAGTCCATGGAATGCCCTGTCAGTAGCAGTGGTGGACTCCCCCTCTTTATGGGCATTTAAACGAGCATTGGATAGGCATATGGAGGATAGTGGGCTAGTGTAGGTCAGGTGGGCTTGATCGGCGCAACATCGAGGGCCAAAGGGCGTGTACTGCGCTGTATTCGACTATGCTGTTTTATTCTATATCAAAAAACTATATTTTTCATAATTCTCGGAGAAGCTGTCACGGTCTTCAATGTTTCCCAGCTCTCTACAAAGCTGAACAGTCAGCCAACATGTAGCAATGATATAAACAATTTTCTGCTTTACCTATATTGCATTCCGCACTCAAGTAATGTTGCATGAAATAAATCAAGATAAAGGAAAGGACAGTGCAGTTATTCCCGATCTTGTTCAAGGACAGATCGACGAATGAGGTTAAGATACACACTCTATAATTATTCAAACGAAATCGCACAACCTAAGACACGATATCAAACAGTATTTTTCCACCTTAGCTGCAAGTCTGAGGGCCAGGTTATATTTTCAGATTGGTCAAGTAACCCATCATCCTTACGACTTGTAAAATAGGGCATTAGTATTGGAACAGAAGGGATCTGTACCGACACTGAAACCGCGTTGGGGTCTCTGTTCCAGCGGAGAGGGTAACTCGGATGATCAACAGGACTTTAAACGAGGAAGTGAGGAGAAGGGAAGTGAAAGAACTCCAAAATGTGTCATGAACAATTGGAAGCAAAACTGCAGTTTAGATTGTGGGTGTGGATTCAACTACAATGAAAAATATGAAAAAAAAGAAACTACGTGACAACTCAGGAGAGTTTATTAAAGACTAGAGGACACAAAATATTGCAGAGTGTTGTAAAGAGTTGGAAACCATACCTTAAACAAATTTGATTAACGAATAACAATGAGAACTGCGAGGATCAATACAGAACTAAAGGTGTTATGTGCGAAGTCATGGCATGTACGAAATAAGGGAAATGAATTTGTGGTGTAAAACAATACTGGCAGGCATGATGTCACGGGGATTACAGAGACACGGCTGCAAGGGAATCGGAACAAGGGACAAATTATCTACGGGTGAAGTTCTACATAAAATAGGGCAGTTTAGGCACTAAGTGTACGGTTGTGATTTTGTAAAAATGGAGCTACATTAATAACAATATACTAACTAAGATCAGGTGATAGAGAATCTGAGCGCGTGAGGATACAGAAAACTTAAACAAATCTAATCTGATAATTCTCTACAGATCTCCAAACCATAGTCAGGATTTTAGGCATACTCTGAACCAAGAGACAGACAAGCTGTGCAAGTAAGGCAAGATTACAGTAATAATGATTGAATAAAATATTCAGATATACTGGAAAAATCAGATTGGTCGTGGATCCCATCAGGACTAAGTCGTGGAACGTCTACGGGCTGCTTTTTTCCAGCACATTGTGGTGGATCCCATGCAGAAGAGACAGTTTATTATTTAGTACTGTGCAGTGATATAGATTTGATAAGGGTGCTTAAGTTGAAGAAACTGCTGGGGGCAGTGACCATGACATGCTGGAATGAACGTTTAGGGAGAATATGGATTCTGGTTTAACAGTATTACAGTTGAATAATGGCAAGTACAGCTGCATGATGGTGGAGCTGATAATGATTGACAGGAAGATCACAATAATTGACTGGAAGAAGGAATGACAGTGGAACAACAATGACAGTGGCTTCCGATAGAAATGAGAGAGAAACAGCAAAATTCTATCCGAGAGAAACAATTATATTAAAGAGAGGATGATGCAACTATTTGACGAGCGAAGTCAGGGACAGCATCCACGCAACAGTAAAAACAAAGGATTTGGTGACTGCCAGTGGGAAGGCAGGTGGAAAAAGTTCACAGAGGACATAGAACATAGAACATAGAACAGCACAGCACAGAACAGGCCCTTCAGCCCACAATGTTGTGCCCCCCTTTGATCCTCATGTATGCACCCTCAAATTTCTGTAACGATTAGCATATCCAGCAGTCTCTTAAACATCCCCTTATCCTTGCTTCCACAAAAGCTGCTGGCAACGCATTCCATGCTCTGGCAACTCTTCGTGTAAAAAACTCACCACCGGTATCCCCCTATACTTTCCTCCAACCAGCTTAAAACTATAACACCTGGTGTTAGCCGTTTCTACCCTGCGAAATACTCTCTGGCTATCGACTCTATCTATGCCTCTCACTATCTTTTATTCCTCAAGTAGGTACCCTCTCCTCCTCCTTTTCTCCAATGAGAAAAGTCCGAGCTCAGTCAACCTCTCTTCGGAAGATAAGCCCCCTAGTCCATGCAGCATTCTGGTAAACCTCCTCTGAACCCTCTCCAAAGCATCCACATCTTTCCTATAATAGGGAGACCAGAACTGGACGCAGTATTCCAGGTGCAGTCTAACCAAAGTTTCATAGAGCTGCAACAAGATCTCACGACTCTTAAACTCAATCCCCCAATGACGAAAAAAATAAAGTGGGAGATGATTAAATATGAGTGTAAGCTTGAGAGTAATGTTAGGAAAGATCGCAAATGTCTCGTTCCATATATAAAGGGCAATTGACACAATTGACTTTAATGTAGGCAACGCAGGTTAATAGTGAGGGGATACTTTTCAAGCTGGAGGCCTGTGACTAGTGGAATGCCTCAGTGTATGCCTCGTTGCTGGTCCCATTATTTAGTATTCATATGAATTGGAAGAAAAAGTACAAGGCATGAATGGAAAATTTGCAGATGTCACGAATAAGTGTCCCAGTGGAACGTGGGAAGGTTATCAGAAATTGTACTCGGACCTCGATCAGCTGGATAACTAAGCCAAGAATAGTCAAATGGAGTTTAATATAGATAAGTGGAAGGATTTGCTTTTAGGAAATTCGAATCAGGGTAGCTGGTTCATAGTGAATAGTGTGTGGTAGGCCTGAAGGAGTGGAGGCGAAGAGAAAGACTGTTTTCGTTCAGATTCTCTGAAAGCAGAGTCACAGATAGACAGGGAATTGAAGAAGCCTTTTGGTACACTGGCATTTGTCAGTCAGATCATTCAGTATAGAGGTTCGAAAATTATGTTGCAGTTGTACAGGATGTTGGTGAGGCAGCGTTTGGAGTATTGCATTGAATTCCATTGCTATCAGAGAGATATTATTTAGCTGGAAAGAACGCTGTAAAAATAATTGTTGTCAGGACTCAGGTGTCTGAGCTATATAACAGAATGGACAAGGTTGGATTTCTCTTTCGAGTGTAGGAGACTAAGGGAGGACCTTATGGACGTTTGTGAGAGCATGAGGAATGGATAGTTTGAATGTGCACATTTTGTTTCGCAGCGTTCGCGAATTGAGAGTGAGAATGTATCAGCTCAATGTTAGAGGAGAAAGAAAGGAAAAGGAACTAAGGGAGAACTTCTTTACTTAGAATATGGTACATATATGGAATGAACTGCCAGACGAACTTGCTGAGGCGATTCCGTTAACAACAATTAAAAGACATTTGGGTAAATGCATGAACAGGAATGTTAAGAAGGATATGGGCCATTTGCTGGGGAATGGTGCAAGCGTGGATGGACGTTCTGGTCGGAATGACCTCCTTGCCGGGGGTCTCTTTGAATCTATGACTCTCTAAATTAAAATAAAACTCACAATTTTGATCGCGGAGATCAAGTGTTAGTGTATTAGTAAATGTGTTTCTATGCTGCTGGTTCAACAAAACAAAACTGGTACTTAAAGCGAGTGCGAAGTTAGCATCACTATCAGACACGGTATTTGGTGCGTATGAGGCGGTAAATCCACCCATTTGAACTGCATCTGAGCTTGTGCCAACGTTTCATGAAGCTAACGAGGAAAACGGCATTGAGTTGGAAAGGATCAAACAAAGTATTTTTGATGAGGGTAAAGAAACTGAGAGGGATGTTTATGTTGGAGGAGAGTATGGAGTACTCATGAGGAAGAGTAGACAGTTAAAACAGCAAGATTCAAAGTCGAAATGATTGATAGTTATGAATTGGTTCTGAAGTCAAAGTTTGGCTTCTGACATCAATTTCAATCCGTGAGGGACAGAAATTGGGAAAAGAGAAAATCTGGTGTGGGAAGGAAAGGTTGGATCTCGGTGAGCATTATTAGGATGAAGGAAATGCTTCAATCTGAAAAAGAAGTTGAAACGCTCCCGCATTTTCACTGAACTGAAGTAGGACACGTGCAATAACAATGTTGGTGGGTTCAGAAAAAGCATGGGAAGCCAGAAGTAGGAAAACATATTAAGCGAGTGAATTTTGTCGAATTGATAAAGAAAATCAAAGTGGAGTCTAAAAGCCGACATCAGAATGTACAAGCCAGTCGGAGGTTGGATTACAAGGAAGTGCCAGATCTTTTCAAACTATATACCTGCAAAGCTTACTCGCACAGTAGCAGCAGGTAAAGATGTTACAATATGTAGATAAACAGGATCCTCTCAATCTTTGATGTTCAAAGATGAGGATGTACGTACCTCTGAAGAATAGTTGTCTGAATATATGAGAGGAATGGGAACTCAGTGTGAGAGAAGAATTGTTCAATAATGCAAATTGAGGCCAACGTGTTAAGTGAAGGGTGGAGAAGACGTTATAAGAAAACGGGGCAAATGATCAGTTCCAGGAATACAATCTGTCATAGCTGTTCATTTAGCTAGTTCAGAGTTAGGAATGCTTCCTACTCTGGTTGAATAGACCAGTACTGCAATGCTGAAAACCAGAGTCGAAAGTTGTGGCATTGGAAAAGTACAGCAGGTCAGGCAGAATCCGAGTAACTGGAAAATCCACTTTCGGGTATGACCACTTCACTGGGAATGTGGAGGGTGTGGACGTGGGCAAGGTATCCAAGTGTGTCCTATACTTGCTGTGGTTGGAGCAATGGAGTTCAAGGTTGGAGGTGCAGCAAGTGAAGGATATGCGCTGGGGGACATTATTAAATACGTCAGTGAAGAAATTGTGGTACTCGGGATACGAGACCGTCTGGGATACATTTGAAGTGGAATTGCACCCCGTGGGAGCAGATGCGGTGGAGACAGAGGAATCAGAGTAAGGGACAGTGTTATTACAGAAGGGAGGAGGGTTTACTCCACGTAGCTGTGGGTGTCCGCATAGCTGCCCGTGTTGGTTCAGTTGCCGGATTGATTATGGAGAGGTTCAGATAGGGGAGGGCTGTATCCGAGCTTGGTCAGATGAAGTTGAAGTCAAAGAGCAAAATGGTCGCAAAGTTGATGTACTGGTCCACGTTCTCGTGGGAGAACGAGATGTCGCTGATACGCTCATTAATGTAAGGGAGGAAAAGGTGTGGAATCATGCCAGTGTAACTGCCGAAGATGGACTGATCTACGTTTCCGACGAAGAGGTAGGTAGATGTAGGGCCATGGCTACCCATTTTGCCTGATGGAAGTGGAAGTTTTCGGATGAGAAATTGTTAATGGTGCGGACCAGTTCAGCCAATCGAGTGAATGTATCATGGTGGTATTGGAGTACTGGTTGGTCTAGCAGCAGGGAAGGAAACAGAGGGCTTGATGGATGCCCATTGTGAAGGTGAGGTGTTTTGGGCCGATGAAACAAAAGCCACGGAGGAGCTGGAGGTCGTGGGTGGTATCCCAATCGTGTGTGGGGTGTTCCTGGACCAAGGAAGAGCAGATGTTAAGCTATTACTGCAAGCATATCCCAGGATTTTTGCTGACTGTGTGGTAACAACAAATTACAAGTTGAAAAAGGTGAGAGTAAAGAGAACCTTCAAAGGGATTTTGAAGATACCCTGTTTGATTCGATGGTTGAAAGAAAACATGAGTAATGGGTGATAAAGGAGAGACCTTCAGCTCTGGAAAATTAACCGAGTTACGGCTGAAAGGTGAGAAACTGAAGACATTGATCAAAAAGCATAATTAAAAGAAAACGCTAGATGCATCTCGTATGTTGCCTTCTTAAAAGTTGTATCTTAATAATGAATGGAGGCCTCCACATATTCAGTCGGATAGAGATGGTCTGAAGTGCATCAAGTTATATTGCCAATGATATTCAGAAACGAAGTGCTGCGTGTAACACGTAAATTACTACGAGTTTATTTTGGAGAAAGAAAAATTCAAGCTGAAATATCAAAACAGTTTTACTGGCTTGTACTATCCAAGAATGTAATTGAATTTTGTCAGTCATGTTTTGTCTGTCAAGTAATTGGAAAACCGCAGGTAGTAGTAAAATTCGCATCTTTATAACTATTTCTGCATTTGAGGGACCTCTGACAAGAGTCTTAATTGATTTTGTAGGATTGCTTATGTAAGACAAAAAGCGGGAATCAATATGTGTTAACATAAATGGATATGTCCATGAGAATTGCAGACACCAATTCTTTACGCAATATCCCAGCTCAACCGAACCCATAGAGACCAAATGTCACAATTTGCACCAACATTAATCAATGATATAACTGACAGCTCAGGAATAAAACACTTCAAATAAAGTGCGCCCCATACAAAGTTTTATGGAGGGCTGGAAAGCTGGCGTCAGACATTAAATACCATGTTCGGAACTGACATTCAAGATTAATCATATGATTGTGATGAAGTAATTCCTTTTGTAGTTTTGCGAACAGAGATGCATGAAGTGAATTGAACACATACTGTCCACTTGAAATCGGTTTCCTTCATGAATTGAGAGGAAAAGTAAAATTGATTGAGTTGAAAATCGGAGACATAATTAAAAGACCACATTTTTGGGCTATGTGTCAAATTTTCGGGCACACTTAATAGAGCAGTGAAGATGGCTACACAACATTTAAAACTTTCACAGCATACAATGCAGGAAGCAGACACGAAATCGAAAACACTGCAAATTTGCAATTGTAGATCAAGTGTTAGTGGTACTTCCAGTGGCAGGTGAACCTTTAAAACCAAATCATGTTTAAAACCAAGGATTACTAGACCTTATCAAATCGAAAGGAGATTGTGAGCTGAACGAGTTGATAAGAACTCCAGAGAGAAAGAAAGATTGCAGAATGTGTCATGTGAAGAAGCACAAAAGTATTTTCACAGGGTAGGAAAACTAGAGGAGAATGTGTTATTGATTGCCAAAGAGAAGGAAGAACCATGTTCAGAACATTCTGAATTGGAATCTCCCCAAGGTTACTTACAGAATGGGGAACTTCAAAACTTGCGATAATTTGTTGAGTTAATTTTTTGTGGAAAATCGGAAAGACCTCATACACTTATAGCGATCGTTATGAAGATGTGGTTTTGCTGTATCTTTAAGAGAGTTCAAAGACAGCAGAAATACCTGACAGCACCAAATGTCCTGAACAAGATATAATGTAACATGTGGTTCAGTAACTGGGAAGCTGGTTGCATGGAAACGACCAAATAGATTTGAATTAGGTCAATCATTTTAAATTATACCTCCCACACAAAAAAGAAGAAACTTCAACTAAATCTGAATTTAGTATGTTGGCAATCTTAAAATTCAGTGACACAAACAGATGGTTTGGAGTTGTAAGACCAGGTTAAATTGAACAGTTGGGAGGAGAACTGTCACGCTATCAGCATCTGCAGGCAGCCCGGATAATCGCTCTTTTAAAGGTATATTTATCGAAAAGTGACCTGTGATACAGAAATCCCGAAGAAAAAGAGAAGATCGATGCAGAAAAGTTTCGAAATCTGACTAGTTTTGTAAACTTGAACTTTTGGAAAATCTTAATCGTGGAGGTTGAAAAAGATTAGTACTGTAGAAGGGCAAGTAAAAGAAAGGTTAGGGGGTTGAATTGTGAATAGTTGTTAGGTGAGTATCTCTGTTAAACAACAAGGGATAAAGATGTGAATGGTTACTTTAAATAGTTGTTGGCCTCTGTAATTTTCAAAGATTTGTGCAAGAGTTAAACTTCTCCGTGTTGCTGGTTTAAATTGAGCGGGAGGGTTACCCCGTGTGTATCACTGTTACAGAGCGAATCAGTTAGAATAAAGCTGGGAAATTTGACCTAATTATGCCTGATGTCGAAATCAGAGATGCTGTTCTGATGCAGCAACTTCCTTATCGGTATAACCCTCTAATGGTGGCAAATTCTGAAGACGATTGAATGCAAGATGACATAGTGAAAGTCGGTTACCGTGACTGGATCTCACTCATAGTATTGGTGTCAAATTCAGATGCATATCAAGCTTATGTATGAACTATTCCAAAGTTAATGAAGTACCAAAGTGTCATTCAGATACGCTTTCACATGAAGAAGACTATGTTGAACAGATTAAACAAGCTATTGATATTTCTGCGTGGATTTGCTCAGAGGATACTGGCAGGTACTGTTGTCTAAAATAACGAGTATAGTATAGGCTTTCCTCAGACAGAATCGATTGTCTCAGTTTAAAGTCAAACCATTTGTTATTAAAAATGCACATTTCGATGACTAACCAACAAAATCATTTCCAGCATACCAAATTGCACAGTAAATATTTATGACCTGGTGATTTTTAGGAGCACATGGAAAAAACATTTGCCAACTGTATCAGAATTCTTTAAATTACTTCTGGAGGCAAGCTTGGTGATAACCCTGGCTATCATTAACTTTACCAAAGCTCAAGTCAACTTCGTGGGTAATATTATTGTACATAGACAATTGCCCCTACGGAATGCAAAAACAAAGTTAAGTGGGAACTTTCCCATGCCATCGACAAGAAAAGCAGTACTATTGCTCGTATGATTAAGAGGATTTTATTCGCAATTCGCACCACGTTTTTGCAATGTGGCTGCTGCACTCACTGAATTACTGAAGTAACGCAAGACGTTTCTGTGAACGACAGATGGTCAGAAAACGCCTGCAAGCGGTGGTAACCATCGCCCCAGTATTAACCATACCTAATAACACAAATATTCAAGTTGTCTATTATTTCAAGTATGCGGATTTCAATGACTCGCTTGCGGGAAGACGATAAGAAGGCAGACCATCGTAGATTTTCTTTGCATGGTTATACTCAATGTAATATACATGTGTTGGAGTGTAATAACAGTATAAGCCTACAGGGGTTTTTAAATGAAGGCAATCTTGGATGCTGTTAGATCATTTCCTGTATTGACGAATGAGTGAAAAATCTGCTTGTTTGATGAGGTCAATCAGACGTTCGTTCTTTTTTCAGAAAGACAGAGGTTCCGAATGCCGGGAAAAATCTCCCTCAAAATGTTTTCAAAGCATATGTAACATGATGGCGAGCGGCTAGTTCTCCCAGTCCCGGTTTTTCTTTCTGCTGTTATTTTATAAAGCTTCAGCCTGTTTAGCTGGGGACCAAAGAACCGGCTGTATGCTGATTCTCTCTCTCTGTCTCTCTCTCTCTCTCTCGTTCTCTCTCAAATATCTACCTATCTCTCTGCAAGCCCTCTTCTGTAAGAATCTTTGCTTGAATGTATCTTTTTGCTCAGAGGGTTTTATCGGATGTTGCAGTAAATCGAATCATATCTTTGTTAAGTTGCATGTTCGTATCAGTTTGGTCTTCAAATAGTTAAGTCATTCTGAATTTGGTTTTGTTTTGTTTGTGTGTAAATAAATTCTGTATTGTTCACAGCTGAGTGTATTGACCAACTTCGATGCTCCCGGAGCAAACATCTGCATAAATCAATTCGAAAAGTAACGTTCTGGGCAAACCTTTCAAAATGCTTTGCGGAAGTCTTGATTTCAAAATTAAGTGTAAGTGGACATTATCACAATCAAAGAAGATTGACCAAAGTGAACGATTTGATAAGGATTCCACATAGAAAGCGATCTCACAGAATATGCCATGTGAATCTGCTCATAATGTGTTATGATTGGAATGGAAAACCAATGATGAATGATTAGGGTGTCGGTTTGCTCGCTGAGCTGGAGGTTTGACATCTTATTTATATAGATATAAATAGAAAGTAGGAGACAACATCTTCGCTTCATTTGGAGGTCGCCACTGATGATGCGACCTAGCCAGGTAATGAAACGTCTGGATATCAAACCTACAGCTCAGCGAGCAAACCTAAACCCTCAACCTCAACCTGAGCTACAAACCTTCACAAACCTTGCAAAACGAAGAATGTGTTACTTGTGACACAGGGATTACGAACCAAGGATTCTGAATTGGGCATTAATTACATTATCTTGGACAATGAGAAGTTTTCAAAAAGACTGAGATACATTGAGTAGCCTTGCAGAGGAAAACAGAAATGACCTGAAAGAGTAAGTGATGCTGTATGGCAAAATATGTGGAGTTGAGCTGTGGAGAGCTCATCTGATTATGCATGATGTAGAGATAGGAAATGCTCTTACAATTAAGCAGCATCCTTATCGACTTACTCCATTAAAATTAACACACGTTCATAAAGACATTAAACACATGCTCTAAGACAGCACATAGGATGTGAGTTGCACTTACCGGAGCTCATCCATTGTAATGTTGTGAAACCCGATTCATACCCAGCCGTTAGATGTAAACAATTGCAAAACCACTGCAGGTACAAAATGTGATTCTTCGCTGATTCCGCAATACAGCTTTGCATTGAAAAGGTCAGAATAGCTAGGTATATTTCTGTTTCAGAATATATCAGAGGATGCTGACGGGTGTTTTTTATCTGAAAAAGTGAAGACAATTTTCGTTTTTCAAACAATGAATGAACTTTAGCAATTTAATTCATGCTATTTGATATGGAAAATGTGGCATCACATTTCAGAGACACAGCAATAGAGTCATTTCCATATTACACAACTGCGTGGTGTACATTGAAGAACTTTTTTTTGTCACCAATGCAATAGAAATTTTCAGAATGTATTGAAATTATTCGTTTGACTTTCCAAGGCAAGCTAGTTGACAAAGCTGACTCAGAATGAATTCGTGAAAGTCCAAGTTATTATCCTGGGTTTTGTTCTTGGATATGCACAAATGACTTAAGGAATGTGAAAACAAGAGTACGTGTGGAGTTCCCCATGCGGCGATAAAGAGAGTCATATTATATTTCCTCAGATTTAGTGGGTTTCATCGGAAATTCAGAACAAATGTTAGGAGAGCGTCTGTTTCAGTCCAAGTTTAATATCTGTCTTGCCTGGGAAGCTTCTAAAACAGTCTATATGCTCTCACGTAGTGAGGTAATCAATTATACAATCTGTGAGGATGGGATGCATCGTAGCAAGACAGAAATTGAGGAAGCAATATCACAGGTCAAGATGCTCAAGAAGAATGTTGGGAGGCAAAGAGTTACAGAGGATGAGAGTCACAGTAGTGGGATGTTGATGGTGCTTTGAAGGCAGCAGCACGGATATAGAAAATTCATGAGATGATATTTGGATATTGTCAGATTGCAAGTAATATATGATGGAACTGTACATATTATTGCGTTAGGTCCAGAGGGAGAATTGTGTGCTGTTCCATGCCACTTACTCCTCACTTTATGTTTATACACTGTGTTGTCATATATGTCTTCCATATGGAAGATAATCTCACAATCTTATCCATCAATAACTCTCTTAATTTTGTACATCACAAGTAGACCCACAACGGCATCATGTGCCTCCAGGGGAACAAAGACGGACTGCCCAGTCTTTCCTCATATCTGAGATATTTATTTGCAACATCGTGGTGAATCTTCCCGGACACATCCCGATGCAACCACATCCACTACAATGTGGCGAACAGAAATAAACACAGTTTTCCATCTGAGAAAGAATCAATAGTTGAAAATGTTGCAAAAGGAATTTTCTGCTTCGATATTCCTCACATTGGCTAAAGAAATAAAGCTCCTGTATGGCTTCTTCATCATCATGGAATCCCCACAGTGTGGAAACCGGCCATTTTCCGAACACGTCCCCATTGGCCCGCCGACGTGTATCCCATCCAGAGCGATTCTTCTGCGCTATTGTGCGACGGTTCCGCTACCTAATGTGTCTCACCAACACAACTCTGAACACGACGGCTGATTCAGCTTGGCCAGTTCACCAAACCCCGCTGTCGAACCTTGTTGACATATGAAGGGATGTTTGCCTCATACACTATGATCTCTTTGTTCGTCGGTGGTCCCTGGCGACTTTCCATTCGTTGTTCCCATCCATCGCTTATTAAACACCCCAAAATTAATCATCGTGCACCTTTAGGGATTAATTGTATCTGCCATTGCTGTGCACAATTTAGTTGCTGATCAATACCAGACAATCTGCTGAAGCAATCCATGTCACGTTCAACAGTAATACCAAATTTCAAGTCATCTGCAAACTCACGCATTATGCATTCTCCATTCACACCCAAGTTGTGATTGTACAGTTCAAAATAGGGAAATTGGGAAATATTTTGAAAATAACGGAGCTTCTATTTGAAACGCGTTTCAGGAAACGTATTTTTCTCTCTCACTTCCTCAAGTGGTAGCGAATGGAGGAAATTTAAATTGTTAGGTGCACTCTTGATAACCAGGTGACTAATAAATAATCGGAGAATTGTAAGATTGCAGAGTTGAGGAGTAAGTTGGAAAGGTATTGAACTTATTGCTTGTGACTGTGTGTTGGGGAACGAGTCACCACGAAGCACTCAGTTGCCTATTCTTTTCCTTGTGTGGTTGGGTGACTTCAGGGAGAGAGATTAGTGGCCTCTCGTACTGATACATGGTGTCTGTAACAGGGAGGTCCTTTATGTGGGTTTTGCTCTCTTAAGGTTTCTTCACCTTGTGATGGAAGCCAAACCTGGTCAGTACTTTCCCTTTGCATTTGAAGAACGACGCCAAGAATTGATGAAACTGGATATGTCTTGGCGTTCGAAGAGCGAGCAGCACACATTTTGTCTCCTTCTCTATTCCCAGATTGTCCAGAAACACTCCACAGTCAGTTCGTTCAGCCACGGCGACTAACCACTCGAGAGCCATCCGAGTGTCCAGGTCGTTAAGACTGCCAGAATTGCATAGAAAGCTGTCCTTCTCCGTGCTTAGCTGTGATAGGTCATCCTGCCCTCTGGATTCGAGACGAGGGAGCCGACGTCGGCCGGCAGCACAAGGAGCTGCTGACCAGTGCCGCGATTTCGTTTTTCAGCAAGTAGAAGAAGTGGAAACTGCCGGTCAATTCCTGGAGAAGCTGGATCATCGGCCTTATGAACGCGCTGTTATGACACGTGGAAATAATCCCTCCTGATTTAAATCCAACACACAGAAATGTTTCACACCGTGCTGTAATCTGAATATTCGACTGTCAAAGAACTAACCCAAACGTTACCATGGAATGAAAAAAATTACAACTTTCTTATTTAAAGTGTAAGACAGAATAATTAACTGGAATCTACTTACAACCCCATTTCTCTAAAGGATCTTTTACGTTCCCGTTGACAACACTGGTCCGATATAACTACCTGACTCAGAATTAGAGAAAAATTCAAATTTCAAAACCAGCCACCTATCCAATTTTCCCTTCGTTTCTTCCTCTGTAGATTTCCAGGGTCGGTGTCAATAATTTTCGCTGTGGAAAGGTACCTGCCAGACAGTTCTTACTGTCAGCCTTTATCTGTTGGGCTTTTTGCAGTTCTTCTCCAACTCTTCATTTTATTTCGCTGTTTTACATCAAGGCATGGATCATTTCAGTGCTGTCATCACTGTTAAAAAACGACATTTCAAATCGATTGAAGTTTGGTATTTTGCAGCATAATTTAATCTGTTTGCCGAATTTGCATCTGTTTCTGTTGTCTTCGGGCAACCCCCCTCCTCCAACTGTTTGACCAAATGTTTCACTTTTACTTTGTTCAGAGCACTTGGTGCTGTGCCAGGTTACCCTGCTCACCTTTAACGTTCTTAAAGTGACAGTACCGTTTACCCCTTCATAACACCTCCGTCCTTAAGAAACAATGAACCATCATAATGAAAAGATGTCTGCTTTGTAGGAAGCAAAAAGATTCCCGAACATACAGATAACTTTAACTTAAGGTCGCCTTAACCTCTTCCCATATACTGCGGGATATGAATCATTCAATGAAAAAAATCTTAGCTAAGTTTTATCAATCAAATCCAAAATACCGCATCTGCGATTACATTCATACGACCCGCAAGATTTACGATTTTTAAGTTGAAACTCTGCAACCTAAGCTTGCAAAGGAATAGTCGCATATTCTTGTATTGACAGCTTTTTAAGAATGCAAGAGGATTGTTTGCTGCATACGCAACAGTCTTGGACAAATCGTTCGTGTCATACATTTTAAAATATGTAAGGTCAGTCCCAAACTCAATAGCTCCTCTCAATCGCAGAGTATTTCCACTGCTGGATGTTGCACTTCCTCAAAAAGTAACCAACTGCCAGTTCAATCCCATCCTCATCTTGCTGTCACAAACCAGCTCCAACTCTGATGTCACGAGCGTCAATGCCGACTATAAAAGGCATTGAAACGCTTGGTGCTGGTAAAACGGGTTTGGTGATCAACAATACTTTCAAAAGATCGAATGCCTGCTGGAGTTTTTTCTGTCTATTGAAACTTAGTTTTCTTCTTCAGAAAATCGATTAACGGTGCCATTGCACTTCTGATGTTTGAAACAAACAACTGATAGAATTTGCTAATTCTCAGAATTGAAGCTTTCTTCGAGTTTTGTCATGGAAACTCCTCTATGGCCTTCGTGATAACTATCCGTGGGGTCAACCTTCCAAGACTGGTGTTATGCCTCAAGAACGTCACCTCCGCTTTAACGAATTCATATTTGTTTAAGGTTACCATGAGTTTTGCTTCTGGTCGTCATTTAAAGTGCTCCCCAACTGTAACATGAGACTCTGCCAGAACTTACTAAAGATCATAACATCATCCACATAGACTGCACAGTTTGCTAACCCGGCCACAATTCCATTAATGAGTCTTTGGAATGTGGCTGGGGTGTTCTTCATTCCACAGAACATCAAGTTAAACTTATGTCGTTCTTTTGGTGTTACAAATGCAGACATTTCTTTTGCCGTCCCTGACAAAGTTACCTGCCAATACCTACGCAATACTTTCACCTTGTTGATGAAACTGGCCTATTAATTTTCTCGATACAGTCCTCCAATCTAGAAATTGAATTTGAGTCTGGTCTTGCAACGGCGTTGACATTCCAATAACTCACGCAGAATTGCTCTGTCCCTTCTCTTAGTTCTGGAACTAAGACAATCAACGAACTCCACTCACTCTGGCTTGGTTTGATGGTATCCTCTTCAGTCATGGCCTTTACGTCCTTCAGTATCTGTCTGACTTTGATAGGATTAAGCGGTTTGGGCTTGTTTCACTGCAGCAGTATTACCTACATCTACTTTATATAAAATATCATTAGTCCTCTCCCAATGATACTTATGTCCGAAACTGCAGTAACAAATCTTTCAATTACATTCCATGGTCTTGAGACAGGTCGCTTACTGACCTATCCCACTCCTCAAGATCTTCCTTACTTTTTAATCTATTTAGAGCCACATCAACAACTACATGATCTGGATTTGATTCCTCACTTTACGGGGCAATTAACTAAAACCTCTTTCTCCAGTTCTTTCTCGTATACAACGGTTCAACATGTTCAAATGACTGACTGATGTTTTTGTTTCGATCTGACATCTTTACTAGTTAGTAGACCTGACTCAACGTTTTCTCAGTTTGATAGGGACCACTAAACTTCACTTTCCAGGGATCTCCTGTCACTGAAATGAGCACTGCCACGTCATCCCCTCGGGAAAACATCAGGTTCTCAAAGCTTTGATCTGCCACCTGCTTCATTCAATACTGAACACTTTTGCAGTTTATTTATTAACTCACCTATTCGATTTAGTCTCCCCCTCAACAATACATAATCCTACTGTGGGATCTCCCAATTTTGTCCTGCCAATTTTTCTTGAATTAACCTCAAGCGCCTCTCACTTTATCACCGAATATTAACTGGAAGGGAGTGCACTGAGTCGTTTTGTTTGCTTTAGCTTTAACTGCAAACAATGCGATTTGGATACATTTAGCCCAATAATTTCCTTTAATCCTAACAGTCTGCTCACAACAACGTCTGTTGCTCCTTGTGAGTCAAGGTCTATGCACTGGATTTAAAGTGTTATATACTTAAGCTACCACAACATTCTTAGACAACGTAGAATAGAATTTGATCTTTGGTCTAAGAAAATCTCTCTGGGTTGTCCATTCGCTATGAAGAAAGCGACTAACTCCTCTGTTACCTTTTTTCCCTTGATCGTCCACAATGTAATTGCCTCAAGAGAACTGGTAGGCATATCCATTACGGATAACAATTATCACTTCCGATCATTAGTCTAGGGATGGGACGTGCACATTCACTTGGAACCCGTGTGACAGGTTCTTCGAAGGCTGGAATTGGATCGAATTCCATTTCAGGCTAACAACATTTGTTTGTACTTAAACCTGAGTCTTTAGTGACGTCCTACCGGCTGTTAATGTGGAACCCATACACCCCCTGTCTGTATGCTACTAGAAAAACAATCTGGCGCACTTTGGCCCATTCCTCCTCTGCACTAACCTGCTGTCGTCTCCATATGCATCTTAAGATTCTATGTTTCAGATAAATACCCTCTGCAATATTCTCTGCCTCTTTATCAGAGCATGCATGCACACACACACACACACACACACACACACACACATATATATATACTTCATCGTCTTGTGTTGCAATTGCAAGCCTCTTACCCTTTTAGGGCAGAACATTTCTGTCTGACCCTCCGCCTGTTCAGATTTTAATACTGCATCTTTACATCAAACAGGGTTTCCGCGAACTGAACCTCAATTGCTTCATCTTTGTCTTTATTTTTGCTTCTTGCTCGGACTTATGATGGTGGGATCTGGTTATGACACAGTCTCGGAAAATTCCAAGATGTTTCTGTTTTGACTCTTCAGTTCCTTGGTCTTCCTTGGGTTTCTGCACAACAACAGGTGTCATTCCGCATTGGATCCTGCTAATCATGCCAAAGATCAAATTGAATTCCTAGAACTGACACTCTGTCAGTCATTCCTACTGTTATTTCCCCAGTCTTGAGTTTCTACGATAACCTGATCTAACATAGGAGAAAGCTAAATTGCTGTTCATCTCTCCGACAAATTTCTACACTCTCGGGTAACCGATCAGAAAGAGTGCATATTCGCTGAGTTAATCGTTACAACGTCTGGTTTGATCCTGTATCCCTCAAAATTGTATTTTTTTGTCATTCTGTCCGCGGTCTTTCTGAACAAACTTTACAAATAAGTGCATTCTTTGTTGAGATCAGGTACAACATCCATTTCAAGCCCCTGCCCTGGCTGTGCTCTCTTCTGCAACTCCTCCATTGGGATTTCATTTACTAACTTCACTGATACTGCTGGCTTAGCTTCATTTACCATATCTTTTCCCACAGTGCCTTTCTTTATCGACCAGCAATGTGACCGTCAGTGTCCGACATTCTGGCACTGAAAACATACTTTCTCAGTGCCCTCATGAAACCACCACCACTGTAATTGTCTGTGTCCCTCTCCATTACAGTAAAAACACCTGAAGCCTTTCACCCCCTTGGGCTTCTTTAACATGTGGTAAAATCTTATCAGTTCTCTCTAAACATTCTTTCATGGGGACGGATCCCCCTCAAAGGAAGAATTTCACCAACATGTATTCATCTCGTAGTCATGTTGCCCTTCTCACTTCCTGAAGTTTCTGATCCTCCATGTGAATTCCTACGACCTCGAGAAGTGAGTTTTCAAACTCCTGCAGCAGAATGTTCTCTCGGAAAGTGTCAATGGTCTTATCGATTTTTAAAGCACGCAGTCATCCATAAAAAAAATGACTGTTTAGTTCTTTCAAACTCAACAGAAGGCTGACCTGGTTTCCCTCTTTACATTTTAACCTGCTGCCTGTATACTTCTGGTGCCAATTTATAAGCACTGACAATCTCCGATTTCACCTCTTCACAATTACTTGACCCCTCATCTAACAGCACAGCAAATATCTCAAAAGCCTTGCTTACCAGCTTAGTCTGAAATAGCATTACTCATAAATCTTCGGACCACTCAATCTACCGAGCCAATATGTGTTAAATCAAATAATGAAGACTTCACCATCTTCCTCATCAAAATGTAGCATAATTTTGACATATTTGTAGTAATTACCAAGTTTTATATCAGTCTCTATCCTGTCAACTACATTTTGCTAATACGTCAAATTTAAACAAGCAACACAGAAAAGAGGCTAACCCGTGCTGTAATCTGTTAAAATTCGAGAGGCCAAGGGCTATCATAATAGTCAAAATTTAAAATAAACACATCGGTTCTTTTTAAAAGTCTAACAGAGAATAATCAACTATGTGCAACTCCTCTCTCTGACACATTTCCCTCTCGTTGACTCGTCCAATAAAACACCTGATTAAGATTTACAGGAAAATTCCAATCTCAAAACCAGCCGCATGTTGATTATTTTATTGGTATCTTACTCTATAGATTCTCCATCGAGGTCTGAGTCGATGTTTTTCTCTGTGCAAACTCCTTCACTAGCTCTCAGAGAATTCTGACTCGCAGACTACGTCTGTTAGTCTTTCGGCATTTTGTTCCCAACTCTTCAAGTTGTTGAATATTTGTACCAATCGTTCCATTGGTTTTAATACTGTCAAAATACCAAATGCAAACTTTATTGGATTTTAGAATTTTGTGTACAATTTAAACTGACTGGACGAATTCGAATTTTTATTGGTCTTATCGCAACCCCGGTATGTTAACTGCTGGACCAACATTACATTATAAATTTTGCAGCACTCTGTGTCCTTGCTGAGTCCTTCAGTCTCTTAAAGGTACAGTACATCTCTGTAACTTCATAATATGCGAAACAGGTTTGACGATTATTTGGAAGATCACGTCTTGATTAAAGATAGTCAGCAAGACTTTGTGAGAGACAGATCATGCTTCACAAGATTTACTGAATTCTTTGAGAATGTGACAAAACACGTTGATGTAGGTGTAGCAGTGGTTGTGATGTACATGAATTTAAGCAAGGCGTTTAATAAGGTTTCCTACTGTAGGCTCATTAATACAGTAAGGAGGTGTGGGAAACAGGGAAATTTGGCTAACTGGATACGGAATTGGTTGGCCCATATTCGAAAGAGAGTGGCGATTGATTGAAAGTATTCAGTCTGGAGCTCAGTGACCAGTGGTGATTCGCAAGGTTCAGTTCTGGGACCTCTTCTCTATGTGATGTTTATTCATTTCTTGTGTGAGGAAGTGGAAGGGTGAGTCAGTAAGTTTACCAATGACACAAAGCTTACAGATAGTGGGGTGCAGACATGTTTCAGGTTACTATGGTACGTTGACAGGATGCAGAGCTGTGCTGAGAAGTGGCAGATTGCGTTCAACCTGGAAACGTGTGCATTGATTCTTTTTGGTAGATCTAAACTGAATGCAGAACGCAGGGTTGAAGATAGGATTTTTGGCAGTGTGGAGGAACGGAGGAATCTTTTGACCTCATCCACAGTACGGTCAACTCTAATACCCAAGTTGCCACGGGTGTAAGAAGGCGTCAGGTGTGTTGGCTTTCATTGACACCGGATTGAGTTTGAGGGGAGTTAGGCTATGCTATACCAATAAATTGTTTATATCCCTGTCAGAACCTGCCATTTCACCTCTGTTTATGTCGTCAGAACTTTGGGGACGGGACGATCACTTCAGTACTCCAAATTGTTACTACTGTACCGGTGCAATCTTCTCAGTCTATCTCGTCGCCTGAGGTGTGGTAACCGTCCAGTGAAACCAACGCCAGTTTCTCCGCAATCTTAGGATTTTGCTACTTTATAAGGGTTATTTGCCTTTTATTCCACAGTCGTCATAAAGGCACAGGCTCTGGCTGTCTAGTCAGAAAACTGCAAATCAGTAAGGCAGTGTGAGCTCGCAGACGGTGTGTCAGCTTTGATCGAACAACGATGTCGAAATTTGTTCACGAAAGTAAAAACAACGAAAATACAGATATCTCAAGGCAATGATTCACAAGATCATTTCTGAACGCTAATAGATATTCCAAACTGCGAAGGAGGAAGACGAAATCAAGAAGTTGCAATATTGCTTCAAAATATTGGAATAAGTTAATAATCTTGCATTGTTTAGCCTTATAAAGGCACATGCGCATCAATTTGGATCAATGCTTGGAAGAATGTGCACGAGTGGAATTGTTCTCAAAGCGAAAATATCGGGGAGACAATGCACTGTTAAATTTATATTCATTCGTCGAGAACATTTAGTCTGAACATGTGACAGACTTATTGGAGTTCACAAGACGATCTTACATCAACGAAAATTGTTACGATTACGCATTCTCAGGAAATGAAATGAAAAGTGTCTTGTTCAAAGACGTTTAGGTAAGATGCGACTTTGTGACTGTATTGTTGAGAACATGCCTTGGTGCCTGCAGCCGGGAATCCAATCAGAAGCATATGAGTGTAGATAAGTAGACCAGAAGTCCAGATGGTGACTGGCATACGGTAGTGGGAGAATGGGTTAAAAATTAAGGCATAAAAATGATGGTGGAAATAAAAATTGCATAAATTGCTCCATGTACCAGCTGTTAGTTGTAGCAGAATGTAAAGTGTTTTTATTGTTTATTAATTCATAGTACGAGGGTATCTCTGGATGGACCAGTACATATTGCTCATTCTTAATTATCCAGAAGGCAGTTAAGTGTTTAATGTTCAATTGACTGAAATAAAGCAAAGGATCAACTCTGGTCACTCGAAGAAGAAGGAGGATAATGAAATGGATTACGATTGTACATTATCGCTCAACCTCAAAGTAATGACCAAACTCTGATTATTTCTCGATTTCATTTTTAAAAGCCTAAATAGGGACAACAATGAGAAAAAATGAACCATCCCTGAATTGCAATGATGCCGAGACGTTCTGATGCAATTTACAAGGCACCAAATCAATCAGGCAAATTTCCGAAAGAGTTGTGGATACATGAATTCTGAAACAAAAGCCGGAATCGGTTGAAATTCTCAGCAGTTTGGCAGCCTCTTTGCAGTGAAATCACGGTAAAAGTTTCTATTCCAGTGGCCCTTCATCAACTCTGATCGCAGATTGGAAAATGATTTTTTTTTTGCATAAGATGGAATGTGGGAGGTGGAGAGAAGGGGACTATGAGATCAAATGATAGTTAGAGATAGTGAACGATGCTGCTCCAGTTACAACGCTATGTTGCCGTTTTCATCAGAGACATCGTAAAGGCAGAGGTTCTGATATGTCTGGAACTATCCATTTGAAAATATTTTACGCATGTTTTCTTACAAAAAGCATTTATACAACGTGTGGGGAGTAACCAGCCCTCTCCGCTGAGGTTATTAGGGAGCGGTTTGTTTGGCGCTGTTGGTTCGGTTTTATCTGTGGTTTAAGGGAAGCACCTCCATGCTGATCATTTGGTTTTCTGCCATTTGTCTCAAAACCCTGTATTTGATCGAACATTTTTTTGACAAGGTGGTGTTGATGGGGATAATACACTTTTCTTCGAGCAGCTTATTAATTTGTAATAGAGTCAATCGGGCTTTAAGATCGTTTATGTTCTTCCAACTGAGCCACAGAGGCAAATTCAAACGTGAAGAATGCGTATCGCAACTTCAGTAGATGCACGCTCGAATTTTCTCCAATTTGCATTTCTTGTTTTATTCCACCTACTGTTTCAGCCAAAATAAACCTCCCTGATTCTACTTGTGTGACGACTGTGATTATGTAAATGAGTGATTTCCCCGAAGGATTGAAGTATGTACAAATACAGATTCCCTTCGACTCTCTCCACTCTGTGTACTCAAAGTTTTCAGCTTCTGCAGACACCATACACTGTCACATGAAATGGAGAAGCCTGCAATTCTCCTGGTGAAAGAGTTTTATTACCCATTACTTGCATCTGTAGCTGTTCCTGGTGAGTGCATTCTGCTTTTTTAAAACAAATTTTCCTAATCAACTTCTTTCGTGACACCGTTTATTAATACCTAACATGTAGAACTGTTTATCTCACTTGCGTTTTATTCACTGTTTTTGCTTCATCTCTTTCGTGCGATCATACTGATACCGTGTATATTTGGACTGCCTTGTTATCCCTTTCAAGCTAATCTTCGCACTAGATGACAAAATAGATATTGGATGTCGTTAAGCACATGAAATTGACTGACATTGTCATATTTCATTTAAATCTGGCACTGACATATTATTCACTGCTTTTCTTTCTATTTCATAGCGAACTTGGCCACAATTTGGATTCTTTCACAAAGGAAATGTGGTCTTTCCAAATGTATCACTGTTTACATGGTGGCCATGGCAACAACGGATCTACTGGTCCTGATCAACAATGTAATATTCTATCACATCTGCAGTTACTACTTCCCTTTTTCATTTCTGTCCCATACTCCTGTTTGCAGAGTCATTATATACATGACCGCTGTCACTCCCGATTTATCTGTTTGGTGCCTTGTTTTTTTCACACTTGATCGATTTGTCGTGATTTGTTGCCAGAAATTTCAAACAAAATATTGCACCGAAAGAACTGCAATCATTCTGGTAATTACGATCACGATTGTGATCATAATGAAGGAACTTCCCGTTTTGTTTGCTTATGAACCTGAGAAAATTATTAACAACGTGCAGTGGGGCTGCCGGTCAAGTGCAGCTTTTTTTTCATCTTCTGCAGGTGTATGTTATGTCTGGTTTTACAGCGCCTGTGTCATTTGGATTCCCTTCACTTTGATTGCCTTATGCAATACATTAACTGTCCAACGCATTGCACTGGCGAATAGAACCCGCACTGAACTCCGCAGCTCTAAGAGTGGAAATCGGTGTGACTCAGAAATGGAGAACCGCAGAAAATCCATCATTTTATTACTCTCAGTATCAGTAAGTTTTCTCTTGCTCTGGTTGACAAATGCCGTGAGTTTAGGTGTTACAAAAATAACAAATACTGTTTATTACAAAGGCAAGTTCACAAATCCTGAATTTGTCGCCATTGAAGTGGGAGACATCTTGAAGTTTTTCACTTGCTTCCTGAACCCTTGTATTTATGCAGCAACCCAGAACAAATTCAGAGCAGAGCTTAAAAGTATGGTAAAATCTCCGTGTGTATTAATCAACTTAAATTTCTACAGAAGTCACAAAAAATAAATTTCGTCGAGAAATGGTTCTGCCTTCAATGTTTTAGTTTCAGGTCTTTCTCCATCATAAATTTGCCTTATTTCTGGTAAAATGTAACATTATTCATTTCTACATTCACATATCTTGAACTTTCCAGAGCACATTCGGTATGTATGTTGTTTTATTTTTACCATATGAAAAACAAATGGTTCCATTTCAGCCACTGAATTCGAAGAATTCTATTTGAAAACATCAATCAAATTCATTTAATCTGAAATGCATTACGGCATGATCACATGCCTTGTCAATTCTCGTGGACACTGTATCAGAATATTCTATTCCATGGACACGTTATGGGAGAGATGTCGTCAATGAAAAATGTGACAGGATATTCAAAGACAGCAGATGTCATGTGGAGGAAAGTGCACACTCTCACTAACCCTAATTTGTACAACAGTATATTTTATTGCATTATCAATTTAGAATTAATGGAGAAAATCAACATGTCTGGCAAAATTCCGAAGAGAGGCATCGGCGTCAAGAGGCCTATCCAAATAGTGGGGTGGGAGTTGCTGAGACCAGTGGAGGGGGAATGCAGTCAATGCAATGGGGGCTATCCATATGATGGGATGCAGAGGGTGTAAGAAAAACAGGAGGACTGCTGGGATTATGGGAACCTTCCATTGTTCTCAAACACTCTCCCCCAACACCTCAAATGGTCCCAAACAACCCGGAATATCTTGCCCACACCACGCATCTCTGCCTTCCACAAGGACCATTTTCTTTCCAAATCCTTCGTATGTGCCACACTCCTTCCATATCTCCTCCACCTGTACATTTCTCTGTCTCTAGAAAAGACGCAACAGCTGTCATCAAAACATTTCCCTCATCTCCATCCAAGGTACGAGGCAGGTGAGACACATGTTCACCTATACCTCCTCCAACCTTGTCTACTGAAACTGATAGTTCCTGCTTGTTTTTTTTTCAGAACCAGTCTGTTTGACACCAATAATCAGGTTTTATCTGGAGACCAAAGAAACCAGCTCCATGTTGATCTCTTGTTTCCTGCCATTTCTCTTGTAAAGACCTGTGTTTGATTTTACCCTTCATTGCCAATGGAATGCTTACTAGGACTATGCACTTTTTATCGAACACCATCATTAATTTGTGATATGGTTAAACAGTTTGTCAGATAGGTTATGTTATTCCAAATCGTGTTCACTTTTGTTCATGGTTTTTCCGGTAGTCCGTGAATAAATTTTGTTTCGTTTAAAACTTTCCCAAGATAGAAACATTCTGTGAACAGATCACTAGGCAAAAAAAGGAAAAATAAAGCCCAGATTGTGACATGCAATACTCCAATCCAGAATGGGAAGAAAAATCTGATCAAAATGTAGTCAAAAAGCCGCTAAGAGATGTTCACTGAAATTTCCAAATGTTTAAACTCCAACAGCGTCCGAATAAATCTAGAGTGAAAAAGCAGGAAGAAACTAGAACGTTTCCTTTGTGACACAACTCAGGTTGTTCTATTTTTGCCAAGATTATAAAATAAGGTCAAAGCTTCGGAAGCTGAGTGATCGAGTGGTCTTCAGTAGCGAGGTCCGAAAATCTCATTCAACCCCTTTGTGAAAAGACATCAGGACAAAGGGAATTCTTATTGCGACTGCATCAGCACAATGAGGACTACAAGTGGCTGACTATGGCTATTTTGTGGGATATGCACTTGAGATGATGATGCCTGGTGTGTGGGGTTGACGAAAATCATCGGGAAGGTGCTGGATCTCAAGGATTGTTGAACTGGATATAACGTGTCAGTATTCCCATTCGGTAAAAGATGTACTGATTTTCCATATTGCACTGATTTTCACTGCAACAAGCCTGAGACAGGAACGGCCGCCCGAATATTCGATGGTATGTTGAAATAAAGGGCAGCATGGTCATGTATTTAGACAGAAGCTAATAGTACAAAACACAGTAATATGGTCTACGTTTCAGTTCCCCAGTGTGCAGTGCAGGACATTGTAATCAGTGAATAAAGAAGGCTCGATTGCCTGAAGGCAAGTTACAACCTTGTCTGGAACAAGAGAATGTCAGGAGTGACAGAGTAAACAGACTGGAGTCAAACAGTCTACAACTGCACAGGTGTGTGCAATAAGACTGCAGGGTGGATTTGGGAGAGAAGAAGGAGTTGTTATGGACAAGGCCAGACCACCTCAGAAATATGTTAAGTATGTAACATCGACCGTAATTTTTCATATTTTATAGGCAGATACGAAGTGGATATTCCAGGTATGGTGCAGCTGGTCAAACCACTCGGCTTTAAGCAAAACAGAATCTATTTAAACACAACTGTAAAAGCACATCCAAAAGAACAAGGAATTTAGATAAACTTAGGTATTGAAAATCTTAACTGACTCGGTACAACAAAAAACATATCAGACACCTTTTAATGAGCAGCCACTGCTTCAGGAGCCTCCGGAATCTCCACAAGGGGGAGAGATAGAGAGAAACTGAAATGTAATTCCAAGAAAGAAAACATCACCGTAACCTTTCGGTTTCTGAACTCTTCCACTATTAACCTGTCATTGTCAATATTGTTTATAATACTGGATGCATATTTTGCGTTGTCAGTCAATGTGTCTAATTTACATTGTGCACGATTTGCACTTCATGCTGCAGATTCTCCGATGCTGAACCGAAACTGCAATGTATGCTCTGAATCAATGTGCGTTCAGGCGGCAGGTGAAGATGGTCCTGGAATATCCCCTAATATATCATTCAATCAGAAATCACAGGCTACTCAATAAATCCAGAACTTTACAATATCAAATCAAGTTTGCAGCAATGAAACAGCCTGCCGCTCTGGTCAAATTCTCTGCGTAGTTCTGTCTTGTCCTATCTTCTCACACAGGTTATGGGTCACGTTTCAACGTCTCTGTCAACTTTATGCAAGCAGTTCACTTCCCCTGTCGACAACTTCAACTTGTGATTTAAAAGGGTGTTCATTTAATATTGCCAAGCGGCAGAGCTCACTGGTGATTTCGCATTTTTGTTTCAGGGGCTGAGCGAATTAAAGACAGATTAAGATCCAATGCGTAGTCCTCAGGGAAGGTGAGGTGATCGGGAATGAGTTCAAGAGTTGGGGTCAATAGCCCTGCTCTAACTTGCACTTCTGAAGTTACGACACACTCTGCGCCTTGCCCTCCAACTCATTGCTCCATCCACGCTTGAAAGTTCTCTTTCCCAAACTCTGTCACCGCCTTCTGCAAAGTCCTCCCATTTGCTAACTGTCTTCCGTTCTTACTTCCCCCTCCTTCATGCGTCACACTCTCTGCCTCGTGAACTTTCTCACTACCGGGAGTTCTTCTGAGCTAAAAATGTCTTCACTACCCCCATATCTTTCCTTCATCCATTTGTCACTCTTCGACCTTTTCCTTCCTCTACCTCCATAGTTGTTCTCTCACTCTGTCTCCTTCCATCTCTCAATCGCTCTCTTTCCCTTACTCTCCTGCTCTTTTGCACTTCTGTCTGTCTCGCCATTATTACAAAAGAACAAAGAAGAGCACATCACAGGAACAGGCCTTGCGGTCATTCAATCATGATCCACCATATTTTGTCCTTCCATTTTAAAGCTGTGTTCACTTACAGGACCCATACCACTCAATTCCCTTCCGACTCATGTATTCGTCCATTGATTGCTGAATACAACCATTGTGTCTGCTTCAACTATCTCCTCTAAGTGTACGTTCGAGGGATTCACCAACACAAGTTTGAAAAAAAATTACTCGCACATCTCATTGAAACCAACCACCTACACACCTTGAACACATGGCCCCCTTCACCCATAGATAAAGCTTCATAAGTTGCATATCCATCCCATTCACAATCCTATAACGTCTCACAGATCGCTCATCCAACTCCAGCATTTTCATGAAATTCATCCAGAACTTCATCAATCTGTATATCGCCTGCAAACTTCTTCACAGGACCAGCCACGTTTTCCTCTGAGTGATTCATGCACATCACAAACAGCAGAAATCCCAGCACTGATCCCTGTAGAACACTGCCAGTGACAGCCCTCCATTCTGAGAAGCGTCCATTAACCCTTATCATCTGCCTCATATTACTTAGCCAGATCTGTATCCATCTTGCCAGATCTCCCCTAATACTGTGTAAATGTATCTTTTATACCAGCCTGCCATGGAGACATTGTCGAATGCTTTAATAAATTCCATGTAGATAACATCAATCAATTTGCCCTCATCAATCATCTTCATTCCCCCGGCAAAAAAAAACTCGATCAAGTTGGTGAGGAAGGACCACCCCTGCAGTAAACTATGCTATTTATGGCTAATAAGACCTTTTATTGTAAAGGTGCATAGATCTTGTCCCTGGGAATCTTTTGCAATAATTCCCCGACCACTGATGAGACACGCACAGGTCTGTAATTTCCAGGATTATCCCAATTACTCTTCTGAAATAATGGGATAACATTGGCTATTTTACAGTCCTCTGGGACCTAGTCTTTGGCCAAAAAGGATATAGATATCTATCAGTACTGCAGCAATTTGGCATTTTGCCTCCCAAAATATTTTTGGAAAGATCTCATCAAGAGCGGGGGATTAATCTATCCATAAAATTTTTGAAGATGCTCAAAATAACGTCCTTTTTATAGGAACTTGGCTAAGAAATTTGACACTCCGTTACCTGAGATCATTCTCTACCAGTTTCTTCTTTTTAGTGAATACAGACACAAGGTATACATTTCGGGGCTCAATTACCTTTTCGAATCATATAATCTCTACATTGCGGAAAAAGGTCCATCAGCCCATCAGGACCACATCGACACGCCAGAGTACATCGCACACAACGCAATCTCCCAAAACATCCATGATTACTGTGGGCAAATTAGTATGGCCAATTCACCTAAAGTTCACATCTTCAGATTGTGGGAGGAACCTGGAGCAGACCCGTGGAAAATGCGCAAACTTCACATAGACAGTCACCAGAGACATTAATCAAATCCTGGTCCCTGGCACTGTGAGCCTGCAATGCGAACTACTCAGCAATCGTGCCTCCCTGAGCTATAAACCTGGATTCGCTCCTTTGTCCTTGACAGAGTTGACGTTTTTCCTGGTTACCCTCTTTCATTTTGTAAATGTATGATAAAGAACTTTATGGAAACCCTCAGCAATCTCTTTAGTTCTGTTTCCTAATCATTTCTTATCACCACTGATTCTCTCAGGAATGAGCCACTCCTGAATATTTAGCAATTTTCAGTTGAAATACTCGCAAGTGTCACGTGCTGATCTCCCCTCAGCACGCGGCTTCAAAAATATATTTTTTCCACTTGCTGTCGTATATTTTTTTAATTCACATTTCCCCAGTTTCACACCGTCACCTGAGGACTGCTGTGATCCCCATCTGTGTGCATCTTAGGACTCACGTTATCTCAAAAAATAATACTGAATGGCCTATACAAAGTGATTGCTGGAAAAATGTTACCAGCGGTAGGAGAGACGAGGACCCATGTTAACAGCATCAAAAAAAAGGAAGATGTTTTTGAAGACGATATGAATAAATTTCCTCAGCCAAAGAGTGGTGAATATGTGGAACTCACTGCCAAAGTACGCAATGCAGACGAGGTACTGAGCACATTTTAGCAGAGATAGATACGTTCTTGTTTATCAAGGGAATCCAGGGTTACAAGGAGAAAACGGGAGATTGAGCTAGAAATGTCTCAGTTTTTTGAATGTCAGAGCTGACTCGATAAGCTAAATCGCTTAATTTCTGTGCCAATATGATGAGATTTTGGTCACAAGTCCCGAAATGTGCTTCAGCACTGAAACCTCACTCACCTGGCCCAAGGCTCATTTCCAAAGACCAGATGCAGTTTGACGTCTTCCCTGGTTGGAATATTTACAAACTGGGCAAAGAAACCCTCCTGGACGGTCCTGACAAATTCTACCTAATGCAAGCCCCGAGCATGAAGTGATTCCCAGCCAATTTGGGAAATGAAAATCACCCATCACAATCTCCCTTTTTAAAATCATATTCCCAAACACCATGTATTAGATTAGATTACATTCCCTACAGTGTGGAAACAAGCCCTTCGGCCCAACCAGTCCACACCGACCCTTGGAAGAGTAACCCATTTCCCTCTGATTAATGCACCTCACACTATGGGCAATTTAGCATGGTAAATTTACCTGAACCGCACATCATTGGACTGTGGGAGGAAACCGGAGTACCCGAATGAAACCCACGCAGACATGGGGAGAATGTGCAAACTCCGCACAGACAGTTGCCCGAGGCTGGAATCAAACCTGGGACATTGTTGCTGTGAGGCAGCAGTGCTAAACACTGAGCCTCCATGCCGCCACTCTATCTCACGCTGTATTTTGGGAGACCTGTCCTTCAGTTCTACACAGATTGCCTCGCTGCACGAATACTGTGATGTATCGTCCGTCAGGTATTATTAATGGATCCTCCTTTAGCAGGGATGTAACTCACCAACACCTTCTGAACCTTTTCTCCCACACCTCAACTATCTCCATTCTGGGGCTTCCAGCTATTGCTACTGTCTCTCTTTCAATAAATAAATCGCAATAATTGTGTAATCACCATAACGTAATTGTACAAGTGCTCACCAAATTTGTAGGTTCACTTACCTTGACAATTACATTTCTCACATTGATACACGTGCAATTCCGAACACTTACCCTGCTGTTTTGAGCAGTGCATCAAAGCCTGTTTTGTCCTTACTGGTGTCTGCCTTGATTTCTAACTCTCCCTCAACTTCTGCATGTACTGCACTACTCCGCTTATACTACTGCTCTGTCAAATAAGACGAAACGCTCCCCAATCTGCCTGACAAGTAAAACCAACCAGTCCCTTCCCCCAATCAGGACATCATTCCCGTCCTAACGAGGTATAAACAGTCTAGTGTATACATGTCCCACTTACCCCAGAACTGGCCCCAATCTCCAGCAGCATCTTTTCAACCACGTGTTGTTCAGAGATGTCCTGTTGCTCCTGCTCTGACCATCACGTGACAATGGCTGCAATCCTGAGATAACTACATTTAAGCTCCGACATTTCAACTTCCGTCCTAGTTCTCGATATTTTACTTTTCGGACGTCCTCTTTTTTCTAACCTATGTTGTTAGCACCAACGTGTACCACAACCACTGGCCTATCTGGAATGTCCTGCAAACGCTCAGGGATATCTGGCATCGGCGTTTAAGGGACACAACCTACCTAAAATCACCTACCTATTCCCTTAACGATTGAATGCCCAGACACTACATTTTCTCTGTGCGCATTTTTCAATTCCTCTGCAGCAAAGCCAACCATATTTGTAGGATTTCAGATGCTGCTGATCTCCAAAACGGTATGTTTGTTTTGTAGGAGAACATCCACAGAGGATTCCTGGACTTCACGCTTAGCCGTCCTGACCTGCCTTATTGATTCTGAGTCTGCGGTGTTTCAACGTTTCTATCCACGCTGATCACGATTATCTCCGATTCTCAAACATTTCTCAGTGTTTCCATATCAGACAATGTAGATGGCAGTTTGGATTTCAGCGGCCACATGCTCCCATTGTACATAATGTATCCAAACAATATCAAATAATGTTAACATTAAATTGATAAAAGCTGGTGCTGAATAATCCAATAACAATTTCGCAGAATTTACCTGCTATTCACCAGTTAACTGCTTTCAAAAGTTAATTCAGGTTGCGCTCCAGTACCCGCTGGAACACTAACTGCCAAATTTTCAGTGATGTTCAGATTAGAGTGGTGCTGGAAACGCACAGCAGTTCAGGCAGCATCCGAGGAGCAGAATATCGACATTTCGGGCAAAAGCCCTTCATCAGGAATGGAAGCAGTGAGCGTTCAGGGTGAGGAGATAGGTGGGCGAGAATGGGCGGCTGGGGAGAAGTTAGCAAAGAGTACAAATGGTGCTTGGGGATGTGGATGGAGGTGATCAGTTAGAGGGGATGTTGGAGCGGGTATGTGGGCAGAGAGATTGGCAGGTATGACATGACATGAGGACTGTGCTGAGCTGGAAAGTTGGAACTGTGGTAAGGTGGTGGAGGGGTAATTTGAAAACTGGTGAAGTCCACATTGATGCCCTGGTGTTCAGTGATGTCACGATGTTCTGTCTCTTCTTCTCTGGAAGTTACCTTTCTTTTATTTTGGAGAAGAAGGAAGAATGGAAGAATGGAGGTTAGCAAAGGCTAGGCCCTTATTTAGGATGGGCTGTAATTAAAAACCATGGAACTGGAGACCAGTAAAGATAACATTTATGCTGAGTGAGTTATCCGAAAAGATTCTGAGAGACAGGATAGACAGGGTTTGAGTTGCAACAGTCAGCATGGATTTATGTGTGGTAGATCATGCCTCAGGATTGGCACATCCTACACCTGACAACGGTAAAATGGGAAAAGACGTTTAGATTAGAAGATAGAGTGGTGACTAGCAAATCAGAAGATGGAAGACAGGCAGGAAATCTCGATGAACAGTAGTGTAGAACAAGCGTTGAAGTGGACCTGGTGGCAGACTACTCAGAAAGCGGAGGCAGGTTTTATTGCTTTGATGGACAACGTACAGTTCAATCAGACGGAGGGGAATGTGCAGGACGCGATGAGAGACCGATGCGAAGACCGATATGAAAGTGGGATGGGTCGAGAATGTTCATCATAACAGGTGAGGACCAACGAGGTATTGTGGTTGGAAGGAACATGACAGTAAAAGTGGAAAGCACACCAACTGACAAATGAGGACGGAGATTAACGTGTTGCAAGGTCACAGACAGAGCGAAGGGAATGGAGAGATTGGACCTGAGAACAAGATGGACATAGGCACTAATCAGTTGGAGAACAGGGCAATGGTGCATTGGGACGATGGACGTGAGAGATGACGAATCCGAGAATGAGGGACAGGTAATGCCTCCTACTTTCAGTTCCACCACCCACCTCAACATGTTCTCGAGCTCCCAACGCCCAACTGCAGACCATGTATAATCCTTACCCTCCTCCACGCCTCCTTGAACTGACCTTATCTGTCCTTTTTTCTTTCAACTGACGTATCACAAGGACTCCCTACCTGTTTCCACCTATCACTATCCCACCCACTGTTGTCCTAGCTGCAACCATTCACCTCTTTATATCAGAATCCACTGACCCCTTCCCCATTCTTTTGAAGGCTGTGGAATGGGAAATGGCCTTGCCCATTTACCATGTCATGATTTTGATAAACCTCTATAAGGTCACGCCTCAGTCTCCGTTTGGTCAGGGAAGATTGCCCCAGTGTATTCAACTCCTCCCAAAATCTCACATCTTGAGGGCTGGTGTACGATGCAAGGAGATATTGAACGGATGCAGAACTGGGCTGATAAGTGGCACGTGGTATTCAAATAAAAAAACTGTGAAGTCATTCATTTTGTAAGGCCACATTCGAATACAGAACACAGGGTTAAAGGCAGGATTCTTGGCTGTGGGAAAGAACAGAGGAATCTTGGAGCTCTGTCCACCGTCCTTGTCCCCATAAACCTTTAGTTAAACTTCACTTTGTCCGCTGTATATAGCGATAGTTTCAACTCCTTTTGTAAGACCACACTGTACATAGTTGTCGTCTCCACATCTCTCAGTTCGACGACATTTGTAGGACAGAATACACCTTTCTCTCAGTGACACAATTGGAGTATATTGATACATTTACTCTTTACCTTCCTTAATGAGACAGTACTGAGAGCACTGGGCACTGTGCTCCACTTTACATCTCTTGGTAAGTTTACACGAGGAAGATTGTGCAGAGTTTTGGTGTCGACCTGCTTCGATTGGACCACACCAACAGCAATGGATACAGTTGTCCTCGCTTGACTACTTGGTTAAATGACAGACTGGGCGTTAATTCTCCTGGCGACGTCCTCATCGACCAGTTCCTTTTTGTCTTACAGTCCCCATACCACCTTGTGAACTCAAAAATGGAATTTGTAGGGAATCCCGTTGTCTTCCGCATGAAATTCGACAAAGTGACGCTTGTCTCGCAGAGAACTACTGCTGCAAGTCAAACCAGGTGTGAAGCAAAGAAAAAATCGAATGTGAGGACCGTGTGAGGGACCAGCTGATTTCTGTTGATCGACTGTGTGCCATTGTGTGGATCCAATGACAATTGACTTACTTTTTTCCGAATTGTATAAATAAAATTAGTTGCCTTGCCTGTTGTCTATGCTGTAGTTTTTCCATCATTTCATGGGGGCGTTGGGGGGGAAGGTCGTAAAAACAAGCAGACCTATTCCAACAGCACCATCTTCACAGAGTCATATCGTTCGGCCACAACCATTTGTCACCATTCCGAGGGAGGCCCTGTCATGTTGGAAGACTCGATAAAGGAATCGCCATACTGGTTTGCACCTACCACCCTGTTTTAGCTGACCGTCTTGTCTTCTATAACATTAACCAACAGTAATAAACCGTTGGAAAACAGCCAGAAATCCTAAATCATTCTTACTTTCGGACTTTAATCGCCTTCACCTTAAAAGACTTGGCTTCCCCGATGCCTATACAAATTGATTTAGATTTGAGTGCCAACGTCTTTCCTGCAGTTCCTGGTGAGGGAAACCACAGAAAGGGAAATAATATCCTTGCCTTCCAACTTTCATATCTTGCTTCCTCGAATACATTTATCCACATAATCATTGGTAGGAATAAAGGACATTCAGTCCTTATTAAAGATGCAATGTTGCCTTCACACTGGGGACACATTTCTGTTCTTGGGTACAGTCCTTGATCCAAATCGAACAGAACATGCAACGATCAGTAAGTTCCAATCCGGGCATTCATGTGGAGCCAATGGAGTTTAAACTCAATCACAATCCCTTAAATAACGTTGTAGCATATTTGTCAAGCATAATCCTCTCAGCACACTCCTGACAGACCTGTGCAAATTCATCTTCCCTGGACTTTGCGAAGGGATTGCCAAGAAAATGTGATGAATCTCTGCAGTGCATCATTATCATGGTACACACTGTTTTTTCCGAGCTTCCGTGGTGTTGTGAACAGATGCTTTTGTATGTGCCTCCGAAACATTCACTCTGATTTCATAGAATCCTGACAGTGTGGAAACGGGCCCTTGACCCAACGGACTCAATTAGAGCCTCCGAAAACCATCCCATCTCGAACCATTCCCCTACCCTGCAGCACTATTCTTTCCCTGTGCAATAGACCTAAACTACGCGTTATTGAAACTATGGGCAATTTAGCATGGCCACTTCTCCTTGCCTGCATACCTTTGGACTGTGCAAGGAAACCAGAGAACTCGAAGAAAACACACGCAGACACTGGGAGTTGTCTGTTTGCAGGTGCTGAAAGGCCTGCCGAGTTCCACTGGAGACTTCCCATTTTGTTAATATCTGAGACAGAAAGCCCGGTTTCAATTTACAGTAATTGTAGCAGTATGTTCTAATATATTCAGGCGACGGAGGGTCCCTGTACAATGAATAGAGCAACGGCAGTCCCTCCTCCCACAATTCCGCGCTTCTGTGAAAGGGTTCTATCTTTCAGCTTGTATATCAGTCCATAAGAGCAATGCGAAAGTCCCGGGGGGCCAGGCGACAAGCCAGTCTCTATTCCAAACGCCGAGAATAATGGGAATGGTACTCTGGATTCATGGTCCTCCTTCCCTCAAAGCCAGAGGGAGAGGCTTCATTGAGGCTGCAGGAGAGAATGACAAAAGTTGTCATTCTCAACTGTGAAGCTATGTCCCCAAAGATATAAGCAGGTCTGCGTGTTTCACTTTGTGCATCTCTGACACCATTCACAATGCCCAGTCAAAGATGTTGGTCCCCAAAGAGAGTCATCAGTCACCCACTGACCAATTCCGAGACTCTAAGGGCAAGGAACTATGCCCGTTGCCCATCGTGATCAGAAACACACATTCCATCCAAATCTATTGGTCAATGCGGCTGAGCCCAAACTCTGTGTGTTCAACCGGATCTCCCTGAAATTATGCATATCTAAATTAGCTTTTAACACTCAATTTGGGTTGGGCTGTTAGAAGAAGGAAGGAGTTACGGGAAGAGGTTGTTCCATCAGATGTCACTTGCAGAGTCTGGATTTTGGAGCTCGACCATGTTTCTCAAAAGCAAACTACACGAGGCAGTTTTCACCTTGGATTCAAGTTTCAATCGGATCCTTTTCTGATATTCCTTGTTACTTTCAGTGGACACTTAATATTTACACACAGAATGACATCAGTGGAACAGATTATGCCATCACGACTATAGTTCCATCCATTTTTTGATTATATTTCCCTATGTCTATCCTGAAGTTTCATGAGGTAATTCTCTCTCTGCTTGCCCATCTTTCAATGTCTCGCAACATCTCTCCCTCTTTTTCCCTGATAGCTTCAAATTTTTCTTTTATTTTATTCACAACGGGATTTGGTATTTCTCACCATACGCAAGTACAACTTCAGAATGTAGTGCCTTTTTGAAATATTATGTTTCATGTGCTTTAGTCAAATTCCATAGTGCCGTTACAAAAGGAATTTCAATATCTTGACAATGCCGGAACGGCAAAATATTTCAAAGTCAGGATTGTGAGTGGATTGGATTGGGGACATGCAGGGTGCAATGTTCACATATATCTACAGCCCTTGTCCTCCAGAGGGAAGTGGTGATTGTTTTGGAATTTGCTGTCTGTGGATCTATGGAGAAGTTAAGCAATGCGTTTTGTAGTTGGTAAACATTGGTGCTACAGTGCACTGAATGTGAGGGGACATCATGCCTGTGTACCGCAACATGAAATGTAAACTCTGTTTTCTCTTCACAGATGGTGCCAGACATGCAGAGTTCTCCAGCAATTTCACTTTTTGTTTGTCCCCTACTTTTCTGAACATTTCTCATTCACATAGCCACCCAGAAGTCTTTAAAATGTTACACGATTATAAACCTGCACCACTTCCTCCGGCAGCTCATTCCAATCATTCACAATCTTTGTGTGAAAGACTTGCCCCGTTGGACCATTTTACATATTTCCCATCTCATGTTAAGCCAATGCATTTTTGCTTGGACTGTCTATTCGCGAGAAAAAGATTTGTCTATTTACTCTCTTCTTGTCCCTCATGATTTTACAGACCTCTTTAAGTTCATCACACAGCTCCTGACTCTGCAGGAAAAAATAACGCCAGCCTAATCAGCCTCTTCCTCCATCTCAACCTCAAAACCTTGAACACTGGCAACATCCTTGTAATACTTTTCTGAACCCTTCCAAATTTCACAAGATCCTTCCTATAGCTCAGAGAACAGAGTTGCACACAATATCCCAAAAGTGGTCTAATCAATGTCCTGCACAGACACGCCATGATCTACAACTCCTCTCGTTAAAGCAATGACCACTAAAGGCAGGAATACCAAAAACAGCCTTCACTCAATTATGCATCTCCAACGCCAATGACCTGCAAAACTGTTTACAAAGTGCGACCGCCCACGGCAACCAATGTGAACACGAAAAGCTGCCACACGCAACAGAATGTTCGTAAGTGGAAGAGCTGTGCTCACTTTGCTGTTGACGGGGGAAAATCCAGCAGTAAGAACGCTGTTACTGCATGAATAGGCGTGGGCCAATCCTTAAGAAATAAGATATTGTGTGGGCATCTGTAACTATTTATCACATGGTCAACTGAGTGTTTCGCAGTAATGCAGACTGCTTCTCAGTTCAAGCAGTGAAGAGTAATCAATTCACATGACTGGTCCATACACATGACCACGGTTTGAACCCAATCCGCACGAGCCTGTGGGACTATTCACTGGAGAATCACTTGAAATCTCGTAGAAAGAGTGTGCGTGCTCGACTCATTTGATAGCTCCTCCGAGGAACTCAGTGCAAACTAGGGAAACGACCTCTAGTCATCCTTGCAGCCTTCATCTGGATGTCGTGTTTATTGTTTCCTGGTGCATCTGCAAGTGCTCCATATTATGAAATATTATTTAGCACAGATGGTGTCCAATTGGCCTGTTATACCTGTACTGATATGAAGCACGATCTTGATTGATCTGTGCATTCATACCATCAGAACATTGTGATACCTGAATTGGAAAAAAAAACATTTTCAGAGGAAAAGCTATCAAACTGAGCATCAACCATTTTGATGAAAATAATGGCATTATCATTTTCAATGCAGTAGCCAAAACGATTGACCGCCACTGATCTATCCTTACTTCCCTCTAACAGACCATGCCGCATAAAAACAGACCTTTCGCTCAAGCTGGTCCATTTTGGTAAACATGTCCTCCTATGCGAACCCGATTTCCCAGCACTTCGTCCATATCCTCCTAAGAGTTTCGTATTCAAGAATTTTCCCAAATGCCTTTTAAATGTTGTTCATATACTTGCCTCAACTACCTCGAAGTTACACCTAATTTCCATCACTGTGCAGGGTTCTATTCTCCGTGTCTCTAAGTTAGACCACGCTGGAAGTAATGTACACTGCTCCAATAATAACAAACTTCTGTTAGACCATACTGGGAGCACCGTTGTATGGTGCACAGTTCTGATCTCCATTATGCTCAGTGTGATGCTTTTTTGGTGCCACCAATGTATTGAACATTTTATTAATTGAGATCTCATTTGCTTTTCGCAGTTGATGAGCTGGAACGTGAGTGTGAAGGAGGGATCTGCAGAGAAGAAGACAGTCATGCAAATGAGATTGCGTGTAGTGGGAGATGTTCCTTCAATGTCATCTGCTGTTTTATTATATGACATAAAAACGGGGGGTTTCCGATTGTGAGATTCATCTGACTTCCGACCAACGCTCACTGTCATTTCTATCAATCAGTTTCTGCTTTATTCTCAAAAGTTAACCATTCAATGACCATTGATGGCTATTTGAAGAATTGCATTCAGATTCCCAAAAGTGCAGACGTGGAATATTGAATGGCCAGGTCAGATTGCATACTTTAAAGATGTTTCCATTTGTACGAGCGAATAAAATCCGAAAAGACACCCTGAGAGTAAAGAGAAGCCCTTTGGGAACCGAGGCAAGGAGAAATTTCTTCAGTCAGTGATTGATGAATCGATGGAATTCACTGCCACAGACAGTTCTTGAAGTCAGGTCGTTGAGAACCTTTAAGACTGAGATAGATAGATTTTGATTATCATAGGATCAAACATTGCGGGGTTAAGAGGAAAAATGAAAATGAGAAAGTTATTGTCCAGGAAACAATGGCTGAGTAGACTCCATGCAGTTATTTCTGTATCCTATTGGATACATTCAGGAGAGATGGGACCTGTAAATTAGTGCGGGTGCACCTGAACTGGAGGGACAATAATACCCTCGGCGTGAGGTTTGCTGGAGTTCTTTGGGAGGGTTCAAACTAGATAGGTAGGGGGCTTGGAACAGATGGTGCTGTAGGTCGTGTAGTGCTAGACATATCCTGCAGAGGATTTCAGAGAAGGGGCTAGCACTTGATGGAAAAAAGGAGCAGTCATTGTAATGGGTTTAATTGTGGCTATTTTAATACAAGAATCAAGAATAAATGTGAGCAACTCAGAATGTAGATCAATACTTCGACCTGTCGTGTTGTGGTCATGACAGAGACTAGGATATCAAAAGGCAGCAGTGGTATTGGATGAACCTGGGTTTAGAAGTTTCAAACCAGAATGGACGTTTTCTGTAAAAGAGCTGGGGGAGTGGCATTGCTAATCAGCGATAATATCACAGTTGCAGAAAGGAAGATCGTGGAGGAGGGTTTTTATCCAGAGTCAGTCTGGTTGGGAGTCAGAAACAGCAAACGAGCAGTCATTTTATTGGGAGTTTTCTGCAGTGACCCCATTAGCAACAGAGGCACGGAGTAAGACAATGGGAGTCAGATTTTGGAAAGGTGCAGAAGTAGCAGGATTGTTATCGTGGGTGACTTTAACATCCATAATATTGATTAGAATCTATTTATTTCAAACAGCTTGAATGGAGCAGTTTTTGTGGGGTGTGTTCAGAAAGCATTTCTGACTCAAATTGTGGATAGGTCGGCAAGAGGGGAGGCCACAATGGACTTGGTGCCTGGCAATGAGGCATACCGGGTTTTCAGGTCGCAAGTGGGAGTGCTCATCAGTGACAGTGAACCCAACTCCTGGACGTTTACGTTTCTCGCGAAGAATGTAGGAACAAACGGTTTAAGAAGGTATGTAATTGGGGGAGGAGGGAATTACAATTCTATCAGTGTGCAATTGAGGCTCCTAAATGGGAATAGATGATCACAGGAAAATGCACGACAGAAATGTGAAGGTTGCTTCGGAAGCTCCAGCTAATATTGCTGGATATGTTTGTGCAATTGCGACAAGTTAGGTTGAAAGAACCTTGTGTGACAAGGTTGCTGGAACGTCTTGTCATGAGGGAGAAGGAGATTTACTTAAGGTTGAGTCAGCAATGATCAGATTGGGTTTCAGAAGTTTACAAAGACCTGAATAGTGGACTTAGGAGAGCAAGATGGGACGGCACGGTGGCACAGTGGTTCGCACTGCTGCCTCACAGCACCGGAGACCCGGGTTCAATTCCCGCCTCAGGCGACTGACTGTATGGAGTTTGCACGTTCTCCCCGTGTCTGCGTGGGTTTCCTCCGGGTGCTCCGGTTTCCTCCCACAGTCCAAAGATGTGCAGGTCAGGTGTATTGGCCATGCTAATTTGCCCGTAGTGTTAGGTAAGGGGTCGATGTAGATGTAGGGGTATGGGTGGGTACGCTTCGGTGGGGCGGTGTGGACTTGTTGGGCTGAAGGGCCTGTTTCCACACTGTAAGTAATCTAATCTATCAGAAAAAGCAATAGAGCCTAGTATTAAGGGGAACTCGAAAGTCTCTACACTTATTTAATGGACAAGAGGATGGCCACTGTGAGTTCGGGCCGATCAGGGCTTGTGGAGGGAACTTGCGCATGGACTCAGAGGAAGTCATTTATAAATACCTTGATTCAGTATTCACAACAGATGGCGCCCTTGACGTTTCTGGTGACAGCATGAAGTAGATTGATATAATCGAGCCGTTTGTGTTAGGAAGGAGGTTGTGCTGAATATTTTAAACAATGCAAGAATACGTAAATCCCTTTGGATAACAGATGTACTCTAGGATATTTCAGGAAGCCATGCAAGAATTTGCCTTTGGCCATGATCTTTGCTTCATTACTGTGTACTGGTTTAGTGCCACATCGTTGGAGTGTGGCAAATGTTGTTCCCTTTTTCAGGAAAGCATATTCGGATGTTTCTGAGAATTAAAGACTAGCTAATCTGACGTCGGGGATGGGCAAAATTTTGTAGAATTTTCTGAGAGACAGGATTTATGATTACTTTAAAAATCGTACCTTTATTATACAAAGTCAGTATACCTTTGTGAGCGACAGGTTATTCCTCACAGACATGATTGAATTCTTTGAGAATTTGACAACACATGTTAATAAAGATCGAGCAGTAGGCGTGGTGGAAATGAAATTTCACAAGGCGTTTGGTAAAGTTATCCGTTTTAGGCTTATTCAGAAAATAAGGAGGATCAGGATAAAGAGAACCTGGATGCCCAGATATAGAATTGGCCGGCACACAGAAAATGGAGAATCATAGTAAACGGAAAGTTTACAGCCAGGATTTTGGTGATGAGTGGGGTTCCGCGGGGAAAGTTCTAGGACCTCTGCTGTTAATGATTTTTATCAATGGCTTTAGTGAGGAATTGAAGGTGGGTTCATAAGTTTACCAATGTCATGAAGTTTGGTGGTGTTGTGGATAGTATGGAGGGCCGTTGTCGATTGCAACGGGACATTGCAGGGATGGAGACATTGGCTGATAAGTCGGAGGTGAAGCTCAACCTGCAAAAGTGTGATGTGATTCACTTTGGAAGGTCGAATGGTAATGCAACATACAGAATTCCTGGCAATGCGGAGGAACAGAGGGAACCATGTCCATAGACCCACCAAAGTTGCCATCCAATTTGATAGTTTTGTTAAGGAGATGCACGATGTGTTCACGTTCATTAGCATGGAGGTTGAGTTTAACAGCTGCGCGGTTGTACTGCAGCTCTCTAGACCCCTGGTAAGACCACTGTTGGGACATTGCATTCAGTTTGATCTCCTCATTAAAATAAAGATTGACAGAAAGTGCGGAGAGGTATTTCCAGGATACTGCCTGGACTGGAGAGCATATCTTATGAAGGGAGGTTGAGGCAAGTAATGACTTTTCTGATTTGAGCGATGATGGTTGAGAAGTGAATTGATTTTCTTGCACAGTATGTTGAGAATCATTGATAGAATCGATAAACAGATTTTTGCCCAGAGCGTTAATGTTTATCACGAAGGGGGAAAGCTAAGCTCATTCGAGGAAGAGTCAGAGAGGATGAGAGAGCTGGTTTGTTGACACAGTCAGTGGTGGGTGTGTGGAATATACTGTCAACAGTGGTAATACAATCAGATATGTTTTTAAGCGACTAGTCCATCCGCACGTTCGCTCAGTGGTTAGCGCTTCTGCTACACAGCAGCACTGACCCCTTTTCTGCATGTTTGCTCTCCTGGTGCTCTGGTTTCCTTTCAGAGCCACAAATATGTGCATGCTAGGTGAATTTGCCATGTTAAATTGCCATTCGTGGTCAGAGTTGTGCAGGCCAGGTATATTCGGCAGGGGAAATGTAGATTCATAGGTGTGGGGCAATAGGTTTGGGTGAGATATTGTTTAGAGGACTAATGTGGTCCTATTGGCCAAATGATGTGTTTCCACACAGTGGGGATTTTAGCTCTATTAGTGCGATGAAAGGTATGCCGGTTTGCCTGATCTTAGAGTAAAATAAAAGGCTGGCACAACACCGAGGACCAAATGCCTTTACTGTTTTGTACTGTTCTATGTTCTTTATTTCGGCTTGTAATCTCACAGAATCTCGAAGGTTCTTGGTACATGTAATCGAGGGTCGGATTACTAACAGGGAAAGATAAGATATATAAGAACAAACAATGTGCACAAGTTGACGTTGAAGTCAAATATGTGCTGGTACAAAACCACGGAATTCGCGCCCTCGGGTCATTGTGGGTAAACTGCAACGTATGGATTACTGCGAATCAAGAAGGCAGTTCACCCCCATATCCTCACAGAGACAACTCGGGTTGGGCATTCAGTGTTTGCCCCCAACCAGAGATGTCCACATTATAGTCTGAGAACGAGGGTCAGGCAATGCAGGAAAGATGACAGAACCCACTTCTTCACTAAAACAGTTCTGGACGATTGGAACTCACACCCTCAAATGGTTAGCGATGCTAATTCAATTGTTATAATCAAATGTGAGATTGATCATTTTCATTGAGGCAGAGGAGCAAGGGATATGGTCCCAAGCCTTGCATATGGAGTTGTCTTACAAATTAGGCATGACCTTCCTGAGTAGCTGAACAGATTCAATGTGCCAAATCGCCTATTTCTGTACCGACATACTTGTGAAAAATTGACTTCAATCCTCGACAGTTCACTCATTACCCGGGCCCCTAACTCTGCTCGCTTTATGATGTAAGCGTAAAGGAGATATTTCCAATTTTCCATTTCAGTTACTGACGGTCTGAATTAATGATCTACACTTTAGTAGAACGTAAAGTGCAGCCAGTCGCCATTGTATCAACAATTGATACTACCAGCGTAAGCTATGAACCCATAAAGAGAGGATGATAGTTTCTTCTCTCATAACAGCAACGAAGATGTGGGCGACACTGTTATTCCTACTTGGAACCCTGGTACTTATGGAAGCCACCACAATTAGTAAGTTTAACTTTTGTTTTAGTTGCAGAGGTTTTTAGTCTCCGCTTTGGCACACATGGGAAGCACGGCTTGGAACAGTAACTGATGTGTTCTTTCGATGTGTGCTGCCATCTGTGTGTCCCATGTGTGTCCATTCCGTCAGCACATACTGTTTTTGTTATCTTGGAAGAGAAAGACATCCACTCGGTGTAACACTGAGTGGAATTCCCACTGGGTGCAGAAATTGTACGCCTGATTTTTTGTCTTACGATACGTATTGTCGACCAAGTAGCTATTCCATGTCATCTCAGTCGTCACATCCACATGCTGCAACTGAAAGATAGCCAGCTGTAGTATTGCAATGGAAATGTCGCAACTGCAAACCGGGAAGGACTGGTTTCAGACCGTACCTACTCCAGATGCCTATAACCACATCGCTGAACAGTGTGATTCGAAAACAGCTCCCCCAGCTTTGTTCAAAAATATATTCATAGCTGTTCCATGAGGTTAGTATGTAAAGGTCAGGACGTTTTGCGAAGACTGAACAGGACACTCGTCCAAGTACTGGTGGAATACTCTAAGTAACGGTGGGCATCTTATCGAAGGAGTGATCATAAGATCGGAAGACCAATGAAATTAGGCCATTTCGCCCAGCGAGTGTGCGCTGCCATTCAAACACAGCTGGTAGAGTTTTCAACCCCATTTTCACGCTTTCTTCCTGTAACCCTTGATAACCTTCGCAACCAAGACTCGAACTATGTCAGTCTTATATGTACTCATTGACATGGCTCCATGAACTTCTGTGGCAATATATCCCATAGATTCAACACTCCTTATCTTGAAATGTTTGTGTTTATCTCCATACTAAGAGTTCTTCCCTACACTGGAAAGCTAACTCCTTGATTCCTCGTTTACTTTTCTGCCAATGGAAACACCTTCCGAATTCCACTTTGTCCATGACATTCCGTATTCTGAAAGTTTCAATCAGGTATAAGTGATGGTTCTGAACTCCATCGAGTTCAGTCCCAGAGTACGCAAATCTTCCTTAAATGTTCAGTTTTTCATTCCTCGAATGACTCTTGTGAACACCTTCCAGACCGCTGCAGAGCCAATATATCATTCTTGACGAATGTGGTCAAAACCTGTGCACAACACTCCAACTGTGGAATGACCAGACTTACAGTGCCTCAGATGTACATCCGTGCGTCTTTGTTCTTGTCTTTCGAGATGCTTGACAACATTCTATTTGCGTTTCTGATTGCCGACTCAACTTGCACGTTGACCTGAAGAGGATCATAGACCAGGACTCCAATTCCCTTTGAACTTCAGATTTCCGATTTTACTCCCCATTTAGAAAATAGTCCATACTTCTACCCGCTCTCCTAATCTCTAAACCTGTTTGAAGCCCCCATGTCTCCTCAAATTTACCAGCCCCTCTACTTTCATTGTCTCATCTGCAAACTTAGCCAAAATGCTCTTCGTTGTTTCATGTAGATCGCTAATATATGAAGTGAAAAGCTGTAGTCACAACACTGAGCTTTGTGGAAAACCACTAGCCATGGGTTTCTTTTCTCTTTTTATCCCACTCTCTGCGTTCTGCCAGACAGTCAATCTTCTATACCTGCTAGTACCTGGCGTTTGACAACATCCGGCCGTTTCCTACTATGTTTTTTCCTTCGGCATCTTATCAAAACCCTTCTGGAAGTGGAGATAGACAACATCCATTGGCTCCCCTTGGTCTAACCCACTCCATGCCCCCTCAATAATTAAAAATCCCCTTAATAAAACAATACTGCGTTTGCCCTGTTTTACGATGCATTTCTAAGTATTCAGATTTCCCACCCTTCACAATGGATTCTAAAATCTGACCATTGACTGAAGTCAGGCTTTTCATTCTGTAATTTCTTGTCTGTGTCCCTTTTCCCTTCTGAAACAGGGGTTTAACATTAGTAAGTTTCCAGTATTCTAGGTGTCTCCCTGAATTTTGGAACACCACGGAGATCACTATTGAAGGCTCCACTGTCTCTTCACTTATCTGCTTGAGAACAGTGTGAGGTAGCCCATCTATATCAGGTATTTTGCACACTTCCAGATTTTCTGTTTTTTTCAGCACCTCCTCCTTGTTGCTGGCCAGCGTACTAATTTCTGCTGTCTATCCCCACCCCCCAATGATGTTAGTCGCCCTTTTCTCAGAAAAGGCTGATGCAAATTACTCATTTAGCTCCTCAACCATTTCTTTGTTTCCAGTCGGAGCAAAATTTGAGGCAATCCAGAGAAGATCACCGAACTAACATCAGCTATGGAGAGATTGAGTAGGACAGGATAATATTGGTGGGAGTTGAGAAGAATGAGATCTCAGCTTGCTGAAACATGAAAGACTCTTAGAAAAAATATTTAGTGGAGAACAGGAGATGTTGTTTACCGTTGTGCAAGAATTGTGGACCAGAGTGAATCAGCTCTGAATACATTGTAGCCCATTTAAGTCGGCATGGAAGAAGGTTATCTTCTTTGGAAGGGCATTAAAACGGTGAAATTCTTCAGCATTCAGTGCATTTTCATTCAGTACGTTTATGGGTGAGGTTGACAGATTTTCAGTCAGGATGGCAATCGAGCAATTATCCGGGTTGTGTATGAAAGGGAAGTGGAGATGATCAGCTCAGTCATGCCACCAGATGCACACACCGTTTTACATTCGAACATACTTATGCAGACCTTCTTGCAGATACACACTCTTTTTCCGACACACATGTGCAGATACACTGAGACACACACACTCCCCCTCTCTCCCATTCACACATACATGCACACAGACTCTCTCTCTCACGACCTCTCTCCCTCACATGCACACAGAAACACATAAAAGTCGATGGGGTGACTTCTTTTTAATTACAACCTTTAATTATCTCGGGAATACAACTTGAAAGAAGTTCTGGGATTTTCATATTCAGTAATCTGAACCTTCAGCCCCATTCTAAAAGACAAAAGACTGAACAGCAATCTCTGTTTGTTTAATATATTGCATACGTGTATGACATATTCATATTTTGCTCTAAATGCTACTGTGTTCTGTAATCCAATCCACGATATACGCCACAAAGGAAAGCGCTCTGCCGTTGCACTTCCAAATTAACCTGTTGGACTATAAACTAATGTCGTGTGATGTTATTTTAAAAATGTCCACCCCAGTCAAACATCCGCACTGACATATCATCAAATCGAAGAGCAAGTTTGACTGGCTAAACGGCCGCCTTCTGCACATCCAATTTCTTGTCCAGTATCTGAAAATGGATGCAGGTTGAAAAACGCCGTGGAATCTGAGTTTCTCCAAGTGGGAATTCTGTTTTCCACGCTTTATTAGTGAGCTGGCATTATTGATCATGACTCAAAACGTTCTGTTCTCTGAGGTCGAGTACCTACTCACAGACACCAATCTTATTTAATCCCGGTCTTGAAGCATCCTTCCTTACCGAGACCTGTTGAGTTCTGTGTCACATAATCATCATACAATTGTACAGTCCTATAAGTAGGACATTCTTACGGTCGTGTATGTCCTGATGCTGGAAAGTGCTGTCCATCTAGCTCCATTCGCCAGTATTATTTTGATGCCGCATCAAAATTCATTCCATTGAACTCCACATCCATCTTTCTTTTGAAACCTGCCGTGGAATCAGCCTCTGCCACTTTCCAAAGCAATGCATTCCAAATCCCAGCACCTCTCTGGGTCAATAATTACAGAGTTATTGACTTTGGGATCGTTCCATTCTTATGCTCGCCAAAATTGGCGATGTATTTTCACTCCATGAAGGTAAGCTGCTTGAGTACCTCACAATTCCTCACCACAATGCCTCACAATGAGAACGCACTTCTCAGTTGTCAGTAGACTGTACCAATATGAGGTTGGACGTGGAGAACTGCACACAGTTCTAGTCTGCACGAATAATTATTGGAACACAGTTCAAGCAATATGCACCCTTACAAATCCAAGAATGTCTGGTTCGAACAGCAAGGGTGAAATCTGCAGTGTTTGTGGCATTGTGTATCTGAGTCAGGTGGCAGGTGGATGTCCTATCGCATCTGAATGTTAACATCAACGAATCGTTGTTTTTCTTTTTATTCTCTCTCCTAGCGCCAATATTTTCATGTATTTTAGAAGGGAGTTACTGCAGCACCGTACCATGTGAGAAGGGTATTTCAACGAGGGTTAAAGGAGTGTGCCCCATCTTACAAGTGTGTTGCGTACGTTTCTGTAATCGAAGAAGGAAAGAGCAACATGTAACACTGGAAAACATCTGTGGTTCTGATTGGAGAGTTCTGTCATCTCATCAATTCAGGCTTCATGTTATGGTTTCAACTGAATGATCACTGCCCCACTGCTTTCTAAACTACGTGAATAAAACCGGGTGATATTGCAAACATTGATTTTCCATGTCTCACTTCACTTTCATATCAATGTCTTAACACAATGTCAGGAAGGAAGGGAGTGCTCAGAAAATGGGTATTATGCATTGATGATCTTTACACTGTCGTAGGTTAGCTGACATGTGGCAACAACTAGAGGATCGTTTGCAGTTCATGTCGCCACACCATAGGAAGGTAATAAACGCTTTGGAGAGGCAGGGAAAGAGGTTTTACAAGGATGTTACATGGATCAGAGACGACTGGTTACCAACAGCCTTTTTACAAAATTTGGATTGTTCGTGCTCGGGTTTTGGAGCTGAGAGGCGATTTGAAGGAAGTATATAAAACGATGAGGGGCTTGGATGGGTTAACTAACCGGACTCTTTTGCCCAGGTTGGAAATTTATTGGGCAATGGTTTAAGGTGGGGGGACATGTTAAAATGATAAGCATGTGACAGTTTTTGTTTAACAGAGAGAGTTGTAAATGTCTGGAAAGGATTGCCAAAGAAGGTGGTGGACTTGGATAGAATAGCAAAATTGTCAGGCATACAGATAGATGGAGGAACAGGCAATGTGTACAGCGTTATGGACCATGTGAAGGCAGATAGGATTGGTTTGGAATAGTACACTTGTCTTCACAGACAGATTGCAGAAGTGTTTGTTCCTGTGCGGTTCACTTCTCTGTTCAATGGAGCATTTTAGCTTCGGTGAGAGCCTGGATTTAAACGGGTTGTTTTCATTGGAGCAGAGACAATATTTTGAAGGCCTGTTTCATGTGAAGAGGTTCATGAGGACCAAGAAAGAGTAAACCGAAAGCAGCTGCTCTCCTCAGTCCAATGAGGGGACACAGTTGGGAATTGAAATTCATAAGATCTGGAACGGCTTTGAAGGTAATCTCCGAGCCGTTCTGAATCTCTGATCGAACAGACACCAAAAGCAGCCCGCAGACAATGTAATTGGCTCGTCGTTTCATCTATTCCCTTTGGTGAAGGGGAGCGTGATGTTCCATTCATGTGGGCAGTTTGGCCATCTCCAATACATCACTCTCCCAGCTCCAGGACCGGAGGGGGATTTGGAGGCACACTGGGAAGTAGCAGGAGAGAAAGTTTGCGCTGCTTGCTGGCATACTACCAAGAGAACACCACTCGCGTCACTTCTTCAATCATGACAAAAGTAGATTTACAGTCTCATGTAGTGACAGCGTAAGTCGGTGATAATAATACGGCTGTGAGTGTGGATGAACTTGTGAAGACAGAACAAGTTAGTGCTAATCACAATACCTTATGTCTGGCCGCAAATGTATAGACACAGAAGATCAGTGGTAATAACAGTGTTATGCCTATGGAGTTCCTGCTGGAACTGAAACAGGTCAGTGATAACCACAGTGATGGGAGTCTGGAATCACCTGTAGAAACAGAGTAGGTCACTGGGAAACATAGTATTGAGGATCTGTATACAATTGCACGGAAAGTCCATGTCAGCGGTAACGACAGCACTGTGACTCTCGTTAATATGAATTTAAATGCTATGGGAATGGATCCACAAGCAGGTACAGAACAGGTCAATGATAACCAGAGTGTTGTGAGGATCGAGCCACATGCTGAGGGCCTGGAGGTATACAAGGAGACACTAAAGATGCGGCAGAATGAGGAGAGGGATTTGGAAAGAGGCTGACGTTCAGGACCTCAACAACATTAATCTCTTAAGAGCTGCCAGGGACACTAGTGTTGCAAGGAATAGAAAGATAGGGGAGATGAATACATGGAGAAGAAACTGATGCAAGGTGCTTAGCTTTTTTGGATCTTGGATCAATGGAAGCTATCCTGCTGCCAGGGTGAACTGCAAACGAGGCAATGATTGCTCCGAATGTGGAGAGCAACCAATATCCTCGCTGCAACTTTCGCTCTTACTACATGGGATGTCTTAAACTAGAGTATCAGGGAAAGCAATTACAGCAGCAAGACAACAAGTGAAGAGATTGACAGGAAGGCTGGTGCTAAGACCAATGAATCAGAAAAAAAGGACAAGCAGAGACGGGTGAATGAACACAACAGCACTCATGGTGTAGCGTGTGTTTGCATCAATACAAGGAGTATTACCGCTAAGACAAATGAGCATAGAACTTGGATCATTAGCGACAGTGGCTGTGAATTTCTTCAAAAGAGAAAAAGATGCATGTGTTATTTTTACGAAGCTAAAATACTACGGGCCAGTGAATAATGTTTGGAAAGCAGGTAAGTACTCAAGTGGGAAACTAGAGACCAAGAAGGGGCCATGGAATGTCCTTGAGAATTCATGTTAAAGAGAGTCCCAGAGCATTCTATGCATATAATAAGATCAGAAGTATTTCTCGGGAGTAAGTATACACTCAAGAATACAGGATGGCACTTATGCTTGGAGGCAGAGGATGTTTTAATTCCAAAGTGAATACTTGGCATCACCATTCTCTCCGTAAAACAACATGGAGGATAGGGAGCTTTGTGCGGAGCATGTCTATAGGCTAGAACATTAAACAACAAGAAGGTGGTGGTGTTGGATCCCTTGAAGAGTATTAATGCAGAAAGCTTCCCAAGACCTGATGATAGCTACTCCAGTTTATTGAATGAGGGAAGTGAAGCGATTGCTCAAGCTTTGACTAAGAATGTGGTCCTCTCGAACCACTTAAGAGATCCCGGAGAATTGGTGAGTCGGCTATGTTGTCCCCTATTCAAGAACAGAAGTAGTGATAATCCATGAAACAATCATCCAATAAGTCTCACATCAGTGGTGGGAAACTAATGGAGTGAACTCTTAGGAATAGGATTTACGCACGTATGGAAAAGGCATGACCTAATTAGGTGCAGTCAACATAACTTTGTGCGGGGCAGGTCATATCTCACTAACTCAACTGATGTATCTGAGGAGGTCTCAAATGTGATTGATAAGGGTAAACAGAGGATTTGCTTAGATAGACTTCAGTAAGGCTTTGAAATGAACCGACATGGTAGACTCATTCTGAAAATTAAGATTAATGGAATGCAGGGGGATTTGGCTGCTTGGATTGACAATTGGCTTGTCCATAGAAGGCAGGGATTAATGGTGGAATGGTGCCTTTCCGGCTGGAGGTCCGTGACTAATGGTTTTCTCCAAAGATCCGTTTTAGGACATCTACTATCTTCTGTTCTATGTAAATGAATTAGATTAAAATCTACATGAGTATGTGAATACGTTTGCAGATGATACAAAGATCGGATGATTTGTGGATAGTACAGAGTTTTTTTCAAAAGATACTGGGAATATATACCAGTTGCAGATATTGGCAGAGTAATGGCAGATACAGTTTAATCTGGATGAGTATGAGGTGTTGCAATTTGTGAGATCAAACCTGATCGAAAAGTATACAGTTAAAAGTAGTACGAAAAACAACATTGATGTATAGAAGGAACTTGTGATTCAAGATAATAGCTCTCTGAAAGTGACCATGCAAGGAGATAGGTGGTAAATTAGTCATATGGTGCGCTTGACTTGATTGGTCAGGGAATTGAGTTCAATGTTCAAGATGTCATGTTGCAGCTTTCTAAGACTTTGGTGAGACCACACTCAGAGTGTCACGTTCAGTTGTGGTCGCCGCATTACATGATTGATGTGGTTGCTTTGGACAGCGTGCAGATGAGATTTACCAAGATGCTGCCTGGATTAGAGAGTTTGATCGGTAAGGAGTGGTGAGCAAAATGTCAGATTGTTTTCTATTGAAAGAAGAGACTGAGAGGAGACTAGATAGATGTCTGTAAAATTATGAGATGACAAGACGAGTTTGACAGACGGAATCTTTTCCCCAGAATTAAAAGGTCTATGCGCGGAAGCATAAGGTGACGTTGAACGTTCACAGGAGACGTGTTGGGCAGATTTGTAAAACAGAATGTGGTAGGATATTGGAATGCACTGGCAAGGATTGTGGTGGAGGCAGTAAGTATTAGCTACTTAGGGGACGTTTACATAAGCACATGAATATGTAAGGAATGGAGAGATATGAAGCAAGGGCAGACATAAGGGATTAGTTCCGCTTGGAGTCATGTTTTGCACAACATTATGGGCTGATGGGCCCATTAGTGTGCTGTGCAGTTCTGTGTCTTGTGTCAGTGTTAACAACAGTGCAGCGGATATTTATAGACAGAGCAGATCAGTGCAACACTCAGTCGTGCTGGGCTGGAATCACATGCAATGACAAGAAGGTCAGGGGAAAATAAGATGGTATGGTTCTGGAGTTAGATGTAGAGACAGAGTACGCCATTGGTACGCACAGCGCTGTGTGTCTAACGTCATCGAATCACACAGTTAAAAAAAAGAACCGTTGCTCCAACTCGGCCATGCTGAAAAGATATCCGTAATCTATCTAAACCCATTTGGCAGCATTTGCCCCATATCACTCTAATTACTTCCTATTAAAATACGCAACCAGATGCCTTTTAAATTATATAATTGTTGTGGTATTTTATACTTTCTCTGGCGGTTCATTTCATACATGCGCCATCCTCGAGGTGAAAGGAAGATGCCCCTCAGTTCTCGTTTCAATCGTTCCCCTCTCAGCCTGAAACAGAGGCTCTTTTCTTTTGGTCTCCCCTACCGTGGAGAAAAGACAAACACTTTGCACCCTCCCCATGCCCATCGTGATATTTTAAACTTTTATAAGGTCAGCCATCACTCCAGAGAACAGGAAGAATCAGGATATAGCCAGAAAAAGGAACGAGGATATAAAAAGTTATTTCAGGGAGTTAGGCTGGAAGCTGAAAAGCAGGACGAAGAGAATAGTATTTTCTAGTTTACTACAGATGCCACGAGGTAGCGAGGGAACAGGGAGCGCGAGCAGCTTAACACGGGGCTGCGCAGCTTGTGTAGGAGGGAGGGTTTCAGATATGTAGATAATTGGGATGCATTCTGGGGAAGGTGGGTCCTGTACAAGAAGGACGGGTTGCATCTGAACTGGAAAGGGACAATTGTTCTGAGTGGAAGGTTTGCTCGAGTAGTTCGAGAGGGTTTAATCTCGCATGTCGGGAGGGTGGGAACCTGAGCTATATAACGGTGGTGAGAGTTGATGCAGATGAGGCAATAGCAAGAGGTAGTTCCGCGAGTTGGAAGAATATTCGTGGGAAGGAACCAAGGGATCAGTTCAATTGTGTTTGTTTTAACGCAAGGAGTATCAGAAATAAAACTGATGATCTTAGAGCATGGATCAGTAACTGGTGCTATGATGTTCTGGCCATAACAGAGACGTGGGTTTCTCAGGGGTATTTTGCTGGATGTTCCAGGGTTTAGAGCATTTAAAAAGAATGAGGACGGTGGAAAAAGAGGAGGGGGTGTAGCACTATTAATCAGAGAGTGCATCACAGCTATAGAAGTTTCCATTGTCGAGGAAGATCTGCGTACCGAGTCAGTATGGGAGGAAATTAGGAACAACAAGGGAGCAGTCACTTCGTTAGGGATTTACTACAGGCCCCCCAATAGCAGCAGGGAGATTGAAGAAAGCATAAGTCGGCTGATTTTGGAAAAGTGCAGACGTAGTAGGGTTGTTGTAATGGTTGACTTTAACTTTCCCAATATTGATTAGACTTCCTTCGAGCAGAAGATTTGAATGGAGATGTTTTTGTAAGGTGCGTTCAGGAGAGTTTCCTAACACAATATGGTGACAGGTCGACGCGGGGAGAGGCCATTATAGACTTGGTTCTCGGAAACGAGCCGCGGCAGTTATCAGATCTTGGTAGGAGAGAATTTTGGTGAAAGTGACCACAACTGCCTCACATTCTACATAGTCATGGAGAAGGAGAGGATGATGCAAATTTGGAAGGATATTTAATTGGCGAAGATGAAACTATAATGGATTAGACATGATTAGGAAGCATGGACTGGGAGCAGTTGTTGAATGGTAAAGGCACTATAGACATGTGGAGACTGTTTAAGGAACAGTTGTTGCAAGTGATGAATAAATATGTCAATCTGAGACAGACAAGAAGGAGTAAGATAAAGGAACCTTGGGGGACGAGAGCGGTGGAGCCTCTCGTCAAAAGGAAGAACGTAACTCACATAAGGTGGAGGAAGCTGGGTTCAAGGTCAGCTCTAGATTATTACAGATAGGCGAGGAAGGAGCTCAAAATGGTCTGAGGCGAGCCAGGAGGATGCACGAGAATGGCTTGGCAGAACGGAGTAGGGAGAATATAAACGCATTTTACACTTATGTGAGGAACAAGAGAATGGTCATAGAAAGAGTAGGGCCGATCAGGGATAGCATGGGGAACTTGTGTGTGAAGTCTGAGGAGGGAGGGGAAGACTAAATCAGTTTTTTGCTCCTGTCTTTACGAAAGAAGCGAACTTTGGAGTGAATGAAACCTTTGAAGAGCAGGTGTGCATGATGGAATGTAGAGAGATAGAGGAAGCTGATGTGCTGAAAAGTTTGTCAAACTAGTCGCCAGGCCCGGACCAGATTTGAAGTCGGCAGCTTTGGGAAACGAGAAATGTGATTGCTTCGCCACTTGCGAAGATCTTTTCATCCTCGCTCTCCACTGGAGTCGTACCTGAGGACTAAACATAGGCAAATGTAATTCCTCTCTTCAAGAAAGGAAACAGGGAAATCCCCAGCAATTACAGACCAGTAAGTCTTACAGACCAGTCAGTCATCTGAAAGGTGTTAGAAAGGATTCTGAGGGATAGGATTTATGACCATCTAGAAGAGCTTGGCTTGACTGAATGCAGTGAACACGTCATGCCTCACAAACATTATCGAATTCTTCTTCTAGAAAGGTTGATGATGGTCGAGCTGTGGATTTGGTGTATATGGACTTCAGCAAGGCATTTAATAAAGTTCCCAATGGTAGGCTCGTTCAGAAGGTCAGGAGTAATGGGATACAGGGTAACTAAGCTGTCTAGATACAGACGTTTCTGGCCAACAGAAGACAGCGAGTGGTAGTAGAAGAAAACTAATCTACCTGGAAGTCAGTGATGAGTGGTGTTCCACAGTGCTCTGTCCTTGGGCCTCTCCTGTTTGTAATTTCTATTAATGATGAGGTGATTTAAGGATGGGTAAGCAAGTTTGCAAAAGATACAAAGGTTGGAGGTGTCGTTGACAGTATAGAGGGCTGTTGTATGCTGCTGCGGGACATTGACAGGATGCAGAGATGGGCTGAGAGGTGGCGGATGGACTTCAAACTGGATAAATGCGAGATGATGTATTTTGGAAGTTCGAATTTGAAAGCTGAATACAGGATTAAGGATAGGATTCTTGGCAGTGTGGAGGAACAGAGCGATCTTGGTGTGCAGGTACATAGATACCATAAAATAGCCACTCAAGTGGACAGGGTTGTTAAGAAAGCATATGGTGCTTTGCCTTTCACTAACAGATGGATTGAGTTTAAGAGTTTTGAGATGTTGTTGTAGCTCTATAAAACTTTGGTTAGACCGCACTTGGAATACTGCGTCCAGTTCTAGTCGCCCTATTATAAGAAAGAAGTGGATGCTTTGGAGAGGGTTCAGAGGAGGTATACCAGGATGCTGCCTGGACTGGAGGGCTTATCTTATGAAGAGAGTTTGACTGAGCTCGGATATCTTTCATTAGAGAAAAGGAGGAGAAATTGGGCCTAATTGAGGTATACAAGATAATGAGAGACATAGATAGAGACAATTTCCTCGGGCAGAAATGGCTAACACGAGGGGTCATAGTTTTCAGCTGATTGGAGGAAGGTATAGAGGGGATTTTAGAGGCGGATTCTTTACACAGAGAGTTGTGAGAGCACGGAATGCTTTGCCAGCAGCAGTTGTGGATTCAAGGGCATTGGGGACAGTGAAGAGACTGCTGGACAGGCATATGGTCACAGAAATTTGAGGGCGCATACAGGAGGATCAATGGTCAGCACAACATCATGGCCTGAAGGGCCTGTACTGTGCTGTGCTGTTCTATGTTCTGTGTATTAATCAACTTCTTTAAAATAATCCTCAACGACAAATCCACCAAACGTGACGATATCCTTATAAATCTTTTGTGGTACCCTCAGAGCTGTGGGTCTGGAGTTACATAAAGACACAGATCAGACAAGTCGTAACTGCAGTTCTGTGGACTAGAGTCACGTGTGGATTCACAGCATGTCAGTGGTAACCAGGGTGCTGTGGGTCTGATCAAATGTAGAGAGAGAGGAGGTCAATGGTAGCCACAGTGCTGTGGGTCTGGAGTCATGTATGGAGACAACTTAGGTCAGTGGGAATCGCCATGTTCAGCGTCTGGAGTCACGTGTAGAAATAGAGAAGATGATTGCTAAGCATAGTTTTCCCCCCCGTCTTCCTTATTGAGACAGAGTTGGTTAATGGTGCACTCAGTGCTATGACCCTGTAGTCACAGAGCAGGTCAATCATAACCACGGTGCTGTGAGTCTGAAGTCACCTGTACAGACATGGCAGGTGGGTACTGACAACATTGCTGTGGGGCTGATTCAAATTCAGGTCCTGTGCAGATGAGTGGTAACCAAAGCGCTATGTGTTGGGATTTATAAGTAGAGAAAGAGCAGGTCAGTGGAAACCACAGTGCGGTGTGGCTTGATTCGCATTTAGAGACAGAGCAGTTCAGAAATAACAAGAATGATGTGCTTCTGGTGTCACATGTAGAGCCAGAGTCGAAAATTGGTAACCACAGTGCTCTGGGTTCAGAGACACAGAGACAAAGCAGATAGTGGTAACAACGATGCCGTACGTCTGGAGTCACGTACAGAGCAGTTCAGTGGTAGTCACCGTGCAGTGGGTCGGGAGTCACATGAAGAGACAGGGATGATCAGTATATTTACAGTGCTGTTATTCTGGAGTCAGATTAGTGATAGAGCAGATTAGTGATAAACAGAGCGTTAAACATCTGGAGTCACATATAGATTGTTCAGATGATTTATAACCATAGTGCTTTTGGTTTGGAGTCAAATGCAGAGTGGAAACTTGTCTATGGACATCATTGCGCCGTTGTTCTGGAAGGAGATGTTGAGACAGAGTATATCAGTCGTACCCAAAGTGACGTGGGTCTGGAGTCATAGTTCTCAGAAATGTGGAATTTAGAAACAGAACCTTTTGTCATATATGACAACCAGATATCTTAAATTTATCGAATCACATGTACCAATATTTGGTTCATATCCCTCCAAACCTGCCTTCCTTAAAATCTCACTCAGATGTCTTTCAAATGTTGTAATTGTAGCCGTCACCATCACTTGCTCCGGCAATTCATTTAATGGTCGTACCACACTGTGAATGAAAAAAGAGTTGCCCGTTTTAAGTCTGTCTCCCTCACACTGAAAAATATCTCAAATATAGTTTTGGACTCCAATACCCTGGGGGAAAGACATGGACTATTCATCATACCCATGCCCCTCATGTTTTTAAAAGGTTCTGTAAAGTTCTCCCGAAGCCTCTAATATCGCATAATGTAAGGTGACATGACAAAATGTAAGACAAGGTAATATAATATAACATAATGTTACCTTCTTTATTTCTCCAGTTACAATATTGTATAATGTAATATGACATGACAGAATGTAAGGGAAGGTAATATAATTTAACATAATGTTCCCTTCTTTATTTCTCCAATTCTGACCTCCTCATCTGAGGAAGAGTATTTACGGTGTCAGTTCGTTCAAGGTGTAGCAAACTGATTCCTGAGTTGGTGAGACTGTTCTATGATCGGTTTGGATTATATTCACTGTGGCTCAGACATATGGGGCAGACAGTGGGTATTCTCAGAAAATCATGTCATGACCTCATGGGATGGCTAGAGGGTTCATTGTCCTGAATTCAATAAATTCTACTAAGACGATGATGGTTGAAAGCAGAAAATCATGTTCCCAATAATCACAGGACCTCAGAACCAAGTGGGGTCTCAGTCTAAGGCAAACAAGATAAACCATTTAGGACTGAGGCACGAGACCTTTCCTGACCAAGTGAGTGGGGAGACTGTGGAATTATCTGCCACTGGAAGCAGTCAATGTGAAAACATTGAATTTTTGGTTTGTAAGTAGTTAGATATGGTTTTTGCAACTCAATTGCTCAACGTCTACAGGGATAAAACAGTAACAGGGATTGTGTTGAACCATCAGCCAGGTCACATTGAATGATGTAGCAGTCTCAAATGGTTGAATGGTTTATTCCTGCTCATAGTTTCGATGTTGCTCTGTGGAACGAATAATGCTGTGATTCATCCGTGAAAAGCTCAATAAATTCGTTCCAACCAGAGGGAATGGGATCCGACAATCAACGTGTTCCATGAACCTGGTAAATATTCGACAAGATGAAATAACATAATGGCAACATAAGGTGAAAGTTTCAAAAACTAAAGAAAAATTGTCAGAGCATGTGGACGGCTTTGACTGGGGTAAATCATTAAATGTCTGTGAACGGAGGAAGGAAAATTTTCTGTTTCCTCCAGTTAAGTAAGGGATTGACACGTTTAAGATTGTCAGCAAGAGAGGTGGGAGTGAGATGAAAATAGTAGGGATGCACTTCTGAGGCTTTATCAGGCTCAAGTCAGATTGGACCACATTTGACTATTGCGAGGTTTTCTTTGAAGATTACTAACAGTGTCGAAACAGGCACTTCGGCTCAACAAGTCCACACTGACGCGCAACCCACCCATTCCCCTAACACTACGGGCAATTGAGCATGTCCAATACATTTGACCTGCACATCTTTGGACTGTGGGGGGAAACCGGAGCACCTGGAGAAAACCCACACCGACATAGGGAGAACATGCAAACTCCACACAGTCAGTCGCCTGAGTTAGGGAATTGAATCTGGGTCTCTGGCGCTGTGAGGCAACAGTGCTAACGACTGTGCTACCGTGCCGCCCTCAGGGCCCCCTATTTCAGGAAGAATGTATTGAGGAAGTTCAGGACAATGATCTCAGGAATGACAGGATAAACATATGTGGAACGTGTTCGGTCTGTAGGTCTGTATAGTGTAGAAGGATGGTCGAGCGATCGCATTGAAATGTAAAGAATACTGAACGGCTGAGATAGAGTGGATGTTGGGAGATATTTTCATTTGCAGAAGAGACTAGAGCCCGAGTGCACAGGCTTAGAGAAAAGTGAAGACTGTGTAACGCGGAGATAAGAAAACATTTCATTAGCCACAGCATTGTGAATCAGTGGAATTCATTGCAACAGAAGCCTGCGAACTCCGAGTCATTGAATATATTTAAGAAAGAAATTGATAGGTTCTTCATTGTAAATGGGATCAAGGCTTACTAGGAGAAGGCGAGAGATTACTTTGAGAAACCTACTAGCCATGATTGAATGGCAGAGCAGACTCGTTGGTCTGAATTTCTGCTTATTTGTCTTATGGTCTTATATTCCTTATCATCCCTTTCCTCCAGTAAATTGGAAAAACTACAGACATCATTATATGAGAAGATATGGAGACAAATATAACACAACCTTAGTTAGCATAACTTCTGTCATGGTTAACATGTTAGATTCTACTTTAAATTAAGTAACTGCAAATCATTTAAACATTGACAATGTCATCCAAAACACTCAGCCCAAATTTAGAGTAGATTTATTGGTATTGTCACATGTATTGTGATACAGTGAAAAGTGCTGTTTTCCGTGCAGTACAGGAAGGTCATACCGTCAAAGTACGATACAGGAACATAACTGAGTGCAGATTTCAATGTTACAGCTTCAGAGAAGCAGCAGAGGAAAATTAAGATGAGACTCTTAGATGTCTGCTAAGAGGTCAGTTAGTAAAGTGTAAAACGTTGCTTTTGAATCTGATGCCAAGTGAATTAAAACATTTAAATCTTCTCCCCGTCTGAAGAGGATTCAAGGTAGTATATCCTGGGCAATAGAGTCAAAATATTTGGATATTTAGATTGGTAAGGTACTACAGATTAATCGACTTAACAAGAAAAAAAAACTATTGCTCAGTATGGGCAGTGCAAATTCGATCCCTGCTGTGGTAATGCAGTCATGTGTGGCCCAAAATGGTTGATGACTGCAGACTTCATTCCCTGACGTGAGCCAGATTGACTTTATTTTAAAATGACCCACAGTGAATTGGTTTACACAGCTATTATTTCCGTATTGCTTAAAATTCAAATATGATGCTAATCAATCGAATGGTGGAGAATAATCAGTGGGCTAATGACCTGATTCTGTACCTACTCCTTCTGCTCTAACTTCCTGCTTGCCTGAGAGTTGATCCGACTTTTGTACCCAAAGTCTCTGCCTGGACCGCTGGGAGAAGCAACGTTAACACTGTGCCACAAACTCCTGAAGTGAGTACGTATCAAGGAATACTGTACACATACAAAACCGTGCCAGGAGTCGAGTACTGCTGCCATTGCCCGTTATTTCCCCTGTGCCATGAAGAAATTGGAAGAGCTCCAATGGTAATCGCTGCTGGAAGCAACGATAGCATTTGAGAGTGTTAAAGAGCAATATATAATATTACAGCAAAGACCCTTTGCACATTGTTATTCCAAGACAAAATACGGTCTCCAGCACACCCCCTTTCCCACTTGACCGAGAGCCATTAATTTTCAGACGTTTCAAGTGGCTCATCCAAGTTCACTTTCTGGTAGTGAATCTTCCCTTCGCAATTATCAACCCAGGCAGAGCATTGCAGACTCACCACCGGTGGGTGAAAACAATTTTTTGAACTCCCCTCTGAACCCCTACATTTCACTTTAAAATGGTGGCCTCTTGCTTTTAAACTTTCGGGTAAGGAGACCAGCTGTTTTCTCGTCTTGTCCATGCCACTCATGTATCTCGCTCTTGCCCTCACTCGACCTTCTCTACTTCTCCACCACTCTGCATTGCAGAACCTTATCACGCTGGAGAATTTTCTCTACTGAGTCCACTCTCTGGGGAAATCATATCCTGATCGTAACAAGTGGAAAAGAATAAGTCTAAATCACAAGATGGCACCTGAATCTAGAGTGGATAGATTGGGGAGAGGGGAGTGTTGTACGTAGGCTTTTAACACTTCTTCTCAGGGTGCCTGGGTTCAACGTACTGAGACTACACATTGCACATTGATGCGAATTCGCCTGTTCTCTGTTTGTTAATTGTCAATTCAACAAGTCAAGAGCTCGCAGAGAAGTGCGCCTGGTGCTGCTCCTTGCCGAGAATTTCAGAAATTATTCACTACAGAGTCTCTGAACGGTTGAATGTATCTCCTGTTTTTCATCGATCTCACTGGGATATTCCGGAAGTTTGTAGGTGCCAATTAAAGCTGTGCTCTTGTTCCTCAGAAAGTGTCATTTTGAGGAGGCGAACACTGATAGGAGGAGACTGAAATGCAAGTAAATAGCCACAGGTGGATGCATCCATCAGTTACTGATGTGAAGGATTCTTGACAAAGTGAAGACAGCATTCATCATTTCCAGCCAGGCCTGCTGCTGATTTCGATCCTGCTGGACTTGGAGATACACACTGCATCGCAAAGTAGCACGACAGAGAATAGTTAAGACATCTAGAAGAAGGGGAAAAGACAGTGAGAAATAAACGTAGTGTGAGAAATGAGGTAGTAAGAGAGAAGCGTAATGGAGATTTAGAAAGGAAGAGGAGAGATGGAAAGCGACAAGAAATACAATAAATAAAAGTATTTCAGAAAAAAATGGAGATGGAGACAAGAATGTAGACAAAGAGACAGACGGATAAGGTGTTAGAGTGAGTAATGAGGAAGGCGGAATGAAGGTAAAAGGGGTTAGAAAGTGAAATAGAGAGGGGAGAATAATGAAGAGCTGAGAGAAAAAAGAGATAGGCGTTGCAGTATAATGCACAACAGATAGAGAATTGTGATTGAGAAAGAAAGTAAAGAGGTACGGAGAAAGAAGGTGAAGAGGTCTGTGAGATTAAACAAACAGGTGGAGAGATGAATGAGTGAAAGGGAGACCTACATGGAAACATCATTGGAAAAAAAAGTTGATATTAAGTAATATCAACGTGTTTGAATAAATACGTCAGAGAAAGACTAAAACAGGTATTGAATGACGACGGCGAGGGAATAAAAATAGCTGCGGTCGAGATAGGAATTGAGACTTAGAGATTGATGAGGGGGAGAGAGAGAGAGATAAGAATTAAATGAGAACATAAAATAAACATCACAGATAGAGAGAGAGAGAACCTTAGTGTGATCTGTTGGCTGATTGTAAGTTCCTCTGCCATCGTCAGGATCCTTGCTTCTTACAGTCATTTCTAAATGCTTGTATAAAGTTAGCAGTTTCACAGTCAGGTCTCGAGACTGGAGCAAGACAGAGTCGGGAGGGCAGAAGGACATCCAACCCACAGGTCCATCTGAAGCCACAGCACCATTGTATTCACTCACCCTTCATTACCTTTCACTTGCAGGATATTGGTCTGCGATATTGATCGTACTGCCGTGTTTTGCCAATCCCCAGTTGTACCCCTTGAGGAGAGTGGGGCTGAACCCCTTCTCAAACTGCCTCAGTCCGTGTACCGCAGACAGACCAGCAATAAAATGGCAGGGAGGCAGGTACGGGATTTGGTCTGAGTGACAGTGCAGGAACAATCGATGTATTTCACTCGCACTTCATCCGATTCATTCATGAGATTTGGAAGGCGTTGTCAGACAGCAGGTATTGCTCTCCGTATTTGCCCCGATCAGAAAGTGGCAGTGAGCGGCTTTCTTGAAATAATGCAGTCCATGTGCTCAGGGTTGACCAGTAATTCCATCAGGGAAGGACTTACACAATTTTGATCGAGCGGCACTGAATAAATGGTGATATACCTCAAGTCAATATGGTGAGTGGCTTGAAGGGGAAAGTGGAGGGGTTCGTGCTAAAAGCCGTCTGCTGCCCTTGTGCCTCGTGATGGAAATGAACGTGGATTTCGAAGGTGCTAACTAAGGAATTTTGGTAATTTTTTACAGTGCGTCTTGTAGATGGTACACACTGCTGCTAAGCCTTGGTGGCCAAGAGAGCGGATGTGTGTAGATAACTTGCGAATCAAGTGGGCTTTATTGTCATAGATCCTCAGGCGACTCTCTGTGTGAAGTTGGCACATTCTCCCCGTGTCTGCGTGGGTTTACTCCGGGTGCTCCGGTTTCGTCCCACAGTCCAAAAAATGTGCAGATTCGGTGAATTGACCATGGTAAATTGCCCGTGATGTTAGGTGAAGGGGTAAATGTAGAAGTATGGGTCTGGGTGGTATACGCTTCGGCCGGTCAGTGCGGACTTGCTGGGCTGAAGGACCTGTTTCCACACTCTAAGTAATCTAATCTAATCTAATTTAATCTGACCTAATCTGATCTAATCTAATCTTTTTTATTTTAATGCCGTAGAGCGTTGAACATGAAACAGTACAGGCCTTCCGGCCGTCAATGTTATGCCGACCTGTGAAACCCATCTGAAGCCCAATCAAACACCACCATTCCATTTTCGTCATTATGAAAACTCAATGACAATTTAAATCTCCTTAAATTTGGCGAGTCCACTACTCTTGCAGGCAGTATTTTCCACACCCCTACTACTATCGGAGTAATGAAACTAACTCGGACCATCTCTCCTATTTCTGTCAACCCTCAATTTAAAGCAATGCCCCCTCGTGCTAGCCAACACCGTCTGAGGAAAAAGAAAACACTCGCTGTGCAACCGATCCAACCCTCTGACTATCTTATAGGTCTCTACCAAGTCCCCCTCAATTCTTCTCACAAACGAAAACATCCTTAAGTCCCTCAGACTTTCCTCGTGAGACCTTCCCTCCATACCAGGCAACATCTTCGGAAATCTCCTCTGAAACCGTTCCCAAGCTTCTACATCTTTCCAATAATGCAGTGACCACAACTATCCATAATAATCCAAGTGATGCTGCAAAAGGGTTTTGCACCGCTGCAGAACGACCTGGTTCTGAACCTCAATCCCTCCACTATGAAAAGCTAACAATCTATATGTCTTCTAAAAAACTGCATCAACGCGTGTGTCGACTTTCACGATCGATGTGCGTTTGTTATTTGTCTCAAGAGAGTTGGAATGTAAAAGGAGAGATGTGCGACTGAGATTTTAAAACGCTCTGGTTAGGACGCATTTAGAATACTATGTCGAGTTTTGGGCCCGACACCTCAGGAAATCCGTACATGCACTGGAGCATTTCCAGCAGGGTTTCACATGGATGATCCCTGGAATGTTAGGCCTAACATATGATGAATGACTGAGGATGCTGGGATCGTATTCATCGGAGCTTGGAAGGTTGAGGGGAGATCTAATAGAAATGAATTCCCAGCGTTCACACTTTCTAAGCCTTGCAACATCACGAACGTTGACACCTGGGAGGCAACAAACCAATCGTGTGTTACTCTCTTTTCCACACAACCTCCAATCGCTTCTCCTTACTGTGGACTCACCAATGACGAAAGCTCTGCTCCTCTTCCCCTTCCCCACTGAGCAGCAGGGATAGACACTGCACCAGCGACCTCTTTCCCATTATCTACGCCTGGTTAGTCTTTCCCCCAACAATATCTAAAATGGTATAATTGTTGCGGAGAATCACCACAGAAGATCCCTGCACTGCCTCATCTTTCCCTTCCTTAATCCAGACGTTAACCTCTCTACCATTGTCGTGTTGCTGTAGACTAACTAACTCCCTGTATCTCCTCACAATAACTGCCTCCGCCTTCTGAATGACCCAACGTTCATCCAGCTCCACCTGATGTTCCCTAACTTGTTTCTCGAGGCACTGGAATTGGGTGAAATTCTCATGCATGAAATCAGTAATGAGAGTGAGGTGACTTACTTACCAAACGTGCAGGAATCCTTTGAACTATCCTCAATGTTTAAAAATAATCATGTTCTACCATTTCAATGTACAGCATAAAACAAAATAAATATTTATTTTAAATTACATTGTATTCCAAAAGACCAAGACCAGTGCTCTCGGTTCAGCCAGCTAAAAAGAGTGATTCATATACTCTGCAATTTTCTGAGTTTAGATTGACAAGCTTATTTCAGTTTAACAAAAATACATACTGGATTCCTAGGGATAAATGAAGTCATCTGCTCAGTGACTGTACATGGAATAAACAATCCTGTTAACGGAACCCAGGTGTTGATGATGAATTAATGCCAACTCCATAATTAATGAATAAAGTCTCTCAGGGACTTGTCTTTTTGCTGCATAAAAGGATTCCTGGCTTAACTGCACAGAATTACCCTCCACCCACTGGCAGAAAATACGTCATGGATTTCAATGATTTCTATTCACATATTCTTGAACTATCCTCCGAAGTATATTCATGGATTAATGGGAACATGGACATCAAATTTATAATTCAGGATTTTGAGAGGATATACTACCCAATACTTGCTGCGGTCAGTGTCCCCCGTAAGTGCTAAGTGTCCTTATCAAATTTCTAATCCGTGTTGTACCCTTCACTTATTGTCCTGAACTGCTTCCTGATGCACGTTTGCTCGTAGATGAATCGTTGATTCGTCCTTACTCACCTTGGTATATATGGTGAAGTTTAAAGCTATGTTAGAACAGACTACATTATACTATCTACGTAGTCATTACCGGACACGAATTCGATTGATTCTCTGCTTCTTATCCTCGAAGCTATGGATCTAATTATCTACGAGCAAATGTGGAAGGATCACCTGAAATCCTCTGCAGTAGTTGGCAATATTTGTTTGATAGACCGCGAATACTTGGATCAGAATTCTGCGTCGGTAGATTTAATGAATTTAATATAAGATGACAGCATATCAGTCAAACAGACACACGCACACACTCTCTCACAAACTCTCGCTCTTGCAAAACTGCACACACCCACTATCACTCACACAAAACCGTTCAGCTGCTTTCCCAAATGCACAGAGAAATTCTCTCTCTCTTTTTCCATCTCTCTATCACACACACGCACACATACACACGCACACACGCAGACAGACGCATCCTCGCACAGAGACACACACACACACACACAATCAGTGGCAAACACTCATATATTCAGATAATCTCGCGCATAGACAATGTCAGAATGTACCCCGTGCCGTAATATGTGGTGCTGGAAAACACAGGTGTTCTGGCAGCATACGAAGTCGAAGAGAGTTAAAGTTTTGAGCATCAACCGTTCATTCCGAATGAGGGGGTGGCCCAAGGGGCCTGAGAGAAAGATGGGTGATACTGGGGAAGGTAACTGAGAATGCCATTTTTAGATGGAGGTGGGCGATGATGGAGATTATTCGGAAAGGACGTTGGAGCAAAATGGTGGGATGAAAAATGGAGAGTTCGGGCAGTTCAATATGGCTCTGGAAGGTTGGCTCTGGAATAGGATCGCGAGTGGGATGGGTGGAAAGTGAAGAAACTTGTGAAATCTGCATCGATCCCGTGTGGTTGGAGGGTGCCATGGGCGGAGGTTGAGGCATTCTTCCGCCAGACATCGGGTGCCTAGAGTCTGACGGTGGAGGAGGTCCAGGACTTGCATGTTTTGACGGTTGGGAGGGGAAGTTAAAGTGTTCTGCAACAGGGAGATGGGATTATTTAGTCCCTGTTTCCTAGAGATGTTCTCAGAAATGTTCCACAGGTATCCGTCCTGTCGCCCCAATGTCGAGTATGCCACACCAAAACCAAAGGACACAACAGATGCTGTGTGTGGAAACAAAGCTAAATCTCCGTGCAAATGCGAAAGGATCAGTTAGGACCATGGACGGCGGTGAGTTTGAACGTGTCGGCGCAAGTTTTCCTCTTTCTGCGGTGTCAAGGAAAGGTGCCAGGTGTGGACGATGTGGTAGTGGATGCTGTGGCCCTCACAATGGAGTCTCTGTGGTTATCATCTCTGTGGAATGCAGGTAGCGGTGGAAAGTGAAATGCATCCCAGGTGGCGGAAATGGCTGAAGCTGTTTAGTTGAATGTTGAGATTGGTACGATGCAGCAGGGAGGAGCGGGTAGTTCTGTTCTTGATCCGATTGAAGAGGTAGGGTTCAAGGGCAGAGGTGATCGAAATGGAGGAGATGAACTTGAGTGCATCATCCACCAGCGGGAGGGAATGTGCTGTCATTGAAGAAGTAGGACATCCGGGATTTTCATTGGTGGAATTAGCCCTCCTTGGGACACAATGCGGTACATAAATTGGAAGGAATGGATAGCGTTTTTACAAATGCCAAGATGGGACGAGGTGTCATCCAGGTAGCTGTGGGAGGCAGTGAGCTTGACGTCGATGTATGTTTTATGTCTGTCAACGGAAATGAAGATGGAGAGGTCCAGCAAGGGGAGAGAGGTGCCCGAGGCGGTCCTGGTGAATTTGAAGTCCGGGTACAAAGTATTGGTGAAATTGATGAACTGTTCGTGCTGCTCGTAGGAGCATGAGCTGGCTCCTATCGAGTCATTGATGAAGTGGAGGAAATAGAGGAGATTGGTGTCATGTTAGCTGCGGAAGATGGACTGTTCCACGTACCAGAGAACGTTGCATGTGCAGCTGGGGCCTATGCGGATGCCCATGGTTACTCCTTTTCCCGAGAGGAAGTGCGAGAATTGAAAGGAGACTTTTTTGAGGATGAGGTCCATTTCAAACAATTAGTCGAACGTTTCAGTGGAAGTATGAGATTTGGGTCATCGTTTAACGACTTAATGGTGGTCTTGGAGGCTTTCTTGAGAGTAGAATGTCTGAAGATGAAGTTTGCCAGCCAGACAAACGGAAGTCATGGAGACGGTGGCATCCCGAACATATGTGGGGAAAACCTAGATCAAGACGGACAGAAGGATGCCAAGGTATGCTGGGTCATGTTCTTTGGGGAAGGAGCTGGGAGAGACATTAGGTCAACCAGGGCAGTCAGGTTTGTGAATTTTGGTCGGAGTTAGAACCGGGCAGTGCGTTGTCTCCGGACTATGAGTTTTGAGACTGAGACATAAGAGGTTGGTAGAGGCAGGTTTGGTCGTGATTGAGTGGGCCGTCGGAAAGGGTGTCCGTGAGTTGGTGCCTGTTTTCAGCTATGTGGAGATTGGTGCGCCAATTTATCATTGTGCCCGCTTTGTCTGCTGGCTTGATTGGTAGCCAGAGGCACCAGCATCATTCTCAGCTGTGCCTGCCTCTTCCTCAATTACGGGAATAGTGTGTTTTCCGCAGCTGCACCGGCAACATTTCCGGCCATTTCCTCAGTATCATCGCCACATCATGCTCCCAACAGGAGTTTGAAAAGTTCATGAATTTTAATAATAATTTATTCCCTGGCCACAAATTCAACTGGATCATCTCGCCCACATCCCTCACTTTCCTGTACCTCTCCGTCTTCGTTTCCATTGAGAGATTGAATACAAAGCAATTTCCCGCACCATTTATCGAAGTCTCCCTCCAGGCCATCTCTTCCTCTTTTGCGCATCTGCCCTTGAACCACACCCATCCAATCACAGCAATCACCGAGCCCCCCCGGTCATCACCTTCTGCCCCGACTACCAACAAGGAGTCATCGTCGACCATTTCGACTGCCTTCAACAGACCACATCACCAGAAATATATTTCCTGCCCCAGCCAGACCTGCGCTCCACAGAGGCCATTTACTCCGGGACTCCTTCGTTACGTCCAAGACCCCCACCAACCGACCATCTTCTCCCAGCATCTTCCCTTGCAACCAGACCAAGTACAAAACCTCCTCCTACACGTCCATGCTCACCACAGTACAAGGACCCGACGGATCCTCCCACAACCGACAGAGATTTAACTTGACTTCCACATATATCATATACTGTATGCGTTGCTGTCGATGTGCTCTCCTCCAACTGGAGCAGACAGAACGCTTCCTTGAAGAAAGTTTCAGAGATCATCTCTGAGACACATGCACTAAAATCCCTATTGCCTTGTGGGCAAACAATTTAAATCCCAATCCCACTCCGCCAAGGGCAAGCACACCCTGGGCCTCCTCCACACCAAACATTTAGCCAGGCAACACATGGACGAATACTGCCGCATCATCCACCTTTGTTCCCTGCAACTATACGGGATCAATGTATATTTCACTCGTTTTATTAATCGCCATCAGCCCTCTATCCAACTTATTACAGAGCCAACATTCTGACTCGAAACCAACCTCTGAACTGTCCAAACTGTCCATCTTCCTTCCTACCAATTCCCTTCAACCTCCTTTCTGACATATCACCATAATACCTCACCTCCACCTAACTATCGCATTCCACGCTACCTTCGCCCAGTCCACCACCTTCCATTGATGTCACAGACCATTGGGCTGTTCCCTCGTTGCTGATGAAGAGGTTATGCTCGAAATGTCGACTCTCCTGCTCCTCGGATGCTTCCTGACAGGCTGTGCTTTTGCAACACCACACATTCCCTCACTTTCTCCTGCAACTACGTGTATAATAATTAGCTACATCGGAATACAGAATGCGAGTTTGGAAGGTTCTCTTTCAGGATTATGCCTTTTGAATTTGAAACACGGTCATGTTTATGCACCACTTATGGATGAAGTGAACATTGAATATTGCAGTTACTTCCTTCATCAATCGTTAAATGTTATATCGTAGTTTCTTTTTCCACAGTTAATACAGTGACGATTGTGATCCTGTTCCGTGCGAAGTGTGGACTCTCCAGATGTGTCACTCTCTATCTCATGGCCATGGCAATCGCAGATTTACACGTGATCATCTTTGACCTGATATTGAGACATATTCCAATTGTTTATCCAGAAGTCTTCACTTTCCTGAAGGATATACCTGCGTGCAACATTCATGCTGTCCTGCTTTATGCAGCATCCGATTGCTCAGTCTGGTTCACAGTCACATTCACCTTCGACCGCTTGGTAGCCATTCGTTGTCACAAGTTCAAAACGAAATATTGCAATGAGAAAAAAGCGGCAGTGGTTCTCGGAACAGTGACTGGACTGAGCTGTTTAAATAATATAAGCTGGTATTTTATGTATAACAATAATTATAGTTTTTCTAATCATCCTATGTTTTGTGGTATAGAATTGAGTGATGACAACTTAGAGTTATGGGCCATAATTGAAATTGTTCACTACATTCTCTCACCCTGTCTCCCATTCGTTCTGATTCTGCAGCTCAACATTTTCACCGTCAGACATATTGTAGTGAGCAGCAGAGCCCGCAGGAGACTCCGGACTCACAACAACGGGGAGTGTCCCAGAGACACGGAGATGGAGAACCGAAGAAAATCAATTGTTCTTCTGTTTATGATTTCAGGCAACTTCATCCTGCTGTGGGCAGTGTTTGCCGTGTATGCAATGCTTGAACGAATGGATAATCTGGGCTATTTGATTTATGTGCCTGTGTATGTCCAGGAATTAGGATTTATTCTACAGCTCCTGAGTTGCTGCACAAATACTGGAATCTATGTCGTGACACAGAATAGGTTCAGAGGACAATTCAAAAAATTGTTGATATATCCCTTCAGTCTAATCAACCATTTAATCAAAAGGCAAAATTAACGCCTGCTCCTGGTTCCCATGTTATGCCCTGACTCCCAGCGATAATTTCGATTAATTGACAGACGATGTTTCAAATCTGGTAGGACTGGAGCCTTACACAGCATGAGCAGTATATCCACGGATTTTCATTCTAGCACGCTCAAAATGAATATTGACATTTCATTTGTCTTCCTTCCCTCCAAGTGAAATCACAAACCAACCTGAAAGAAATCCAGAACCAGGACTCAAAGACTATCAGCGCGTCAAAACTCCGAAGTTCTTCCTAACTTAAAAAAAAGTCTATGCCCCTGTTCCTCCAATCAAATTGCATCTCATCCTATTTCTCCACGTTGTGTTCCATTTTAACATTGAAGTTGGCTGTCTTATTGGGAAAGCTTGGACAGAAATTTGGTTATTAAATGTTGATGGACACAACGATTAAAAGTAGATATGGATAAAATATGTTGATTTTTAGACAATCATTGGACATAAAGATTAATAATATTGTCTGCAGCCACTGCTTTCCTGATCAACTCGCCCTCCTATATAACCTTTCCAAACTTAGAATATACTTTGCGCATGTAAACATTCTGTGAACGTTCGTAACTTCAATTTGTATGTCCTTGTGCTCGATTAGTCACTTCATTTTCCACACTCTTCGTTTTCCCTCGTCCTTCAGCAGCCTCCCCATCTCGTTAACACTCCTGCCAGTCCGCAATGGTGCATGATTGACCTCTTAGAACTTTTCCAAAATTTCGTTCCCTTCAGTCTGTACACTAATGGTCTCCTCCTGTCTCGAAATTAAACATAGAGATTTCGGATCGTCAAGTTAATTGAAGTACTTGTCATCAGAGATGACAAGCTGATTTGTAGCAGATGTTCGCAGGTAAAGGGACGTTTGGAAAATGGGAAGCCTTCAAAAATTTGACAGCGAGAATCCAGAGAAAGTATATTTCTCTTAGGGTGAAAGGAAAGGCTGGGAGGGATAGGGAATGGTGTATGACCACAGAAATTGAGGGTTGGGTTCAGAAAAAAAAGGAAGCATATATAGGTAAAAACAGTTTAGCGGGAGTGAATAGTTAGAAGAGTATAAAGGCATTTGGATTGCACTGAAGAGGGATATCAGGACGGCCAAAATGAGACATGAGATAGCTTTGGCAAATAGAAATAAGGAGAATCGAAAGTCTTTTTACAAATATGTTTAGGACAAAAGGGTAACTAGGGAGAAAATAGGGCCTTTCAAAGATCAGCAAGGCGGGTTCTGTGTGGAACCACAGAAAATGGGGAGATACTCAACGAATATTTTGCATCAGCGTTTACTATGGAAAAGGGTATGGAAGATATGGACTGTAGGGAAATACATGGTGACACCGTGCAAAATGCCGAGATTACAGAGGAAGAAGTGCTGGATGCCTCGAAACGCATAAAGGTGGATAGATCCCCAGAACCTGATCAGGTGTACCCAAGACCCCTGTGGCAAGTTCATAAGCGATACAGTTAGTAAGTTTGCAGTTGATACCAAAATTGGAGGTGTAGTGGACAGCGAAGATACCTAACTCAGATTACAACAGGTTCTTGACCAGATAGCCAATGGGCAGAGAAGTGGCAGATGGAGTTTAATTCAGATAAATGCTGCATTTTGGGATAGCAAATCTTAGCAGGGCTTATACACTTATAAGTAAGGCCCTCGGGAGTTTTGCTGTACAAAGAGATTTGGAATGCAGTTTCGTAGCTCCATGAAAGTGGAGTCGGAGTTAGAGAGGATTATGAAGAAGACGTTTGGTATGCTTTCGTTTAATGGTCAGAGTATTGAATACAGGAGTTAAGATGTCATGTTGGGGCTGCATAGGACATTGGTAAGCCAACTGTCGTAATATAGCAATTTTGGTTCCCTTATTATTGGAATGATATTGTGAAACGTGGAAGGGCTCAGAGAAGATTTACAAAGATTTTGCCAGTGTTGGAGGATTTGAGCTAATGGGCGAAGCTGAATAGGCTGGGGGTGTTCTCCCTGGAGCATCGGAGGCTGACGGGTGACATTATACAGGTTCACAAAATTATTAGGGGCATGAATAGGATAAATAAGCAAATTATTTTCCCTAGGGCGTTGGGTAGTCCAGAGAGAGCATAGGTTTAGGGTGACAGGGGAACGATTTTGATGAGATCTAAGGGGCGACGTATTCACACAGAATGTCGTACTTCTATGGAATAACTGCCAGATTAAGTGGTAGAGCCTAGCAGAATTGCAACATTTAAGAGGCATTTGGATTTTTTTTATCAATAAGAGGGGCTTGGAGGGATATGGTCCGATTGCTGGCAGGCGGAACAAGATTGGGTGGGGATAGCTGGTCTGCATGGACGGGTTAGACTGAAGGGTCTGTCTTCATGTTGTACATCTCTATGGCTCTACGTTCCTAAATATAAAACATTTCTGTAGCATTTTGGCCAAGATTAATAGTTTATAGGCAAATTTCTCTAGCTCATACCCTGAAAATTTAGCGTGATACAAAAATTATTTGCGCAGATTTGAAATGAGTAATTGATGCAGCAACCTCTGCCATTTGTGCCAGAGTGTTCCACACATATTGCACCCCTTGCGTGTAGCAGCACTTCCGAACATTTCGCCTGAACAGTCTCCTCATAAATCGCAGATCATGCCCTCAGTTCGAGAGGCCCCCCTGTGTGTGGATATGCCATTTCTTTAAGTATTCTATTTGATTAATGATTTCGATCAGATGACACCGCAGCTTTCCAAGCTCTCCACAAAGCAGGACAAACTTTCTGTCATCTTCTGAATAACATCAGTCCTGAAGTCCAAAAAATAGTGTCGTTAAGTTATGCTACATTCCTTCCCAAGGCTTTGGATGCTTCGAGAGTTAAAAAAAAAATGATTCAGGTGCGCTCTTGCAATGTTCAGGTTGACAAGGGTATGCACCAAATAATGGAATTAATGATTTGAACAGTTCGTTGGGTGTTGTTGACATACACAGAAGAGAACATCGTAATTCGCCCAAGTTCAATATATGCTTCCCAAGGTCTGCTGATTACATCTGACCACAGTACTCCAAGTAGTAATTAATCCGAGTTAAGTTTGTGCAAAAAAGGAGACTTCCAAGCTGATGATGCAAATACAGACAAATAGGTAAAACATGTTCGATATTCAAAAAAAAGTGACCATCGGCATATCATGTCCTGGTGTCAAATGTCAAGAATTCCATTTCATAGGCATTGCCATCAGTTTTGGAACCAGGGGAGTTCTGTACTGATGGGACAGTCTACAGATATGATGCAGAGCTGGGCTGAGGAGTGGCAGATGGAGTTCAACCCTGCCAAGTGTGAGGTTGTCCATTTTGGAAGAACAAATAAGAATGCGGAATACAGGGTTAATGGTAGGGTTCTTGGTCAGGTGGAGGAACAGAGGGATCTTGGGGTCTATGTACATAGATCTTTGAAGGTTGCCACTCAGGTGGATAGAGTTTGTAAGAAGGCCTATGGAGTATTATCGTTCATTAGCAGAGGGATTGAATTCAAGAGTCGTGAGGTGATGTTGCAGCTGTACAGGACTTTGGTTAGGCCACATTTGGAGTACTGTGTGCAGTTCTGGTCGCCTCACTTTAGGAAAGATGTGGAAGCTTTGGAGAGGGTGCAGAGAAGATTTACCAGGATGTTGCCTGGAATGGAGAGTAGGTCGTACGAGGATAGGTTTGAGAGTTCTCGGCCTTTTCTCGTTGGAACGGCGAAGGATGAGGGGTGACTTGATAGAGGTTTATAAGATGATCAGAGGAATAGATAGAGTAGACAGTCAGAAACTTTTTCCCCGGGTACAACAGAGTGTTACAAGGGGACATAAATTTAAGGTGAAGGGTGGAAGGTATAGGGGAGATGTCAGGGGTGCGTTCTTTACCCAGAGAGTGGTGGGGGCATGGAATGCGCTGCCCGAGGGAGTGGTAGAGTCAGATTCATTGGCGACCTTTAAGCGGCATTTGGATAGGTACATGGATGGGTGCTTAATCTAGGATAGAAGTGCGGCACAACATCGTGGGCCGAAGGGCCTGTTCTGTGCTGTATTGTTCTATGCTCTATGTTCTATCTGAACAGATCTGGAGCCCGTGTTAACACAGAACTATAAATAGGGTCCTCACGCGTACTTTAAAATACGGACTACGGGGAGGGGCGAGTGAAAGGGAAAATGACAGGAAGTATGACTGCAATAAAAAGATAAGTAGCTGATTTGCATATATGCAGGAGGGTTCAAGTACAATTCAGACGATGACAGAAGTAAAAAGGGATGGATAACTCAGGAAATATTATGAGATATGTTGGAAATCATGAGGGTATGAATACTACCATTAGGCACTTTATCTGAATTCGTAATAAGGTTAATGAGTTAACAGCACAACTCATCGCGAATGAAAATAATTTAGTCGCCATTATGGTTATAGGATGGTCACGATGGAGAGTTGCATCTCCAGGCGTTCAGAGTATTCAGAAGGACAGACAGGACGGTCAGGGAAGTGGTATAGCTCTGATATTCAAGAACGACATCATAATAAATTGGAATCCATTTGGGTGGAAATTAAAAATTCAAAGACATAAAAGTTCACTTGTCCACATAGTCAAATGGAACCAAATAAATAAATAATGGCTGTACACAGTACATGGTAATTATCAGGGGGATTGTAACCTCGGATTGACTGCTCGAACCGGCGCTGTCCAGGCAGCCTTGTGGACGGGTTTATCGAGTGCATCTATTTTCGTACACTTGAACAGAATGCAATGGAACTGAAAACGGAGTGAACTATCCACTGCCATGGAACGAGATTTAATAATAGTCTCGGCCGACCATCTACCTGGCGTTGGCACATTGTCCCACTTCTGCATGGGTCTTTTCCGGGTGCTCTCGTTTCGTCCAACAGGCCAAATGTATGCTGTTTATGTGAATTGGCCTTGCTAATCCGCCTTTAGTGACCTGCGGTGATTAGCTGAAGTGCAATAGTCACAGGAAATGTACACTCATGGGTAGGGATGTGGGTCTGGGTGGGATACGCTTCAGAGGGTCAGTGTCGACCTGTCAGGCAGAATGACCTGTTTCCACACTGTATGTATTTGATAATCACTTACCACCACATTAGAACTTAGCCTTGCTTCATTTCACCTTTTCATTTGGTGTTCTCCCGAAGAATTCAGATGCAATTTCTTCTGTGTGTTTATTCTTGATTGACCGCCTAGAACGTGGCTTGGTCTCAATTCTTATACTCAAGGGTAATCGTGCCCATCTGAATGAATTTCCACCATTCACTAATGGGTCAATCAGGCCAGATCACGCTGAGTAATCGGGCCGAAAAAGGCATTGTTATGTTGATGGCAGAGCAGTGCTTAGATGTCCATGACTGCAGGTGCTGGGAGCATGCATAACCCTCCATTTCAGAGTGTAATGCGCTCCTGTACCTGTTACACATCTCGACGTTTCCATTCGCCCTGACGATGACATTCCAACCAAATTCGAGTGTATGTGATAGGCTTTCAACTGCCGGGTTCCTTGCTAACTGACTGTTGGTAGTTGCAGCCAATCTGGATGATGCAGCATGCGTAATAGCACTGTTATTTTTGTTACGGCTCACATTAGGTACCCAGAATTCTTTTCTTGAAATCCATCATAAACTTCATGTTTTTGGTTAAAAATCAACAACACCAGCTTATAGTCCACCAGGTTTAATTGGAAGCACACCAGCTTTCAGAGCGACACTCCTTCATCACCTAATGAAGGAGCGTCACTCCGAAAGCTAGTGTTGCTTCCAATTAAACCTGTTGGACTATAACCTGGTGTTGTGTGATTTTTTAACTTTGCACACCCCAGTCCAACACCGGCATCTCAGAATCATTTATGTTTTTGAGAGCCCTTCCAGGCCAAGGACCTTCTTTTGGTTCTGTTGTGATGGATCACAACATGAAAGGGAGTGACTGCAGGACCATGCCGATTCAAGCTAAGCCCAACATATACTGGAGCAACGAAAATGATGCAGATAGCATATGAGAAAACGGCACTTTCTAGAGATTGATCTAATACAAAACAGGTCATCTTTGCTATCGAAGTCCGCTTTGCTCACGTTCCTTTTCATCCTTAATTGACAGGCATATTCAGCTGAGTGGCCTTGATGTTCTAAGTGTGTGCCTGCACTGCTTATCTATGAATCCGGACAGTGCATTCTGGTTCTGGGAGGTCGAGGCCATATAGTTATTCGACTCCCTTCAGGTGTCGGTCTGTCATGACAATGTGCGAGGTTTGTTCTGGAGATCAGACGAATGTGATGCACAGCATCATGAGGCCAAACGGAAGTATTGTCTCCCAGCTTTCCATATTCTGCTGCACCGTCTTCCTAACCATCCGTTTTCAGTTGAGGTTCATGCTTTCCACGATCCCACTGAATTTTTCGGTGCTCAATGTGGAATTTCTGCTTGATACCAAGCATAGTTATCACAATTTGCATGACTCAGCCTTTGAAATGGATTCATCGATCTGACTTGTTACTGCGATGTAGACCCCATCCTGTAAATACCATCTCTGTTATGATGTATGCTGTTGCTTTGGCTGGTTTTAAATAACAAGGAAAGCATTGACCCATTTTGTGACAATACCTATGATGATCAGAATGCAGATATATCCATTGCCAAACTTGGCAGGGGACCTGTGAAGTGAATTTCAAAGATTGTCCGAGGCCCTTCCACTTCTTAATTCTCCCTTTCACGTGTAATTGTCTGACCAGGCTGTGAACCGCCGAGAGAATAGGGTGGGATCTGCCATGTACTGCAGGGAGGACAGATTGGTATCTGCAATGGAGCAACATTAGATAAAAGAGATAAAAAATAAGAGAAAAGAAAATGAACTGAAAATTCGGAGGATGCTCGCTGCAGCATTCTGCTACACAGCGATAACACGAGATTATCAACATTTTTCATCTCAAAGTTGTTCTGCTTCTGTCATGTTAAGACGTTAATAGCAACGATCCTAATTTAATGGAGGAACGATCACTGAAACAGCGAAACATGTTTGCTCTCATCAGACTACGCTCAGGATTTGCGATATTGATAACAATGGACTGAATTACTTTAAGTCCAGCAACTAGTTATCTGATTCATTTTGCTGCTTCGAACATCCCACCAACTTTCAGAACTCGAAACCTCTGCCAACAAAAATTGGAAAAATGGAATGCGGCAGTCTATTGCTGTCCATGAAGTTCAACTGCCACAGCTTAACTGATTAGAATGTTGGGGAGTAGGAAAAGAACTTTTGTTTACCCTAAAACCCGTAGAGACTCATTTAAAAATTAAAATAATGATTAAAACGTGTTTAGTGCATTCGAGGCAAATCCTCGCTTCACGGAATGAACACTGAAGTTTTCTGCTTCTGCTGATCTAAAACTGCCAATATCGTGCTCTGAAATGTGAATGGTCACGTTCAGGAAATTTGTGGATTAGTTTTAAAATACACATTTTCACTCCTTTTGTTTGTTGTGTCAAATTGTAAGGCCTAACTAGTTTTAGGTCTCACCGTGGATTAATACTGATTCAGGGCAGAAACTGTAAAATGGCTCAAAAACTGGAAATATCTTTTTGTTATTTTCTTTTCAGGTTTAGAATATATACGAACGTATCAATGGAAATGTAATGTCGAACACAACACACGATGCTTGACGGATGCATAGGAAATGAAATCTGGACCTGTTCTCCCAGAGATTTGAAGAAACCAAAACTTCAAAATAGAATGTTAACTGGGACTATGTTCTTTTCATCTGCCATGTTTTAAATAAGCAGCATTCTTGGTGTGCACGTGTTCATTTTTAGGAATTTGAAAACACAATCACCTCAAATGACAATGCTGTCAATGTGGAAAAAACTGATTGCGTCCTTTTCTTTTCCTGATACGTCATAACAGCAGAGGTGCTGAAATGTCTACTTTCCCAATGGCAAGTGAGTGCCCAGTTCTCCCAGTTCAGTTTTTTGTTTTGCTACTCTGGTTTAGTTGTGACACTGAGAAGCTGCTGCTTTAACTGAATCAGATGCTGTTGCAGTCGAAAACAAAAATTCCAGGATGCGGCAGGTATTTCCTGGCTGGCAGTTCTCTCTTAAATGTCTCCTGCCTGCCAGCACCTGCGTTTGAATTTACACATTGTCAAGGAGTGCGTTCATGGAATATTATTGGAACTGGAATTGCTCTGCGGGCTCAGGTGTGTTTCCAATAGTTATGTTATTTTAACTTTCACTTTCAGTTGATTGTGTTTCGACTGTAATGTTTAAATAAATTCTGTTCTGCTTAAAGCCGAGTTGGTTGACAAGCTGCACGTCACCTGAGAATCCATTACATTTCTACCTTTAAAATAATAAGAAATTAGGATATCAGCTTCCTTCTTAAAATATTTTGATATGGCATCGCCTGATCCATAACACATTGGGGCGTCTTGTCACGATTAATTTGATAATTCCAATTACGGATTAGTGTTGTTGGACATAAAGGCGGGGAGTGCAGTGTTTTGATGCCTTTAATTCCAGGTGTTGAATTCGGTTGTTTTAAACAACACTTTGTGCAATACCAGGTCGCTGAGTCATTTCGAGTTTTCTGGATTAGAAGAAGTGACTTTGGGGCTTAGAAAAGATTACCAAGGCAATCCTGCTAGAAATTGCAGTCAAACGAGAGTCAGAGTTGCCTTCAGCTGTGAGAAATGGCGACATAATTACAACAATCGTTCGACACTAAAAATGGCTGAAATGCTAAAGAATCTTTGGAAATGACGAGAATTTAATCGCCGATGATGCAGCTTGAACATAAAAAGGAAACAAAACAGTTTTAATGACGGTTAGAAGAAGAGGAAAGAGGATAATATGACTTGCCCTTGCATAATTAAAAGGAAAAGGAAAAATCGCTTTTCCAAAAAACGTGCAAAAGTAGTGCAAAGCCCCAGGAGAACCACTGGAGAGAGAGAGAGAGAGCATAGATAGTTAGGAAAAGAGAGAAGAAGGGGAAAATGAGAGAGAAGAAAGCGAGAGACAGTTTCAAATTCAGAAATTTACACTCACACAGCAAAGTTGACTGAAATCAATGGAGTTGAATGTCGGAGGAAGGTTTACTGAGGAAGATAGAGATGTTGTCCAAACCCAAATGTTGTCGCCAAATGCCTTGCAGGGATCTGTTTACATACATCCAAACATTGCATAAATTTGAGAGCAGAGATGTCGAAGCTACCCTCATTACATTTGAAAGGATGGAGAAAGAAATGAAGTGGCCAGAGGTCACATGAGATTTGTTGATCCAAACAAAGCTGCTCTGTAGATCTGGTGAGGTATTTGGATCACTGTCAGAGGAGGTTTCCCGGGACTGCGTGGACGTAAAGAAAGCCATCTGAAGTGCATGTCAGCATGAGCCTGAGACCGACAGACAACGTTTGACGAATCTAACCAGGGAGTCTGTTCAAACCTACAGTGAGTTTGAAAGTATCATACAAAGTTTTTTTGATAAGTCGATAAGGGCATTAAAATATGCCAATCATATGATGCTGTTAGAGAGACGATTAATTTCAGATATAGAGAAAATCAATTAGAAGAACAGAGATTTACAAAAGCAAAATTATCAGCTGAAATGGCCGTTGAATCTGAGTTGGTTCATACATCTAGTTTTGGCTTCCAACATCAATTTCAATCCTTGAGGGATAGAAATCTGTGCAGCAGATACTCGTAAGGGGAAAGTAGATCTCGATGTAAATAACAACGTTATCTTACCAGATGGTAAAAGTTAGAGCCATGAAGGGCAGACAAAAGTAAAAAACATCTGGTGCTTTCACTGCAATAAATTAGGCCACATAAAGTCACTTTGAATGGGTGGTGAGAAAAAGCTCTGGGAAGGCAGATATCAGAAAACAGGAAAGTCCGTGAATGTTGTTTAAGTGGTAAAGGAAGATTAGATTACTTACAGTGTGGAAACAGGCCCTTTGGCCCAACAAGCCCAACCCACCCATACCCCTAACCTAACACTACGGACAATTTAACATGGCCAATTCATCTGACCTGTACATGTTTGGGACTGTGGGAGGAAACCGGAGCAAACCCACGCAGACACGGCGAGAATTTGCAAACTCCACACAGTCAGTCGCCTGAGGCGGGAATTGAGCCCGGGTCTCTGGCGCTGCGAGGCAGCAGTATTAACCACTATCCCACCGTGCCTCCCAGAAGAAGGCACAGTTCTTTTTGAAAAGCTGCGCCAGATTTTACAGTCTGCTGGGAGGTATGCTATTGAGGAAGTGCCCGACCTTCCTTAACCATTTGCTCGCAAATTTTAGGGTTACTCATAGGCAGGAGCAGCAGATGAAGTAATTACAGCATTAACAGATTCAGGATAATGTTGAAAGATGGGTTCGGGGAGTCCAGAACTAGAGGGCATAAGTTTAGAGTGAGAGGGGAATGATATTAAAGAGACCTAAGGGGCAACTTTTTCACGTAGATGGTACATTTATGGAATGAGCTGTCGGAGGATGTGGTGGAGGCTGGTACAATTGCAACATTTAAGAAGCATTTGGATGGGTAAATGAATAGTAAGGGTTTGGAGGAAATGGGCCGGCTGCTGACAGGTGGGACTAGATTGTGTTGGGATATCTGGTCGGCATAGACAGGTTGGACCGAAGGCTCTGTTTCCATGCTGTATATCTCTGTGACTCTATGACTCCCCTGTGGTTTGTGACTCCCCTGATGTAAGACAGCCATAATTTCTTGCATCGTCATTTTATTCAACATTTCTCTCCCATCGGTTAACATCAAGCTCCTATATGCTGCCTTTGCAGCTCCAAAATATTTTAGTTCCTTTTCCTCCTTTGCAGTAAACAACGGGGAACCCTGAAGATCTAGAATTTCAGATATTAAGGAGTATATCACTGCTCCCTGTGGATTGGAGCTGCTTCTTTAGATACCTCATCCGCCAGTTTATTTCCCCTTACTTCCAGTTCATTCCACTTCTGATGTCCATTTATATGAACTACCGCTATTTCTCTCGGGTGTAACAGGAAATCCAGCACTTGGTTATCAATTCCACATGCGATAGTTCTTTTTCTCTTCTGTTTGTTAGTTCTCTTTCTTGCCAAAATTTTCCGAAGGTGTGTATCACTCCAAATGCATATTTTCTGTGTGTGTACTCCGTTGCTTCCTTGTCTTCTCAGGCTCTGAGAGCTCTTTCTAGGGCATAGAGTTCACAAGTTTGGGCTGACCAGCGGTTAGGCAGTCTTTCAACCTCGATAACGCTTCCTTCTATTTCGTCGACTGCAGCATATCCATTGTGCCTTTTCCCCTTAATCACCCGGGAGGACCCATCGATAAACAACCGAGCTGCAACGGTACGTCCCTTAAGTCCATGCGCACTTTAATCTGATATTCAATAATATCAAAGCAGTCGTGTTCTGCATTACCAGGGGCCATCCCCTCTCCCTTCCACAGAAATGCAGCTGGATTCAAGCAACTGTCTGTGACTAACATAAGGTCATTCTGCTTAATTAAGATTGTCTCATATTTAAAGATCCTAGTGTCTGTGAGCCATCGTCCTGCTTTCTGAGTAAGTATGGTCCGTACCTGATGTGGGGTGTTGAACATTCAGGCTCACCAAAAGTGAGTTTCCGATTCTCCTGTACCAATAAGGCTGTTGCTGCCACTGTCTGCACACACTCCGGCCACCCGCTTGATACTGGGTCTAATAATTTAGACAGGTTGGCAACCGGTTGCTTCTTCCCACACGCCCCAAACTCCGCACGCCTCCCGTCGCTCGGTTAGGACCCCTAGAGCCACTCTTCTGTCTCCCGTGACAAACAAATGGAAGTGCTTGTTTCGGGTAGATAATGCATGAGCAGCGGTATGGGTTAGGTTCCTCTTTAGTTCTTCAATTAATTGCCTCTCCTTATCTCTCGAATTCAAAAATTTCGGGTCTTCCTCTCATCGTTTCAAATATAGTTTCTTTGTTTGCCGTTCATATGAGTCTATCCATAATCGACAGTACCCTGCTAATCCCAGGAACTTTCGTAATTCCCTTTTGGTTTTAGGCGGCAGCATTCCCACAATTCCCTCAATTCTTTCTGGGTTTATTTTTCGTTTTCCTTCACTGATTAGGTGTCGCAAATATATGACTTTCTTTTCTACGTACTGCTATTTATTATTGGAGACCCTCAATCCTTGTTATCCTCGAAAGTTCCCTAATTCGTTTGTGGCTTCTATTGTTTTGTCACTTTTCTCGCCTGTTACAAGAAGACCATCTACATATTGTGACAGGGTAGTTCCTTTGGGGCTGTTGAATTTCTCTGAGACTTGTTCCAACAACTGACCAAAGAGATTTTGGGATTCAGTAAGTCCCTGCGGGAGTACCGTCCATCTGTACTGCTGTTTTCACGCAACTTTTGGATCTTCCCAATCGAAGGCAAACAGATTCCTACACCCCTCCGCCAGGAACATGCCCAGTAGGAATCCTGCAAATCCAGGACACGAAACTATTTATGGCTATGGGGAATCTTACTCAGTAATATATAGGGATTAGGGAAAACAGGGTGGCGGGCTTGAACTATTTGGTTCAATGTCGTTAGGTCTTGTACCAGGCGGTAACTACCGTCCGATTTTTTTTTTTTACTCGCAGGATAGGGGTATTTTTAGGTGTCATGCAGGGCTCGAGTAATCCATCAATTACTGGCTGCAGTCCCTTGTATCACTCTATTGAAATGGGATGTTGTGATTTGCCAACCACGTCTACCTCTCTCTTTAAACTGATCTCCAAAGGAGGTATTTGTAATCCCCCGCGATTCCCTTCCCGTGCTCACACTCTGGGTTCTATTTCCTTCTCCTTTTTCTCGGTCAAGACAACAATTTGCATCACTAATCTCTGGGCCCATACCCCATTCTCCAGTCCGAGGAGTATGACTAAATCCTTCCACAATCAGTTACTTCGGATAGCAGGAATATATAACAGTTTACATTCGACAATATCTTTACCACTCTCGATTATTATAGGTTCAAGAACTGAAACTGTAAATCCTTCCCTTTTACTCCAGAAAGAGTTAACAGTCGTTTCGAGATTTCCACTCCCTTGCGCTTAAAATTTAAGTATGAACTTGCTGCCCCCGTATAGACTCAGAAAACTACGTGCCCTTTGTAAGGTCCCACCTGTAAATTTATCAAGGTTTTCTGGTGGGGCCCCAGGGAAACGGAACCCCTGACAGACCTGTTCTTCACCAAGGTTCATAAACGGTACTTCCTTTGCTTCCTTTTTCAGATGTGGACACTCTATCTTAAAGTGACATGTCTTTCCATAGTGATAACATCCCGCCTGTGGGGATTTTCACTTCGATCCCTGTTCCTGTCCACCAGACCACTTAACATCTCCTCCCTAATATCTTCTCCTCCCTTTATTTTTAACATGCTGCCCGCCACCATTCCGGTTTCCTTCTCCTTTTAGTTTTGTCCTTCTTTTTATTACCTAATCTTTGGCTACCATTATTTTTGCCTTTAGTTTCTGCTTCTCATGTTACGTTGCCAGATCAATTGCTGAGCCGATTTAACCAATTGAACAGCTTTAGGGCCACCTAATGGCCTTTCTCCATCACCCAATGTTTTGCTCAGATCTTGAATTTATTTTTAAAAATTACAATATTTCTTGCTCCCTGTAGCCTCAAATACCGGTTCATCAATTTATGCTTGTCTGACTTCAAAGCCTCTTCCTAACTGCACATTTTGGAATCATACATATAACTATTTTTTTATATATTATAAATTCACTTATTCAGTATTTAATATTTAAAATGTAAAATGCCTACAGTTCCTAACTTCGAAATCCACTATTATTACCCAGTTTTAGTTCCTTAATTTAAATCGAATATTAGTTTTCTTAACTAGTCCTGACCAATCATTGTTCAAGTATAATGATATAACTCGTTAAATAACCGGAGCTGCCTTAAAAGAATTTGTCAACTCGAGTTTAAAAAATTCTAATGTATGCATAATGGCCGATTCCAAGGACACAGGAATTTACCATAAGATGATTTATTTACTTCTTACAATCAAATGTTGCAGTGAGACTTCAAACGTCCTCCATAAATCGCTATTATGTCAGGATAAAAGAGATGAGTTAGAAACTTATACTCAGGCAGTCATGACCTGCAAAAAGAACAGGAGTTAGCATTTTATTTCATAATTATTGTAAAATCCTTAACCTTAAAAGAAATCATGCTATATTTCCACAATAGAAATCAGATTCAAAACAGTCCCGGATCTCAAGCTCCAAGGGAACAAAGCACAAACATTCAATAACCAAGACTGAAATGTGCATTCAAACCGATTCACAAAGGGTTAAACTTTCTGTTAGCTGTACAGCTCTTTTTCTTTCCCTCTCTCACTCTAACACACACACACCATATCTCACAGTCACTTTCTGAATTTCCGGCAACAACACCGCTAGAGGCTTCTCCCTGGAGCCCTCTATTTTTTTGAATCTTTTTTCTGGATGTCAGGCCATGATTTTCTTACGAAGTGTACCCTCAGTAATCCTTCAGCTAATAGCCCGTCCGAGACAAAGCATAATCTGATTCCTCCTGACGGTAAGGCTGATTTCCATTGACATATGAATTCAACTGTTTACAAACACAGTCTTCGGCCGAGCCATACTTCGGCCAGAAGATGAAGAAAGGATTCCTTAGTCCATACAAAGCAACAATATTTCATCATCCATTTCCTATATTTTCCCCTTGTACAAGTATTATTTTGCCCATTTCCACATCATCGGACTTTCTGGAGGTAAATTTTCAGGGACCCCGCCTCCTATTCGATTTCCTATTTTTGGTCCCCAGAAGCTTTTTCCTTACACTTGGCACAGCCCATATTGAGTTCCTTCGTTCGCCCTTCGTAACCACTAGAACTCAATCCCAGCCGCCAAGGCAATATTTAAAAGTCAGTTTTCCTTCCTTGGTCCATGCACGGTGTTGCCTGGCTCGATGTCTCCCTGTGCCACTTGCAACCTTTCACCTGCTTCAGATTGACTCTCATCGGATCTTGATCAGTCAAGCAGAAGGGGAAATCCAACCCGAGGAACACGGGAACATTCTGAAAGGAAACGGACGCATCTTCCAAACCATCGACGGTGCCTACCCGGCTGGTGATGATGGACACCCCGGACGAGCGTCGAACTTGTGAGAAACGGAGCTCACAATATAATAAAATTCAGTCCGAATCAAATTTTGAAGCAGCGAATTTTATTGAAACGTTCTTGCAAGACGGGTGTCCAGCAAGGAGGCAAACCAATCCAAAAATTACTTCACAATTTATGCAGTTTACTTTAGTCTCTGTAAATACTTCCCCGTTTCCCTCATTTGCCTTCAAACCGATCAATATTATTTATTGTGTTCTGCACCTGCCTAGCTGCGCTCCCCCCTTTTTTGCTTCCCCCCCACTCCAAGCTGAGTGGCCCTCACTATTATTTACCCTGTAACTAACTTGGTTCATTTCAGTGCCTATATGAGTGCAACGTGCCGAGTCTGCCATAACTCAATGTTCTTTGCATCTTATCTGTTTGTCTGTAACATCTCCCATTGTTTGTAAGCACATTTCATTCTTGTATTCACATTTCAGCTAATGAAAGCAATTATGTATTTCCTTCACATAGTTCTATTCTTGGCTGAAACACTTATACAATGGTGTTCGTTCATTTACCTTGCATAATCAAATATTTATTCAGCTCTTGGCTGAAAGAATTATACACTGGTGTTAGTTCATTTATCTTGCATAAGCAAATAAGGTTGCAGAAGTAACACTGCTTTGCCTATACCCTACAGCATGTCTAACCACAGCGAGGCTCCAACCCTTTCCTCCATTATTGATCAATTACACTTTCAGTCCCAACACACACTCCTCGCTTGTCATTAGCCAATCCCCATTCCTTCACCTCATTTGACAGTTACACGTTTGCCCCGACATTCCACCATCTCTCATTGGCCGTCATGCTATCCACACAAGTTTCAGAAAAGCTGGAAGCCAATTGTTAAAATAGTCTTGCTTTTCCATTCGCCCATTCCAGTCAGTCAGATCGGTCTTCGCCCAATTCAGGCAATTTGGGGAAAATCCATTCGTAAAAATGGAGTGACCAAAAGGAGCTGGGACTGCCCTCACTACTCCCCCATCATCCACGAGGGAGTGAGCAACAGGAGGTGGGCCTGCCCTAACCGCTCCCCATCATCCACAAGGGAGTCAGCAACATGACTAGGACTGCCCTCTCCTCTCCCCCAATCATTCACAAGGTAGTGTGCAACAGGATCCGGGGCTGCCCTCTCCCATTCATCATCCACAAGGGAGTGAGGATTCTCTGTGTGGGTTTCAAGTCTGAGGCATGTGTGTGAGTGTGTGTCAGCGTAGGGAGGAAGGGAGGGAAGGGCCAGTAAGTTGCAGTCCACACGCAACTGTTGTGCTGATTTCTCTCTCAACAGTTAACCTCCTCCCACCCTTGTCGAGCCCACCATGCATTCATCGGGACCGTTTGCAAGAATACCAATTTAAGGAGTACATTCACATTTATTCTGCAAGAGAAGCAGAATCCAGTGGTCTCAAGCCAGATATAGGGACGCAGAGTCTGCAGCACTTCAAGTAGCTGACTGACACACCATCACTTTTCATGGATAAAGTTAAAAATCACACAGCATCAGGTTATATAGTCCATCAGGTTTACTTGAAATTATGAGCTTTCAGAGTGCTGCCACTTCAGGTAATTAGTGCAGCGGGGTCCTAATACAATGAATAGTAAACGATCACAGTGGTATGCAATTGAAATGATATATTCAACGAACATAGATTGTTATTAAGTCTTTCACCTTTGAGAATGTATTGCAGGTTTCGCTTCATTAATATGTAAATCCCAGGACTTCGTTTAAGTAACATTCTCGAGATAACTTAAGGTTTTATAAAACAAAATGACATCCCAGCTCAGACAATATATTAAAGCTGTGAGGTTAGAGTCTGTTTGAATCCCAAACTTGAGTCAGACTGGTTCAATTTCTCGAGGAGGAATTTATAAATTCTGGTAGGATTTGACTGTATCCTTTCTGAGCAAAAATGGAATGTATCTGCATACATATATACATTATTTTCGAGATAATTAGAGATGGACATCCACTTCTGGCCTCACCTGTCACACTCCCATTCAAACATTTTCCAAAATCTTCGGCCAACTCCCTGTGTAAAAGAAAAACAAATGCCTCACACTGTGCCCGATTCATTTAAATATGTGCTTTATCTGGTCATCACTTCCAGAGCCTGTCTTCCTTCTGCTGCCTCACTGTGTGTGGAGATTCTCACCGATTAACCCTGCTCATCTTTTGTCCCCAGGGAACAAGAATCCTGTAATCTTTGCCGGGACAATCAATGTTTAAAGATACTTTCAAATGCTCCTAAGTAATGCTAGGTTGGTGCAGTGGATAGCACTGCTGCCGCATAGCGCCATGGATGTGAGGTCGGGGTTTGGACTCGGGCAACTGTGTGGATTTTGTATATTTTCCCTAGGAATGCGTGGTTTCCTTCCTGGTGCTCCGGTTTCCTCCCAAAATCCAAAGATGTGAGATTAGGTGAATTGGCCATGGTAAATTGTCTCGCCTTCAGGGATGTCTATGGTTGGTAAATCAGTTGTAAATATAGGGTAACGAAATGGGTCTGTGTGGGTTACTCTTCAGCGGGTCGCTGTGGACTTTTTGGACCGAAGGAGCTGTAGGGATTGTATTCGAACTGAAAGATGCACAGCACCAGAGTTCACACTGTTTTACAAAAGTGAACTTTATTATGTGACTGAAAGGTTAAACGAAGAAACATCCAAACAAAACAATGTTTGCTTCAACATTCTCTGCAATGTTTTGAATTTGTTTTACTTTTACAGCCCAGGATGTTTATCTCATGAAGCCTTGAAGGTTCATTCACTTTCTAAAGAGCTCAACACCAACGTCTGCCATTGCCCACTGGAATTTATGTCCATTTCTTCCCAGGTTCTCATTATGATACCAGAGATTTCCAGACCTCTCTCTCTCTCTCCACAAATGCTCCACTGTCAGTATTGTCAGATCTCTTTGGGTAAAAGCAGTTTGTCTGTCAAAAGACCTGCAACTCAATCACGGTTGGTTGCAATCTTCACTTGTGCCATTGCTCCAATGCATTGTTATACTTAATAGGCTGTTTAGAATTTTTCCTCTGATCCCCATTCAGCATAAACATGAGTTAACTCTCAGTCAACAGCTTCCTCAATTTGTCTTTACAGTTTACCTTTCAACACTTTGTTTCTTCCACATCATGCTGAGGTTTAATTTGCTCTGTTCTGAACTGGTAATTCATTGTTTTATTCAGTATTAATTCAGTAGTGGCGGGCAATTTAATCTTTGATGTTATGAATGCACAGTTGTTAATGCCTTTGCCTACTCTATTGAAATTTTTTTTACTTTGCGATTTTGTCGATAGTTTTTCCAGCTTCTGCACTGTCCAATACTTCAATGTCTCGAATTTCAAGATTGTTCCATGCTGAGATGGAGTCCACATGTAGAAGGTTTTCCCTCACAGGCATAACTTCATAACTGTGACACTCCATCCAAGGTTGGGAAAACAGTATAGTGCCCGTAAAATGATTTCCCTCTGTTGAGTTCACATAATTAATAAGCAACGTGCAAACAAAAACAACAAGAGACTCTACTCAAAAAATAAAATGTCAATTCACTCTGAGCAACGTACAATAAGACATACGTACAGAAGTAGTCTATTCAGCCCATCAAGTCTGGTCAGCTATTTAATCAGGTCACCGCCATTGATCTGATAGCCCTCAACTACAATTACTTCTCTTTTCTGAAAAACCGTTGTTTGCCTTCCTGATTAAAATCTGTCCATCTCTGCTTTCAGTACACTGAATGCGCCAGCCTAAATAGTCCTCAGAGATAACAAGAAATTAATCCTCATCTTGTTCTGAAATAAGTGAACAAATGTTATGAGACCACGCACTGTGGCCCTAGACAGGAGGCCTGTGACCAGTGGGTGTCACATAAATCGTTGTTGGGTACACTACATTTCGTCGTTTATGTGAATGATTTAGATGTGAACATAAGATGCATAGTTAGTAAGGACAAGGGACTAGTTAGCAGGACTTACACACTTAATGGTAATCTCCGAGGGAGTGTTGCTGAACAAGCAGATCTTGGAGTGCAGGTTCATAGCTCCTTGAAGGTGGAGTCGCAGGTAGATAGGATTGTGAAGAAGGCGTTTAGTATACTTTCTTTTATTGGACAGAGTATTGATTACGGCAGTTGGGAGGTCATGTTGCGGCTTTCGAGGCTATTGGTTGGACCACTGTTTGGAATATTGCATGCAATTCTGGTCTCCTTTCTATCGGAAAGATATTTTGAAGCCTGAAAGATTTCGGAAAGATTTCCAAATATATTGTAAGGATTGGAGGCTTTGAGCTATAGGGAGAGGCTGAACAGGCTGGGGCTGTTTTCCCTGGAGCGTCGGAGGCTCAGGGGTAAACCTACAGAGGTTTAGAAAATTAATAGGGGCATGGATTGGATAAATAGACAAAGACTGGGTTGGCATATCTGTTCGGCATGGACGGATTTAACCGAAGGGTCCATATCCGTGCTGTACATCTCTATGACTGTACATAGATCTTGTCCCAGAGAATCTTTCCAAATAATTCCCCTCCCATCGATGTGAAACTCACAGGCCTGTAAAATCCTGGATTATCCCTGCTATCCTTTTGATATGATGGGACTATGTCAGGAGTCAATTTTGGTCTGGGGTGTGTAAAGTTAAAAATCACACAACACGGGATCACAGTCCAACAGCTTTAATTGAAAACAATAGCTTTCAGTGCGCTGCTCCTTCAATAGGTGGTTGTGGAGTAAAAGATCACAGGACACAGAATGTGGGCGGCACGGTGGCACAGTGGTTAGCACTGCTGCCTCACAGCGCCGGAGACCCGGGTTCATTTCCCGCCTCAGGCGACTGACTGTGTGGAGTTTGCACGTTCTCCCCGTGTCTGCGTGGGTTTCCTCCGGGTGCTCCGGTTTCCTCCCACAGTCCAAAGATGTGCAGGTCAGGTGAATTGGCCATGCTAAAATTGCCCATAGTGTTAGGTAAGGGGTAGATATACAGTAGGGGTATGGGTGGGTTACGCTTCGGCGGGGCGGTGTGCACTTGTTGGGCCGAAGGGCCTGTTTCCACACTGTAAGTAATCTAATCTGTATAAAGCTTCATGATACATTGAACAGAACTGGATTGTTAATTCTTCCATCTTTTAGAATGGTTTGCATGTTTCGTTTCATTAATCAGTAAATCCCAGACCTTCTTCTAAGCCACGTCCATGAGCTAACTTATGATTTTCTAACAAATGGTGACATCTCAGCTCAGACAATGTTTTAAAGGTGTGATATCAGAGTCTGTCGGTATCCCAATCTTGAGCCAGAATGGTTCTATTTACAAAGGGGAATTTACGAGATCTTACATGGACTATGTGAGCTATTCACCAGACCTCTGTGAAATCACATGTGGCTAAAAAGGACACAAAGATATCTCTCTGTGCTCTATTGATACGTTTTCAGAAGATTTGTAGCTCAGGTTGATTTTTTGGATGTAGGTTTGCTCGCTGAGCTGCAAGGTTCATTTCCAGATATTTCGATACCCTATGAGGTAACATCTTCAGTAGTTCTCTGTTGAAGCTGGAAATTCCTGCATTCTGGTTCTATGTTTGCATTTGTTTGGGTTGGTGATGTCATTTGCTGTAGTGATTTTACTTTCTATGGTGAAATCACTTCCTGTTCCTTTTCTCAGGGGGTGACAGATAGGGTCTAACTCAAAGTGTTAGCTGATAGAATTTGTTGATAGAATGCTCCACTAAGTTGCTGTCTTGCATCACAGAATACTCTGGGACAGATCCCATCAGAACTTGGTGTCTTGTCTATCTTAATATGTTTTAAAACGCTCACCTCTTCTATTTTAAAAATAACCTGGCTTCGAAATTTGCCATTCCCTTCCCTGAAGTCATCCTCCACCAATTCCTTCTCTTTGGTGAATACTGACATGAAGTAGTCGTTTAGGACCTCACCTACCTCTTCTGACTCTACACATAGATCCCCTCAGTTATCCTTGAGTGGGCCAACCCTTTCCTTGGATACATTCTTGTTTCATTTATATATGTGTGAAAAGCTTTGGGATTCTCCTTAATACTGTTTGCTAACGACTTTTCGTGGCCCCTTTTAGACCTTCTAATTCCTTTTATAAGTCCATTCTAACTTTCTTTCTTTACTTCAAGGGCTTTGTCATTTCCCATCCTCCTAAACCTTTGGAAGTGAAAAATCACACAACACCAAGTTATAGTCCAACAAATGTATTTGGAAGCACGAGCTTTCTACGCACTGCTCCGTCATCAGGTGGTTGTGGAGTATAAGATCATAGGACACAGAACGTATAGCAAAAGTGTTCAGTGTGATGTAACTGAAATTATATGATGAAAAAGACCTGGTTTATTGATAAGACTCTCATCTGTTAGAATGCGCATGTTGGATTCATTCCTTTCATTTGTAAATTCCAGTAGTTTCTTGAAGTTACAATCTCAAATGAAGTTTAACCCTCGGTGCATTGAAGGTGCACGATGCACTGAGGCTGTCAGTGTCCTAATGTTCAGACTGATTCTCGTCTCAAACAGGATTATTCAGTTTCTTACATGCATTTAAGAATTTTCGAGCAACATGAAATGTAATTCTGCAATCACAAATTCTCCCCACAAACTGATATGTGTGTGTGTGCGCGCGCGTGCATGTGGACTTGGGGGAATGGGGTTGAGTGTCCGTGAGACAGAGCGTATCTGTTTATGAGTGTGAGTGTGAGTGTAAAGGGGTATAAGTCTGTGAGAGGGTGCTTGACTGAGTGTGGGAGTCTGTGTGAGCTTATGAGAGACAGCTTGCAAATGAGAGAGGATTTGCATGAGTGTACGGGTATGTAGAATTGTGGGGAAATGGGTTCTGTAGGTGTGTGTGCGTCCAATGTCGTGCGGTCACCTGTAGTGTGACATGAACCCAAGCCCCTGGTTGAGGCCAACCCCATGGGTTTCAAACTTGGCTATCAGCCTCTGCTTGGCCACGTTTCGTTGTTTCCTGTCCGAAATTCTGCCTTGGAGGATGGTCACCCGAAGGTCTGAAGTCGAATGTCCTGGACCGCTGAAGTGTTCTCCGACTGGGAGGGAACATTCCTGTCTGTTGATTGCTGTGCCATGCCCATTCACCATTGCTGTAGCCTCTGCTTGTTCTCACCAATATACCATGACTCAGGGCATCATTGCCTGCAGTGTGTGAGATAGACGACGTTGACAGAGTCACATGACTACCTGCCACGCACTCAGGGAGATGGCCTCAACCGGGACCTTAGGTTTATGTGATCCTGCAGCTGACACACACACACAAACACACACACACCTCTTAGTTTGTGGGGTGAGTTTTTACTTGCAGAATTACATTTTATTTTGCTCAAAAACGGCGTAAGCCCATGTAAGGTTCTGTAGATCCTTAATTTAGATTAGTATCATTCTGAACACTAGGGCACAGATAGCGTCACACAGGGTACCTCACACCTCCAATGCATTGTCTGGACCAACGTGGCATCGAGGGTTAAAGTTACTGAGAAAATGCAACTTTTAGAGAGTTCTGGAATTTGCATATGAATGAACTGAAACCATCATGCCCATTCTAAAAAATAAGAGACTTAACAAACAATTCAGATCTTTTCCAATATATAACTTCAGTTATATCACGCTGTGAACATTTGCTCTTAATTCTGTGTTTTACAATCTTATACTCCACAAACACCTGATGAAGTAGCAGCGTGTCTAAAGCTCGAGCATCCAATTAAACCTGTTGGACTATAACCTGGTGATGTGTGATTTTTAACATTGTCCACAATAGTCCAATACTAGCACCTTCAAATCAAACCTCAGCAATGCTTTCTTTTTCTTTCTGACCAAGGTCTTAACATCCCTGGTCAACCGAGGTTCATGTATCTTGTGATTCGCATCCCTCATTCTCCCAAGAATGTGCCACTCCTGAACTCTTATCAACTGCTGCTTGAAATATTCCCACATCTCTGATGTCTATTTACCCTCAAACAACCGGCTCCGATCAAGAATGTCCAGTTGCAGCCTTGTAGTCGTTCCCCTTCCTCTAATTTAAGGCCTTCACCTGAGGGCTACTAATCCACGAGCATCTTACGGTATTATGGTCGCTACTCCCGAAATACACCACCTACCCCACCAACACCCCGCCCCCACCCCCACCCCCACACAATGTGGCACGTTGGATCAGTGGTGGGGTGGCACATGATTCAACGGTGAGCACTGCTGTCCCTTGGTGCTACGGACCCAGGTTCGTTTACTGACCCCCACTGAAAATTCACTCACATGTCCGGGCTCATTTCCCAAATCCAGATTCCATATAATCCCTTCCCTGGTCGGACTGTTTACATATCATGTCAAGAATCCCTCTGGAATGATCCTTACAAATTCTGCCCCATCCAAGCCCCGAGCACACAATGAGTTCCAGTCAATGCACAGGAAATGAAAATTACCCAGAACAGCAATCCTGCCAATGTTCCGTCTTTCCAAAACTGTCTACATGTTCTCTCCTCTGTCTCCCGCTGGCTGTTGTGTGGCCTGTAGTATACCATTGTGGTTTCACCTTTCCCATTCCTGACTTTTAAGAGATTAAACTCTGCCCTTGATCATTTATATTGTTCCTCGAATTGTTTTTTTGGCCAGGAACATAATCCTCCTCCCATCTGGCGATGCACAGCAAAGACTCGGGATTTCTCCATCCACGGCCATGCACTGCTTTTCCTAATTTCACCTGGTGTGGAATTTTCGAGCCCCATGTGATGTAATATGGACTTTTGTCTCTATCTTGTACCTAGTTTTGAATATAACAATACCACCCAATATGGCTCAGTGGATCAGTGGTGAGGTGGCACGATGTTCCATTGGTTAGAACTGCTGCCTCATGGCGTCAGGGACGCAGGTTGGATTCCAGCCTTAGGTCACTGCTTGTGTCGCGTTTGCATGCTCTCACGATATCTGTGTGTGTTTCCTCCTGGTGCTCCGGGTTCCTCCCCAGTCCGAAGGTGTGCAGATTAGATGAACTGGCCATGCTAAATTGCCCACAGTGTTCATGGATGTGTGGGTCAGGTGCATTAGTCTGGGTAATTAAAGAGTAAGAGTTGAGGGGAATGGGTCTATGGGTGGGATACTCTTCAGAGGATCAGTGTGGATTTGTTGGATCGAAGCGCCTGTTTCCACACTATAAGTATTCTATGATTTAATGTGGGACCTTTGGAGCCCCATACTGAGAAATGTAGGCCTCAGGCTCCATTATCAGCATAGCACTGAATTTAATAATTCCATCCAATATGGGAAATCTGGAGCCACAGACTGGGTAATTTACGTGCAGGCTCAGTCTCAGGCCAGCTTATATCTTGGCTTAATACTTCCGAGATCACCAATCTCATTCTTAACCAGAGAGAGTAAAAACCAGTAATCCTTGGAAGTAAATGTATTGGTCCTCTGTTTTGAAGGAGACCAGGTGACCCAGATCAATATGCCTCATCTGCCAGGTTCCTGACATTTCCTTCTCGAACTGACCAAAATCCACAACGTAAGCAAACGTAAACTTAGGCTTCATCGTGTGCCTAGTGCTAGTTAATCAATGGAATAATGTTGAACCAAGGTTCCTTACCCTCCCAGCTAGATACATGTGCACACAGAGCAGGAGAGTCTCAGGCTCCATTCTTGGGCACATCCCTACACTGATCTCACACACGATGATGTGGGATTAATCGAGAAGCACAGTGTGGGGAAAAGTAGGCCTATCATCCATATCCTGAACCAAATATTACCTGCTAATCTAGGGCTAGTTGAAACCCACAGAACAGGAAGATGTAGCCCAGGTCGAATCTTGGCCGAGGACTGGATTAGCCAATTTCACTCCCGGTATCAGATCAGTGATTATCTCCACCACCCATACACCCAGAGCGAAAGCTGTATCTTGGTCCTCATCAGCCAATGTGATTCATGGTGGTGGATTAAATTAGCCATATCCCACTCCTACCCTGGCCACGATGAAGTCACAGGTTGCATCTCAGGCCTAATGCTGAGTTAGTCAATTAGCCAATATCTCTACAATTTGGGAAAATATCGGCTCAGCATGCGTCAAGGGGCTAGAGCTGGGTTCGCCAATTTCACACCCAGTTATGGATTAAATGTGGGGAAATATTGGAGCAGACGGTATAATGGGCCTAAGGCTGAAAGAACCAATCCAAGGACAGGACTTATTGAGTAGCTCAGTGCAGGGATATTAACACTCAGGCTTCATTTTCACTTGCTTCAACAATCAGCTGAGTCTATGACTGAGGCCTCTATACTGTCTAATTGGCATGGGGGGGGCACGACTGTCCTATGGGTGAGTGCAGCCTCCCCATCCCTGAGAACCATCATCCTTCCCTCCCAGCGAGTGGATCAGCAGGAGTCGCCGACGGCCCTTCAGGGTCCCCAGATGCCCAACTCCAGCTACCTGCACACCCAGACCTGACAACGACTTCGATGTTTGGGAGCCTGCTCTCCACCTGTGTCAACATCGTGCCCCCTGCCATTACCTGGCTGCCCTCCTGCACCGTATCCTGGGTGAGTGGGGAGCTGAACAAGGCCAGGCAAAACCTCCACCAGTAGCTGCAGTGAACCATTACATGCCTCCAGGGCCCGGCTGCCAATCTGTGCTGCATCGTGACCTCACAGCACTTGGCCTCCAGCAACCTGCTGAGCGTCAAGCAGCCCCAGGAACATTCCATCCCACCCTCCGGCATGACCCACTGGGAGGCCAAGTCGACTACTACTACATCATCACACACTGGATGGGCTGAGGTGTCAAGGATCTGGGGAGAATGAAACCTGAAGCCTAGCTCCTAGTCATCAACTGGACTGATCACAAGGGATAAAGGTGGTCAAAAGCCCTGGGCCTAGGTCTTAGTTACTAATAAGAACAATTTGCATTCACGAAAAGCCTAGAACCTCGCACTTATGACCAGTCGGCCGAATTGCCAAGGGAGTCTTAAATTGGAGATTTGAGATGGCCCAGTAAATCCCTTGTGGACTCAGACATGTAAAGTCTCTCTCTAGGATCGTCCCAGAGATCACAATCTTTGAATTCTGGAATAAATCGCTCTCACAGGCAGTTTAGTTTAATTTTAGTCATCCCCTGTATTTACCAATAGCTTCGCTGTGACAACATATCACTGACACCAAGAAGCTAAGCGAATTAGTTTCGAAAGGGTGCAGAGGAGATTTACTGGGATATTGCCTTATAATGGGGGAAGATCCTACGAAGAAAGGCTGAGGGACTTGAGGCTGTTTTCGTTGGAGAGAAGAAGGTTGGGAGATGACTTAATAGAGATAATAAGATAATAAGAGGGTTAGATCGGTAAGACAGCGAGAGCCTTTTTCCAAGTATAGTGACTGCGAGCACAAGGGGGCAATTGAGGGGTGATAGATTAAGGACAGATGTCAGAGGATTTTCATTACTCAGAGAGAAGTAAGGGTATGGAATGCTTTGCCTTCAATGGTAGTAAATCTGCCAACATTAAGAACATTAAAGTCGTCTTTGGACAAGCATATGGTCGTCCATGGAATAGTGTAGGTGAGATGAGCTTCAGATAAGTATGACAGGTCGGCGCTGTAATGTTCTATGGTTTTTGTTCTGTATCAATATTCTCCCCACGACCCTTCCTGTAAATAAATACACACTTCCCGAAATGCACCTGTAAATTGTTAATATGGACATGCTTCACGGGACCCCGTCCCCATAAATACTAGCAATTTCCCCGTCACAACCCTGTAAATACTGATACATACCTCGGCATCACCCGTTAATTATGACCGCACTGCCCGGGAAAAAACAATTAATACTGACACAGTCCCTGGTAACTTCACCCCCGTAAGTACCGACATATGCCTCATGAGCCCACCCCCCCTCCCCGTAGGAACTGGTTCACTCCTCGGGAACACCCCTGTACATATTGACATATACCCCGCTAACGACCTGTAAATGCCAACGCACTCCCCAGGACCCCTGCTCTAAATACTGACATGCTCCCCAGTACCCACCCTTTAAACACAGACTGTCTCACAGGAACCCCCTGTAAATACTGATACAGTGCCTGGGACCTGCCGTGTAAAGCCTTACCCCTCCGCCCCCAAGTCACCCCTGTAAATACCGTCACACTGCACAGGAACTCCACTATGAATACTGACATACTCCTCACACCACTCCTGTAAATATAGACGCACTTCCAGGGACACGCCTGTAAATACTGACACACACACCGAAGTGTACCTATAAACAATGGCACACTCTCCTGCACATTCCTTTAAATGCTGACACAGACAACGGGCCCCCAATTTAAATTCTGCCACTTTTGTGTGACATACGTGTAAATGCTGATGCATACCGCAGAATCTCCTGCAAGTGCTGTCATATTGGCTGGGATGCATATTCCCAACACCACCGTGAAAAGTCTAAGTTTCTCCCCGCGACATCTCGGTAAATGCTGGCAATCTCCACGGGACCACACTTATGAATACCGGGACTCTACCTGGGATCACCCTGTAAGGACTAACGCACTCACCAGGACGCCCTGTGAATACTGACACACTGCCTGGAGAGACCCTGTAAACACTGACAAAAATGAAGAAAGTGAGAACTGCAGATGCTGGAGATCAGAGATTAAAAATGTGTTGCTGGAAAAGCGCAGCAGGTCAGGCAGCATCAAAGGAGCAGGAGAATCGACGTTTCGGGCCTTCTTCAGGAATCCTGAAGAAGGGCTTATGCCCGGTGCATCCCCGTAAATACTGTCACACTGCCAAGGAACAAGATACATTCTTTGGAAACCCCTATAAATACGGACTGCTACCTGGCAATTTCCCACTGAATACTGACACACAGCGCAGGACAGCACGCCCTGTGAAAAACGGAAAACCCGGGAAACCTTCCTGTAACTACTGACACACTCCTCGGCGCACACCTTTAAATGCCATCACAGTGCCCTGGAAACCCTCTGAAAAGATTTGCACACACACACCAGAAACTACCTGTAAATAACGACACACTCCCCTGTATACCCACCCCCCCCCCCCCAGTACATACTCAAGGACTGCCCAGAACCCCCGTAAATACTGACCCGACCCCCGCGCTATATGCTGAATTTCTCCCTTGGACTCCCCTGTCAATACTTACACACATCATGAGACACAACCATAAACATTGACACACAACCCGGATCCCTCCTATAAATACTGATACTTCCCCCACACACCCCTGACACATTACGTGGAAACCCTTCTGTTAATACCGACACAGTCCCCAAGACACCCAATGCGGAAGTGCAGCAGTCTCCTCAAGAACATCTGACACACTCAACATGATCGCCTCATAAATACCGACACTTTCCACTGGGACACCACTGTACATACTGCCATTTATCCCAGTAATTCTCTGCAAATAGCAACACAGTCCCTCTGATCACCCTGTAATTCTTGACAAACCCCTTGGTATCCCCTATAAAAATGAACTCTCTCCCCCCCCCCCAGGAGCCCTGTAAATGCTGACACATTCTTCGGCACACCCTTGTAAATGTTGTCACACTGCCCCTTGACCTTCCCCCCCATAAAGACTGACACACTTCCTGTAAATAATGACACATTCCCGGGGAACGCCCCTGTAAGTAGCGACATACTCCCCTGCACACACCCCTGTAAATATTGACCTACGCCCTGGAACTCCCACTAAAAATTGAAACACTCCACGGGACACAACTGTAAATATCAATACACTCCACACGACCCCCGTAAACACTGACACATTCCCCAGGACCACCTGTAAATACCGACACTTTCCTCGCCATATCCCAATAGATACTAACACATACCCCTTTAACACCCTGCAAATAATGACATACTCCATTGGACCAACCCCCAGGAAGGAATGGCACCCTCCCTGAGACCACGCCTGTAAATGCAGACACTGTCTCCGGGAACCCCGCTGTAAAGATTAAATTCCTCTACAGTGTGGAAACAGACCCTTCTGCCCAACATGGCCGCACTAACCAGCCACAACCATTTCCCTCAGACTAATGCGCCTAAAACTACAGGCAATTTATCTTGGCCAATCCACCAATCCTACACATGTTTGTACGGTGGGAGGGAACTGGAGCACCCAGAGGAAACTTACTCAGGCACGGAGAGAATGTAGAAACTGCACAGACAGTCGGGATTCGAACCTGTGCCACAGGCCCTGTGAGGCGGCAGTGCTAATCACTGAGCCATCTTGCCTCCCCAAATATTGCCATATTCCCCAAGAACCCCTATAAATTCCGATACTCTCCTCTGAATCCTCTCCAAATACTGACACACTCACCAAGAAGATACCAGTAAGTTGTAACACACTTCCTGTTACGATCCTGTGAATACTGACACGCTCCCCGGCATCCCCCTGTGAATAACGACACATTACCTGGGACACCCCCTGTAAATACTGACGATCACCCTGTGACCCCACCTGTAACTACTGGCACACGCCACGGAAAAAACCCTTGTATATGCCGACAAAATACACTGGGACACCCCTGCAAATACAAATACAAACCCCAGTAACCCTTGTAGATACCGACACAATCGCTGGGAACCCACACCCCCGGACATACTGATGCACTCTTCGCGCCACCCTTTTAAATACTGATACTCTACTCTGGAACCAACTGTAAATACAAACACACATCACAAGTGTCCACTGTGAATACTGACACATGCCCCGGCATCACCCTGTATACACTGACACACTCGCTGGGCGTCCCCTGTAAATAATGATACGTTCTATGGGAGCACCCTGTAAATACTGAAATACTCCCCGGGAGACCTCCTGTAAATACTGGCAGAGTCCATGGGAGCACCGTGTAAAGACTGACATACTCCCCAGGATACCCCTGTAAACACTGACACACACCACAGGACCACACTGTAAATGGTGACACACACTCTGCATGCCCCCTTTAAATAGCAATGCACTCCCTGGCGCCAAGCCCTGTAGATACTGACAAACTCCACGGGACCCCCCATAATTACCAATACTCACCATGGGAAATACCTGTCAATACAGACAGACTCCCTGGTATCCCCCTGCAAATCACAGCACACTACCCCGGATGCTGTATGTAAATCCAGACACTCTCTCTGAGATGCACCCTGTAAATGTAAACACACTTGCAAATAAGGACATCCTGACTGCGACCCCCTGAAAATCCTGACACAGTCCCTAGGTCTTGTCCTGTAAATAGTGACACACTCCCCAGGACACTATTTGTAAATACTGACACACTTCTGAGGAGCCTCCTGTGAATCCTGGCAAACTCACCAAGATCCCCTTGGAAATAACAATACCCTGCATGGGACCCCCTCCCCCCCCCAATAAATGCAGGCACTCTCCCCGGGACCCCTTTGTAAATAGCGACACTATCCCAGGACGTAACCCCTGTAAATACTGACTCAACCCCAGGGACACCCCTTCTAAATACCAACACACTTGCTAGGGCAAACCTGTGAATCCTGGCACACTCCCCAGGACAACCCCACAAATAATGACACACTGCCTGGGGCCCCCTCTGTAAATAGAGACACTCGACCTGGGGACCCCTTTTAAATACCGACACTCTCCCAGGACACAACCGCTGTAAATGCCGACTCAGCCCCAGGGACACCCCCTGTAAATACCAACACAGTCCCCAGGACCAACCTGCCAATACTGACACGCTTCTCTGGCCCCCATGTAAATACTGACATGCTCCACTTGACATCCCTGTAAATACCGACAGACTCCCCAGGTCTCCCTGATAATATCGACACACTCCCCGGGACTTCATCTGTAAATATTGACATAATACACGGGACCCCTCATGAAAATATTGACAGACTCTGCACCACACCCCAGTAAACACTGCAACATACCCCGGGACCACCCTGTAAATACTGACACACTCCCTGAGACCATCCTGCAAATCTGATGCACTCCCTGGAACCCCACTTGAATACTGACACAATCCCTGGGAAACACCTGCAAATACTAACACATTCCCCAGGAACCTCTTGCAAATACCAACACACTCTCCGGGGCACCCTGTATATTTCGACACACTTTCCAGGACCCCCCTGTTAACACCGACACACTCTCCAGGGCCCCATGTCAATAAAAACACACTCCCCAGGTCCCACTTGAAATACTAGCACACTCCCCGGAAACCCCTATAAATGCCGACTATGTCCTCAGGACCCCACAATAAATACAAACACGCTGCCTGGAACCGCCCTTTAAATGCTGTCTCATTCCCAGGCGCCCCCTGGTCAATACCAACACACTCCCTCGGACCTGTATTTCCAAACACTCTCCCTGGGTCTTCACTGTAAATATTGACACACTCCCTGGTATCGCCCTGTTAATAATTATACACTCGCTGGGACGCTCGCTGTAAATTCAGACACTCTCCCTGGTACATCCCTGCGAATACCGACACATTCCACAGGACTCCCCTGTAAATATTAGATTAGATTCTCCACAATGTGGGAAACAGGCCTTTCAGCTCCACAGGTCCACACCGCTCCTCCAAAGAACCCACCCAACCCATTCCCCTACGCGATATTCACCCCTGACTAACGCATCTAACCCTGTTGGCACGTCAGCTTGGCCAATTCACCTGAGCTGCACATCTTTGGATTGTGCGAAGAATCCGGAGCACCCGGAGGACACACACGCAGACACAGGGAGAATGTGCAAACTCCAAACAGACAGGCAGGAATCAATAGAAATGACCCTGGTGCTGTGAGGCAGCAGTGCTAAACACTGAGCCACCGTGCCGCCCAATACTGACACACGCTGGGATCCCCTCTAAATACTGACATGCTCCCGGACACACCTGAATACCGTCACATTGCGCCGGAACTCCACTGTAAATATTTCACTCTTCCCAGGACCCCCCTGTAAATGCTGAAAACACCCCAGGAAATTCCGTGTGCATAATGACTACCACGCTATTACCGACAATCTCCCTGGGAACACACTGAAAATACCGCTACTCTCCCCTGGACCACCCACATAAATTTCGATGGTGTCCCCCTCATCCCCACTGTAAATACTTACATTCCACACAGGATCTACCTATAAATACCGACAGTCTCCTCTGAAACCCACTGTAAGTAATACCGCACTGCCTGCCAGTCCCTTGCTAATGCCGATACTCTCCCAGAGCTTACCCCCCCCCGTACAAACTGATACATTCACGAGAAGACACACTCCCTGGGAACCCCTGCACATGCTTGCACTCTTCGCAGAAACCCCCTGTAAATACCAGCACACTCCCCGGGACACAGAGCTTATATGCCATCGCGGTCCCCGGACACCCCGTAATCACTGACAAACTCCAGGACGCCCCTGTAAATACCAAAGCACTCACCAAGACACCCTGCATACACCGTCAGAACACACCTGTGAATATTGGCACACTTATAAGAATCCTTCTGTAAATATTGATAGGATCCCCAGGAATCCCCGTTAAAATGTGATACACTCTCGTCCCGCTCTGTCTCATCCTCTCTCTCTAAGACACCGCTCTCTCTGTCTCTCTCTTCCACCCTTCCCGTTCCTATTTTACTCTTTACCTCCCCACTTTCTGTCTCTCTAACCCACTCTCACACTCTCTCTCTACGACCTCCCACTCTCTCTCCCTCCACGATCCCAATCTCTCCCTCCGCTCTCTCTCTCTCTACCCCACTCTCTTTACCCCTCCCTCTCTCGCTGCAAACATCTCCCACTCTCCCCTTCTCTCTTGCTGTACCCGTGTCACGATCTTTGCCCTCCTGCCAATCTCTCTCTCCACACCCTCCCACTCTGCCTCTCTCTGCACCCTTCCTCTATTTCTCTCCCCACTCCCACTCTCTTATTGTCTCCCCACTCCAACTCTCACTCTGTCTGTATACTTCCCTATCTCTCCCCACTTCCACCCTCTCTCTAGACACTCCAACTTTCTCTCTTCCCCACCAATCTCTCTCTACCCCCTCTCACTCTCAATCGCTGTACCCCCACCCACTCTCTCTTTGCCACCTCCTACTCTCGCTTTCTAAAACGTCCCTCTCTCTATCCTCTCCCACACTCTATGTCCCCTCTTTCCAAAACCCCGACTCTCCCCACTGAAATATTTCCCATTCTCACTATCTCTCTTTCACAACCCCGTCCCATTCTCTATTCCCTCCTCCAATTCTCTCCCTAGCCTTCTCAAAATCTGCCCCTCTCGACCCCCCCCAGTCTCCCCACACCTCCCAATCACTCTCTCTCCACCTTTCCACTTTCTCTAAATCCCTTCTACATTCTCCCTACGACCCTCCAACTCTACCTAAGTCACCTATTCCCTCACTAACCCTCCCTACCCTTCTTCCTGCATCCCACTCTTTCTATCTGCCTTCCTCCCACACTATCTCTCCTCTCTCCTCGCACTCTATCTATATCTACGCCTTCCACTCTCTCTACCACACCAACTCTCTCTTTTGTCTCTCTCTATCCCACTCCCTCTATGTCTCCCTACTCCCTTACTCTGTCGTTTTCTCAATCATCCCTGCTCCCATTCTCTCTGTCTACCCCCTCTCTCTACCCCTTCTCCCTCTCTCACTTCACCACTTCCCACTCTGTCACTCCACCCCCTCCAATTCTCTCAGCTCTCTCCATCTCTCTCTCTGTCTCTCTAACCAGCTCCTTTTTCTCTTTCTCCTACTCTGCGTCTCCGTCCCTTTCCATCTGACAGAATCTCGCTTCATCCCTCTGTATCTGACACACAGTCTCTCGCTGGTCCTTCCCTCTCCCTCTGCTCCAGAGAGTGGGGAGGAGTGGATCCGTCGGTGTTGGGGAGTGTTAGAGAGGTTAGAGGGATATGGGGGTTGGGAGGAGGGAAAAAATGGAGGAGAGATGGAAAGGCAGGATGTAGTCAGAATAGCAGGAGATTGAGAGAGAAATAAAGGGAGCGTGAGACGAGTTGAGGCAGTTGGAGCGACGGGGTGAGAGACAGGAAGAGTTGGGGCAAGAGAAATTGAAAAAAGAGAAGTGCGGAGGAAGAGAGAGATTGAGGAGAAAGAGAGAGAGAAATGAGGAGGAGAAAGATGTGGAGAGGAGATGGGAAAAGCGTTCAAGAGAGGGAGTGAGGGGGAGGAGTGAGAGTGAGGGTTTGAAGTGAGTGACAAAGAGAAGGATGCGATTGAGTGGAGGTGGAGGAAACGCAGTCGAGAGATGAATTTTGCCGAAGACCAGGAAGGAAAGGGGGTAACCTAGAGGTGAAAGCAAGGACAGAGGGAGTTACACCCAACTCCTGAGCTCATGTTTCAGTTCTCTCTGCTTCCCTAAGGACCAGGACTTGGAGCTGACTTTCTCTCTCTCCGTCTCAGTTTCTTCAACACAAAGACAAACAAGAAAATCATTGACTGTGCTGCTCGTCACATTTAATGAATATTTTTATTGTTTCCAAACTGAAGTAATTTGTACAGTCAGTGCGATGGTGCCTTTTCTCACTGGCAACTGAATTGTGAGAAACATTGAAATACGTCCCCGCATCCCTTTAATCACCACCCTCCCCCACCACGTGTGGGATAAGAATGGAGAAACAAACGCTACCCTCAGTCTGTTACAATATTTTTAGGCTGCTCCGTCGCTGAAACACTGAACTGAAATGAGAAAATTCCGGATGGATTGATTAATGAATGAATTTACTTGATTGGTTAATTTGGGTGAAGGGATATTTCAGCACATTCTTCAGCTGCTGTCTGAACTTAGTCTGGGTCACGGCATAAATCGCGGTGTTTGTGCAGCAACTGAGGAGCTGCAGCATGAAGCCCAATTCCTGAACGAAAGGATGGGGAATCAGAGGAGTATCCACAATCCAATACACTCGGTTCCACATAGAATGCATCATTAACGTTGACCACAACAGGATGAAATTTGCCGAGATCACAAACAGTAAAATGATGGAAATATTTCGGTTTTTCATTTCAGTGTCAGACTGAGCGTTCCTATTGGTGTGAGCCCGGAGTCTCCTGCGGGCCCTGCTGGTGAATAAAATGTGTCTGACCGTAAAAGCATTGAGCATCAGAATCAGGAGAAATGGGAGAGCCGGGGTTAGAATTTGGTGGAGGAACTCATTTGTGATCCAGAAACGGGATGAATAAGCGCCGTCTATTGCAACACAAAACCAGGGGTCATTTCCCAGCCGATACTGAGTGGTGAGCAAAAAATACCAGAAAATGTTCTTGGAGCAGCTCAGCACAACTACTGCTCCCAGAACCACAGCCGCCGTTTTCTCACGGCAATATTTACGTTTCAGCTTTTGGCAACAAATGGCCACAAACCGATCAAAGGTGAACGTGACGGTGAACCAGACAGAACAGTCAGTGGCTGCATAAAGCAGGACGGCGTGGACATTACACACAGGGATGGAGTACAGGAAATAAAACTTGGTGCGAAAAGCAATGGGAATGTGTCTCAATATCAGGTCGAGGATAATAACCAGTAGATCCGCAGCTGCCATAGACCCCAAGTAACGTCTGACACATGGAGACAATCCACAATCTTTACATAGCAAGACATAGATCGTCACTATGTTAACTGTGAGGAAGGAAAAGAAATATATTATCCATCTGCTCGGAGTCAAAGTCACCAGTTTGATTGAAGAGTCAGTGAGATTTTTCAAATATGTCACTGCATTCAGAGATTAACAAAAACAATTGGAGCTGAAATAACAAATGGGTAGGTCGGTATTATGGACAAAAAAATTGTCATCGAACACATGAAACCCTCCCTCCCCAAACTCACAGTGGCACATCCATAAGAACATGTGGTTTCCAGAACATCCCAACACACTCGATCACTCCAGAGCAGACCCAAGTCACTGGTTCGAGATCCTAATACAGAGTTTAAAACCGGTGCTGTCCTCAGGGATTCTCTCTCAGTTTCTTGAAGACAAACGGAGGTTGGAAATTTCTGTCTTTCATCGAAACTGTATTTGATCCAAGTGAAAAAATAGAAATACAATGAAAACGTATTCACATCTTTAACTGTCGGAGAGGAGTTTGGAACAGAGTCTCCTTCTCTCTGGAACGGGATCTCTTCCCTCTGGGTCTTATCTTTTGTTCAATTCACTGACGTTCGGTCGTTCACAAATAATGTCAGAGATGGAATAGTCCAGAGAAGGTCGGTTGTAGAATGCACGGGTAGAAAGTGAGGACTGCAGATGCTGGAAACCAGAGTTGAAAAGTGTGGTGCTGGAAAAGCGCAGCAGGCCAGGCAGCATCCGAGGAGCAGGAGAATCAACATTTCGGACATAAGCCCTTCTTAAGACTTATGCCCGAAACGTCAATTCTACTGCTCCTCGGATGCTGCATGGCCTGCTGTGCTTTTCCAGCACCACACTTTTCTCCTATAGAATGTACGGTACAGAATGATCTGGGGATGTGTATTATAGAATGTTGGAGACAGAATGTTCCAGAAAATTTCAGTTATTGATGGTCGGGTAGAAAATGTTCACGGTCATGTCAGTTATAGAATGTTGGATACAGAATGGTCCTGGGAATATCGGTTTTCGAATGTGGGGTACAGAACGTTCCAGCAATGTCATTTATAAATGTTGGGAGAGAACATTCCATGAAATCTTCAGTCGCTACACCATCACGATTCTTCAACTTTTCCTCTGCTGCATCAATGACTAAATCGGTGCCACCTCATAATCCCAAGAGGAGGATGTGCAGTTTTTCAACGTCCTAAATATATTCCACCCTGACCTTGAGGTCACTTGGATCATCTCACTCACCTCACTCCCCTTCATGGATCTCTCCATCTTCATCTCTGGTGACTGACTAACCTCGGACATCTACTGCAAGCCCACCGATTCCCAGAGCTTCCTATACTACATCTCCTTCCATACTGTCTCCTGTAAAAACGCCATTCCTTATTCACAATTCCTCTGCCTCCTCCACACATGCTTCCAGGTTGAATAATTCTACGTTATATAATGTCAAACTGACTCCTTCTTCCTTGACCACAAATACCTTTCCCACGTTGTCCACGATGCCATCCAGCGCATCTCCTCCATTTCCCATACCTCGCCACTTGAACACCACCACTCCCAACGAAATCAGGACAGAAACCCACAGTCTACACCTTCCAGCTCACCAACCAGCAGATACTTCGCCTCATACTCAGCCACTTCCGCCAGCTACAAACCGCACTGCCAGAGATATATTTTCTCCGTGCAGCTATCAGTGTTCCCTAGACAACATTCCCTCCATGACTCTCTTGTCAGATCCACGTCAATCCACCAGTCCACACCACATTCCCGACACCTTCCCCTGCCAACGCAGGAAGTGCAAAACCTGCGCCATCAACTCTCCCCTCACCTCTTTCCAAGGCCAGAAAGGATCCTTCCACATGGACAGAAATTTACCTGAACTTCAGCAAATCGCATTCACTGCATAGGTTGCACCCACAGTGGTCTCCTGTACATCCGGGAGACTGGAAGCCATCTTCCGGTTCCTTTCAGAGAAAATCTCTGGAACACCCGCACTAACAAGCTCCATCGCCCCGTGACTGAACACTTTAACTCTCCCTCCCACTCCATCAATGACATTGAGGTCCTGGGTCTCCTCCAATCACCAACCCCTAACCACCCAACGCCTGGAGGAAGAACTGCCTTGGGATCCTGCAACCACATGCGTTCAATGTGGATTTCAACAGATTCATCATTTCACCTCCCCCTGGATTTATCCTAGATCCAACCCTACAAATCAGCACCGCCCTCCTAACTTGTCGATCACCTTTCCCATCTGTCTGCTCCATCCTCCTCTCTGGCCTGTCATCAAAACTCCCACATTCATCGTCTATCGTATTCACAGCTACCTTCTCCCCAACGCCACTCCCTCCCATTTATACACTAACACCACGACCCACAAGCACTAATCCTGATTAAGGGGTTATGCCAGAAACGTCAATTCTCCTGCTCCTCGGATGCTGCCTGACCTGCTGTGCTGTTCCATCGTCATACTCACAGAATGAGACCTGATGGATAATATTTCATGAAGCCCCATTACCACCCCGGGTAGACCCTGTCACACCGTCACCGTGGAATATATTTAGGAAAGGAGTTACCCTGGAATTACACAACATTGGTTTTAGAATCCGGGAAATCTCATGGTAACAGGTCAAAGTTGGTCAAGAAAATAGCCTGATGATGTAGTTCTACTGCCCTCCTCACCACCCCTCGTTGATAACTCAGTTACCCATGACGTTGAAAACAATCGGATGAAGAACTGAGGCAGAAAAGGACACAGAACGTCCTCTGTGTGTGGGACTAAAAAGTCCATCATCAAGAGGGTCTCTGCAGGTCCACCAAAGACTGAGCAAGGCGAGGCGAGAAATATACAGTAGCCCGAATTTGTGAAGTGAAGCGGGAATCAATAATAAGGAATCATTCTCACAAACTACTTGTCACAAATGGATGTGTCCCTAACGGTATCTGTAGGATCGGGAAGCACACAGTCCTGAGCGCGGGGACGTCTCAGTCTCATATTGAAGATAGCGCCCACTGTACTATGTGGCACTGCTTCCTGTGAAGTAGGACATACCTCTAATAGATCGAGAAAATGTAATGTGGGCATCCATGAGGCACTGTGGGCTGTCGACAACTGCATCATCAACGGCCTTCCGTCCATGATAAAGTCAGAAATGGGCTGTTCACTGATGGTTCCAAAATATTCAGCACCATTCACACTATACCCATACTGAACCAAGCTATTCAGGACATCAAGAGTAGTAAGCAGGGGTAAAATAAAACCATTCAGCTATTCGAGGCACTTTCTCAGCAACGTGAGCAGATCTTTTAATCTCTCATGCCTGTGACACAGGAAATGGAAGGTAACATTCATCCATTCAAATCAGCCACAAACAAATACGTTATGGACTGATTAGTAAGGCAGGTGCAGAGTTACATTTGGTTTAAATCAGTCTTTATCAGTTTAACACACATTAACAACTGCAGTGACACATTGACCCGTGCTGGGGCCTCAGCTGTTTGCAAACGATATCATGACTTCAATAAATGCAACAAACGTGCTCTAACTAAATTTGAAATGACACTAAGCGAGACAGCAACTGAAGTTATCAAGATGAGGTAGTGAATCTCCCATTGAAGAAGCAATGGACAACAATTTGACAGCTGGAATATAACGTGGGAAAAAATGAATCTGTGAATGTTTCAGGCAGAATGAAACATTATATACTACATAAACAGAGAGAGATTACAGGACTTAATAATACAGTATATACTGGAGGGTTCAATCTGACACTTTCAGACATCGGAACTGTTGCTTCACTTCCTTGATGGTCTGCTCACCGATGTTCCCGAGACCACATTGCTCTCAGTACACACGTGCTGGTTTGATGTGGTTGGTTGACGACTGGGACTCAATTTTATTTCCTCATGGAAAATAAGACAGGGTATGTGATTGTGCTGTTACACTCATATCATTTTGGAACGAATGATTGCCATTCCCTTAGTTTGAAAATAGTTCCGGCGAAGACTAGACCTTGTCCACAAGTTAACTGTATAATTATGGGCAATTTTGATGGCATTAGGCAGGAAAATACAAAAGATAATCAGAGAGAAACTGTTTGAGTTTGAAGGGCGTCTGGAAGTGGGCATCTTTCAAAACCGAGACAATTAATGTCCAGGGCCAACGTGTTCCTGTTAGTGTGAAGAGGAGTGCTCGCAGGAGTAGGTAATAACACATGACAGGAGATATTGTGCTTTGGTCAAGGAAAAAGAAGGAGACATTTGTCTGTTGTAGGAAGCGAGGATCAAAGGAATCCCTTGAGCGTCCAGGGTGTCTGAGTACACTTACGGCGGAAGTCAGAAGGGCAAACAGGGAACATGCGATTGCTTTGGCTGATGAGGTTAAAGAGAATGGAAAAGAAATCCTGCAAGTATATTAAGCGCAAAAGACAAACTAAGGAGAGAATAGAGCTGCTTAAAAATCAAACTGATGTCTATGTGTGTTTCCACAGGAGATGAATTAAGTTTATTACGTTTCTTGTCACATGTACTCACATCAGAACAGCGAAGAGTTTACACGTCACGACATGTGACACAATCTTACATAAAGAGGTAAACCCCTCCGTCTACAGAATCTTAGTGAAAAGTGGAAAAATGAAAACACCAAAGTTAAAATGTAAAACATTGCAGCCCTTCATTTAACAGTGGAAATATAGAAATACAGTGAACAGTTCAACAATACAGTCCATAAGCGCTTGGCCATGCTGGGTACTCAGTCGTCGTAAGGACTGAAACTCCCAGACTCCTCTGTCTTACAGCTTCTCCTGTTCCATGAGTGAGATCACACACAAACATACCCCGCATCAATATTTGCTGTGGAGAAAAAGATGGAAGTGAGGCAACTCGGGGAAATAAATTCATGCAGTGATGTTTTGAAACAAGACAAAATTACAGAAAGGAAGTGGTGAAGTACTTCAAATGCATAACCGTAGATAAATACCCAGGACCTGTTCAAGCGTATCCCAGGTCATTGTGGGAAGCTGGGGAAGAAATTGTGAAGCCCCTAGCGGAGATATTCATATTATCCTTAGAATTGTGAGGAAGGGCCCTGGACCCGAAACATGAACTCTGTATTCTCTGCACAGATGTTGCCAGTCCAGCTGAAATTTACCAGATAATTTTTCTTTTGTTTTCGATGAAGCATTTGCAGTTAGTTCAGATTTTATTTGTATCACTGAAAACCACGGGTGACGTGATGAAGGGCTCGAAGACAGATAATGTTGCAAAATTAATTTTAAACCGGCAGCAAGGAAACGGCAGAGAACTACGGCACGGTGAGTTTGATGTCAGGAGTGCGTAAATATTTGGAACAGATTCTCAGAACCAGGATTTACATGCAATTGTAATGGCAAGTCCTGATTTTAGAGTTATCACGGCTTTGTGTATGATAAAATGTGTCTCGCAAACTTGTTTGAAACTTTTCAATACGTGACCAACAACATCGATAAAGGGAAAGCAGCATACGTTGTGAACGTGGACGTTCGTGAGGCCAAGAAGGTTCTGCATGTTAGTCTGGTTAATAAGGTTAGATCACAGCGTATCTGGGAGAGCTAGCCAATTCGATAAAACAATTAGCTTGACAGCAGGCGATAGAGTGTGGTTGGAGAGATTTGTGGTCCTAACTGAAAACCTGTGACAGGCGGTGTGCCACAGGACCAGGCAGCTGCTGTTTGCTATCTTTATAAATGATTTGGATGAGAATATAAGTACCATGGATAGTACGTTTGGAAACAAAAACAACATTTGTGTGAGAGTGGAAGGTGAGAGTGCCATTTCAAATGACAATGACATCTTGATCAACTGGATCAGTGGGCGGTGTAATGGCAAATGGAGCTTTATGCAGATAAATACGAGGTATTGCATTTTGATGGACAAATGAGGGCAGAATTTAATAGTTAATTGTAGGGCCGTAGGGATTGTTGTCAAGCAGAGACACCTGGGGCGGGGTTAGAAAGTTACATGAAAGTGGACCAGCAGGTAGATAGGGATGTGAATAAGGCGTTAGACATTCTTACTTTCATCGGTCAGAGCATTGCGTATAGGAATTGGGACATCATGTTATTGCTGTACAAGAGAGTGGTCAATCTCTTTGGGGACTATTCAGTACAGTTCATATCGCCCTTCTGTCGGAAGAATGTTATGAACTGGAAAGAGTACAAAATATTTAAAATGCTGTCACGGAGTCTGGATGTTTTGAGACATAAGGATCGTCAGAGGTCTTGTTCCATTTGCGTAGGAGGCTGAGGGATGACCTCACAGACGTTTATAAAATCACGAGGGGCATGGATAGAATGAATATCCATGGTCTTTTCCCCAAGGTGGCGGTTTCCAAAACGAGAGAGTATAAGTTTAAGGTGAGACGGAAAACATTTAAAAGGGAAGTAAGGGGCAGTTGTTTCTCACATAGGGTTCTGTTTATATGTAGCGAAAGGTTAGAGGAAGTGGTCAGAGTGAGTACAATTGCAGCATTTCAAAGATGATTGGATGGGTGCATGAACAGGAAAGTTTTAGACACGCATGTGCGAAAAGCAGCAATGTAGAACAAGTTCAGCTTAGGAAACCCAGTGGGGATGGGCAATTATAGCCGAATGATCTGTTTGCATATTGCATGACTGTGAGAGTTTTCGACTCGAAAACACCTCTTTCATCACTAATCCTTCACTGCCCCCAATTTACTTTCAGATCAAATATCCTCTGTAAATGTTTTCAACAATCTAACTCTCTGAACTTTCTTGAATAGAGTATTTCTGATATGGATATGATGCTGCAGACCACAGCAGGGAAGAAGTAGAATTGTATTCAACCACAATCTATAACATTTCTGCAAGGGATAATCTCTCAGTCTGCCACGACCATTGAAGATTTTATCACATGTCTGTGAGTCTGGAGTCACTTCTATGCCAGGGCAGGAAAGCACTGGAGATTTGATTCTTGACAGTACTTTGGGGAAACAAATTTACTTTTTATAAACGACGTTGGCTTCAGGGTCACTATTACTGACACCAGACTTTACATCTCGATCTCTGTTTTGGAAAAGGGAATGGAAAGCACATCCTTGACGACTCTGCAGAGACTTCCTGCCTAGTGTTTGAGAACTTGTGACAATGTTGACAGAGCTTTCCCACAGACTGTACAGAAACATCAGGAAATGTGTCGGCCGTTCAGCATATAGGGTCTCACCCATTCTCGTTAATGGCCGAAAATCTCCTGAATATATTTTCATCTACAATGTACATATCCCTTAATCTGATTGACCTTGGGAAAATATAAAATAGGAACTGTACTGGGCAGTTGTGTCCGTTGAAGTTTCTATCCAATGCAATACAATGATGGCTGACCCATTATTTCCGCACCGATACCCTGCTCTCTCTCTCGCCTTATGTGGGCGAGAATTGCCGAGGTTCACCAGTCACTGAGTGCAGACATTCGTTGTCATCTCAATGCAGAGCGGCCTGCCTGTACTGAATACTGTCACCCCGTGTTTTAGACTTCCCAGTCAGGGGAATTATCATTCCTGCTTCCAGTCACTTTTGCCCCGATAGACATGTATATATATATATATTTCACTGAGATCTCCACTCATTTCCCTAAACCCCATGTCCCAAACTTTGCTCCCACAACAAGCTTGTCCTCCTCGAGATCAGACAGGTCATCCTTCGCCTCACTCACTCAATGTCAAGATTTTCCTTCATTAACTAATGAGAGGAAAACTGCATTCTATACTGCACAATGGTCGACGTGGGGGCTCACCCAGGCCTGTACAGCTACTTACTCCTGTACTCATGTCCCGTTACGATGAGGGTAAACAGACCATTTATGTTCAAAACTACTTTCTGTTCCCGCAATATTGCTTTCAGTGACTGGTGTGCAGTGAGATCCAGATCGTTTTCAATGTTCCCGCTCCTCACTTGGTGCGTGTATTTTCACTGGTCACCATGACAATGCTTTTCCCACTATTGACTTCTGGTTTCAGAACTCATTGCCATGAATGGACCTTAGCGACTACACAGAAGGAAACAAAAAAGGAGCACCAGTCCTTTTATAGATCAACGTTTTAAAACCAATCCATTTTCAAATGGTAGGCTGCCGTACTCTATTTATGCCGAAGTGCACAATGTCACATCTACCTCCATTGATCTCCATCTGCCACATATTTGGTAGTGGAATGAAGCCTTTTTTAAGCCATTCTCAATGGTGTCTTGCACCTCTTAAACAGCAGACCCATGTTCTCTCTGGAGGCCCGAAGCTAGTGAGGAATGTCTAACTGTTTCAGAATTAAGGTATTCAGGCTGCTGACAGGATTGTGAACAGTATACCGTTGAGTGTAGGGTCACATAGTAACTGCACATTAATGTGTTCAGAGTTCAGACCTCCGCCAATTGACATGAGGTCTCTGCACAAGCCCGTAACCTGTCGGGAATCGATCATCCTAGGGAAAATATGGAATTTGTTACCAAATCAATGGCTGCTTCAGGCATAAGGAGTGTGCGTTCATAAGCATCAAGTTGAAACTTCTTATTCTCGCACAGAAAGACATATTAAACACATAATTAATCCAATCTGTCTTCATGGCAACATCATGCCGCGATTAAATGTTGTGAAGCTCCTTTGCTCTGTCTTGGCTCATGTCGATAATTATTTATCAAGCAGACTCAGTCTGTACGCAATATTACTCTCTCAACCAAACACTGCCATCAAGTCAGATATATTTTCACTGATAATTTAAATATTTTGCATGGAGGACCACACATAATTTACAATTATAATTACTAACTATCCCGTATGAATTGTGTTCGTGACTTCTCACCAAGGACATCCAGGTCCTTTTCCCCAACAGCACTTCCTGACCTCTCACCATTTAATAAACATAAATGCGAATGGTTCCATTTGTTGTTTCCATATTAACCATTTTTATATCTTGCGAACAGCTATTGCCCAAACACTGGTCCTTCTGATAACCCACAAGCCTTCTGTCCAGAGAAAAACACTACTCTCTTTATTATATCCATTATCTATCCATTATCCCATTTTTAATTCATCTGTTATATTGTCCACCCCTACATGACTTAGTAAAATAATCAGTAATTCTTTCACCAGCTCTATTGTCACCTCTTCAATACACTGACATGTTGTAATCAGATGCAGCAAATTACCAAGCTTCAATTCAATTCGATTTTGAAAAACGTGCTCTTCATTAATTCTAACTTTCTGAAGTTCCTCATTTTCACCATTCCCCAGTCCCCTAGTATTTCTGGAAGTTAGATTATGTACCTTCCTCGGGGGATATAGAACCAAGGTATTCCTCTCATTGGGCAGATGGCTTCTGTCAACTCGTGAATACATCCAAGGACTACATTTCGGATATGATGGATATGTAACCCATTGCTGCCTGGAAAGTTTCAGAATCAGTCCATTTCACTTCATGGTGAGTGTCAGCACAGTCTTGTACCTGGTGTGAGACTGGAGGTTTTACTGAAGAACGGGACACAGCTCTGTGACAACCTCATTTTTGAAAGAAGCTGGTTTCACACTTTGCACATGGAATTGAAAAATGTTCATGGAAATCTGTGGGGGAAAGTGCTGTGGCCTGCTCCTTTCTGTATAAGAACTTCCCTTCTGTATAGTCTCAGGTCCATTTGTTTACCATGGACCCAGGTACACTAGAAATGCAGTATCCAGAGTGGGGTGACCAGACCAACCACTTTGCAAACGACAGTGCAATGATATATATACATTTGAATGCTCTAACAGTCAATGTATAACTATGATCACCGGGGTAGTTAGGCATGCGCGTTTTCCGGTTCAATTAAAATGTGCATCCTTTAGTTTTGGATCATATTATGTTGATAGGTGTTTATACTTTAGTTCCATAAACGTAGAATCATCTTAATTATTTTCAATTTTTGTTCAGTTGAATGATCATAATTCATATCTAACTTTTTCCCAATTCACAACATGGCAAACACCTGATTACTGTACAGGTCAGTAAATTCGTCGCTTGCAAACATGACCTACATTAAAAGTGTATTCCACAAGGACTGAATTCAAACACAATTCTATTAAACGTCACAGCTGACTGTGATACTGAGTGATGCACTGGTCTGCTCCTGTATCTGTCCAGAGAGTTTGTAAATTGCATCAGGGTAGTCATTCAAACATTCCTTCACAAGAAATCATTTGGAGTTCGCCTTTGGAAGGGGTAAACTGGACAACAGACTATCACCCGTCTCAATGTCCGAACAAATGCTGTTCAAGGTAGATACCAATGTCTGACCAGCAACCATGTCTTCCAAATTCCTCTTTAGTCAGAATTTGGCCCAGTGAGCAGATGTTTGGACAGGAGGTTCGGAATCACACCGCAGAAGCTATTTTATTATGTTAACATCCGGCTGCCCCTCCCCCCCACCACAGACTCTATTCATCAGCACGCTGGGCTAGACACTGACTGAAGAAATTAACAAATTGACAGTCTTCTGCAGCACATTGAGTCACACAGTGAATCCTCTACAACCATATGCAATGAATGTCGCCTTGGCGTTCTCCAGTATCAAAACAGAATTACACATCTCTGTGGATGTCCAGATATTAATACATGGATCAACCAACAGAATGTATATGAAGAAAACAGGAACAAACATCAAGCTAAGAATCACTTTAATAGCAGAACTTGGTGGATTTTGTCTAGTGTAGGTAAACACGCAGATATTTGCCTGGCACTGAGTTAAATGTAATAATGTGCTGCATAACTGGAAGAATCGGCCTAACACTTCCTGACCTCACACGCCTCATTCCCACACATGTTCACCAATTGATAAGAATCCACAAGCTGGGAGAGACTTGAAACATGGAACAGTAGAGCACAGTGCGGACCCTTCCGTCTTGATATTGTGCCGGCCTTTTGTCCTACCCTAAATTAGACTACCCGACATATCCTTCATTGTACTACCTTCCATATGCCTATCCAGCAATCGCTTAAATGTCCCTAATTTATCTGACTCGACTGGACTATCAGCAGTACAATCCACCCACCCACCAACTCTGAAAGAACCAAATCCGATATCTCCCCTAAAAATTCCTCCAAGCATCTTAAAGTTATGCCCACTCTTGATAGACATGTATGCCCTGGAAAAAATGTCTTGGCTATCCACTCTGTCTATGACTATCAACATCTCATGCATGCTATCAAGTCACATCTCATCCTTCTTTTCTCCAATGTGAAAAGCACTAGCTCCCTCAACGTTTCTTCATAAGACATGCCCACTAGTCCAGGCAGTATCCTGTTAACTATCCTCTGCACGCTCTCTAAAACTTCGACATTCTTCGTATAATGAGGCGTCAGAACTGAACACAATATTCCAAGTGAGATGTAACCAAGGTTCGAAAGAGCTGCAGCATAACAACGCGGCTTTCAAACACAATCCCTCTGCTAATTAAAGCCAAAACATCATAGGCCTTCTAAATATCTTATCAACTTGGGTGGAAACTCTGAGTGATCTATGTACATGGACCACAAGATGCCTACGTTCCTCCACACCGCAAAGAATCCTGCCTTTATCCCCGTATTCTGCATTCAAATTCAACCATTGAAAACAAATCGCTTGAAACTTTTCCTGGTTGAACCCCAACTCCCACGTATCAACCCAGTTCTGCATCCGGTCAATGTCCCTTTACAACCTGCAAAAGCTCTCTGCACTCCCCACAACTCCACCAACCTTCGTTTCATCGACAAACTTACTACCCACACTTACAGTTCCTCATACAAGTCATTTATCAAATTTACAAGGAGTAGAGTTCCCAAAACCGATCCCTGTAGAACACCACTGTCACTGAAATCTGGGCTGAATACTTTCCATCTACTTCACCCCCTGTCGTCTATGGGCCAGCCAATTCTGTAACCAGAGAGCCAGATTTCCCTGTATCCCATGCCGCCTTACTTTCTGAATGAGCCTACCACGGAAAACTTATCAAACGTCTTGCTAAAATCCATGTACACCACATTCGCTGCTCTGCCATCAATAATGTGTTTTTTCACATCCTCAAGGAATTCAATCAGGTTTGGGAGGCATGACCTGCTCCTCACAAAGCCATGCTGACTATGACTAATCAAACTGTGGTTTTGATTTTAATTAGAAATATTGACTCTCAGAATTCACTCCAATAGTTTGCCTACGACTGACGTAGCACCAACACGTCTGTTATTCCCATGAGTATCCCTATTCCTTTTTTTTCTGAACAAGGAAATGGCATGTACCCACCTCCACGCATCTGGCACTGCTGAAGTTGACAGTGAGGAAACAACGATCATTGAGAAAGGTGCAGCAATCACTTTCCTCGCTTCCTGTTGTAATCTCGAGAAATCTGCACTGTGCCCGAAATTGACCGGGGGATTTATTTATCGTTATGTTTATACTTCACCTCCACTTGTCTAATCCATAAGCTCTGTTCAAGAAACTGATAAACTGCCTTCGATTTCACTGCTTTTCAGTGCTGCCTTCCTTGAACAAGTATCTCTCCTCGTCCCATTGAATCATGAAATGGAAAATAATGGGAAGACACGAACGCCTTTATGATGAAGGCTTATGCCTAAGACGCTAAGAATTGTTCTCCTTGGATGCTGCCTGACCTGTCGTGCTTTTCCAGAGCCATAGTTTTCGACTCGGACTCTCTAGCAAATGCAGATTGCACTTTGTCCATTGCTGAGGGGTGAGTCGAAGAGTGTGGTGCTGGAAAAGCACTGCGGGTCAGGCAGCATCTGAAGAGCAGAGAAATCAATGTTTCAAGCGCAAGCTCTTCAACAGGAATTAGGCTTGAGGCCCAAGGGTGCTGCGAGATAAGTAGGAGGGTTATGGGGTTTGACAGAAGATACCTAGAAATGCGAAAGAAAGATGACAGTGGGGTGAAGGTTATCAGTTGTCGAGAAGAGTAGAGGTTATATGTAAGAAGAAAGAGAGACAGAGAGGGCACTTCTTCGATAGGGCATTGCTGAGTTAGAGGGATGGATTTCGGACAATGTGATGGGTGGAGAAATGAGAAAGTTGATGAAATCCATATTGATCACGTATGGTTGGAGAGTCTTAAGGTGGAAGATGAGGCGTTCTTCCACCTGGTGTCAGGTCGTTAGGTTTTGGTGGTGGAGAACGCCCAGGACATGTGTGTCTTTGGTGGAGTGGGAGGGGCTTCAAATTATTTGACCACAGGGTGGTGGGGTTATTTCATACGTGTTTTCCCGAGATGTTCTCTGCAAAATTCCACGTTTTGCTGTCCCATCTCCTGAATGTAGAGGTCACCACATCGAGAGAGACGGGCACAGTAGATGACTTGTGCGAAGGTACAGGTGAATCTCTGTCAGATGTGCGACGGATCCTTTGGAGGCGTGGGCAGAACTGTGGGGGATGGGTAACACGTCTTGCGGTTGAAGGGGGAGGAGCTGGGAGTGGAGGACGTGTTGAGGGGGGTGTGGCTCGGAACTGACAAAGGGGTCAGGGAGGAAACGCAGATACGTGTGGGCAGGGAGACATATACCTGATTGTATGGTCTGTTCGTAAGTGGTGGAAATGGCGTAGGATGACGCGCTGCATCCGCAGGTTGATTGGATGGAAGAGGAGGACGGGGGTGGGGGTGGGTGTTCCAGTCTTGTTACAGGTGGAGATGTGTGAAGTGGAGGAGATGCGGTGGAGGGCACTGTCGCCCATGTGGATCAGTTTAGGATCAATCCAAGAGATATTTTACGTATATTACAGCAAGAAAATAGCAAGAGAGAGAATGGGAACCCTGAAGAAACAAATTGGACATGTCTGTGTAGATGCATAGGAGATGGGAGAGGGCCTCAACGAATGTTTCTCCTCTATGTTTACCGTGGAGAAAGACAGGAAGAGTTGAAAATTTGGGGAAGTTAGTTGTGATATCTTAGAGACATTCCATATCAAAGTAGAAAAGGTGTTGGACATTCTACAATGTATGAAGACGGATAAATCTCACGGTCCTAACTAGATAAAGACAAGAACAGTGCAAGAGACTAGAGAAGAATTTGCTGGATCCCTGGCTGATAATTCAGATAATCATTAACCATAGGAGCCATCTAGAAGACTCGTGGACAGCAAATGTTGTGCCCTTATTCAAGAAGGAATGGGAAAAAAAAAGCTAAAAATATAGACGACTAAGCTTATTATCTGTGGTAGGTAAGTTAATCGAGAAGATTCTCAAGAATAGGATATACATGCATTTGCTGAAAAATGTTTTGCTGTAAAAGGGCAGCAAGTCCGGCTGCATCCAAGGAGTTGAAGAATCGACATTTTGGGCTTATGCATTTGCAATGACAGGTCTTGATTAGGAACAGGATGGCTTTGTGCATGAACTAAAAGCCTAACGTTTTTGTTAATAAATTTACTTTGATGAATTGAGCAGGAAACTTGATGAGGGTTGGGCAGTAGAACATCGAACATAGAACAATACAGCTTAGCACGGGTCCTTAGGCCCTCAATGTTGCGCCGACCTGTGAACTATTCGCAGCTCGTCCCTCTACACTATCCCATCACCATCCATGTGTTTATCCAAGGATTGTTTAAATCTCCTAAATTTGGCTGAGTTAACTGCATTAGCAAGTCGGGTTCCACTCCCTTACCACTCTCTAAGTAACGAACCTACATCTGACATCTGTCTTAAATCTATCACGCCTCAGTTTGCAGTTATGACCCCTCGAACAAGCTGACGTCATCAACCTCGGAAAAAAGACTTTCACAGTATACCCTAACTAATCCTCTGCTCATCGTGCATATCTCTAATAAATCCCCTGCTAGCCTTCTTCTTTCCAATGAGAACAAACCCATGTCCCTCAGATGTTCCTCATAAGAACTTCCATCCAGACCAGGCAACATCCTGTTAAATCTCCTCTGCACCTTTTTCGATGCTTTCCACATCCCCTTCCTGAAATTTGGCAACGAGAACTGTCCACAGTATTCCAAGTGTGGCAGCACTACTGTTTCCAATATTTCCGGCATGATATTGCGGCTCCAGAACTCAATACCTCTACCAATGAAAGCTAACACACCGTCTGCCTTCTTAAGCACTAACAATCTGGGTGGCAACTTTCAGGGATCTAGTACATGGACTCCAAGATCCCTCTGCACATCCATACTACCAATATTATTTCTATTGACCCAGTATTCTGCCTTGCTGTTCTTCTTCCCAACGAGAATCACTTCACACTTAGCTGCATTGATCTCCATTTGCCACCTCTCAGCCCAATTCTGCTGTTTATCGAAGTCCCCCTGCCATCTGTAACATTCTTCCGAACTGTCTACGACTACAAGGACTTTATTGTCAGCTGCAAATTTACTGATCCATCCACCTCTGCCTGCGTCTAAATCATTTATAAAAAAGACAAACAGCAGCGGTCCCAAAACAGAACCTTGTGGCACAATATTAGTGTCCGGACTCCAGGTTGAATATGTTCTATTAGCCACCACTCGCTGCCTTCTTTCAGAAAGCCAGTTTCTAATCCAAACTGCTAAATCACCCTCAGTTTCAAGCCTCTACATTTTGTCCAAAAGCCTACCATGTGGAATCTTATCAAAGGCTTGACTGAAGTCCATGTTTGCCACGTCAATAGCCTGCCCTCATCTACACGCTGAGTCACCTACCCAAAAAACTCATTGAGGTTTGTGAGACACCGCCTGGCCTTGACGAAACCAAGTAGAATATGTGAAATCAAATTGTTGCTTGCTAGATGATTAGAAATCCTATCTCTTATAATCACTTTCAAAAGCTTTCCAACAAAAGAATTAGGGCTCTCTGGTCTATAATTACCTGGGTTATCTCTACTGCCCGTCTTGAACAAGGACATAACATTTGTCCCCCAGTCCTCTGGTACTAAACCAGTAGAAAATGACGGCTCAAGTATCAAAGCCAAAGGCTCTGCAATCTCCTCCCTAGCTTCCCAGAGAATGCTCGAATACTTCCCATCCGGCCCAGGCGACTTATCTACTTTCACTCCTTCGTGTATTTATAACATCTCTTTGTAACTAACATCAATTCTTTCTCGTCTAATATCTCTGTCTCATTTTTACCGTCTACAATATTCTCCTTTTCCAGAATGAACACCGTTGAGAAATGTTCGTTTATCACCTGTCCGATCTCAACAGGGGCCACACTCAACTTCCCACTTCTATCTTTGACTGGCCCTATTCCTACACGAGTCGTCCTTTTATTCCTCACATACCGAGAGAAAGCGTTAGGGTTCTCCTCTATTCTATTTGCTAAAGACTGCTCGTGTCCTCTCTTTGTTCTTAACTCTTTCTTTAAATCCTTCCTTGGTGAGCTGTAACTCTCCACCACCTCATCTGAACCATTTGACTCATCAACACATAAGCATCATTCTTCTGCTTTAGAAGAGATGCAATTTCTGCAGGAAACAACGGTTCCCTTACCTTGTCACTGCCTCCCTGCCTGACAGGGAAATACCTATCAAGGACACACAATATCTGTTCCTCAACCAGCTGCACATTGCCATTGTGTGCATCCCCTGCATTTTGATACCCAATTGTATGCATCCTAATTCTGGCCGAATTGCATTATAATTGCCCTTGGCCCATCGATAACTCTTACCTGTGTTATTTACCTATCCCTTTCCATCGCTAAACTAAACGTAACTGAATTATGGTCACTATCTCCAAAGTGCTGACTTACAACTAAGTCAAACACCTGGCCTGGTTCATTACCAAGCACCAGATCCAGTGTAGCCTCCGCTCTTTCAGCCCGTCGACATACTGTGTCGGGAAACCCTCCTGTTCACATTGGACAAAACACTGATCCATCCGACGTACATGCATTGTAGAATTTCTAGGACATGATGGGGAAGTTAAAGTGCACCATTATGCCCAACCTATTCCTTTCATTCCCACGCAGAATCATGTTGTCAATCCTCTCCTCCACATCCACGGAACTCTGCGGAGGCCTATTAAAAACTCCAAGCATTGTGACCTCGCCTCTCCTGTTTCTAACCTCAGGCCACACTACCTCAGTACACGAGAACTCGTCATAAGTTCATTCAGCCACCAGTATACCATCCTTTACAAACACGTCCACACCTACCCCTGTTTTGCCGCCTTGTCTATTCTTCATGAAAGATCCTGCAGCATTCATTCTTCACCCTGCCCTATACATGTCTGCTAAATAGTCACAGCATCGAATTCCCAGGTACCTATTAATGCTGCAAGTCACCTCCAATATTTGAGATACTTCTGGCATTGAAGTAGACACATTTCAAACCAGCTTGCTGTCTGCCCCCACATTCCTGTGACCGTGAAATTCTGTCCCTGTTCTCAATATTCTCATCCTCCTGTGCACTGGAACTACACCTCAGGTTCCCATTGCCCTGCTGAACTAGATGTCGGAAAGTGAGATGCAGGAGAAGCACAGCAAGTCAGGCAGCATCCGAAGAGCAGAGGAATCGACGTTTTGGACGTAAGCCCTTAATATGGAATGTCCGAAAATTCGATTCGCCTGCTTCTCGGATGCTGCCTGACCTGCTGTACATTTCCAGCGCCAAAATTTTCTCCTCTGATCTCCAGCATCTGCAGTCCTAACTTTTTCTCGGGGCTGGCGATTTAGTCCATATGGGTTTCAGGTACAACAGAACATGATGAGGCTGTTCAACCCCTGGAGCCTGATATACAGTTACAGGAGCAGGCCATTCAGCCTCTCGACCAAAGTCGGCCTTGCAGCACCAGCCTTCACATGCAAAGAATAGTCCTCCGCCATTTTCTCCAACTCCAACATGACACCACCACTAAACACATCTTACCTTCCCTCCCCCTGTCTGCATTCCGGAGAAAGCATTCCCTCCGAGACAACCTAGTCCCCTCCTCCATCACACCTAACACCTCTCCTTCCCATGCAACCGCATAAGGTGCAACACCTGCCACTTTACCTCTTTCATGCTCACCATCCAAGGTCCCAAACACTCATTTCAGATTAATCAGCGTTTCACTTCTACCTCTTTCAATTTGGTCCATTGCATTCGTTGCTCCCAATGTGGTCTCCTCGATATCGGAGAGACAAAACGCTGAATGGGTGATCGCTTTGCTGAGCACATTCGGTCGGTACACAATCAGGTCCCGGACCTTCCCGTGACTTGCCACTTCGACACACAATCCTGCTCCTATGCCCACATTTCTGTCCTTGACCTGCTGCATTGTCCCAGTGAAGCTCAGCGCAAACTGGAAGAACAACATCTCATATTCCGCCTGGTACGTTACAGCCTGTTAGAATCAACATTGAATTCAACAACTTCAGATGATTATCCCATCTCGACTCCTCTGTTTTCATTCTGCTCCGTAATTTTATTTCATTTATTTTATTTATTTTTAATTTTTTTTCACTGTTCTGTACCTCTTATTTCTTGATTGTTTCTCTTTCTCTCGCTCCCGACTCTCTCATCACCTTATCCCTCTCCTCTTCCCCGTTTGCGACCATTCTCCCCTGTTTTCCATTTTGCCTCTGCTTCACCCAACCGCCCCCCCCCACATCCCCCACATATTTTGTCACATACTATTGGCTTCGGCCTTGGTCATTCACAGCTCCTAATCTCGCTGTACTCTCTCTATGCACTGTCATTATGACCTCTTTATTGCTACTTTTGCTTCTGACGCCATGACTCACCTTCTCTCAGCCGAGCACAAATACGTCCCTATTTCTCCCATTTTGTTTAGCTCTGACAAAGGGTCAGTTAGACTCGAAACGTCAGCTCTTTTCTCTCCTTAGAAATGCTGAAAGACCTGCTGAGATTTTCCTGCATTTTCTCTTTTGGTTTCAGATTCCAGCATCATAGGATGAGTTTACAGAGATAGAGAGGGGTGTCATGATGGAGAGGTTAGAGTCAACATTACTGTGGTGCTAGAAAAGCACAGCAGGTCAGGCAGCATCGGACGAACATGAAATTCGACGTTTTGGGCAAAATATCCCTTCATCAGTCATGAAGCCAGAGATGAAGGGCTTCTGCCGAAAATATCGACTTGCCTGCTCAGCTGCCTGACCTGTTCTGCTTTTCCACTACCACTGTAACCTTGACTATAATCTCCAGCATCTGTCGTACCTGCTGGAGGAGATTGCTGAGTATGGGAGGGGTATAGTGCTTGAGTCTATTACAGAGATAAGGAGGGGCGTAGGTGCTGGTGGAGTCTCCAGGATAGGGAGGGGTGTAAGGGTTGGGGTAGGTGACAGAGATAGTGACGAGTGCATTCGCCGCAGGAGGCAAAAGATATGGAAAGGGTATAGCTCTGAAGGAGGCTAAAGAGATAGTGGGAGTTGTAGCATCTGGAGGAGAACACACAGATGGAATAGATTAAATTAGCTGAGCTTGTTTACACGATGGAAACAGGGTCTTTGGCCCAACAAGTCCACAGCAACCTTCCAAAATATAACTCACCCAGACTCATTGCCCTAACCTGTCTAATGCACCGAATAATATGAGTAAATTGGAATGGTCAATCCACCTCACCTGCAATTCTTTAGATTGTGGGAGGAAATCGGTGCACCCCGAGAAAACATACTCAGACACGGTGAGAATGCACAATCTCCACAGAAAACTTCGCCAAAAGCAGAAATCAAAGCAGGGTCCTGGTACTTTGTGGCAAAAGTGCCGCATTTAGAGTGCAGTGTATAGGGGCTGGAGGAGGTCTCAGAGATAGAGAGGGTCGTACCGCTGGCTGTGATTCCTGAAATAGTGAGGACTGGAAGTGCAAGTGGAGGTTATGCAAATATGAATGTTTGTTGTAGGATATGAGAGATACTGGGAGGTATGTAGAGGCTGCAGGACGTTACAGAGATCAAAAGGAACATCGAGGATGGATGGGATTTGCAGAGGTCATGTGAGGTGGAGCAGCTGGGGAGGTTATGCAGATTGAGAGGAGTGGTTTGGTGAGAGGAGGTTACGGACATGGAGAGGGTGATCGTGGCTGGATGTGGTTATTGCGATGAGGAAAGATATAAGTGTTGTTTGTGCTTATACAAATCCTGATGACGTACACAGGCAGTGAAGATTGTGGGGATTGACGCTGCTCACCATGGTAGGGAGGGGCACAGCTACTGGAGATGTTATAGAATTGGGGATGTTTCAAAACTCTGCAGGCAGTTACATAGTTCGCGAAAATTGTAAGGTCTGCTGGACGTTCCACAGATCGGGAGAGTTGTAGAGACTTGATGATGTTGTACATTCAAGTTGGGTTGTTGGGAAGGAAGGTGGGAGCAGAGATGGAGAGAACCGAAAGGGATCACAGAGACGTGGAGTGTTGTCGACACTAGTCGAAATTCCAGTGAGTGCGTTTTTTTTTGGAACTATAGGATCTGCCAGAGGTCGGAGGCTTGCAGGGACAGAGTAGACAGGTAGAAATGTAACGACTAGAGAATGAAGAGGTGGTGTGGGTTGTAGGATATGCAATGAATTGGGACGAATGTAAAAGCTGAAGCGGTCCCCACAGACAAGGATGGTTATCGGAATATGAGGAATTTTCAGGGGTCAGGATGTTTTGGGCATTCCCAGTAATTAGCGGTTTAGAGTACTGCTTACTCGGGGGAAGGTTTCAGAATTAGAGAAGGATGGAGCAAAAAGAAGTTTTTTCAGAAAATAGAGTAATATCAACATGTCACTTCGGTGTTATTCTGCTGATGGTCATTAGGTAGACCGTTGTTCTCTGAAAAATGTACAGATTCTCAGTAGAATGGACAGGGTGGATGAGAAACGATGCTTCGCATCCATGGATGAGAGATAAATAACGAGACTTTCTTAGACTAACATGGAGAATGATGGAGGTATCATGTTTTCACTGGCCCAAACATACTTTAGGTTTGCTTCCAAACATCTCAAAGCAATGCATTGTGATAACATAGAACATGGTCGGTAGGGATTGCAGTCGAAACGAGAGGAAAGCCAGGCTGTAAGGGCTGGAGGTAGTTAGAGTGAAGGGAGATTTTCAACAGGTGGATGGGTTTGCAGTGAGTGTGGAATGTCAGGACTGGAGAACATGATACGCTCACCCTTAAGAGGGAGATAAATATATGGCACAAGGCGAAACACCGCAGGAAGGTCTCAAGCTCCGTCCCTGTTATTTACTCAGTGAGCTGCTCTCACTCAGTCTGGTGCCAAGTCCCACCTGCAAAGAACATTTGGATTCCCAGCTCCTGGTGCTCAGGGCCCCCTCTACCAAGCAAAGAACATCTGCACTTAGACTCCCTGGTTATACAATCCTCGGCGCGATAATCTGCAGAAAACAACAGAATTCACGAAATGACACAGTATGGGTTAGTGTCAATAATAAACGTTTCGTTCTCTCAAAATGGAACTCCTGAATTCCTGAATCACACGAAATTGACAGTTTAAAATATTAAAACTTAAGAACATTCCAAACCAAGGCTTGGACGAGGTGAGCTCTGGTCAGTCTTAAAGATATGGAAGTCACCAGATGCGCGGAGAATGCTTTCGATTGCAGCAACGCCAGGTGTCAGATACACAGACAGAATGGTTAAATAGGTTCACATCTGAAATTATATTTCCCAGTCTGGGAATCAGAAGCTGTGCTCGCCCATTCTGGTACACACGTCCAGAATTAGGTCATTGTGATCGGCCCAATGATCCGATCAAACAAGATCTTTGGGTCAAATTATAATATACTTCAGGATCCACAAACGATTATCGGTCCTACCCTGCAGGTTCTGTGAAACCTGCTACCTCTAACCGCCTGCAAGGTCCATGACCCTTCCTACATTTGTACTACCCTCCAGATTCTGAAGTTGTTCATACCTCTGGATTTGGCCCAGACTTGAGAGTTTTTCTTTCCACCGCAATGCCCCCCCATATTTGCGTGGGTTTCCTCCCACAATTCAAAGATGTGGAGGTCAGCTGAATCAGCCATGCTAAATTGCCCACAGTGTAAGGTGCGTTAGTCAGGGTAAATATAGGATAGGGGAATGGGTTTTTTAGGTTTCTCTTCGGATGAGTGGTGTGGACGTGTTGGAACAAAGGGCCCGCTTTGACACTGTAGAGAATCTAATCTACAGCCCAGGAACAGGCCCTTCGGCCCTCCAAGCCTGAGCCGATTAAAATGTAATGTCGAAACTTGTTGGTTAATTCCTCAGTATCTGTATCCTTCTACTCCCCTCCTACTCATGCATTTCTCCGGACGCATCTTCAATGAATCGACCGAGCCTGCATCTACCGTCTCGGCTGGCAACGCGATCCAAACGCCCACCAGCCTCTGTATGAAGTACTTGCCGCGTGCATCTCCCTTAAACTTTCCACCTCTCACTTTGAAAGCGTGACCTCTCGTTATTGAATCCTTCATCCTGTGAAAAATCTTGTCTCTATCCACCCTGTCTCTACCCTTCATGATTTTGTAAACCTCAAATAGGTCCCGCCTCAATGTCCTTTTTTCTAATGAAAATGAACCAAATCTCGTAAACCTTCTATGCGACCTCTGTTAAGCGTCCATATCCTTTTGGTAATGTGCCGACCAGAACTGTACACAGCATTCTAAATGCGGCCGAACCAATGTCTCGGACAATTTTAACATGGCTTGTCAGCTCTTATACTCAATACCCCGTCCAATGAAGGCAAGCATACTATATGCCTTCTTGACCACTATCCACCTGTGCAGAAACCTTAATGGACCTGAACTCCATGATCTCACTGCCCATCAACTTTTCCCAAGACTCTTCCGTTCATTGTATAATTCGCTCTCGAATTCGTCTTGCCTAAATGCATCACCTCACATTTGTCTGGATTGAAAACCATCTGTCACCTTTCCGCCCAACTTTCAATCTATCTATATCATCCAGTATTCTCTGACAGTGCCTTCTGTTTTCTGCTACTCCACCAATCTTCGTGTCATCTGCAAACTTGCTGATCATACCAACAGTGCCCTCTTCCAGATCATTTAGGTATATTACAAACAACGGTGGCCCCAATGCTGACCCCTGTGGCATACAACTGGTCACCTTTCTCCATTTCGAGAAACTCTCTTCAACTACTTCTCTCTGGCTCCTGTTGCTCAACCAGTAATTTATCCACCTAGCTCGAACACCCTACACACCATATGGCTTCACTTTCTCCGTTAGTCTACCATGGGGAACCTTATCAAACGCCTTCCTAAAGTCCATGTATATGACATCAACAGCCCTTCCTTCCTCTATCAACTTCGTCACTTCCTCGAAGAACTCTATTAAGTTGGTAAGGTACGATCTCCCCTGCACAATACCATGTTGCCTATCACTGATAAGCCCATTTGTTTCTAAATATAAATAGATCTTATCCCTCAGTACCTTCTCCAAAAACGTTCCTACTTTCGACGTCAGGCTGGCAGGTTTGCAGTTACTCGGAATATCCCTGCTACCGTTCTTGTGCAAGAGGACAAATTGAGCAACCCTTCAATCCTCCGACACCTCACCTGTATTTCAAGATGCCACAAAGATATGTGTCGGGGCCCCAGCTGTTTCCTCACTTGGCTCCCTCAGAAACCTGGGATAGATCCCATCCGGTCCTGCGGATTTGTCCACCTTAACAACTTCTAGCCTACCTACCACATCTTCCCTATTTACGTCAAAGTGATCCAGACTAATCAAACTTCTGCCTCTAATCTCAACATTCTTTATGTTCCTCTCCTCAGTGAACACTGATGCAAAGCAATCATTCAGAATCTCACCCATTCTCTCAGGTTCATCCTTCTCTAGTCACCCGCTTTCTTCTTATATAAGAATAAAATGCTTTGGGATTCCCCTTAACTCTGCTCGCAAAAGCTATTTCGTGACGCATTTTACACACTTCCTTCCTCGTTTAAGACTGTCCTACTCTTCCAATATTCTACCAGGGCCCGTTCTGTTCTTAGTTCCCTAGACCAGATGCATGCTTCCATTTTCCTCTTGGCTAATCATACAATTTCTCCTGTCAGCCACGGTTCATGAAACTTGCCCTTCCTATCCTTTGCCTTAAACAGGATATGCCCATCCTGCACTTTAACCTAACTTTGATAGGCTCCCATATCTCAAATGTGGACTTCCCTTCAAATAGTTGTGTCCAATCCACATTTCCGAGCTCCTCCCTAATTTTGATATAAATGGCCTTGGCCCCGTTTAGTCCTCTTCCTTTAGCACCCTTCGGACCACTCTCTCCTTTACCTTTTATTCGAAAACATGCAGAATTGTGGTCACTGTTCCCAAAGAAATCCCCCACCGCAACCTTTACAGCCTGTACTGGCTCGTTCCCCAGTACCACGTCCAACATGGTCCGTTCGCTTGTCGGACTATTGAAATACTGTTCTGGAAACTCTCCTGAACGCTTCTTATAAAGTCGATCCCATCCAGACATCTGACGTTAAGTGTATCCCAGTCAATGTTGGGAAAATTAAAATCTCCCATCACCACGACAGCATTGCCTCTGTATCTTTCCATAATCTCTTTAACTATTTGTTCTTCCACCTCACGCTCACTGATCGGAGGCCTGTAATGCAGCCCCAGTGTGACTGCACCCTTTGTATTACTCTGGTCCACCTTAATGCCTTAATACGGATGACCTCCATAGTGTGTGTACTCCCTTAGCACAGCCATGATATCGTCCTTGACCAGCAAGACAACTCCACTCCCCTCACCCCCCCCCCCCCCCACTTTTACTTCCCTCCCTGTCCTGTCTGAAGCTTCTGTATCCTGGAACATTTAATTACCAATCATCATGCTGTTCCTTCAACCAAGACTCTGTTATTACAATATCATACTACCAGGCATCAATCCAAGCCCGCCTAAGTTCATTTGCCTCACACACTGTACTCCTTACATTAAGTAGCTGCATTTCATGGCACCAGTTTTTTTTTGCACTTATCTGCTTTCTACATATTCTTCCTTTATTAATGCTATCTTCATGAATCGTACAGTCTCCAGTCTTCACCTCACTGCCGACATGTTTTCTCTTCTCGTTCCCAGGCCCCTGTCACATGAGTTTAAAACCTCCCCAACGGGAGTAGCAAAAACTCCTCCAAGGACATTGGTTCCAGTCTGGTTCAGATGTAAACTGTCCATTTTGTAATTGCCCCACCTTCCCCAGAACAGGTCCCAATGTCCAACAAATCTGAACCCTTCCCTCCTACACCATCTCTCAAGTCACGTGTTCATCCGGTGTATTTTGTTATTTCTGCACAAGCTAGCACGTGACACTGGTAGTATTCCCGATATCACTACCTTTGAGGTCCTCCTCTTTAACCACTCTCCGTGCTTCCTGACTTCTTCTTTCAGGGCCTCATCTCGTTTTCTACTCGTATCGTTGGTGCTAATATGCACCAAGACAACGAGCTGTTCATACTCCCCTTTTCGAAAGCTCTGCAGCCTATCGGTACCATGATCCTGGCAACTGCTGCCCACTCCTGATGTGTCATCTCCCCCAACAATATACAAAGCAGTATACCACTTTTGGAGGTAGATGACTGCAGGGGACACCTGCACTGAACTGCTTTCCTACTCATTTTCTGTCTATTGGTCACCCATTCTCTGTCTCCCTCAGCAACTCTAACCTGCAGTGTGACCAGTTAACCTAAACCTGCTATCCACGACCTCCTCAGCATCAGGGATGTTCCACAGTGAGTCCATCCGCAGCTCCAGAGCCGTTATGCGGTTAAAAAAGAGCTGCAGCTGAACACATGTCCAGCAATTAAAAGGGTCAGGAATGTCAGACACGTTGCTAAGCTCCCACGTCAAGCGAAGGGTACATGCCACTGGTCTGAGGTCCCCTACCACTGTAAGCTTAGCTTTACAAGAAGTAAAACCAAACAATGCACTTAAATATATGAAGAGAAAAATAAAGAAAAAAATAAAAGCCTTACCTTACAGAGTCTTTTACTTTCAGCTGGAGGACCGGGACGGGAGAGAGACACTACAGGTGTAGTACCTCATGTTTAGCTACTGCCCAAATATAAATGAAGCCCATTTCTTCCTGGCAGCCCTCGCTTCAGTCAACCTTCTCTCCTCGCCGCTCTGTCAAAATGGAGACCCGACTCCCGAGGTAAGGCCCTTTTTATCTGGGAAAACCTACCCTTCCCGGCAGCACTCGCTCACTCCACCTTCTTTCCTCGCCGCTCTGTCAAAATGGAGACCCGACTCCCGGGATAAGTCCCTTTTTAAGTGGGAAAACTTACCTTCCCAGCAGCTCTTGCTTCACTCCACCTTCACTCCTCGCTGATCTGTCAAAATCTAATCTAATCTAATCTAAAATCTCCAACGAATACTACTCCCATATTCTTACAAGTATCTGCAATTTCACGACACATCTGCTCCTCGAGTACTTGTTTGCAATTTGGTGGTCTAAAATACAGTCCTAACACACGGCCTCATTAAATAATCCCTTAAATGTATCATCGCTTAGCACTGATGTTATTTACTCCCTTATCAAAAAGACAACGTCCCCTCCACACTTGATGGTATTTCTGTCACGCCTACAGCTTCTGCATCTTGGAAAACGGATCTACCAGTCCTACCCTCCTCTCAGACATCTTTCGGTTGTGGCTATAGTATCCCCATCCCAGAGCCAATCCATGCTATGAGTTTGAATGGCTTATCAATCAGGCCGCGTGTGGTGAAATAAATGCACCAGATTTCTTTTTCCTCCCTTTGCAGTGCCGCTGGATCTCCTGAGCAGTAAACCTAATTTCGATGGCTGATGTATTTTCCCCTCACAGTTCGATCGACCCTCTCTTCTTCAGAGTCCCAACCCTCTGCCAAAGTAGTTTCATGCTCGCTAGTTAAAAATAGCAAATGTTGCTCCAGGGAAACTCGTGCCTCTCTGGTTCAAATACAACCCAACACCAACTTGATGATCATCCTGGGCATCGCCCAATAAAACCATTTAGTGGAACTGAGAAATGAGAATGGATGATCTCTTTCACATGACTGTATGACAGGCCCCCAACAGTCAGCGGGAATTTGAGCAGCAAACATGTCAGGAGATCTCAGATATCTGTAAGAATGAGAGCGTTGTAACTTTCCACATCGAGACTGGGAATGCGATAGTATTCAGAGCTTGGATGGGAGGAATTTGTTAACTATGGTCAAGAAAGCTGCCTCAGTCAATAATTCAATAGGCGGACTGGAGAAAGGGCCAAAACGTGGCCTCCCTTCCGGAAACAATGAGGGAAAGGGACTGAGGTGTTAGTGCGCAAGCATTTTGTCAAAGAGACCACAATTCTATTAGATTGAAAATATTTATGGAAATGAACAGGCCTGGTCACAAGTTAAACAGTAAAATTGGCCTTGCCACAATCCAGATGTTATTAGTTAAGACCTTTCAAACGTTAATTATTGGAGGCTATTTGCAGTTAAAAGGACGTGTGGCAAGTGGGAAGCTTTCAAAAGAGAGAAACAACGAGAGTTCAGGGCAAGCATATTCCTGTTAATATGAAGGATAATGCTGACACAGGGAGGGAATACTGGATGACTGTGCATATTGAGGCTCTCGTCAAGAAAAAGTGACAGATAACATATACAGTTAGCCGGATTAAGTGAATCACTTGAATAACATTGCAGGTGTTGTAGTGCACTTAACACGGAACTCAGGAGGGCAAACAGGGGGCCTGAGAAAGCGTTGGCGGATCGGGTTCATGAAAATCCAAAGACAAACTACATGTATATTAATAACTAAACATGAACTTTTGACAGCATGTGGTCCCTTAAAGATCAATGAGGCCATCAATGCGTAGAAACACATGAAATGGGTGAGAACCTAATCGACAATTTCACGTCATTGTGGAGAAAACCTGGAGAAATCAGGGAAATAAAGAAGGATGTCTTCAAAAGAGTCTACATTACAGAACAGGACGGACTTGAGTTTTTTGAAACGTATAAATAGGCCTAATCCCTGGGATTTAATCAAGTACATCCCGGATCATTATGGAAAGCTCAGGAAGAAATATCGGAGCCCCTTAGAGATATTTCTACTAACCGCCACAAGTAAGCCGAGAGGTTGGCTAATGTTGTGCCAGCAAGTTATTTGAAAACAAGCCTCGAAGTGCAAGCCAGAGATAGAGAAACCAATTATCTTGATGTCAGTTGTGCGTGTTCAGTTGGAAGCGATTCTGTGGGACAGGAATCACGTACATTTGGAGAGACAAGCATTGATAAGAGATAGTCGGCACAACTTTGTGCATGGATTGAGAGTGTTTTGTTGGAAAAGCACAGCAGGTCAGTCAGCATCCTAGGAGCAGGGAAATCGACATTTCAGCCCAGAGCCCTTCATCAGGAATGAGGCTGGGATCCTCGGGGATGGAGAGATAGAAGGGAGGCGGCGGCGCTGGGGAGAAAGTCGTTGAGAGTTCAAGTGGTCGATGGATTCGGGTGTAAAGTAATTGATCGGAGAGGAGGGTGGAGTATATAGGTGGGTAGGAAAGTTGACAAGTGGGACAGGTCATGAGGGCGATTTGGAGCTGCATGGTTGGAACTGTGGTAAAGGGCATGAGGAAAATATTTAAGTCCACATTGATGCCCTCGAGCTGGACAGTTCCGAGCCAGATGATAAGGCATTCTTCCTCCAATCGTCGGGTGGTGATGGACTGACGATGGAGGATGCCCAGGACCTGCATTCCCTCGGAAGAATAGGAGGGGGATTTGAAATGGTCAGACGGGGGCGGTGGGGTTCTTTGGGGCAAGTGCATTGGAGATGTTCTGTAAAGCACTCTGCGAGAAGGCGTCCAGTCTGCACAATGTAAAGGAGACTGCAACGGATACAATCAATGACATATCTGGAAGTGCAGGTGAAACTTTTATGGATGTGGAAGTTTCTTTTCTGGCCTTGGGCGGATGCTGAGGGGAGGTGTGGGGGCAGGTTTTACAATTCCTGCGGTGGCAGGGGAGAGTACCAGGAATTGAGGGTTGCTTGTTAGGGGGCAAGGAGAGAGCCGTCTTTGCGGGAAGTGGATAGGGTTGGAGAGGGGAACGTATCACTGGTGGTGGGGTCCATTTGTAGGTGTCGGTGGATACAAAGTACTAGCTCATAAACATGATTGAGTTTGTTGATGAGCTCATCAAGAAGATAGATGATGGCAGAGAAGAAGACTCTCTCAATAGTTAATTCAACAAGGGTTTGGACAGGGTTTTCCAGGCGACACTGGTTAGTAAGGTTAGATCACATGGGAACAGCCAAATGGATACAAAGTTGGCTTGAAATTTGGAGGCCGGTGGTGGTGTTAGATGGTTGTTCATCAGACTAGAGGCCGACGACCAGCGGTGGATCCACTTCTGTTAATCAGTTACATGAAAGATTTTGTTCAGAATATCGGAGTCATTGTTAGTTTACGGATGCCGAAATTAGTGTTCCAGTGGGTAGTGAATACAGGGGATTTTGATCATCTGTCCACAGGTCAAGGAATGAAAGATGGAGTTTAATTCTAGTGTAGGCTTTTGTAAAGATAGAACAGGGAGGACTAACGCAGAGAATGGTAGACGCTGGGCAGTTCTTTCGAATAGAGAGAGCACAAGGGGTGCAGTTGCATTGCTCCTTGGATGTGGCATCACATGTGGAAAGGTGGTGAAAGCTGCATTTGGCACATTTGCCCTCATTGGTCAGAGGAATTTGTGCATGAGTTGATACATCATGCGACAGTTGTACCAGATCTTGCTGGACCTCTCTTTGGAGTACTGTGTAGAATTCTGATCATCCTGCTGTACGAAACGTTCTCGGAAAATGCAAATGGAGCAAAGATTGACAAAAGTGTTTTTGACACTGGAGGATTTGACGTACAAGGAGAGGCTCCATAAGCTGAAAGCAAAACGGAGAATGAGATAGCTGTGGCAGATAAGGTTTTGGAGAATGCAAACAGATTCTCTACGGACACAAGGGTTAAAAAGCAACTCGAGACACAATTGGGCCCTCAATCTTCAGTGAGGCCATTCATATGTGGAATCACAAGAGTTGGGCGAGACCAGACATGAATAATTCATGCCAGACTGTGCTGTGGACAAAGACATTTAAACAAATGGAAAGAAGCAGTGATGGCTTTTAAAGAGATTCCCATGCCTTAAGAGCTGTTGCTGGAGGTCTTAAAACATGAAGGTATAGAAAGCTAGAGGTCCTGAACAAGTGTCTCCAGAACATTGTGGCAAACTCGTGGCGGGAAATGGAGCAGAGACATTTGTATCATTGTCCTTTGTATTCTATTGAGCGTACGTGACTGAGGGATGACATTATAAATGTTAATAAAACCATGAGGGATAAAAATAAGGGGAATAACTATGGTATCTACTCCAGGGTAGAGGAATCCATAACTAGAGGACGTAAGTATGGAGTGAGAGAGGAATACTTAAAAGGGATCGAATGAGAACATTATCCACAGAGAGGATTGTGCAAGTATGAAATGAGCGGCATAGAAGTCGATAAGTTTCTGATAGGTTTGTAAACCGACAGAGAAAATGCAGAGACAGGGTTCACGTGAAATGAGTTTTCCAAATTCAAAGAGAAAATGTGAAACATCGGGAAAACATGGGGATGTGGCTGAATATGAGCACACCGGAACAGGATGGAGCGGAAGTTAATTAAAATTGCGTATCAGCGCATAGGTTTGTGACAGGAAATTGTGGGAAAGAGTAAATTATGTGATTTCTCTGGAATGGACAAAGTCTCCACAATAAGGTAGACTGATTTGTGCCACCTGAGATACACGGTCACAGGGTGAATAAAAGGTGGAGCATAAATATTCAATGGCACACAACGTTTTGGGGTCTTTGCCAGAATGGGAAAAGTAATATGGATAACACTGACAGTAATGTATAACAAAGATAAGAGCGAGAAAGCATTTGGTCTCAGTTCATGAATTAATGTCAGTATGGATGGGAATTCTAGCTCCTAACCGCCAAGGACTCACGCAGGAGAAAGGTTTTAGGGCATCTAACAGCATCACATTGCTGATCACTGCATTTAACTGGAGTTCATTGGAATGTTTAACCGTGGAATTGCAATAAGTTTCGGAATCATCAATATTCGTATAATCTTGGATAATCACATTAGCAGGAGTAATATAGCAGAATGAGTTTTGGGAATGTTTCTGTCAGTGTTTCTTTGAATAACACATTGTGAAACTGTCTAGGGACATAACGATCTCAGATCAACCAATGTGTCATGAAACTGAGTGAATGAGTAATGTCACATGGTGAGATCCCCTGGGAAATATTGATTACATGCAGTTTAAAGAAAAGTAAAATTTTAAAGAGAATCACAGAAAGCTATAACTAGAAACAAAATTGCCTTTTCCATGAGTTTGAGGGGGAAACTGATAAAGGGAAACGGGCTAAACAGAGAAAAATGTATGTCTGCAAACGAGCAGTGGTAAAATATTGAAGGAACAATGTAAACCACTCAACAAAATGATATTCCATTGAAACAGACAAAACCTCAGCATGAAATTCCCACTCGTCTCTCACTGACACCAAAACGGATTATAGTATATTATGAGGCTTGGAAGATCACCAAACATTACATTAAAATCTGAAGTGAAGGAGAGTTTTAGGAACAAATGTTAAAGGTATTGCATACCAGCAGGAGGAGGGTCGGGGGAAGAGTAATCATAGTCGGAGTATAATGACATACAGAGGAAAAGCGAGAAGTGAAGGTACTTGAGATGGTTTGAGTGTTACAGAGAGTAGCCAGGTTTGACGGTATTACAAAGCCAAAAGGGAAATGCTGCAACTGGAGGTGCTTGCAGTGGTAGGGAGGAAAATATGTATTTTTGTTTAAGCGTGTCACTGATTTTACCTGCCTTTTTTGTCCGACAGCTAATCGCCCAGAGCGCAGCTCAGTCTTGCCATATTGCTTTGGTCTGAGGTCACTGTGAGCCAGACCAGGTTAGAATCTCAGTAGTCCATTTCTAAAGGACGCAACTGAACCAGATGAGTTCTTCCTACTGATCATCAATACTTTTATGTTGGCCCCAACAGAGTATTGTTTAACCACAACATAATATCCCAACTCCTACTCTCACTGCTCTGATCAATGAAGAAACGGAACCCAAATGCCTGCTTCACTACTCTGTCCACCTGCAACGCCACTTCTAAAGAACTGTGCACCAGTATCCCGACGTAACGTATTAACAACACGACCCTAATGCCAAAACAAAACTGCTCGAGTTCCGTCCTGGTTTGCTTTACTGAAATTGATCATTTCAAATTTATCGAATTGAACTCGATGATATTCTTCGTCCCACTATTCCAAAAATGCTGTTAATTCTTATGGATCACAGATAACCTTTTTTCACTACCTACTGCATTACCAATTTTAGTGTAACTCACAAACTTACTTCCCAGGAAACCAAAATTCTCATCCAAATCATTTATCCAAAAAACAAATACCAATAACCCACTACACCGCTGGGCACATGCCTCCAGTCAGCAAATCAAAACGTCTTGCACCACCTTCTGTCTCCACCTATCAAGCTAATTTTATATCCGTTTGACTAGCTCCTCCTAGATGCCATCTCCTTTAACGTTGATCTGAACTGATTGCCCAGTCCACCATACGGAAAGTGAAACACGGAACACAGTACAATACAATCTTTGATCCTACTCTAAGGTTAAACAAACCTGCAAAGCTTTCATTTTACTACAATCTATGTGCCTATCCAAGTGTCTATTAAATGTCCCCAATGTATCTGACTCTCCTCCCGCCATTGACAGTGCAATTCAAATACGCACCACTCTGTGTAAAGAACAGAAACCTGAAATCTCTCCGAAGCCCTCCAATAGTTACCCTGTTGTGATAGTTATTTCTGCCATGGTAAAACATCGCTGATAATTCCCTCTATCTATACCTCTTATCATCTTGTTCACCTCTATCAAGTGGCTCCACAACCTTCCTCGCTCCAATCAGAAAGGCCTTGGCTCCCTTAACTTTTCTTCATAACAAATACCCCGGGGTCCAGGCAGCGTCATTGTAAAGCACGTCTGTACCCACTAAAATGCTTCCACATCCTTCCTGTAATGAAGGGACTAGAACAGAAAGTAATGTTGCAAGTCTGCTCTTACCAGGGCTCGAGAGATATACATCAAAACCACACCATTCTTAAACTCAATCCCCCAGCTAACGAAAGCCAACACACCATAAGCCTTCTCAACAACCCAGTCCACCTGTGTGCCAATTTTGAGGGATCAATGCACATTAACCCCAAGGTTGCTCTGTTACTACACACTACCAAGAATTCTGCCTTGAACTCTGTAATCTGCTTTCAAATTTCACCTTCCAAAATTAATCACTTCAACCTTTCCAACTGTAACTGCGTTTGCCACATCTCAGCCCAGTTCTGCATCCTATCAATGCCCCGTTGCAACCTACAATAGCCCTACAAAGTATCCACCACTTGATCCACCTTTATCTCATCAGCAAAATGACTAACCCACTCTTCCACATCTACATCCAAGACATTTATGAAACTCACACAGCGCAGAGGTCCCAGCGCCGGTCCCTGCACAACACCACAGGTCATCGTGCTCCAGGCTGAATGCTTTCTGTCTATTGCCACTCTGTCTCCTATAGGCCAGCTCATTATGTATTCAGACAGCCAAATTTCCCTGTACCCCATGCCTCCGTAATTTCTGAACAGGCAATCAGAGTGTTTTGTAAAATCCTGAAAGAATTAAATATGCAGACCCTGGAGAGATGTCTTGGGAGGAGGAGCTTACAGGGATAGACATGACTGTCGGAATTTACAGAAATAAAGGAAGGTAGTATCTACTGGAGACGTTTAGGGCTTAGAGTGTTAGGGATTTCTGAAGCTGACAGGGATAGGGAGTGTTCAAGCGGTTGTTAGAAACAGAAGAATGTTCGAAAGGAGATCACAAGGATCACTCTTTCAGCACGGGGCAGGATTGATGTCTTGACTGGTCTTTACTGAGACTGCACAGGGTGAACATAAAGGTGGGGTAGTAATATGCATGGATACACAACATTGTGGAAAGTCAGGCAGAGTGGGAGGCAGGGTGGGGAGCTCTCATACTTAGGGATAACAATGGGATGGCCAAAAAATACGTGGCCTCAGATTATTAATGAATATGAACGCAAATTGTGGCTCAAAAGTGTCAGAACACAGAAGAAGAAGGACACTGTTAACGCCACTTTACAGCATTGTATTGAGGTACTGCATAAAAGGAAATTATTGGAATTTGTGACAGAGGCACTGTGATAATTGTGACAGGATCCACTCTACCTACCTCATCATCTCATTGACGCTGAGTCACAGACGATGCTGTCTGTTCCCACTCGCAGTCAGAGTCTGGAGTTGGCTGATAGACGGATGAGGAGAGCGTCTTCTCCTGCTCCTTTGATGCTTCCTAACCTGCTGCGCTTTTCCAGCAACACATATTTAAGCCCTGATAGACGAAAGAGGTCCTCCACAAACTCTGTTACATTTGGGGCAAAAGGTAGCCATGGGAAGGGATGGGCGTGGCGATGGTGTGCTAGCGCATCCCTTGTGCTGTTTGCTCCTGGATTTCCTTTTTTCCCCAACAGCAAGTCTCAAGGTGATCGACACGTTCCCAATGATCCAATGGTCCAGTGATTCACAGATGTCGATTGGAATGCTTCACTTGCCCACTGAAACCTTGATGGTATTGCTGGAGCACTTCCTCTGTCCACCAGGGGCTCTCCGGCCGTTTCAGAGCTGGGAGTACAGCACCTGCTTGGGAGTGTCTCGTGTCAGTAATGGAGACGATGTACCCAGCCCATTTCAGCTGATCAGAGGTGGTGTGTTAGTGCCTCGTTGCTGGGGATGATGGCCTGGTCGAGGACGCTGGTGCTGGTGAATCTGTCTTCCCAACTGATTCCCAAGTTCTTGCACAGACAGTATTGGTGGGACTTCTTCAGCACCTTGAGGTCCTTGATTCAGACAGTCCACCTCTCAGAAACACACAGAAGGTTGAATATCTCCACAGCTCAGAATAATATGAGTTTGTGGTTGGATCTGCTATTGTTGTCCTCGAACACCCTTTCCCTCAGACGGCAGAGGGCGGTACTAGCACACTGGAGGCAGTGTTGGATATCTTTGCAACACCTGCTGTGGTCGACACGTTATTCCGGAATGTTTGGAAGGTTCAAAGCCTCCCCTTGGACATTGATGATCGGGGTTTTAGTCAGCGATGCGGAGCCAGGTTAATTGTGAGCCTGTTTTGTGGATGTTCAGGAAGAGACCCATGTTATCATATGACCCTGTAACGGTGCTGACAATCGTCTTGAGTACACTCTCAGATAACATCCACACGTAAAAACACCATCTACGTACTGCAGCTCGATGACACTGAGTTGGGGTGAATTTGGTTTTGGTTTTAAAGGCGCTGGGATTATGACGAATTCCTGTTAGGACTGGAGTTTAGTATGACTCCAGTGGGAAGCTTGGGATCGGTGACGTGAAGCATTGCAAAAAGGTAGGTTGGGAATTTTGATGGGACAATGCTTGACACTGGTCCAAACAGGGAATGCATTGATGATGGAGCCATTGATCACTATTATTTATTCTCATTCATCATTAACACAAGACTGGGAACGTTGGGTGATAAGATGGAATTCAAATCGACAATGAAGATTCACCGTAATTAAAAGAAAGCAAGCTACATAGGGATGAGGGGAGAATTGCCCAACGATAACAGGATAACCGGACTGAAATGCATGGGTCTAAATTAACAGCAAGAAAATCTTCAATGGAAGGACATACCGTTGACACGGACAAAATTCAGCCAGAAAGATCAATCATTGGAGTGCAGCAATAATCGGATAGATTATCACCTCTCATCAAAGAGTTGCCATTGTCTCCACACTAAAGTTTTGACTTGAACTGTGAACTTCGTTTCCGTTTCACATAACGGTGCACCTCCTGTTAATGTATCGCTCCCGAGACCCTTACAATAAGCTTGTAATACTGCTGACTTATTCCTTAACTTTGTTAAAAATAATGTTTTCAGAAAGCATTCGAAACACATTAAGATGTTTAATGAGAGTACAAAAAGAGATGTTGGAGATAGGTACCTTTGAATGGATCAACGATATGGCTACATAATAAAAAGAGTCGGGACAAGGGGATAATTTCAGGGTGGCACACTGTAACTCGGGGACTGCCACAGGAATCAGTGCTTGGGCTATAATTACCTCAAGTCTACATTAATTACTTGAACGAGGGAGGCGAATGCACCTAAACCAAGTTTGCAATGACATTATGATAGTCTGGAAGACAAATCGTTTGGATCATGTAAAGATACAACAGAGGAACATAGGGAACCTATGTGAATGTGGAAAAAAAATGGAAGTTGCGACATAATGTAGGGAAATTTGATGTTGCGCATTTTGACAGGTAAAATAGAGTAGCTCAATGTTATAAAATGGAGAAAGAATGCAGAACATTCAAGAACCGGGTGATTAGCGATGCTCCATCCATGAATTTCGAAAATACACCATCCATGTGCAGTGTTTACGAGGGATAGCAACTGGAATGTGAGCTTTATTTCAAAAGGAATGGCGTGTATAATTCGTGTGGTTTTGCTGAAATCGTGCAATGGACTGGTCAAACTACGGCTGGACATGGCAAAAATATTTAACTCTGTTTAACCACACAAATACAGCTTGGCATTGGAAGCACTACACAGAGGATCGACTGCTTGGCCTGAGCATGGAGGAATTGTCGTCAAAGCCGTGGTTAAGTTAATTGAGCATGCACTATTTGGAGTTAGATGAATGAAAGGAGATCTTATCCTAATATACAATATTCTGACAATCGAGCACAATTCCAGTTTGGAATTCCCTCAGTCGAAAAGATTTGGAGCACTGTACAGTGTTCTGATCTGCATACCACATATTGCGAACACTTTGGGAAATCAGCATGCAGTTCTGCTCACCATATCCCTCACTTACATAAAAAATAAGCACGATGAACATTTCTGGTCTCCATATCGCTCGGCGAGATCATACGTGGATCTCTGTGCACAGTCCTGGATCTCCATGATCCTCTGTCAGAGGTTACTGCAGAGTTCTCTTCTCTCCGTCCTTCTGTTGGTGCACACGTGGAGCACGATGGATAATTCCGCTTTCAATATTCCTCTATTTGACCACACTGCACTGTTCTCTTCGATGTATCCTTGCTTCGGCCTATTTTGAGCACAGACTGTTTATAATAATGAATCATAATAATAATGCTTTGTATTTTCCAGGTTTCTACTACGGATATAAACATTCAGAGCAACGTGTAACCAGACCTACTGTCGCGGAAGTGATTTTACACTGAAAGGGTCATGCGTCTCCGGCATGTTCTACTGTTTGAAAAACTGAGAAAGAGAAAACAGAGTGTGTCGCAGAGCGAGGCATGACTGAGATCCGACTGATGCTCGCTGCCAGATCTATGATTCGGGTTCTGCTCCATTCCATCGAATCAATAGCATTATCATCCACTGCGTCCGAAAAGATTAAAATAAAGCTCGAAGCATTGATCATTGCATCTTGTCTGACTCGTATTTCTTACTGGAATCAGGGTTTTCTCACCATTACGGGGAGCGTTTGGGTTGGGGCTGGGTGGTGGTGGTGTGGAGGGGTAATCAGTAAGTAGAAATGCCCTCGTTGATATCTTGTTTCTCGTTTTCCATTTCAATGACCGTGTCATTGCTCAGTCCCAAACTTCCAGAATCAAGCAACAGCATTGCTTCGGCTAACCAGCCAAAACTCGAAGGTCACACTCATCACGATGTCGAGAGATGTCCTGTCCCATCAGGGGGACGGTGTGTCTGCAACCCTTCGCACCATCGAACATTCAGTAATAAGGAAGATGGCACTGTCAGAGTGCCAGGGCGAAAAGACTGTCACCTGGTCGGTGTTAACGAAGTGGACTCTGTCAGAGGGTCAGACCTGACCTGTCAGAGACTTAGTGTTGACGAAGGAAGCATGGTCAGTGCTGAGAACGTGGGCATTGTTAGAAGGTCGTTGTTGAGGAAGTGGGCTCTGCCAGAAGGTTTGTGTTGAGGGAGCGTTGCATTGCTGGAGTGTCAGCGCTGAGGGAGCTCCATTGTCGGAAAGGCCGTGTTACAACAGTGCCACACTGGAAAAAAGGTCAGTTCCGAGAGTGTAACACACTGTCAGACGGTCCACGCTGAGGGAGCTCTGCACTGTGGAGGGTCAGTGCTGACGGATCTTCACACTATCGGACGTTCAGTGCTGAAGAAGTGCAGTCATGTAAGATGTTTAACGCTGAGGGAGATCCACAGTCGGAGGGTCATTGCTGAAACAGTAGACCCTGTCACAGGATCAGGGCTGAATGAGTGGCACACTGTCGGAAAGTAAGTACTGAGGGAATGCCGGACTTTCGGAGGTTCAGTATTGAAGGAGTGAGCACTATCTTGGGAGGTGGTGGTCAGTGTTAATGGAGTACAAGACTGTTGGAGGGGCTGTGTTCCCAGGGGCGTGAATCTGTAGAATTGTTTACCACAAGGAGGAGTCAAGTCTGGTTCAGTCAGTATATTAAAGGCTGAGATGCAGAGACAGATGTTTAATCAGGAAGTGACTCTTGGGTTCACGGGTAGAAGCAGAAACTGGAAGCAAGAATGATCAGTTGAACCACGACACATTGAATGGCTGAGCAATCTTGAACAGCTGAATGGCCTACTTCTGATTCTCTGTTCATTCTCCGCAAGGATCACATGCATTTCCCAAATCTTGGTATAAACATCTGCCTGGGGCCCTGTGTAGGAACGGGGATCATGATAAGCAATTTGAACCACTGAAATTCAGATGCAGATTTTGAAGAGCCAAGGCAGTAAGATGGAGCATACCCAGATTGTATCAAATGTAAATGAAATAAGGAGGGCACTCAAATTCGTGGGACATACTCAGACCAATGATGCCCTTCCTTCTCTATCTTTATACGGCATCAACCAAAGTCCAGAGAGGTTACACAATCAGCCCTTTGTCAACGTGGGACAGCGGTGAGTTAACACTATGCAGGTATCGTGAGGAGAGTCATTGCATGTTAGCACCACATATCACTTAGTATCGTACTGTAATGAGACCCGATCGCAGAGTCAGTATTTCCAATTCCTTAATCCGAGAAAGGAGAGCTCGCTCATCTTGTGGCAAACGTATTCAGTTCGGGACAACTCAGTTCCAGCGTCTTCGGAAAGATCTTGTGCAGAAGCGCTTATTGCAGGAGCCCAATGCTGAATAGCACTGTGCAAGAGATTGTAGACAGGACCTGTTCGTCTTCATGCAAACAAGGTTAAGAAGGGTATTTCATTCAAGTGTCTGAGTTTAGAAGATTTACAAGCGGGATTGAAAAACTATTGGAGAAACGACCAGCGATGGAGAATCTGGAATCAAATTTCAAAATCAGTATGATTAGAGCCTGAAATAAAATTGGATGGATTCCGATCCAAGACAGGCAGAAACAGAATGAGAGAAACCGAGCAGAAGACCAAGTGAAAGAGGTAAACTGGCAAATAGAGTAAGAGATACAGAGTTTCAGACAGAGAGGCAGATGTTGTGTTCAAGACACACTGTGTGAGTCCCAGAGAAAGAGACATGGAGAGAGAATGTGGGAAAGAAGAAGAGAATCAGGGAATGAAACAAAAAGTATGAAATTCCCACACAGGTAAGGGACATAACACACGCCTTCAACCTCCCCCAAGCCTTCGATTTCCCCGCCCCCAACGCCTCATCTTCACCATGGACTGATGTCCCACGAAACCTCTGACCGCCATGACTAGGGCCTCCAAGCCTTCCGTTTCTTCCTCTCCAGATGCCACGGCCAGAAAACGTTCACTGACAAACTCATTCGTTTGGCTAAATTGGTCCTCACACTCAACCATTTCTCCTTCCAATCCTGCAATTTTGTCCAGACGAAAGGGATAGCCCTCTGCATCAACATGGGCCCCAGCTATGCCTGTCTCTTCGTCAGCTTCGTAGAACAGCCCATCTTCCGGAGTTACACCGGCAACATTCCCCACCTCTTCCACTGCGACATTGATGACTGCATTGGCGCCATCTCGTGCTGCCGTGAGGAGGTCGAACAGTTCATCCACTTCACCAACACATTCTACCCCGACATTAAATTCACCTGGACTATCTCTGACACCTGCTTCCCCTTCACAGACCCCTCTGTCTCCATCCGCGAGGGCGCACTCAACACTGACAGCTTTTACAAACACACCGACACCCACAGGTTCCTGGATAACACCTCATCCCACTCGACCTCTTTCAAAAATGCTATGTGGTATTTCCAATTCCTCCACCTCTGCCGTATCTGCTCCCAGCAGGAACAGGTCCACCACAGAAAACAAAAGCTGACCTCATCCCTTGAAGGCTCATATTTCACCTACCATGCGTTTGAAGATGCCTTCCACAAAATCTCATCCACCAACCGTACCTATGATCTCAACGCCCACCCCTTCAACCGCAACAAGGACAGAACACCCCCGGTCTTCACTTGCACTCAACCAAAATCCGCATAATTCGCATCATCCACCGAAACTTGCGCCACATACAAATAGACCTCACCACCAAGGATATATTTCCCTCCCTACCGCTATCTGCATTCTGCAAAGACCGTTTCCTCCGGGACTACCTTGTCAGGTCCATGCTCCCTAATAAGCTAAACTCCACTCCTGGCACATTCCCCTGCTACCTCGGGAATTGCAATCCCTCCTCCCACACCACCCTCCTTAGCTCCATTCAAGGTCCCAGAGGAGCCTTCCACCTCCATCAAAGTTTTACCTGCCGTTCCACATGTCATTTTATGTATGCGTTGCTCCTGTTGCAGTCTCCTCTACATTGGCAAGACCTGGTGCCTTCTCGCAGAGTGCTTTAGAGAACCTCTCTGGGACACCTGCACCAATTAACCCCACCACCCTGTGGCCGAACGTCTCAGCGCCCTGTCCCACTCCGCCGAGGATATGCAGGTCCTGGTCCTCTGCCATCGCCACTCCCTCACCACCCGACGCCCGGAAGAAACACACCTTATATTCTGCCTTTGGACCATTCAAACCGAGAGCATCAATGTGGACTTCATCTGTTTCCTCATTTTCGCTGCTCACCACCTTATACCAGTTCCAAACGTCAAGCTCAGCAAAGCCTTCGTGACCTGTCCCACATGTCAATCTTCCTTCACACCCATCCGCACCACCTTCGTCTCCGATCTGTCAACTTTACCCCCCTCCACCATCCAACTATTGCACTCTCAGCCACCTTCTCCTCAGCTCCAACTCGCTCTCATTTATCTCTGCACCCCCGAGGCTCCCAGTCTCATTTCTGAGGGCTCCAAGCCGATAGGTCGATTCCACTGTTCCCCGGATACCGCCTGACCTGCTGTGCTTTTCCAGCAATGCACACTGAATTCTGATGTCCAGCATCTGCAGAACTCACTCTCTCCAACAGACAAATAGTGATGGACAGAGAGAAAGGCAGAGTCAACGACAAATTAAAGAGGGAGACTGAAGATCAGAGAAAGATACAAGGTAAGAGAAAGGTAAGTGATAGACGAGAGAGTAGGAAATACATAAAGTGATAGAATGGGAAGATGGTACAAGACAGAATGGCAGAAACTCGGTGAGAGCCGTCGGATTCTTCGCTCATACGATCAGTCCATTTATTACTGCTCTCTTCCTGGTACCAGGATGGAGGGCTCCACTTCTCACTTGACCCTTGCTGTGGGCCTTTTGGAGATCATTATCGTGGACCTGGGATTGCAATTGGTGTCTGATTCATCTTACCCTTTGTGCTGTCCAGTCTCGGAGGACCTGACAACAACATGACGCTTATATTCTTCTTCGTCCTTGGACTCCAGGAACTGTTTCAGTTCATTGCTATTTATTTGAAATGGCAATTCTCAGTTGGATGAGGCCAATCGACCCATCGAACCTGAACAATCGCTTAGCCTGAAGCTGGTAAGATTAAAAAAGAGACAGAGAGAGGGGAAAACAAACACACAGACACACACACACACACACACACACACACACACACACACACACACGTACGATTGCACGTGCTCTCACACAGTCACAGGGAAACACATGCTCGGGTTTACACATACATACCCTGCACACACATGCATCCGCAAACACAAAAACATACACACTTACGCACACACGGAAATACCCAGGCAGACCTCCGACATACACACATACACACACAACCACACACACCCGCACTTGTCAACAGAATCACCACAAGCGCTCACACACCCACACCCAGACACAAGCAGATACATACACATACACGCACACACACATCCTTACACGAACATTTGCAAACGTCAACAGCAGAAATAGCTAATTGGTCCATTGCACCTTCATGAAAGCTTCGACATGATCAGTACTGATCCTGCCATTTATGGAATGACGGGCAGAGACACACAAAAGACAGATGAAAATAATTGAATTCGATGTCTGGATGGAGACTGGAGAATAGAACACGTGAGAGACAGAGGTTTGTTGGAACACCTCTGCAGCAGTTTCGAGTTTGTTCGCTTAACTCCTTTCATTCTCAATCTGTCTTGTTCAAGAAATCATGATCAGAACCAAATCCTTTGGACACTTTAATGGGTGCTTGTTTGTGAAGATGAGCTATCGAATCGTGTAACTGCCACAGCTGAACCAAACAAGAACTAACTTGACAGGAAAAAAATGACCCTTCCACTACCAATGTTAAACTAGGCTTTTCCTAATCTCAGCAGCACCTCTGCCTTCACGAGCTGTCTTTTAAACAAAGGACAAAATGACTATCATGGAGTAGATCAGTGCGCCACGGATGCAATCGTCCTTGCGGAAGGGTAACAAGGGACGGGAGGGGAACATGCAATTCGTGGTGACAACCCGCTCACGTGGCGCAAACGGCGGTGAGTGCTCCTCTTGAAGCTAATGCTGGTGAGTGAGGACAAGGCGGACCCGATCGATCCTGTCGGGCAAGTAGAAAGGTGATAAGGTTGAAGTGAGAGAAAGTCAGATCTGGACCCCAGTTTCAGTGCTGAGGAGTTCTAGGTTGAGGATAAATATGCACACTCCGTAAGGCCTTCTTGTCGAAGGTGGCATCTTCAGAAATGATGCAACAGAGATGGAGGAAATTGAGAATGGAATAGCGCGTTTATAGAAAGCAGTGAGTGAGGATACACAGTTAAAGTAACTATGCATGTCAGTGGGCTTATACTGGCTGTTAGTGAACAATCTGTCGTCAAAAATTTAAATAGAGATTTCAACGAAGGGAACCGACCAGGTCAGTGGTGGAGCACCTGAAGGTAAGAGAGGGTAGAAATTGGAAGCAAAATAGGCAAACTTTTACAATTCCCAATGAGAGAGAGAAGCAGTACTGATAATGTCGTTGATACATCACAAATAGATTCGTGGGTGGGGTCCATTGTCGGACCGCAATAAGGAATGTCCCATGTACATCACAAAGAGGAAGGCTGCACTTGGAACCATGCCTGAACAATGGCTTCCAGACCTCGCCGATCTGAATAAGGTAAGGGGACCTAAAGAACAGCTCTTCAGGGTGAGCCCAAGGTGGGCCAGGCAGAGGGGTGCCGTGGTAGATGGGACATTTTGTTCAATAAAGTGTGGTACGCCTTCAGAACACCCTCATGTAGTGGTGATGATTAGGCATTGCATGTCTCATTGTGAAGAGAAGCTGGGAGGAGCCCGACAACTGGAAGGTGTTAAAGTGGAGAAAAGAGACAGAGGACTGGCGGATGTACGTCAGAATGAACCGGTGTAGAGGAGAAAAAACATTCAATCGATTTCGGAACAGACGTGCTCTGCGGAGCAAGAGTGGACAGAAAACACAGATGGGCAGAAGAGATTGTGAATGTTAGGAAGGAGGCAAATGCGGGCTTTAGCGGGGTTTTAGACTCAGGCGTGGAAACCGTGGACAGGGGATCACAGGATAAAATATGTTTAGTGACCGTTGTAGACACTATGGCCTGATGTTCCATGGTGGAATCATTGTCCAGTTGGAGAAGGCAGACACTATCCAAAAACTAACGTCGAGTGTCTGTAATGTTTGTTCAATAGGCCAGACAGTAACCGCACCACGCCTTGTGACAATTTTAAGAAAAGAGTAAGGTTGGATCTGAGAGCACGGAATGCAGTCAGTTAAGAGGGAGATAGTCTAGAATGGAGAACGGGGAACAGGCAACCTGAGGCGATGAATGTGAAGTTAAAAGATTGCAATGAAGAGGTCGACTACAGATGAAAGGTCAGAGGGCGCAATCCAAGTACAGGTAGAGTGTTGGAAGTCGGAAAAATACTTTGTGGAACAGGGAGAGGATTCTTGGCTAAAATAATTGGCAAGTAGGAATCCCAGAATATCAGAATTCAGTGATCTAAGACATGCATGATGGTGCCATTCTTTCACAAGGTTATGTTTTCCTTGTCTTTTCTCAGACAGTTGGTAAATACACGTTTTCCCGGGTGTCTAGGTTTAAAGTATTTAAGTGCCAATTTGTTTATAGCTAACCGAAACTGCCTCAGACAAGTGGCATTCAAGTTGAAGAAGTACACTTGCCCAATGAAAGAGGAGTGGCCAGTTCTCCCAACTGGCATGGGGGATCTTGCACAAACAAGAGTGAATTCTGGGTGAGCGTTCGCCTTTTGTTGCCCAAAGACACTAGGGATTATGGGCAAAAAGCAGGAATTTGCAGTTCGGCAAGAGAGGCAACCCCTAGGTCGGTGAATGGTGAAATGTGCATGAAGTATTCAATGGACTCCTCCTTTCTTGTGTTCATATGAAACTGTACTTTATTACATGGAACTAGGAGGTTACTTTTTGTCTCAACAATAACTGTTCTTTGACTTTCAGAGACCGGAGATAATATAACACACTATGATCTGGAGATGAAATCTTCAATCCATGCATTTTCGACAGAATTACATTGGATAAGTCTAATCTGATCTTTGACAAACTTATTTCAAAACCGTGAGATGGCACAGGAGCTCCATCCAAGTTTTATTCTTGACACTAGAGTTAGCATCGACATTTTCGGTGCATATGCTTAACTTCTGCATCAAAACCACCTATACCCAACTAACCCTATGAAGCCACAAATTCTGTGTCTCTGAAAAATTCCCAATTCTTCCAAATTTCTTGTTTCCTTGAATCATTGGTCTTGAATATCATCTTGACTTTAATTGAACTGTGCCCAATCTCTCTGCTGTAGAAGTTTTCCATCACTGGGATGTCTTTTTGTAAAGAAGCCATTGCAACTGAACCAAACGATACGTTCACTGACGTATGAAGAGTAATTGGAATCTTAGCTTTCTACAACAGCCAACATGGAAAACATAATGTGGAGGTGGACCACGTAATAAATAAATTAAAATACCAGCTTATAGTGCAAAAGGTTTCTTTCAAAGAAACCTGTTGAACAATAACTAGGAGTTTGAAGGTTAATTTTGTCAACATGGGAGAGATTGTAATGCTGATATCAATGCTGCCTTCAAGTTGCGGTTTACATAATGCTCAATGCAGAGTTTCTGCAATTTCCACAGTTTGTGATAATTGGCGAGACTTCCATGGATCCTGATGATTTTTTTGAATATATGGGAGGGATTTCGTCATGGCACTCCGCTTCCGGGTCTATCCAGTAGTTGGAGGAATGATGGTGGGCAATGGATTTGAAATAGTCTTTTTCGCTGGCTTGGCATCGGGCTGATGTAGGTTAACTCCTGATCTTCTCCCAAAGGGATTGTTATGGTCCGGATCATACCAGACCATCGCCAAATGGTTTAAGATTGTTGTCTAAACAGGATGGTTTCCTTATTTTAAGGCAAATGTAAGGTACCGTGCTCCAAATGCGACTTTAATGGTCAAATAATTCAACATTAAGCAAAGCACAATTTATTCAAACACTATCGTTAAAAGGCAAAGGCCAATGAAGAGCTGAGAATCACTTTAATCCATTGGAAAATTTAACAGTGTATTGGATACATTCAATCTTGCTGATGAACTGTTCTGATATAGTAACATGCCATAAACACACCTCTTTGCAAAAACGCAAAGTTAGAAGTCTGATTTCGTCACATGCAATGTATACAACAGAAAGAGAAACGCCACCTTCTAGCTGTGCACGCGAGCGGGTGAAATATCTCTTCACCTTCTGCTGAATTAAAGACCGAAAAACAATCTAGAAATCCTAACCTGTGAGACCAGGACAAACCCATCCAGGCTACTTCTTTGGTTCCAGCTCTTTATAAAACCAAGGCCTTACAAGCCATTTACAATGCCACGGACAGTTCTGCCCATCTTGTTCAATCTATTTCTAAACAGGAACCATGATACAGTAAACATTTTCTAGGCATGCCATTATCACAAGATGATATCAGTTTTCCTTGGATCGTCTCACTCACAACCGTACCTCTCCATACACATCACTGCCACAAATCAAATGCTCATATCCCTTTTTTATTGGGGGGGGGGGGGGTGGGGTGGTGTGGGGCAGTCATTTATGCTTTCTCAATCACCTTTCTCAAACCTCTACTCTGATGCCCAGAGAAAACTACCCTTTCGAACATATGAGCTTGATCATAAGAAGACTGCTCTGCCATTCATTTAGTTAATGGATCATTTGATTTCAAAATCATCTCTGCGCTCAATAGCAGCAGTCTGTACAAATTCGGCTTGCAATATAAGAGGAGTGACTACAAAAGCAGGTTGAAAATACAGAATCCTACAGCTACTCAGTCACTGCCTGTCAACAACGCCCAAGTAATAAGGACTGTGATGGAATATTCCCCACTTCCCCCTGGATGAGTGCAGCTCCAATAACACAAAGGAAGCGTGTTAGTATTCGGGACAAAGCAACCCAATTGTTTGGGAAACACATTTACAAGCATCCATTCCCAACACCACCAACGCTCAGTCTCAGCACGAAATTCGCCAAAAATCTTCAGATAGCATCCTTCGAAGCCACGACCACTTCAGGTGACTATCTCGAATGATTGGAATGCCAGATACATATGAATATCTCCACCTGTAATTAGCCCTATAAGTCATTCACCATTCCAACCTGGAAATATATCCCTGATCCTTCAGTTCCAGAAGAAAATACCCTGCAACTAAATTCATTTTTACACAGTCCCTACACCACATGGACTGCAACTGCTCAAAAAGGCAGCTCAGCACCACCTTTGAAGGAGCAGTAACATTGGGAAAATTCATATTGTTTCCAACCAGTGGCATCCCCATCTGTGAATGAATAAGATCAAGTCTTGCTGCTCTGTTTATGTTGATCTATGTCGAGGACTGTCAGCACTTTACTTGTTTGGACAACGACATACTTACACATCTTCAGCCAGGATAGGTGAGCACCATGACTGTCCGACAAGACATCTGCAACATGGATCATTTTTCCACTTGTGAATAATAAAACACCAAAAAGATTGAAATGTCAGTTTTTTAAAAATGTCAGTACTTCATCCACCCTTGTAGTGAAATATGCAGCGTCGGATTGTTAAAGGTACATATCAGGAAGGTAGGCCAGTGTAGAGGAGACTGCATTTGGATCAATAGATACAGTAATTGGCATGTGCAGAAGAGCAGGTGAAACGTTGATGTATGCCAAAGGCTCCTTTGGAACATGGACGGAGATGAGGGAGAGGTTGGGCGCAGCTTTTGCAAAAGCTGCGGTAGCAGGAGAAGGTGCCAGGAGGGGAGGATTGCTCGGCGCGTGGAAATAAAGAACGGAGCCAACGGTCTTTATGGAAAGCGGCAAAGGGTTGGGCGGGAGAAATATAAATGTTGGTGGCATCCGTTTGTAGGTGGCAGAAATGATGGACGATGTTGCGATGGATACAGAGGTTGGTGAGTTGGAAGGGAAGGACCAGGGGGCTGTTTCCTTCATGCAATTGGATGGTTAGTGTTTGAGGGCGGAGCTGGAGGAAGTGGATGAGATGCGCAGGAGGGATCATCAACCAAGTCAGAGGGAAATTGCGGTCTTTAAAGAAGGAGTGATATAGCTCGTCAAATCACACATTTCGAAACAAAACAGATTTTTCTTATAAAATATCGAATGAAGCACGAAAGAAAAAAATAACAGTATATAGAATATTTTGCCCTATCTGAAAACTCAACCGAATCTATCGCAGCTTAATGATAAAGTTGCAAATCGCAGCAACATCCCAATAACATACCCCATTGGCAAGAATTCAAATTCAAACACAGGTCCTGACAGCAGAGCTGTCGGAGACAGAATCAGCATTTAAATTCTTTTCACTGCAACTTTTCTTTGGATTCCCAGCTAAAACATAAACCAAAGCAGAAGGCCCATGATCTTGAAGAACTAGCAACTAACCTTCCATTGGACAAATGTTTGTAAACTCCTGAAAACGGTTTCCCTGATGGTTGGTTTGAGTAGTATCTGATAGCCATTCGCAAAGACCCAAACCAGACAAATTGGACCCCCTGCCTTTTAAAACCCTGTTGAAAAGTGATAACAAGAAAAATGTCACCTTGCCCAAGAAACAGCATCAACAGATATTCGACAGGCACATCAAACTCCTTGGTGGAAATCAAGTGCTGATGGGTGATTTAAAAAGAATGCTTAGGTAATTTCTGCTCCGCAGTTGGTAACTTGCATGAGCCTTGAGTTTTAAATGTTACTGAACAAAGATTGTTCGTCAGGTTACGGCACACATTTAACCTCAATTTACTTGAATATCACCATAAGATATGCGGGTGATGTATGATCTCAACTTCTTCATCCCTGAAAGAAGTCCCTGAAGGTAAAGAGATACACTCAGGTTCAATAAAGTTTCTTGCACTCATTCCTCCTCCAGCAGTAATGGATTGCATCGACAACAAGGTTCAAAGGAGTAAAAGCAAGACTTTTGTCGCTTTCTGTTGAGCTCTTCGTCACTAGTTGTGTTCACTGGAAGGCAGAAGCTCTTTATTATCTATCATTCATTATCGTTCTCTCCCTTACGGGCACATAGACACACAAACACAATCGTGCTCATGCACAAACCCATACACACACCCACACACACACACACACACAAACACAAACACACACACACACAAACACACACGCACAAACACACTCACACAAACACACACACACACACAAATACACACACACACATATACACACAGACACGCAGAGGGCTAGCTCCAACGGGAAACTGTTAAAGGGACAGTTCTATCACGGAGATCCGCAATCAAGTAACTCAAAGGAAACGTGGATCTTCCTCAGTTGAGGAAGTGGGTGGAACGGCATTCTGTGGGATGTCTGCTCTGAAACAGAACATCCCCAGGATGGTGACGAACGAGGACAATGTATTGGGTGTAAACTATGATTCCGCTACGAGGAATAGTGGAGCCACCACATTTTAAACGGTTCCCCCAGAATCTCTGTGCTGCCACTCTCCTGTTCACACAAAATACGTCGATCTGATTCAGAAAGTAAAGAGAATTAAGAGGCACTATTTAATGCAGTAAGCATTATTAAACATATCCTGAAATCACTGGAGCAAGGGGTTGCGGTTCCATCTGATCTATAAGTGTCTGAATGACAGACATCGCTATCACCATAACTCAGACGATAAGAGGGTTTACGCTGTGTGTGGAGGGGGCGGGAGGTTTGCCACCTTCTGTGTTGTGCCACTGATTACTTGGTGCAGCAACAATCCTAACATGCCACGATCCTAATATACAAATACTTTGGCTTCTCATCCGCCGTTGGATGCGACGGAACAACATCTTCTTGAGGGATACGGCTGCTGAATGTATTTTGGGAGATGAGTAGCGTACAGTGCTCCCAATATTTTCTGCCCGATGTAGATTAGGGCATGAGGTAAAGACACTGCTTTAGGTCTGGTCTGCATAATATATTTGGGACCTAAAGTGTGCAGAGTGTTCCCAGTGTGTACTGTCCAACGTATATTGGGACCTGAGAAATTCACAGTACTCCCAGTGTGGTCTGCACAATGTCGATTGGGACCTGAAGAATGAAAAGTGCTCCCATTGTTGTCTGTCCAATGTAGATTGGGACGTGGGGAATATACACTGCTCCCAGTGTGGTCTTCTCAAAGTTGATTTGGACCTCAGGATTGGATATTGTTCACAGCGTTGTTTTCTCCAACTACATTGGTGCATGACGATCACAGAGTGTGCCTTCTCAATGTAGATTGGGAATTGAGGATTATGCAGTGGTCCCAGTGTAATCTCTCCAAGGTAGATAGGGATCTAAGAATTGTACACTGCTCCCAGTGTGCTCTACTAAATGTAGTTTGGAACTGAGGCTTACGCAGTGCTCCCAATGTGGTCATTCCGATGTAGACTGGGACGTAAGGTTTACAAACTTCTCCCAGTGTAGCCTGCTCAAAGTAGGTAGGGACCCCAGTATTACATAGTGCCCACAGTGTGGTTTTCTCAATATCGATTGGTGCATGACGATTACATAGTGCTCCAAATTTGGTCTTTCCAATGTAGATTGGGACCTGAGGAGTACACACTGCTTCCAGTGTGGTCTGCCCAAGGTCGGATGAAACCACTGAAGTGCACAACGTTCCCCTTGAGACTATCAAAGGTGGGGAAAGCGAAGAAGGGTAGACAAGTATCCCAATGTGCTCGGCCCAAGTCACACGAGACTTGAGTGGATAAAAAGGGATCAGCACAAATCGAATCATTGATGATTAAGTTAAAATGTCTCAAATGATTTGTTGTGGTTATACATGAAAGATTATTTTCATAGCGAATCAATGGAATAGATATTATGAGCAAGAGACCAAATGCTCTCCTGAAGTGACACGAATCGTGGCAGCTTCCAAAGAGGAGAGGGCGATGGATAACATGATGTTGGATATTTACAGATAACGTATCTGGATGATGAAGGCACGCCACTAATGGAGAACTGGGTCAAATCTGGGAAAGGGCAGGAGTGGAAATTGTTGAAGCATGGGATATCAGGGCGGATATTTGAGCTGACGGTAATGGAGACAAGGAGAAACTTCATTAGCCAGAGAGTACTGAGTCAATGGAATTCATTGCCACCGAAGACTGTGGAGGCCAGGTTACTGAGTATCGATATGATGTTGAAGGTGGGTACTGTGGCTTTGAGAAAGTGAACGGTATTTTGGATTGACAGCTTACAAACACTTGTCATGCGATTGATTTCCAGTTCCAGATTGTACCGGAAAATTGAAAATATGTAACATTTGGCTGTGAAATAAACACCTGATTTGGTTGCTATTTTGACAACAGTACACATTTAACCAATCAGGTTAAATTATGCACCCGGATAGTAAAACTCAATCGATTTTGCGTTTATTGTTTTGTCAGCATTGAAGCAATAAGACGATCCAGATTTGCAGGAACAATAAAAATCAAGCAGTTTGAAAGTCAGATAGAGCAACTGCCACATGAAATACTCGTTATCAAAGGTACCTTTCCATATGAAATATATTCACATTAAAAGACAGAAGACGACCCAGGGAGGACTTCTTGCCAAAGGAAGAAAGACAGCAAAGACCACACTCTCTCTGGCTCTGCAATAAATTGCTGTTAGTTTTATGTCAGTGTTTTATTGGAACAGTATGTTATTATTGGTCAAGGAAGAAGATAACAAGCAGGTGAGGGGTGATGGGCGTGATTAGAGATGTGCATAGTTGGTGTGTCCCTGTTCACATTTAGAGTAAAAGTATACATTCTATTTTTTAATGGGGGAATTTGGGAGTTCTATGTCACTCAAAGTTTAACAGATTACGAGGGGAAGTGAGCATTTCTGGACGATTGGTTTATTTACCAAAATTGTTCACCACCATGTCATAACAGTTTGGGGGCATGGGTCCGTGGCTTGGGCAGGTGTTGACAGACATAGCCTGATTGGACAGATTTGAACATATTGGGAAACGAGTGATCCCAGCAGATTTAAACAATTGACGATTAGTGTCTTAGATCTTTCAATAAATTAGGTGAATTATTTATTTAATGTCGGTTACTTGTGATTGGTTAAGTGAAAAGTAAGCGAAATGGGTCCTAAGATCAGTGAGTTTTGAGATGATTTGAACCTCAGGTTGAAGTTCCGGATATAGTTTAGCTCGCTGAGTTGGACAGGTTCATGTTTAGACATTTTGTCAACCTCAACGTGAGCGACAAATTTTCTCAGAATTCGCTGACATCTGTGGGCACAATATGCTAAAACTGGACCGAAAATGGGAAACGAATCCCATCTGGCAGAGTGCCACCCGCGAGCAGCTGTTATTGCTGCACAAATGCCTAAGATAACAGGCACTACCTAAATGTCTTAAATACAAGCATCCCCTTAACATTCCTCGACCTGAAAGAATAGCAGAGCAAAACTATCGCAGAATGCTTAGAGAAAGGAGCATTGATGCCCACAACAGATTCCATAAATACAACGGCGAAACTTTGCACCAAAAACTTTACTCACTCGTGCAAAAGATCATGAATAGACAGACACAGCGCAAAAAGCCATTGATATTAGATAGGGACACACACAGACAATGAAAAAGAAAATAGACCTACAAAAAAAATGGACAAACTTTCACAAAAGTAACAACACTGACAACATAGAAGCATGGATAAACAAATTCTCTGACCGACCCTTAACAAGCACTGAAAAGGCCGTCTTATTAAGAGAATTAAATTACAACTTCCAGGATTTGACAAGAAAGATTTATTTGCAGCATTAGAAACAACACTGAACGGCAACCAATTCACAGGAGAAACCCAGCAAATTATCAGACAGGTAGTCAGACCAACATTAAGTGGACAAAAAAGCAAGGTAACACCCACGATACGTAAAAAACAAAAAGACTAGAGAGACTAAAAAAAGGTAAAAATATTTTTATTCAATGTGCGATATTATCCGATGCACACACTACTTGCAGATACCAACACTAACCAACAAGTGTCAATAGAACCGACCAAACAATTAGCGAACTGATTCACAGCCCTACTCAAAAGATCTTTAAAAATCTGGAGAAATAAGTATGACCTACGTCAAAAAAAATGAAACCAAAGGATCCAGCACAGCATGCGTCTATGGATTACTCAAAATTCACAAACCAGGAGTCACAATCAGACCTGGAACACCAATTTACAGATTGGCCAAGGAGATACATCCCGAAAGATTAAAACACTTAGTAGAAATCTCACACCACTCCATCCACTCTACCCAAGAATTCCTGAAGGCAGTCAAAGACACAAAAATGGAAGAGGTTGAAATAATGGTCTGTTTTGATGTAATTGCCCTGTTCACATCAATCAACAGCAACTTGGCCAAGGAAACACTGCCTACACTATTAGAAGACCCGAAGACACACACGCCAAACTCCACCAACATCATCAGCAAAGACAGTATCGGCAAAAGCTAGTGGACCTATGCCTTACCACCGACTTTACCTTCAACAACAAAGCCTACAGACAAACCAGTGGAAACCTATGGGATATTCGACTTCAGTGTTCTTAGCAGGGACAGTGATGCAGAGAGTCGAACAAATTGCTCTGCCTACCATCCAACGCTAACTTTGCGTTCGCCAATGGATGACACCTTTGCCATCACTAAACGAAACAAATTAGAGGAAACCTTCAAGACCATCAATAATATCCTTACTGGCATAAAATGCACTGAAGAGTAGGAAAACAGACCCAAACTGCCTTTTCTAGATATGTCAATAGAGCTAAAAGCCAATGGGGAACTTCAAACCACATCTACAGGAAATCAACACATACAGAATAAATATTGAAATGCAGAAGCAACCACCTCAACACCCATAAATGAAGCTGCATAAGAACATTTTTCCAAAGAGCCAATACACCTTACCGCACAGAGAAATTACGCAGAGCAGAGGAAAATCGCCTATACAGTATATTCAAAAAGAAGAGGGACCCAATGAACACGGTACACAGACTTCTCAGCAACAAACCCAAACAAGCAGGCAAAATACGACTCGAAACTGTAGTTACGCTCCCCTTCAAGCAAGACGTGTCGGAAATGACTTCCAGACCACTCAGACACCTTGGCGTCATGGTAGCCCAAAAACCCACCAACACTTGAACAGCAGCGAATGAACTTGAAAGACCCTGTACAGACAACAAGCAAAAGTAGCATCCTTTGCAAAATTCAGGGCAATGACTGTCACAAAAACCACATTGTACAAACAGGGAGAAAACTGGCCGCCGCGATACATGAGCATCAACTAGCCAGAAAATGAAATAACACCCTTCACTAATGTCTTCACAAACAGATGAGGAAGTATACCACTTTGTCTGGAACAACTTATTCATCCTAAGACAAGCCAAACAGACACACGCACGAAAATTACGAGAGGTATGACATTTCAACCGAAACTCTATCAACAAACACATTGCCATGGATCCCATTTACCACCATTTGAGAAAAAGAACAGGGATAGACATCAATGTAGGAAATGACAGCACCACAGGAAATGCCATCACCAACACAAAGAAACCCATCATTTAAATAAAATGCGGGAATTCTCAGCAATGTTTTGTGCGGAGACACACTGAAGATGTTACCTCGTGTGGTGACAAAGCATCGGAACATGGCACAGCGAGCATGCCTACATCCGGGTTTGAGCACTGCCGAAGGGATCGTCAGGTTTGAAGATGATTCCTGAGTTTGCCAAGAACACTTACTAAGGCAGAAAGCTGCCATATTTATGGATTTCGAAAATAGGTTAGAATTGAGTCGAACTAGGATCAAAATGAAAGCTGAATATGTAATCGAATTAGTCAAGCACTTACGTGTATCAGGGAAACAGGCAGGTGCATTTGTTTTAGAAATGTTTAAGATGCAACTGAGGCAAATGGACTGAGAAGATAAAGAAACAAAGAGAGAGAGAGGTGGGGAAGGAAACGAGGGAGAGAAAGAAAGAGAAGAGCAAGAGAGCAAAGAGAGAAGGTTCTTAGCTGAGCAAACAGAGCGAGAGAAGGAGGAGAGAGAATGACAGAGAGAATTTGCACTTCAGAAGTTGGAAATTGTCAGGAAACAGAAGTTACCAGTATGGAGTTGATCAGAGAATGTAGCGATCTCTACAGATATCTCTAAATTGCCACATTGTGATGAGAATGATGTCAAAACCTTCTTTCCTTCATTGAAAACGTGACTAGGCAGATGAAGTGGTCGGAGGACATGTGGGTAATGATTATTCAGGCTAAGCTGGTCGGCAAAGCTTGTGAAGTATTTGCAGCGCTTTCAGATGAGGGGTCAAGTGTTTATGCAGATGTCAAACAGGTGACTTTGAATTATTATGTGTTGATATCAGAAACCAATAGAAAGTGACTTAGAAACATAAAGGAGGAACCAGGTCAGACTTACATTGAGTTCGCATGAATTTTTAAAAATTAGTTTTCATAGATAGATGCAGATCTTAAAACTAGATAAGAGTTTTGAGGATCTAAGAGAGGTTATTCTTCTCGGTTTTTTTAAAATCTCACTTTCTGAGAGGATAAGAATTCACGTCGATAAAAAGAAACTTTAACAAATGAGCAGAACAGCAGTGATGGTAGGTGAATATGCGTTGATGCATAACGGAAATTTTAGATTTCGGGTAGAATTTCATCATGTGAGGGATACAAATTAGGAGAACTGAAGATCCTCCACTACAAAATAAAAGTTAGAACACACTGGCAAAGACTTTACCACAGAAGAAAAAAAGAGGCCCAATTCGTTGAAAAGGAGTTGAAAGGTCGATGTGTTTCCACTGTAATAATATGTGATGTATAATGTCACAGTGCTTGTCGTAAAATACATTCTCTTTGTGAAACGATGTGGTGAAGAGGCTTCTTCAATGGCAGTAGTGAAAGTAGTAAAGGAAATCCCAAGAGACATCGATTAGCTGAAGGAGAGTGCACGGAATCGGCAGATGCACTATTCGAGGTAGTGCCTAACCACCATAATGACTTCAATTTCGGGATAACATTTGTTCAGAAAGAACAAGGATGAAGATAAATACGATATAATTTTGAGAAATACAGGATATAGTCAGGTTCAAATATTAAGAGATGAACACGTACAATCTTTCTGACCTGAAACCTGAGAGAGTGGTAATTTGTGGGACAGGTGTACAGTAATTTGACATTTCCCTATGTAAGATCAGGTTGGAATGCCAATTCAAGACGGGCGAATTAACAGTGGGAATGAGTGACGGAGTGTCATTTTCGGGAATGTAATTTGTCCTTGTGAACGATGTATGAGGATCAATTATGGGAGTGGTAGTCCTTACTGTGGTGAAGCCAAAGGTAGACCAGCGAACTTAGGAGTTACAAGAAAAAAAAACTAAACGTCTGCCAGACAGTTTATGAACAAAATCCAACAATGATAATTCACCGGAGGCAGCAAAACCGAAACGGAAAGACGACAGGAGTTAAGTGTCAGTTACCGGACAAACTGCTTGAGGTAAAACGCTGAAGGAAAAACCTGAACAGACAGAGGATGAGGCAGAAGTGTTGAGGCCTTAAAGCCTGTTGGACCTACATCAGAAAGACGGGGAAATGAAAGGTGTGTGTGTGTGTTTGTTTGTTTGTCTGTGTGTGTGTGTGCGTGTGTGTCTGTGTGTGTGTGTGTGTGTGCGTGTAAGCATCACAGGAAATGATTCACATTGTATTCCTTTGGGGTTTTAACTGACAGAGAATCTTAAGAAGAAATTGGAAACCACGGAATGTTAGCACAGAGGGGGAATGGACAAAGTGCACCAGGCTGTGTTGCCAAAAGCATACATTCAGGAAGTGTTATTGTGGCACATGATTATTGTGAAGCAAGACATCAAAGAGTGAGGATGACTGAGTTAAGGTACAAAAGCATGTTTACTGATAATGATTGCACAAGGATGTGGTGAAACATTTGACGTGCATGTCATACATGCCAAAGGCTGTATTGACAACAATTCGAAATTAACCAGTCATCATAATGTGTGGTCTAGAGTACTAAAACCCAATCAAGTTTGAATTAATTGTTTTGTCAATATAAAGTTTGAATTAATTGTTTTGTCAATATCGAACCACGATGACCATCTTGTGTTGAGCCCATTGAAAAGCAGACAGTTTGAAAGTCAGATAGAGTAACTGCCATTTGAAACACACCCGATCAAAGGTCCCTTTCCATTAAGACGACCCAGGGAGATATCAGCTGAAGGAAGAAAGACACCAAAGACGACAGCTGCTGTATGGATTCCAGTTAAGTTGACATAATTTTTATCAGTGTTTTATTGGATCAGTATAATGTTACAGAGTTAGAGGCAAATAATAAGCATTTAAGTGAGGGGGCAAGAGATGTGCGTAGTTGTTGTTTAATATTCACTTTTATAGATTAACAATGAATTCCTGTTATTCTCATTAAATTGTGCAATTTGGAAGTTCTCTGTCACTCATATTTAAAAAATAATACGAGCAGAGCTGAATTTTCTGAGGTTATGTTTGAAGTAACAGAGTGTTCAAGGTGTGTCATAATTGTATATGAAACACTGATATATATAGTTACTTGAGTATTAAAGGGATTTAAAGAAAGCAGGTGCAAGGAAATGCAAACTTATCAGCCATGACTGAATGCAGGAGCGACTCGATGTGCTTAATGGCATGAATTCTGCTCCCACGTCTTATGATCTTATGGTCTGGAAGGGAGAGAGAACATCTGAGGATATGAAAGTATATTAACCACGATGGTGCTCCATTTGCACAGGTGTCTGGACCTGAATGGCTTCTTCTCTTTCCCAGGAAATTGATACCAGTCGTGCACGGTGAGATAAACTCATGCCCCACAAGATCAACCAAGGGCACAACACCAGCAGCAATTACAGTTTGTATCAACACTAGTGCCAGGCACCCAAACAGAAAAGGCAACAAAATCCTCATTCATTCCTCTTCCCCTCACAGGCACAGTGACCTGCTGTAGTACAGAAGCTCATTATTAATGGACAGGACACACTGTGGTTTATACTGACCTCAGTCTCATTGAGTTTAGCCCTACGTTGGAAGATTTAAAGGGACCGTTCACACAACAAGAACAGCAGTAACTGGGAGCAGGGCCTACACATGACTCCCACTCTGTCCTTTAATAATATCACTCTCAAAGCTGAGATTCGTACACGAATAAATCAGATCTCAGGCAGAATTTTGGCTTGATCCACTTCATTTTGTTTGTGTTCAATGTAAAATGACATTTTTCAATGCTGCACCAGCACGCAGTGCTGCTGTATTGGATTGAGCATTAACGTTCAAAGGTGTGAAGCGATTAATGCATTTAAATACAGAAGGACTTTCGCCATTCGGCGCAAAATGTCACTGTTAGTTCTTTGTGGTGGAGCTAAAAGAGCCAACACTGGAATGATCAGCGAAATATTTCCCTTTACTAAAATAAACAATATGTACATATCCAATGTGAAAGTTTGTGGTGAACCTTCACCACGTCAATTCGTAAACAGTTCGGTTTCTCTGTTCACTGAGAAGTGACTGATTGACAGAAACGCTTAATCCTTGATTCCAGCTACATTTGGTATTCGTGAAATGTCTTTATAATGAGCACAGCGTGGATCCAATCTTCAATTTTGAACTGTGATTATTAACTACAGTGTAGTCACTCATCTGTTATAAAGATCCTCGGTGTTCCAATCACCTCACCAAGACTCTGAAAGACTCTGTAGAGAAAGATGAAATCACTGCTTTTGCTCCTCATCGTCCTGGTGCTTGTCAAACCCATCACTGCGGATGGAGAATCGAGACCAAGGTTCTTCCTTCTCGGTTAGTACATTTCTCCGAAAAATAATTGTAGTATCATCAGTTCCTCAGGTGTTTGCTGGTTTGTATTGTAATTTGAGGGTTTTTTTCTGTCTTCTTTCAATCAGCCCAGATTCTCATTCCTTCCTGCTCTGAAATGATGTTACCATCTCAGTTTAGATAATATTCGAAGAACTGTTCGATTTAATGTGCGACTTATTTACCCACAAAAACTATCCAACAAGGAGATGTCCTTTGCTGCGTTGTTTATACGTTGAATATAGAAACGTTTTCAAATGTCTGTTTGACCCACCCCCTGATCTCTGCAATATCCTTCAGAATCGACAACATTTCTTGATACTCATGCCGCTCTAATTGTGAAACCCAAACTCATCTAATTCTGATGAATCCAAGAGATCAGACAGTATGTCAATTTTTTTTCCCGATTTTCTTCAGTTGCCTGAGCACAGAGCTTTGGAAAGAGTTCCGTATAAATGCAATCAATTCTCTCAAAGATTCCTTGAAATCAATCATGTTAGAATATTTCCATTTCCGATAACGTACTCGGAAATCTCCTTTTTTTAACTTTCCGTATGAAAGAAAAGACTGTGCACAAAATTAGTCGACATTTCCATTGGTTAACTCATATTGGGATCATCGTGGACAGTTCTAATCCTATATCATTCAGTGCGACACTATTTTGAGCACTGTGCGTAGTGATACCAGTGATTTCCCGTGGTTCCACAACTTTATAACACTTTAAACCGTCATAGGCTCGTTATCCCTCAGTGACACAACACTGAAAGCACTGTGCACAAAGATGGACGAGATGTCCCTTCGGTTAGTCACAGTAGAAGCAATGCGTACTTGTCTGGTCTCTACATCCCTTACTTTGTCCAAACTGTAAGCACTGTTCTCTGTCCTTGACGACATATCCCTTAGTTTGACTATACTTCGTTCACTGAACATAGTTATGGTCTCAATCTACCTTGGTAAGACCACACTGTACATAGTTCGCGAAGTGACATCCCTCAGTTCGACGACAGTAGGAGCACAGTGCACAGTCCCTGTCTCAATATGTCTCAGTGACAACATTGTTTTCATAGAACCACGACTGTATGGAAATAGGCCGTTCGACCCAAGACGTCCACACCAATCAGAAGAATGCTTACTCACCGAGACCCATTGGGAAGGTGCAGACAGTTCTCGTCTCTATCTCCCCTGATAAGACATCACTGAGAACACTGGGCACCGTTCTCATCTTTACATCCTTTGGTAACCCCACATTGGGTGTACTGTGCACATTTCTGGCGTCCATCCCCTTGACTGGATCACACTGGCAGTGCTAGATACATTTATGCTCGTCATGTTTCCTGGTTTAATGACACACGGAGTGAAAATTGTCCCAGCTGGAGACGTCAATTAAGTATATCTTTCTGTTTTACAGCTTCCATGAAATATTGTTTAGTCCAGGGAGGAATTTGCAGACGTTCCCTTTGTCTTCCACAGGAAATTCGTTCAAGTGGGTTTTGTGAACATGGGGGGTTCTGCTGCCAGACAAAATGAACGTACAGTACATAAATCTGAAGTGAGACCCGTCTGAGGCGACAACTGTTGCAAACTTTTCCTTCTATTGACTGACTCTGTTCCATTGTGTGGATCCAATGGCCCTGACTTACTGCTTTGTAAATCGTATCAATAAAATCCTTTGCAATGTGTGTTGTCAAAGCTCGAGTCTTTCATTCATTTAATCGGAGAGAGGGGAGGTCACAAAAACACAGGCAGAATCTTCCATATTTTGCAGTTCAAACTGTGTCATCCCTCATCTGTTGGTCTTGTCCTCCACAACATAACATAACAGGAATAAACTGTTGGTGAAGATTCAGCACTCGATTCCATTCTGGCTTTCGGATTTGAACCGTTTTCACCGTGGAAGTCTCGGGTTCTCCAGTGACTAGTCGAATTAATCGAGGTTTGAAAGCCAAATTTTGACTGTAGGTCGTGGTGAAAGAACAAGAAGGAAGGAAAATAATGTCCTTGCCTTCCTTCCAACAAATCTTCCTGCCTCACACACATCTGTCAACATTGTCATTGTTCGAAATGAAGACAACAGAGTCCTGACAAAGATAAAACACTACCACCACACTGAGGATACAGTTCTTTTATTGGTTACAGTCATTGTCCCAAATGCAGAGTACAGATCTGAAATCTCCGATCTGGGCAGCCATGTGGCGCTAGTGGAATTCAATTTAATCACAATCTCTTAAAACAATGCCTAATATATGCACGATGCGTAATCTCCTGCGATCATCACCTGACAAACCTGCGCAATTCATCTCACCTTGGCCTTGTGAAGAGATCTCCAAGGAAATTCTGTGCATATGAGTAATTCATCATGCACGTGGTCCGCATTGTTGGTCGGAATGTCCGTGGGGTGGGAGCAGATCTTTTTTGAACGTGTCTCTGAAGCATTTACTCTATTTTCATGGAAAGCTTACAGAGTGGAAACAATCAATTAGACCCACCGAGCCCACACCAGCACACTGATCATTATCCCTTCTCTAAACAATCCATTAGCTGACGAAGTACATTTTCCATGACTGATCCCGTAATCTGCATGACCTGAGAATGGATAGGCAATTCAGCATGGCCAGTTCACCGAACTTGCTCATCTTTGACTGTGTAAGGAAACCAGAGCACCGGGAAAAAAAACACTCATATGTGGGATTTTTACGTATACAGGTGCTGTCAGAACTGCTGAGGTTCTCCAGCTATTTATATTTTGTTAATTTATGAGCCAAGATCCTGTTTTCAAATTCTACTCAGTTTGAGGTATGTCCCAGCGAATCGAGCTGATAGAGGAACGCTGTGCAACAGATAGAGCAATGGCAGTCTTTTCTCCCACAATTCCACGCCATTGTGAAAGGCGTCTATCTCTGGGCTTGTGTTTGCAGTCCATAGGGTTATTGCGAACGTCTCCCAGCAGCAGGAAGGGAAGCAGTCTCAAGTCCAAAGGCTGAGCTTAACGACTCTGCATTTCCCTTTCACCTTCCCTCCCAGCCAGAGGGGAGAAGGTTCTCTGAGGCCGCAGGAGCGAAAGGCAAATGTTATTAACCTATGAAACTCTGACCACAAAGATACACATAGCTCCATTTGTTTCACTTTGTTCTTTTCTGTGCCCATTCACGATGCCTCGTCAAAAATGTGGGACACCACCAAAAGACATCAGTCACTCACTGATCAACGCCGATACTCCGAGATCAAACACTCCAGTGAGTTAGCCATACAGAACAGAAAGATAATTCCCTTCCACATCCTTTGATTTAACTTGGCGGAAACCAACCTTTGTGTATTCAGGCAGATTTCACTTTATTTATACATTTCAAAATTAGCTTCAAACGCTCACTTTGGGTTGTGCAATCGGATGGAGCAAGGAATTACAGGAAGGGTTTGCTCCATATGATACAATTATAGAGTCTGGCTGTTAGACCATGACAAAGGTTCCCAGAACAAACCAAACGAGGCACCCCGCACCATGGATTTTCAATTTGCATCAACCGGAGTACATCCTGCTCGTTTTCTGATTTTCTGAAATTATTTCAGCCGACATTTAACGTTTACACACAGAATGGCACCAGTGCAACACATTTTACACATCACTACCAGATGTTGATTGTTTGATCTTGCTGTGTATTCTTTTCTTGCACCGCTTCAACAGTCACACATCGAAAATTTATTGCTGCTCCAACTAACAGTAAGAAAGCTCCACCCTTCATTTCCTTGTTCTCTATATTCTCATTCCTATACTGATCATTCTGTTCATTCATTCTCAATCCGTTTGCATATCTCTTTCTCTCTCTAACGATCGCTATCTCTTTCCATACCTATCTGTAAATCTGCTCACAGAACTGTCCCTGAATCTCCCTCCCTCTCTCTATTTCCTCCCACATCCACATCCTTTTTCTATGTGTTTTTTGTCATTATATCTCTCTTTCTCTATCATGCAGATTTATGAGTTAGTTTTCTCTCTGTATTTATCTCTTTCTCTCTGTGTTTCCCCGATGTATCGAAATGCTTCAGATGTTTAAATAGAGTCATAGAGTCATAGTGATATAAAGCATGGAAACAGGCACTTCGGTCCACCTCTTCCAAGCTGATTAGATATCCCAAACTAATCCAGGCCCACTACCATCACCTGGCCCATATCAATTGAAACCCTTCTGACACATAAACCCATCCAGATGCCTTTTAAATATTGCAAATGTACGAGACACGACCACTTCCTCTGGCAACTCATTCCATTCATGTACGCCCTCTGCGTGAAAATGTTGTGCCTTAGGATTCTTTTACACCTTTCGTTTTTCAAACTCAACCTATGTCCTCCAGTTTTGGACTCCGCCACCCCAGTGAAAATACTTTGTCTATTTACCATATCCATGATCCCTCATGATTTAAAAAAATTCTATACGACTCCGACACTCCAGGGAATGCTGTCTCAGCCCATTCAAACTCTCCTCATAGCTCAAGATTCTTCAACTCTGGCAACATTTTCGGACGTCTTTTCTGAATCCTTCAAGTTTAAAAAGTTCCTCGCCATTGGAAGGAGACCAGAATTGACCGCAATAGTCCAGAAGAGTTCTAATCAATGTCCTTTAATGCCGCAACATCACCTCCAAACTCCTGTATTAAATACTCTGACCAATAAAGAAAACCATACCAAACACCGACTTCATCACCCGATCTACCTGAGACTCTACGTCAATGTGCTTTGAACCTCCCCTCCAAGGTATCTTTACTCAGCAACAAAGGTATTTTTACTCAGCAACAATCTCCAGGACATTACCATTAAGTGTATAAATCCTGCTCAGATGTTCTTTCCCAAAATGGAACCCCTCGTATTTATCTCACTTAAACGTATCTGTCACTTCTCAGCCCGTTGGCCCATTTTAATTAGATCCCGTTTTAATCTGAGGTAACCTTCTTCACTGTCCACTACATCACCAATTTTGGTTTCAACTGCAAATTTACTAACTCTGCCTCTTTTGCTTATATCCAAATCATTTATGTAAATGACGAAGAGTGGTAGATCCAGAACCGATTCCTGTGGCATGCCACTAGCGGCAGGCCTCCAGTTTGGAAAACACAATCCACGAGCACCCTCTGTCTTCTATCTTTGAGCCAGTTCTTTATCCCTTTATTCCATGAGAGTAATCTTGCTAACCAATCTCCCATGTGGAACCTAGTCGAACGCCTGACTGAAGTTCTTAAAGATCACATCTAATGCTCTGGCCTCATCAATCCTCCTTGCTACGTTTTCAGAAGACTCGACTATGGTTGTAAATCATGGCTTCCCATGCTTACAGTCATGTTGACCACGAGTCCTTGCCTTTCCAAATGCTTGTGCACCCTCTCCCTCATGATTCCCTCAATCAACTTGCCCACCTTCGACGTCAGGCTCATTGATCTACAGTTTCCTGGCTTGTCCTTCTCACGTCTCGTAAATAGTGGCACGGTGTTCGCTAAACTTCAGTCTTGTGGCACTTCGCCTGTGACGAACAATGCCATGAATATCTCACCAAGGGGCCCAACAATCACTTCCCATCTCCCCGCAGAGTTCCAGCTTACACCTGACATGGTGTTGAGGATTTATCGAATTTTATGCGTTTCAAAACATCCAGCAATTCCTCGTCTGCAAAAAGACATTTTTCAAAATGTCATCTTCCATTTACCTATGTTCTATATCTCCCATATCCTTTTCCACAGCAAACATCGATGCCAAATACTCGTTTAGAGTCTCCCTTATCCTCTTCGGCTCCACACAAATGCCACATTGCAGATCTTTGAGGGGCTGTATTCTCGACAGTTACCCTTCTTTTATTTTACTCACTTGTGGATTCACCATTTATTGCCAATCCTAACTTAGCCTGAAGAAGGTAGACTTAGTTCCATCGTGAAATGCTATGTTCATGTATTGGAGGTAGAGTCCACTGTGCCATTCCAGACGGAATTCCAAACTTTTGACTTAGCAGTTCAGAAGGAAGAGCGATATATTTCCACGTCAGGACAGCGTGTGTTTTGGAGGGGAACGTGCAGGGCGTCGTGTTCCCATACACTGGTTGCTTTGTTCTTCGAGAGGGAAGTCGTCATTTGTTTGGTAAGTGCTGTCTGAGGATCTTTAGAGATTTTATGCTTTTTTTGTAGTCGATACACGTTACTGCTCCTGTGCCTTTAAGGTGGAGGAAGGGGAGACCTCTGGATGGGTTCCCGAAACATTTGTTCTGTTTTCGCCTTGAACCTGGTGCCAGACCTACAGAGTAATACAGCAATTTCACTTTTTGGTTTGAAGAATGTTTGTTGAGTGTGGTGTCAGTCAGGCGGGCTGATTTACCTGCGATAATGTTGACTCTCTGGAATATTGTTGGACATTCCGACATTTAGAAAGCATTTTTTCATTGCGTTCCTCACTTATGCCTCATCGATGGTCGAACGGCTTTAGGGAGCGATTTAGGAAGTGAGTTAATCGTTGCAAGTTTCCCTTAGAGTGAGTCTACTGATTTGGTGACTCCAGTTCAATTTCTGGTCAATGTTAATCCAGAAGGTGCTCATCTGGAGGGAATTCAATGTTGGTAATACCATTGAATATCAAGGTGCTTTAGTTAGATTCCCTCTCAATGGAAACCCCCAAGATGTTGTGGGGTGGGCAGCATTCAGTGACAGTGACATCATTGAACTTGAAAGGACAATGATGAGCTTTTATTTCAATGGTAATCACCAGCATTTTAATCGTCAGGGAATTGGATAATTCGATGATGGTAATACCATGGAATGATATGAGGCAATAAGTCGATTTGCTCTCAATGGTAAATCCAGGTTGTGGATAGATGGATTGAGGGGGGCGGACGGAATCAGGGATGGTAACGCCATTGACTATCAAAAGGCAGTGATTCTAAGAGGGCCATTGCCTGGCAATTCTATGACACAAAGATTCACTGCCAGTTTTCAGCACAGAGTACTCATCTAACAGTCATTGCCGGTTTGGTAAACATTTACCCTCTAAGTGAAATTGTCCTGTTGTAAGTCTCCATTCTGTATGACACGCTTCAGTGAAGTTCAAAAGGGTGAGCTGGTGCCGAATATGCACCAATGGCTCATTGTCAGTTTATTGGAACAGAGCATTAGCGGTGGATATTGACTGTTCATTCGCTCTTCATAGGAAAATGTTCACTATCATGGGTTCATATAATCACAGCGTCATAGAGATGTACTGCATGGAAACAAACCCTTCAATACAAATCTTCCTCTGGCAGCACATTCCAAATATGCACCAACCCACGTGAAAAAGGTCCCTTTTAAGTGTTATTCCTGTTACGTTAAACATATGCCCGCTTGTGTGGACTCCTGAATCTGGAGATAAGGCGTTCTCAATTTACCCTATCCGTGCCTCTCATGATTTTACAAAAGTTGTTACGTTCATCCCTCAGCTCCTGACTCTCCAGGAAAAATAGCCCGAGCCGTTTCAACCTCACCCTCTACCTCAAACACTTCAATCCTATTAACATCCTTGTAAATCTTTTCTGTACCCTTTAAGATTCACAACATTCCCTCGATAAGAAGGAGAACGGAATTGCATACCATCTTCCAAAAGTGGCCGACACATTGGCTTGTTCAAACATAACATGACCTCCCCACTGCTGTACTCCATGCAGCGATGGAGGAATTACAAACACAGCCCTCACTATCCTACCTATCTGAAATTCAATCTTGCAAAGTTCAATCTTGCACTTGTTACGAAACGTCATGTGTCCACATGGCAAGAAAAAGCAGACATGCACGTGCATATTCTCACGCAGACATACGTAAACGCTGATATATAAAAAAAAATCCCGCACAGAGGACAGAGTGAAAACATGGGAGAAAATTGGAGATGGAGGCAAAGAAAGGAGGAGAAAAAACTCGATAAACCAATGAAGACAATGACTGCAGAAGGAGGAATATTATATATATTTGGTGAGAGGAGGGGTAGAGGGATTTGAGAAATGTGATGGAGAAAAGGAACGATCGTAAATGGAGAGGAACATTTACAAGATGATTAGGGCGTTAGATAGGGTTGACAGTGAGAACCTTTTTCCGCGTATGGAGTCAGCTATTACAAGGGGGCATAGCTTTAAATTAAGGGGGGGTAGATATAGGACTGATGTTAGGGGTAGGTTCTTCACTCAGCGAGTAGTAAGATCATGGAATGCCCTGCCAGTAGCAGTAGTGGACTCTCCCTCTTTATGGGTATTTAAGCGGGCATTGGATAGGTATATGGAGGATAGTGGGTTAGTGTAGGTTAGGTGGGCTTTGATCGGCGCAACATCGAGGGCCGAAGGGCCTGTACTGCGCTGTATTGTTCTATGTTCTATGTTCTATGTTCTAGTATCGGGAGTGAGTGGATGGGGAAAATGAAGAAAACGTGAATGCGAGAGAACTAATTCGAGAGAGAAAGAGGGACAACCGTGCAAAGGTAAGGAAAACAGAAGGTCGAATTTAACTTGTTATCGAAGACAGGCCAAGGACATCCCAAAATTCTGTTTAAGAAGACTATTTACAAAGCACTTCCACTGCTCATGGCAAACAATTTGTACACGGAAAGCTCACACAAACATCTTAATTGTAATAAGTGGCAGAGGTGTGCTCATTTTGCTACTGACTGCGTAACTACTGGTGCCACGGTAACAGCGAGAGATCTGTGACTGCATCACGAGGCGTAGGACATCCGTAAGAAAAATAAGATCGTGTGGGGATCTGTAAATCTTTGCAATATGGTGAGCTGAAAGTTTCGCAGCAATGCAGAAAGATTCTGATTTCGGTCTGTGAAAGCCACAAAGTGGACTGTTCCATTCATATGACCACGGTTGGAGCCCAATCCACAGAGGCCCTGTGAGACAATACATTATAGAATCATGGATAATGGGCTCGTCCGTGGAGCCCAGTGTAAGGTGGGGTAAGCAATGCTCTTCAATCTTGCAATCTTGATGCCTCTGGAAACTTTTGTTTCCAACAAAAGATATAATCTTTTTCTTTTACCGGGTACATCTTTGAGTGAAGAGTCTGCTAAACCAATTATTGGTCCGGGGATGTCTGTTCAGCCTGTCTAACCTGTACTGACATGAAAGTGGAACATGGTTGAACTGTGTCGTCTTACCGTCAGCAAATCATAGTGGATTTGTAAGAAAAGAATCCTTTTCAGACCGAAAACTATCAATCAGATTTTCAAGTGTTTGGAAAACATAATTTACACGAACATTGTCAAGAGAGTAGTAAAAACGATAGCCGCCACTGATCTATTCTTAGACCCCTTGTATCTCCCTCGAACACGTAGAATTTGGGGGATAATCTCCATCAGTTCTACACCACGATTACAACAGTGTGGGTGTGTCGGTGTGTGTAGTTGTGGTGCATGTGTGAGAGAACGGCTGTGGGCGTGTGTGGGTGTATGTGGATGGATGTGTCGATTTGTGCGGGTGCTTGTGGGTGTGTGGGGGGGTGTGAGTGCGTTTGTGGGGTTGTATGTGTGAGTGTGGGTAGGTCGAGGTTTGTTAGGTGTGTGAGAATGGCTGTGTGTTGTATATGTGGGGTGTGTGCGTGGTCTGTGAATGTGGGTGTGTGGGTGGATGCATGTCAGTTTGAGTGTGTGTGTGGGTATGTTTGTGGGTGTGTGTATGGGTGATTGGAGATGAATGTGTTTGGAGTGTGTAGGGGTGTGGTACGTGTGGGTGTATGTGCGTGAATGGCTGTGGATGAGTGGATATGGATGTGTGTGTTGTTGCGTGGTTGTGTGAGTGAGTGGAAGTTCAGTGGGTTTCCGTCATCGGGTTTGGAGGTGTGTGGGAGAGTGCGTTCGTATTTTTGTGTGGGGGGATGTGTGTGTGAGTTTGCAGTTGTGTGTCTGGGGGTGATGTTTGTGTATGTTTGCATACGCTTGTGGATGTAGGTGTGTGTGGGTGGGTGTGCATGCACTTGTCGGTGTGTGTGTACCTCTGGGTGGGTGGGTGTGTCTATGTATACATTTGAGTGCATTTGTGTGGGTCAGCGTGGGCGTGTGTGAGAGTGCAGGTGAGTCTCTGTGGGGTGTGTTCATCTGTGCATGTGCATATGGGTGGGTTGTGGGTGCATTGACCAGAATAGAACTGGAGCAGCCGCACCAATCCGTTGTCTACAACAGCAGGTCGGAGGTAACTCCTGTCTATTGACTTCATCGACATTTTAACACACTCGGGCACCGATTTGAGTGGAGTTGGAGAATTATCCCTGGTAAAAGGAAATCTAGATTTCTTTTAAGGATTTGCTGTATTTACAACTTTTCAATTGTTTGAACAAATCTCTGTGCCATCCTATGGTTGTGACAGACGCAACAAAAAATTCACATCCGTATTCGACCTTTCATCTTGTCTGCATGCACACATTATCATTTCTTCTTTTGCCTCTCTTTTCTTCTCTCTTTTTCTCTCTCCAACACTCTTTCCCTTTTCCAAGTGTCTCTGGCACTTGCATTCCTTGAGCCTCTCCCACCCTTCCATGCTGTTTGTCATTCCAAACCTTTAAGAGCAATGGTGAAACGATTTAGAACGTAGAACAGAGAACATTACAGCGCAGTACAGGCCCTTAGGCCCTCGGTGTTAGTGGACCGATGTACCTCGTCTGAAGCCCAGCTTAACTACACTATTACACTCTCGTTCATATGCCTATCCAAAGTACATGTAAATGCCCTTAAAGTTAGCGAGCCTACTACTGGCTGAACGCAGGACGTTTCACGCCCCTGCTACTCTCTGCGTAAATTTTAGATTCTATTCTATGGAGTTCAGTCAACTGAGAGGGGATCTAATCGAAACACAAGGGATACTTAATTGGCTCGTTGCGGTAAAACTTTTGAAAGTGTCTTCCTATGTGAGCGAGTGCAGGACCAGAGGACATTATCTCAGGAAAGAAAAATACAAATTTCTGACTAAAGTAAAATAAGAATGTCTTCTCTCAGAGGATTGTCAGTCTTTTGAACACCACACAGTGCTGTTGGGGGATGCGGTGCAGAGTCCTTATGTGTATTAAAAACTGAGAGAGAGAGTTCTTGATCAGTCGGGGGAAGCGAGAGATAGGTCGAGGAAAGGAAATTGGATGCGCACAATTATTGGACCAACGATATTCCTACTTCACGGAGGAAAAGTGTGGAGGGAGCTGCAAGGTCGAATGCTGTGGCTGTTTATTATAGACATAAGGTCTCCTCATCTTCTCCACTGTTTCTCAGACACTCTCCCTCCCTTTCTCTCTCCCTCTGTCTCCCTGCCTTAATCACCCGCCTGGATGGTTAAATATTTCTATTTTCAAGCCGTGGTTGAGTTGTTAAACATTCCCTTCTGAAGCGCAACTGCCTTATCCTCAGACTCCAGCCAGTCTGAATCACATCAGCGCGGTTGTCAGTAACGAGACGTTCCTGGATATAACCCAGCAGCTCGCTGTCTCTTTAAGCAGACGCCAAAATACATCATGACCTGTTCCCAACTAGGTTTGAATCACTAGTCACCTCAAGTGAAGTGTAGAGACTGCTTTCAGTGATCGACTGTGTGTCATCAGCACGAAGCAGTGACACATTTTTTGACTGGAGATATTCATCATCTTGCAATTGCGTGATGCAGATGTTCCTTGGCAGTTTTCATGCCAACAGTGCAGTGTGGAAAAGCGCACAAGATCAAGCAGCTTCCGAGGAGCAGGAGATTCGACTTTTCGGTCATGAGGAATTTGGGTGTGGGTGTAAAGAGGCTGGAAGTAAATAGGAGGGTGTATCTGGTGAAGTTAGGTGGGAAGGCAATAGGTAGATCGAAGTGGAGCTATGGTGATAAGTCGGAGAGGAGGGTGGTGCAGATGGATGTGAAAGACACTACACAGGTCCAGAGGGCGGTGATGAGTTGGAAAGTTAGATCTGGGAGAGGGTGGGTGAAGAGGAACTGGCGAAACTAGTGAAATCCACATTTATACCGGAGGGTTGGAGCGTCCTGAGGTGACGATGAGGTGTTCTTGCTCCAGGCGTTGTGTGGTCATGGACTGGCAGGGAGTGTCCTTGGCAGAGTGGGAGGTACAGTTGAAGTGTTAGACTACTGGGCAGTAGGATTGGTCTAGTGCGCGCATCCAGGGGGTGTTCCCTGATGCGCTCCTCAAGTTGGCGTCCAGTCTCAAAGGAAGCTTCCACATCCGACAGAATTTTTTTCTGTAAGCTGGACACTTCAACTCCCCTTCCCTCTCCACTGAGGACATATAGATCCTGGGCCTCCTCTATCGCTAAACCCTAACCATCAGAAGCTTGGAGGAAGAACGCCTCACATTCTGCCTTGGGAACCCCAACCCCACCGGATCAATGGTGAATTCACAGGATTCCTCATTTCCTCTCCCTGCCACATTCACTGTATCCAAATCCAAGGCCTGTCCTGTCTAATCATTGTCTCTACTATTTATGTGCTCCACTCATCCTCTCCAACATTTCACCTTCCACCACCTTCATCTTCTTATTTCCTTCCAAGCTGACTTTCCCCAGCGTCACCCAACTGCTATTTCACTCTCAGACTCCTTGTCCCTGATGAATTGCTTTTGCCCGAAATGTCGATTCTCCTGCTCCTCGGATACTGCCTGAACTGCTCTGCATTTCAACAAATACGCCCTCAACTCTGATTTCCAGCATCCGCAGTTTCACATTCTCTTTTAGTTTTCAGACCGAGCCTTGGTATTGTCCAGGTTTGCAACTTCAGCACAAGGACTTCTGCACATTCTGAGGAGTGGCAAATAGTGTTAAAGATTCATCAGTGAACATTCCCCTCTCCTGAACCTCTGATGGAAAACAGTTTATCTCTGAAGCAGCTGAAGATGTTTGGGCCTCAGTCATCACTCTGAGAGACTCCTGCCCATGATGCTCCTGCAAACGGTACAATGGGCCATCAGATCGAGAGGACTCGATTCCAGGAGCTGGGAACATCTGATGTAATTGGAGAGGTCGGAATTCATGTGCAGGACTAAGTGCAGTTTTGGTCTCCTTCCCTGGCAGAGGGACGCCGTGGCTGGGGAGTTAACCAAACTGGTTGCAGGGTTTGACGGACTCGTGTCGGTAGGCCGAATGCATAGCGTTGCGCCGTTGCCCCTCGACTTTTCGTGAATGATGGTTCGGGAGAAATCGACAGAACTCTGCGACTTCCCACTTGTCCCGGGTAGATGCTGTCCCAACACATGAAGGGAAGACGAAACCATCCAAGGAAAGATCAGCACCCTCCTGTCTGGATTGACACCACAACCCCCCATCGTTCCCTCTCTAACCCACCCTCAGTAAAAGCAGTGTGTAACGACGACAAGACACTCTGCAGAAACTCGCCCTGTTAAAGCTCCTCCCTAACTTTGGCCACTTCGATTTGAAACACGCGCTGTGTGGGAACACAACACCCTCCCTTTAAGGTCCCCTTATGAGTCCCTCAGAAAAACGAGGTGAAAATATTTCGGACGTTCCTTCAGTGTGGCTCGGTCAGAATCCAGGGCACTTTCCGTGAGGAATATTGTTTGTCGACCCTCCAGCACATGGACTGCAGAGGTTCACGGCGGGGGGGGGAGGGGAATGGACAGTAATTGCTGACCCAGCCAGCAGAGCCACACCCTCACTTGAGAGAATAGAAACGAAGAATCGGGAGGCGCTGGGGCATTGTTTCAGAGGGAGCCTTCTCTCCCAGCATCCCCACCCATCATCTCACTGAAGGATAGTGTTTCCTTCTGCTCCACCGCGCTCTCCAGGCCGGATCGGGCTACAGCTCCGTTGTTACAAGTGCACAGACAGCAGTGTACAAAACAGGGATCCTGCTGCTGTTAGGATAGAAGTTACTGTCGCAGTTATGTAATTGACTAATTGTTGTAATATGGCATCCTACTGCATGGTTCCCATAACAGATAATGGTAGTGTTCTGTGATAGGTTAAGTGTAACGCCGGGAACCAATGTGGCAGACGATGTGGAGCTTTGAAAGGCAAACCAGGCCAACATGATTTGTTCTGCCAATGTTATCCGGTAAGTGCGGGAACAACTGTATCAGCTGTTGAGGAACCAATGGGTCGTGAACAAAGAGCTAATGGGTCGTGTATCACCCCAGATGGGACAGGGAAAAGAACCTTCCCTCTGAGAAGAGGGTTCAGTTGCAGGACACTTCCCAGTTAAACCGAGAGCTCTCCTGAGACAGAGAGAATAAAAGTTTTGGTCAACCACAAAATAAAAGGTATTGTGTTTACTGCTAATTTGGTCTATATTCAGTCAAGTAAGCGACATTCTCGGAAACGCAGCTGTCCAAAGGTCGCTGCTGATGGATCACTCTGATGCAAAGAATTATAAGTTGGATGGTGAATTCAAGCTTGAGGAGACACAGAGGCTATTCAGGAAAACTGTGCAGGGAAATGCGCAAGTACAGAATAAAGAGATTGAGTCAAAATTCAAGATGTCGTTTTTAAGAGTGTGCGAATACAACCCTATCTTTGAGAAAATAAAACAAAGCAAATCAAAAAAGGTGACGAAATATCGGGGAGATCACGGACGGCGTGAGGTAAGGATTTTTCTTTATTAGTATTAGTGATATTAGTATTAGTATTAGTAGTCACCAGAGAGAGAATCATTAGCTTGCAGAAAAGCTTTGTCTGTCTGTGTGAGAGAGAGTTTAAGCATTGTCATCTGGTTTGTATGCACAATTGCTTCTTGGTTGTCAACTCTTTGTGTCTTTTCCCGGAGCTCGATATCCGGAAGTGTTTTGATTTAATTTTTGCACTGCAGCGATTTAGGAGTGTCTTTTTTTAAAGAGACCTTTCAAGAAAGCGTTAGTGACTAAATGCATTTTTCTGAAGCAATCCTAGATTAGTTGAGACAGCACGAACTAGAACAGTTTTTTAAATTAATAAGTGGAAAATAAGAACGTTTAGGAACTGATAGATTGGTAAGTGACGATTGCAAGTTGTAGAGTGAGGGAACACGTATAATAAATGACGAGGCTCTATCTGACTTCTAAGGCATAAGGGAAACAGAGATGTGAAATTGATTTTGAAACAGAGATAACAGGTACGCTGGACTGGTAGGTATGTCAGGATGAATAAACGAACTGCAATTGAAACACTGAGTCAGACAATTCCAGGAGCAAGAAACGATATCATGAAACTTTCTGAAAAATGGGAAAGAAGAACTAACTTCTTTCATTAACTAAATGGCTGAAAGACGGTATGTTTGACATAAATATGTGCGAGGAAATTGCAAGGCTAATGAAGAATTACAGACAGAAGGGTAAATCAAACAATAGAATATTGAAGTGGGAATAAGAGGGTGACAGTTACAGACTGTTTCGATTTGAAGGACAGGAAGTTTTTCAGGCACTAGTTCAAACTGATGGGAGTGCCAGCGAGCATAATAAGCAGCTTCTGTGAACAAAATTTGGGCATCAGAGCATCTCCACGTGCTCATCTTAGAATACGGGACAACATTTACATGTACGAAGTTGGAAGACTTGGAAACCAACCGCACCCACACCTGACACCCTCCCCCCCCAAACACACACCTTTTAGGTGGAGAGGATTTAACTATTACCTTGTAATGAGGGGGACAGGAGAGATTGAGGGTGAATTGAATTGGCAAGAGGCTGACCCAGAACAGAATATGTTGAGAATATAACGAGAAACAGAACAGGCGATGAGGCAAGCCGAATCAAACGCTAATAACCTGTAAAAAGAAAGATTCGAAGGTGAAATTTAGAAGCTTTGCACGTTAAGAGAAGAAAAGGATTAGAAGCATATTTAAATCATTGCAGGGATATTAGGCAGAAACAGCTGGAGAATGATAGTGTGAATGATGGGGCAAGTAAAGCAGAGAAGTCAATAATGTAGTCAGGAAAATGGGCCCGAACAGAACAAGCGGCAAAAGATTGACAAGAGAGAGGAGTATGGTCTGAAATGGTATCTGATGAGGAATTACAATGCAGCAGCTCTAATAAGGGAAAGAATCCTCCACCGCCATTCCTTGTGAAAAGGTGGAGACAGCTTGGGGAACCCAGGATCTGGCAGGACTGATAAATGTGTTTCCAGTTTACATGATGGAGTAGGAAAATTGATTAATGCTTTGAAGATGAAACCTCAGAAGGGTTCTTAGCTATGGGTGATTTGAGGGCACTGCTAATAAAGATGGTGGGACTCCAGCATCTAAGAGAGATAATGGTTCGAGCTCACTTGAAAAATGTGGTGGACAATCCGATGTCTGATGATGCTGGGTTTGAGCGATTCAGACAGAATATATGGCGGGCCCTGAGAGATTGTTATCAGCCGAAGGTTGATCGCAAAGTTTTGACATGGGATCCACTGGGAGACACTGAATAAGCGGCAGACTGTTTGGAAACCGAGTTGAAAAAATGAAGGTTTCAAACAGGACAAAATGTTGAAAGTAGTCAACTTTTGACGACAATGTTCTGGATTGCTACTGTTGAGGCAATGCCTGTCAAGTCAATCTAAGTTAGCGGAAGTATTGAGTCCAACGTCCATAGCCCGGCAGGAATTCAGAGATCCTGTCGACCATGTAGTTGAAAGATACCGGAGAGAAAAAAGAAGCGAACTGATCAGCAGGAGGAGGCGCAAATAAAGTTGACGCCACTGCAGCTCGAGGGACTTAAAAAGGAAGAAAGGCAGGAAAAGCAAGAAAATGTGCTCAGTGACAACGGGGTTTCTCGTCTCTAATGTGGTGAGTAATATGCTGGTACAGGGAAACTCTCTAACGGCACATGGCAAGTGCTCGAAAACCCCATGACGATAACAAACGTTTTTGGAGGGACCTTTTTCAAAAGTATCATACCGAGGATAAAATAAACTAAGCACATCCTCGATGGGTCTGGGGTCTTCAACGAGAAGGTGTGTGGAGGGGGGGGGGGGTGCACAAAGCGTATGGTGACGAGTCAGATTCAGAGACGATCAGGAATAGCGTGATGGTGGTGTTGTCAACCAGGCCGTTCATGGAGGGATTTCACCTATTGAACTTCGCCATCCCAAACCAGGGTGAACCTTCGAGTCAGGAAAGCCCAGCCTGTCCTGCTACAAATCCATACAGGCCCGATGGGAACTGAAAATCCGTATAGGATATATTAGGGTTGCATAGAGAAACAAGTGGGAAAGGGAAATATCCTAAAATAACGCGGAAAGCTGAAAAGGAACCCTTTGCCCAGGTTAGTGTCGATGGATTGTTGACACCTCTGATGATAAATACTGGAGCTACGCACATTTTCGTCCAACCACAGTGTTCCTCCCACCTTCCCATCTCAAGTAAATTTATTATAACTGTAGGATATTTGAGTATACAGCGGTTGCCCAGGTTTACAGCTCCAGTAATTGTACAAATGGGTAGTTAAAGGGTCGTCTTGCCTTTATTAATCTCTAAGGGGACACCGATAGATTTGCTGGCTTGGGATGCTTTATTTAAGTTAAAATGAAAATTGGATTATACTCAAAATGGATTTAGTAAGAACAGAGTGGCCATATGGCCATATATATATTGGATAGATGACATCAATGGTCATATTTGGGAAACTTGGGAAAAATGGAGGAAAGATGTTTTAGCCTCACTGATTTTGGCTGAGAAACCCGTTTCTGAGCTGAAGTGCACAGTGATATTTGGCAGGATTCAGAGTAAAATAATAAAGGAGCAGCGGCAACGTGAGGTGTGTCACCCGGCAGCATTTCCAGAGTTAAGCAATATTGATAGGAAAGCAGGGATCAGCTTTGCAGATAAGACAAAATATTCTTCTCAAGAAATGGCACAGATTCTGTCACTTTGCTCTGTGTGACACTGTTATTAAATGGAGGACTGCAGTATAAGGATTTGGAACCCGTAACGAAGCACGTAGAAATGATTAGTGATTGGCAGATGATAACACCAAGAATCTGGATGTCGAGCGATAGTAACTATGTTCGAGTGGAGGTTTCAATTTTTTTTCTGGGGAACTGCGAGGAGCTTGAGATGGTTTCCCAACGGAGTATGGCAATGAGAGCTGGAGGACAAAGTTAAAAATCACACAACACCACGTTACAGTCCAACAGGTTTAATTGGAAGCACACTAGCTTTCGGAGTGCCGCTCCTTCATCAGGTGATTGTCGCCTGATGAAGGAGCGCCACTCCAAAAGCTAGTGTGCTTCCAATTAAACCTGTTGGACTATAACCTGGTGTTGTGTGATTTTTAACTTTGTATACCCCAGTCCAACACTTGCATCTCCGACTCATACCTCGAGGACGTCGCCATCAATTTGCATAGTCATTGGATGCCTTGCCAGTTCGCTTCTTGTCAAAACATGGTAGGGATATAAGGGCAATGAAATCACCGAATCCAGTGGAAATTAAATTAAAACTGGGCCCACATTTACCAGAAGATCACATTCTCCTTTGAAACAAGAGGCAGAAGAGGGAATAGCAGCAACAATATTGGGACTGCTGGATTCAGGAATACTGAGGGAAACATGTCGCCCCGTTATACTCTTTTGCTGCCTGTTTCAAAAACGGATCCATCCAAATGGAGACTGGCACATGATTGGAGAGCAGTTAATGAAATGGCGTAAGATTGGCCATCAGTGATTACAAATCCGCATAGTTCCTTGACTAATATACCACCGGAACCAGATCGGTTTTCAGTTATTGACTTGTGCTCAGCCTTCTTTAAATTTCTCCTGGCAGGAAACTGTCAATATTTGTTCGCTTTTAAGTATGGGGGAAGACAGTATACTTATAATCGAATGCTGCAGGGTTTTATGCATTCGTGACATATATTTATTCAGGTGTTGAAGATGGCGCTGGAGGGTGTGCGATTGGAGAGAACAATAATCGAGAATGTTGATGATTTGTTAGTTTGCTCTCAGAGTCAAGGGCAATGTGAGCGTGACACCATATCTCTTCTGGAAAGCTTGATATAGTTGGTCATTAGCTGTCCAGGCAGAAGCTGCATTGCTGTAACCAGCAGGTTGAGTATTTGGGTAGGCTGATATCGATGGGAATTAACTGGATAACAACTGATCAGATTGTGGCAATAACTCGAGATATGAAGTGATATATGTTGGTGATCATTGACAGGCTTAGTGAATGGGTTGAAGTGACCGGTCAAAGGATTCAGGGGCAGGCACTGTAGTAAAGATTTTCACAAGTGAAGTTATTCCTTGATTTAGCATCCATCTGAGATGATTTCCAATCATAGGTCTTCTTTTATGAAGCAGGTGGCTACGTTGCTGCTGCAGACTTTGCAGTCTAAGCAGAGGTTTGGCAGTGTTTATCATCCCCAGTCGCAGGTTATGGTTGAACGGATTAATGGTACATCGAAGGGTAAGTTGAACCAAATTTGTGTGCGCACCAATCTTAACTGGGTCGATTCACTGCTGCTGGCTGAATTGAGCGACCAATACAGACTAATTGCCTGACACCACATGAAATGCGTCCCGTTAGATCCATGCGAGTTCCCAAGTGGAGAGATCCATATGACGGGCCGAGTTTGAAGCAATTGGAATTTCTCCTTCAGCAGTATATGTAACAGTTAACTGTACTTCGTGAGTCCACACACCACCGGAAAAACTGAGGGACCTAGTGTCTGGTGACAACGAGGTGACCATTAAACCTGGAGATCGGCTGTGTGTTCTGGTTTTGCGGAGAGATTGGAATGAGCCACGAACACAGGTTCCCTTTACAATAACCAGGGAGTCGCCTACTGCCGTTGAAGTTGAGGGTCTTTCCATGTGCTATCATCTTAATCTCTGCAGTCAAGTGCTTGCAGAGGCAAAGGTGGACTCTGTGGTTGAGGTACAGCAGGGTGGAGAAGGGGCTGTGATGATTGGACGGGCCGGGCTGGGACCGTTATTCCTTTGCGTGACCTGGGGCAGTTAGAGAGTGAGGCTTGTGCCTCCGAAGCCGTCGGTGACGCGGTTGTGAAAGGAGATTTTTCTTCCTGCTTTGTGTGGCTGTGAACGGATTGGGGCTGGCTGTTGGTGTCCCCCTCCCCACACCAGAACCGTTCTCTTCCTGTGCTTACTTGCGGCCGTTAATTGGGCGGGCCGGGCGGATCTCGCTTGGTAGTTCTAATCCTTTGCACGGAGTGCCCAATAGGCACAGGGGTTGAAGCCCGCATTCGGCGTGCTTGTCTCCCGGAGTAATAATCGTTATCAGTGGGCAAATGTTATGGTGGCCATGCTGGCTGGGCAGGATATTTCTTGTGTACTACGTCGCAGCCATTGGAATGTGTCATTCCTGAACACTATTATTCTTTCTCATGTTCTCCATGGCGCGGCTAACGTCCGTATTATCAGCCAATTGACCTGAATCAATTGCTACTGCATCTGCGGCCCTATTGTGTTTTCTGGTGCGTCTTCTTCCAGTCTTCCACGGTTTGTCGTTACACTGTGTCTAGTTGGCAACACCTTCAAAAGTGTTGTGGTTATTTTACTCCTTGGATTACCAGTCAGAGTAAACTGTCGCTTTCCGTGGCTGAGTTTGAGTTGCGGGACAGATTGAGATTTGAGTATTTTAGATGTGTGATTCACCCGTGTGATGATCTCCATGAGGTTGTTGTCTCGCCATCATCTCAGTTTGATGGTTTGTCCGCGCCGCATTTGGTGTTGCAATGTGATCAGCCAGTTCTGCAGTGAGGATAGATTCATAATCAGTCATATGGTTGTACTCCCATTCAGAACGACTAGGCAGTCTTCCAGGGGGACAGGTCGATTTCTAATTAATCGATGAGTAGCTTGGAAGCGTGATAAATGTCGATGATGAAAAGAGGGGATAAATTTATCAATTTTACTTTTTTGGTTGGGTAGTGCAGCGGGCGGAAATTCTGGCGTGGCTTAGTTCTTTCTGCACAATTGTTCCACAATCAAGTGACATGTTCTGAATCTAGGGCTGATATCAAGATTTTCATGTTCAATAATATTTGAGAGGCGATTTGAAGACAGAACGCAGGAGGGAAATTTCTATCTATTTATTTATTATTACTAATCGGTAGTGGATGAATTGAAAAACATTACGACAACAAAAACAGGAATTAATAGACAGCCGATTCTGAATACGAGATTGTTTTATTATTTAATTCAATTCCTACCATCTGGCCGCCAACATTTCACTTATTTTCTGTATCAGTAAGAGTCTAAATGTACTATCAATAATTCAAGATTAAGAATGAAAGATCTTGGATTATACCAAAACCCTCCTTTTCACTATCACCGAACAGTCAATTATTGCTTTTAGAATTTCACCCTTGGGATGTGGACATCAGTCATTTATCAGAGACCAAAGAGATAGAGAGAGAGAGAGAGAGATAGGGCGAGAGAGAGAGAGAGAGCGAGAGGAACTGAAATGTGCTAAGAGGAACAGAGCATTATAGTTCGTGTAGAGAACTGCAGAGAGACTTAGTTTGTTCTGTTTTGTTGCTGATATATTCGGACGAGGTTCATATTAACATTAATTTGCAGATTGTTCTGTCCTGTTCCATTGTAAGTTTCGTTGATCCTCTCATTTGTGTCCAAAAGATGATAACAACTGAACAGTTGCTCAGTTGGCTTTCGAGAGTGGCCCAGAGTAGAGGGATGGAATGCTTTACAGTGGAAGGTTCAACACGTCGCAAGGGGATCAGAGCGTGTGACATAGGAGAAGTACATCCCTCAAATTATTTCCGAGTGAAAGCTCAGCACTAATGTCTTCATTAAAAATTTATATCCATTCAATCAAAAGGCATGAGAGTTGCTGTCCGAATTTATCTCCCGTCGCCCCCTTTGAGAAGGTGGAGGTTGAGAATATTTGTAGCTGAATTCCTTCCTGAACCGCTCTAGCCCGTTTTCTGCAAACCGACTCAGAATAAACCCTCAGGGAGGGAATTCGATTTTGACTATATGACTCTGAAGGAATGAACAATGTACTTCAAAGTCAGGAGTGTATAGCGTCGAATGGAATTTTCACTAAAGTAGAATTTCCATCGATCCGTCCCAGTTCTCCTTCCAGATTCAAGTGAACATAGGTTTGCATATGTTATCAATCATTCCTCTGGTCATGCTTTAGCGACGTATTAGTCGTGCATTTAGTATTGGCACGAAACTATGATTCTGAGAACCTATCTGGTTTGAAGCTGAGAGGTGTGTCGGTCTCTCTGCCATTTCTGATCATTAACATCCACTGACATCCTGCCTCACCCCCAACCACCGTGATAATACGTTGCTTACAAGGCAACTCTAAAATTTGGAACAGGACATAGGTTTTGAATACTGGAGTTCAAAGCTTCATTCACGATTGGAAAGCTGTGGGTTAGGGCTCAAATGGATGAGCATGAACAAGAACAGCTCAAATTACAGCCACTGCAGTTAGATTTAGGCACAGACTAAGCTGAAAGATGTCATATCCTATCTTTGCTTTACTGTGATTCTCTGAGTATCATGGCGGCATCAATAGAGAAACAGTAGGCATCTACCAAGCAACACGGTTTCATCATTTTTTATAACCTCCAATTCTACAAAGCCTCCAGTTAAGTTGCAACTTATGGTTACACTTGCAAAACACCGATGAGACGGGTCTGAACTTCAATCAAACCTCCTGTTATTGAGTCATGATCAGTGTTGTGAAGTTATTGTGTGTACAATTGCAAAATTGTGAAATGCTGAAAGCATTGCGTGAATCCCTTTGAAATATGATTATTTTTTGTTGCGGTGCTTAGAGTTAAAATTGATGTTTATGTGTTGCTTTAAAATTTGCAGGGTACACAGAGATATCTAATTGAAATATTCTGTATCAAAATTTCAAGCAGCATCAGTAATCAAGAGAAATACCTTCCTTTTGATTTAAAGTGCCAATAAATTTAAAATAGGCCCTTATGTTACAAAAAAGTATTAAATTTAAATCTGATGGACTGACAATCCATGACAAATCCGAATGTGAAAATATCCATAGGTCATCAAGGTTATAAAGTAAAAGCATATTTTAAAAATCGAGAGAGAATGAACAGGCAGATGGCAAATGATAACAACTCTCTGTTCTTTCAGAAAGCATCACTGTTTTACCCTGGTAACAGGGCACAGCATCATAAGTACTGACAATACAATTTACAGGAAACATTCCTGACAGAATAATGAGCGAAAAGACAGAGGAAGTTCCAGAATATACGTAACACAGCTGAAGTTTAGTGAGACTACATTCTGTTGTTTTAATATTTAACTGCATTTTGTATCAGCGGGAACAGAGTAATATTTGAGTTCTGCGATATTCGGCAGTATCTAAAGGTTGGAGGACAATTGTTCGGCCTGTCATTAATTCAGTTAAGTTATTCATTGTCGGAGATATATAAATAATTTGTCACTTTCAGACTTTGAAGACAGAGTCAGGTATAAGTACCACTTAAATGCGAGAAGTTTCTGCAATGAGAACTCTCCTTACACCTCTTTCTAACGGTTATAGGGCGAGGTGCTTCCCTTTGGATGATTGATTTGTAGTTCACAGAGAGAGGTCAAACCCCGCGTTATGGCAAATCTAAAGGCAGTGTTGCCCCTTCCATCGATGAGTAGAAGTTAAATAATTCAACTGCACCACATCAGTGGTGGAGTTGGGGTTTGGGGGGACGTGAGGGGACAGGAGTAGGTAACAATTATCATGTTATCATGAGTATTTCAGTGGTGGACATGGATTGGCAGGGAATGCTTTTAAATGATTCAATTGGCTGTTTTATTCTCCAGTGGAAAGGAAGTCGAAGGAAAACATTTCAGGAGTTTAGTGGATTGCTCACTCATGGGAAATGACGACAATATCTCATCAAATGCACAGTGACTGATAGCTCGACTCGTGGAATAGTCACTACATTCAAAATCTGAGACCACAAAGTTCATGCTGTGTAGACCTTATTGCAAAAATCTGATATCAAATGTTTAAATAATGTTAAATGTCAGCGCACTCAGGAATGTGAAAGGAGGGAATATTGATGTGTTCCTCTAGAATATTATTTCTCTAGAATATTTATTTCTATAACAAACAACTTTGTTCCCAGCACCGATACCGGTTTATTAGCACTTCTTACTCTTCTCCATTTTGAGAAACTCCCTTCCATTGCAAGCATCAATACTTCAATTTTCCTCGGGCATTTCTATTTTCGATACATTTCCCTAGAGAATTGTATCTTCCAAATTTCAACACCTCGCATTTGCCAGATTGAACTCCATCTGACATTTCTACGCCCAACTTTTTTATTTTATCTCTCTTTTGTTGCATTATCTTGCATTCCCCTTCACTGTCTGTTATTCCACCAACCGTCATGTCGTCTGAAAATTTGCTAATCAGATCACAAATACGTTCCTGTCGAATATTTGTCTACATCAGAAGCAATATTTTTTCCAGCATGGATACCAGTGCAATACCACTTCTTATACTTCTCGAATTTGAGAAACGCCCTTCCATTACTAGTCTCTGTTTCCCATTATAAAACAATTTATGTATCCACTTAGCTATTACATCTTTGATCCAATGCGACATAACTTTCTCCACCAGCTACTCAGCTGAACCATATCAAACGTTTTGTTGAAGTCCAGGTATATGACATCTGCAGCCTTTCCCTTATCAATCAACTTTCTCACTTCCTCAAAGAATTGTATTAAGATGATAAACTTCCCTGCACAGTACCATGTTATTCATCATTTATAAGCCCCTTTACTTCCAAATGGGAACAGGTGCTGTCCATGAACATATTCTCCAGAATATGTCCTCCCATTGACGTCAATGTCTGTGATACACAGTTCCTGGATTATTTGTGCTATTTTCTGTAACAAGGGGAACAATATGACGAATTCGCCAGTCCACTGGAACATAACTAGTTTTCAATGATGTTGCAAAGATATCTGATAAATCACCAGCTATTTCCTCTCCCGCTTCCAATAGTAATCTGGGTTGAATCCCATCTGGACCTGGGGACTCGTTCACCTTCATTATTTTTCCCTCCTCATGCCAGCTTCACCAGAGTAATTGAACGTCTTTCCCTAAACGCAGCATTTGTAATGTCCCTGTCCTTGGTGAATACCAATGCAATGAACTAATTTAGGATCCCATCCATTTTCTCTGACTCTGCGCATGTCTTTCCTCCTTTATCAGCAAACCAAGACAGTGCGAGTGTTGTACACCAGTTGTATTACTTCACAAACGTGATGGGACTCAGTTACCTTTTGTGGACTCGGAGAAGGTCTATGCCATAACAAAATCGGACTCATATCCAATTTAAAGTTGGGAAGACAGGGTAGCCAAAGTTGGACACGCCACTTACATCACCACATTGGATTTACTGCGTGATTAATTACAGGTAACTATACGAGAAAGCGAAAGGCCTTTCGCTGTTTGAAACCCCAAACAGGTGATATAAATTCAAATTGATGTCCTTTAGAACGAAGAACGCACTGGCCACATTCGAAAGGTTCATGAATACTGTTGAAGCTGGATTTCTATTTCTTTCGTGTATCATGCATACATCACGTGATGCAGTTGGCAGAGCTCTTTGAACCAGTAAGAGAACCAAAAGTGCCATTAAACGTAAAGAAAGCTAGTTTCCAATGCCAGTGGTGACGTTTTAGGGACATAGCATTGGTGTTTAAAGTAATGCAAAAACGAAGACCATTGAGAAATTTCCACGATCAGCCGAAGAGGAAGAGGAGCTTCACTTTTTTGGAATAAACAGATTGGACCATTCCCATTAAAAACGAATTATTGTGCTTGTGACTGGCCTGACACCATTTTAATATCTGTGTGACAAACAATGTGTCAGGGTTAGTTGTGCAAAAGTATGATAATCGCCTATCATTCTTGGAATGATTTAAAGTCAAGAATATGACAATATTTTGTTGGAGTGTTATGATAAAAGCTTTGAATTTACAAACTGTACATGTTGTGCGTCATGAAAATGTGAACTTACGTGACTATCATGTGTGAACAATTATAATGAGATAGAGGATTAGGAAAGAAAAAGAAGCCATCTTTCCATTATGACTGTTCATTTTGTTTTCTTCGGAGAGGAGCTGTGAAGTTGAAGGCGCATACTGTAGCTTTAAGAGAGGGTCAATTCTGTTTTTCACTGAGAACTCACAAGCATCTGTCATATGAGGCGCCAGCATTCGAGGAGTGAACTGTGAAATTGAGAAAAATAACATTTGGCTTTGAAAGAGACGTCTCAGTTGGTTCCGCCTTCGAAAGCAATTCAAATTTAAACAGTCAGCTTAAATTATGTCCCAGGTTGTTAAAATCCAATTCATTCTGAAATTGTTGTTTTGCCAAACACAAATCAATGACACGATCCCATGCTTGGGCCCTAAAGCAGTAGGCATTTAGGAAGTCAGTCATAATGGAAACGGCCATGGAGGGAGACAGCCATTCAATAGACCTTTTCCATTGGAAACATCGTTGCAGTAAATGACAGAAAACGACCAAAGGAGATCATTAGCAGAAAGAAGGAGTACACCAGCGATAACAGACGCTGTGTGGTTTTCAAAGTCAGTTGATTTAATTTTGATGCGTCTTTTCACTGGAACAATATATTGTTACAGAGTTTCAGGCATATAACGAATATTTAAAAGTAAACGCGCTTAGAGCTGTAAATAGTTAGTGTTTCATGTTCACATTACGAGTTCAATCAAGAAATGTTACTTCTTTCTCTTTGAATACTGAAATTTGGGAGTTCTCTGTCACTCATACTTTAACATATTATAAGGTGAGATGAGGTGAACTTTTCTGAGTGTTTGGTTTAATAAGCAGAAGGGGCCACTGCAGTGTTGTTACAAGTCAATCACTCCATACCAGGACTTTTCCAAGCTGAGCTTGCGAAACAAGGAGAACAAAAACTGTTCACAGTATTCCAGATGTGTTCTTACAACAGCTTGTACAGTTGCCGTAAGACTTTCCACCCATCGTAGAAAAACTGTCTGGAAATAAGAGCCAACGTTCTTTTAATCTTCCTGATTTATTGCTGCCTCATCTGCTGGTTTTACATGTTACGTACACAAGTAACTCATGTCCCTTTGCGCTGCAGCTTTCTCCATTTAAATTATATTCTGTTCTTTTGTTCTCCCTTCCTCCGTGAACAAATTCACATCTTATATTACACATTGTTTGTCGATTTACTTTTCCCAGTGACGTAAACGATCAGCATCATTTTACAAAATGCTTGGATACCTTTCTGAAAGAGCCTTTCCACTGATCATTATGTCGTTTGCATTTTTGGCGGCAGAATTTCCGCTTCCCTTCTCGAAGTCATCAGTGACTTGATGAGTATCCCTGCATCTAAAGCTGTCCACTCGGCTGAAGTGCGGTGATCCTCAGTTTAAACCCTTACCACCTTTATCTCCCAGTCGTTGATTTTTTTTTTCTGATGAGCTGCTGCTGTTGTCTTTGATACTGATCTCTGAATTGTAAGCAGTCTCCATCCTGCTTGACGTTGTTTTCTTCTCAAACTGCTGAGAATGCCTCATAGAAAGCTTCGAGTTGACACACTACGTGACTTTTCAGCAATACATTGGGCAGGAAAATGTTACTTTGGACTTCATTACAAAGGGATGAGAGTTTAGAAGTAGTGCTGCCTCACTGAATTTATACACGGTTTTGGTGAGAACCACTGGACCACGCTGTCGTCTTGAACCTCCGACGTCAAACCGACATTCTTGCCAAATCCGAAATGCCATTCAAGAGTCCTCTGCATTGATATTGTGGTGAACCTAAGAATCCTGTATACGACTTTACTGTTTTCCCTCCATCATCTTCGATTCGTCTCCAGGTTAAAAAGTCTCTCTTTCACAGTTTTCAATGCACTTCAGGACCAATATCCAGACCCGCCAGTGAAAAAGATTCACTACTCTCTAAGATAAGCATTTACTTTTCATCTCAACCTTAAATGAGCAACCCTTTAGTCTGAGATAAGATCATCTCGTCCTGGATTCTGTTACAAGGGAACACAAAAACCTCTCATTGTTTATACAGTCAAGTCTTCCAAGAGTCTTGGATGTTACAATAACTTTACTCCCCATTCGTCTCTATTCTAATGAGTACCAGACGACATTTTGCTGAGTTAAAGAACAAGAGTTATCAAGAGTGACTGGACTGAGAGAAGTTGCTTTCTTTCGAACAAGGGCGATTGAGAAGGAACCTGACCAGAATTTATCAGTCCTGAGAGATTTCAACAGGTCGAGAAGAACGAATAATTATTCTTGATGTCGAGATAAACTGCCGGGTGTTGGGGGGCGGAGTTGAATATACGTAGGGGTTGTTTGGAAAGGAAGTGAACATTCTTTCACAGAAGTGGCGGGACTCTGGATCTCACTGTCCGTTTGGCAAAAACCATTAAAAAATTGAGGCAGTATTTCATGCAAGATCATGAGTCCCTTAGAGTATTGAAACTAGAAATGTACATGATTCCTTACAGAGAACGTTTTGGCCCCGGAGGTAGTTCCATGCAGTTTTACTAATGTGATACCAGGATGTCGGTGTTTACGCTCAAAAGCGTGAGTAGCAAAATTATATGTTTATTCTTTATAATTTAGAAGTTTATGGCGTGATCTAATCGATATCTTTACGATTTCAGCAATGAAAGACAGTTTCAATAAATATATAGAATTTCCACAGATTGAAGCTGAAGTCAGAAATGTGCTGGCACAAAATACTGAAATTTCTTCATGAACATATTTTGGGCCTATTTCCAACCTGTTAACTACAGCGATTCCAGAAGGCAGTGCATAGCCTTCTCCTCAAGTACAATTTGTATCTGCCAATTGAACTAAGTGCAGCCAGCGACGTCCATGTAGTATTCGAAGTACTTCTCTCAGTTCATTCAGGAGAGATTATAGAAAGCAACTGACACACAAAGAGAACTAGAAAATTTGATCTCTCTTCCTCAAATGGATGTCCATGCGAAACCAATTGTTGCAATTAAACCTGAAAAAGACGTTTTTTTCTATTGCAAGTGTATCAAGGATATGGAATCAAGGCAGTCTGCTGTAAAACGTTCCATCTCCTTCCACGAATGTGACTGGAAGTCGGAGGGCAATATAATATTAATAATTGACAGCAGCGGTAAGACACAACTGGCGTTAGGTTATAGGACAATTTAAACAAAATGCTCAAATGGGCATATCAGTGTCAGATTGAATCGAACACTTGCATGTGCGAGTGGATCAACTTTGAAATAAAGAGCAAGGTCGGCGAGTACTGAATGAATGTCAGGTCATACGGTCGTTCAAAGGAACAGAGGGAGTGTTGGCTGCTTCATCAAAATCTCTGAACGTCAGTTGTCAAGCTAATATTGCAGTCAATTAATTACCTGGGACGCTTGTCTTAACTGATTTGGCAAATGTTATAGTTTCAAGAGTGTGACGTTGGAGCTTTAAAAGACTTTGTAAGAACACAGTTGGATTATAATGTGCACTTCAGGTCTAAATACTATGGGAATGATCTGCTTGCGCTGTTGGGGGTTATCGAAGTTGAAGTCAGAAACGTGCTGATACAAACATGAGGTAATGAGCGTCTTCAGGAAATACTGAAAATTTTGCTGGACAAATGGTAATGGGCAAAAGAAAATAGGTGAGAAATTGAATAAGTACTTTGTGTCGGTCTTGCTAGTGGAAGTGACGAATAATATCCCACACATTCAAGAGATTTGGCGGCAGAGATGAGTGTGGTTGCCATCACCAAAGAGAACACGCTAGCAATACTGAAAAGTCTGAAATTGAATAAATCCCTGCACCAGGTGGGCTACATCCTCGAGTTCTGAAAGAAAAAGTTGAAGAGATAATTGCATTTAAGGAGTGCTGGGGTATCGATATTGCAGTGCACCTGTTGAGGAAGGGAGCAAATGAAAAATTATGATGATGATTAGTCTGATCTCAGCTTTTTGGAAGATTTTGGAGTCCATTGTGAAGACTTACGAATATAGTCATGGAGTCATAGAGATGCACAGCATGGAAACAGAGCCCACAGTCCAACCTGTCCATGCCGATCAGATATCCCAACCCAATCTACTCCCATCTGCCAGCATCTGACCCTTATCCCTCCAAACCCTTCTGATTCATATACCCATCCAAATGCCTCTTAAATTTTGCAATTGTACCAGCCTCCACCACATCCACTGGCAGCTCATTCCATACACGTATCACACTCTGCGTGAAAAAGATGTCCTTCGGTCTCTCTTATATTTTTTCCATCTCAACCGAAATCTATGCTCTCTCGTTCTGGACTCCCATACCCCAGGGAAAAGTCTTTGTCTGTTTCCCCAATCCAAACCCCTCATATTTTTGTAAATCTCTATAAGGCCACCCCTCAGCCTCCAACGCTGAAGTGAAAACAGCCCCAGCCTGTTCAGCCTCTCCCTGTAGCTCAAATCCTCCAACCCTGCCAACAACCTTATAAACCTTTCTGAACCCTTTCAAGTTTTACAACATCTTTCCAATAGAATGAGACCAGAATTGCACACAAAATTCCAACAGTTTCCTAACCAATGTCCTGTTAAGCCGCAACATGACATCCCAACTCGTGTACTCAATACTGTGACCAATAAAGGAAAAAATACCAAACGCCTTCTTCACTATCCTATCTACCTGCGGCTCCACTTTCAAGGAGCTATGAACCGACACTCCAAGGTCTTCTTGTTCAGCGTGGTATAATAGGGCAAAATCAGAATGATTTCATCACAGAAGGTCATGCTTGATAAATAGAACAAAGAACATAGAAGGTGCAGCAAAGTATATGCTCTTTGCCCCACGATGTTGTGCCAACGATTAATCCTAATCCAAAATAAAACAACCTAACATGCGCCCCCTTCATTTCACTGTTGTCCATATGCATGCCCAGTTGTCGATGAAATGTCCGGAGTGACTCTTCTACCACCAATACTGCTGGTAACGCATTCCATGTGCTCACAATTTCCTGCGTAAATAACCTACCTCTAAATTATTCTCTTTACGTTCTTTCTCACACCTCAAAATTATGACCACTCGTTGCAGTCAATCCTGCCCTGGGGAATAGGCTCTGCCTATCGTTTCTATCCATGTCTCTCATTACCTTGTGCACCAAGATCAGGTCATCTCTCTTACTCCTTCTGTCCAGAGAATGTTCAGTGCTCAGTTAACCTTCACTCGTAAGGCAATCCCTCCAGTCTAGGCAGCATCCTGGTAAACCTTCTTTGTACCCTCTCCAAAGCCTCCACATCATTCTTATAATAGGGAGACCGAAACTGGACACAATATTCCAAGTGTGGTCTCACCAGGGTGTTGTAGTGGTGCAGCAAAACCTCGAAGATCTTAATCTTGACACGTGTATGAATGAAAGCCAAAACACCATACCCTTTCTTAACAACCTTATCCACTTGTGTGGTAACTTTGAGGGATCTATGCACTTGAACACCAACGTCCCGCTATTCCTCCATATTGCCAAGAATGCTGTCTTAATTCCTATTTATGCGTTCAAGTTCGAACTTTCAAAATACGTCACTTCACCATTATTCATGTTGAACTCCATTTACCATTTCTGAGCGCAGCTCTGCATTCTGCCAATGTCGCGCTGCAGCTTGCATTATTTCTCAATACTATGAATGGCAACTGCAGCCTTTTTGTCATCGGCATACTTGAAAGCAGATGATCAAGAACAGAGCACTGCGGAACGCCACTCACCACTGACCTCCAGGCTGAATACTTTCCATCTCTAATCACTCTCTGCCTTCTGTCAGCCAATGAAGTCTGAATCCAGACAGCCAAATCTCCCTGCATCCCATACCTCCTCACATTATTCGTAAGTCTATCGTGAGGACCCTGACCAAATGCCATGCTGAAATCTATGCACAGCATATCCGCTGCTCGACCTTCACGAACCCGATCTCGTCACCTCCTCAATGAACTCAGCAATATTTGCGAGGCAAGGCCTGCCCTTCACAAAGGCATGCTATATCCTTTAATCACGTTCTGCCTTTCCAAATACTCATAAATACCATCCCTCAGAATTCATTGCAATAAACCTTGCTGACACATACTTAAGACTGAGAAGTCTGCAATGCCTCGGGATTTCACGACTCTCCTGCTTGAAAAGAGGAACTGCATTCACCTCCCTCCAATCCACTGGTATGAATCCCAAAGGAAAAGAAACAAAGAAATTTTCTAGCGGCTTAGCAACTTCCTTTCTCGCTTCTCACACGACTTTGGATTAATCTGGGGACTTATCAATTTTAATGTTTGCCAAAATTTCCTGCACATAAACCTCCTCAATCACGTTCTGTTGAAGCCTGCTTCCCCACTCCTAAAAGTTCTTATACACTGAAAGGTCCCTTTCCTGAGTGAAAACCGAAGGAAACAAGCGATTCGGGGTTCTTCCTTTCTGATCAAACTCCATGCACAAGTTCCCTATGCAATCCCTGATCGACCCTAACTGCTCATGCACAATGAAGAAAGCTGAAAACAATACTCCAAGTGCGGACTCAGCAACGTCATGTGAAACAATGACATAACTCTGCGACTTTGATATGCAATGCCCTGAACGATGAAGATCAGTGTACCAAAAGCTTTCTTCACTGCCCTGTCTGCCTTTGACTCCACTTTAAGTGAACCATTCACTTGAACTGCAAGGTATCTCTGTTCCACTCCACCTGCTCAGGCCCTACCATTCACCTTGAGATCTCTCCCTTGATATGACTTTACAAAATGCAAGATCTCATACTTATCTGCATTAAATTCCATTTGCTATTTATCGGCTCTCTTCACCAGCTGGTCAAGGGCCTGGTGAACGTCCTGATAACGTTCCTCATTTTCCACGATATCACCTATTTTATTGTCATCAGCAAAATTGCAAATTGTGCCTTGTTACATTCTCAAAACAAAATCTGTGTTGCAGTTCACAAATAGTAATGGGCACAGCACGGTCCCACGAGGCACTCCACTATTCACAGGCCGCTAGTCCCACAAACATCTCCTCAAACCTACCCTCTGCTGCCTACCATCAAGCCAATTGTGCGTGCAATTTACTAACTCCCCCTGGATTCCATACAATCGAACCTTTCAGAGCAACCTATCCCATGTAACCCTTATCAAAGGTCTTTCTGATGTCTATAGAGAATACGTATACCTCCATGCACTCACCAAGATTCCTGATCACTCCATCGGAGACGTGCTGACTACTCCTTATCAAACTCTGTCTTTCTAAATGCATGTGTGTCTTATCTCCCAAAATCTTCTCACGTAAGTTACTACCTCAGATGTTTGGCTAACTGGTATTTAGTTGTCTGATCTTCTTTAAAGCCTTTCTTGAATAAGCATCCAAACGTCACCACGTTCCACACTTCGGGAACCTCATCCATTGCTAACGTGGTTGCAAAAATATCAGCCAATATCCCCGCAATTTCTCTCTATCCTCTGCAGTGTTCTTGGAGATATCTGGTCAGGACCAGGAAATTTATAGAAATCCTGCAGTCTGAGAAACGCATCTATTTCTTTCAGGTGCAAGCAAGAAAAGGACAGCGTTATAATAATATTTAACATAACAAATTAAAGATTAACTTAATCATTGGAAGTGACTTGAGAAGAATTTCATTTATTGTGGAAACATAAGAACTCTCAGGAATTTACGACGCAGAAAAGTAGTGTTTTGAAACTGATAAGTAAAACAAAAAGAGATCATGTATGCGCAGAAATATGCGGGATTGCACGACGTTTCAGTGTTTAGCACTGTTCCCTCCCAGCACCAGGGAAACGGGTTCGATTATAGCCACAAGCGACTGTCTGTGTGCAGTTTTCACATTAACCCGTGGCTCCAAGGGTCTCCTCTGGATGCTCTGGTTTCCTCCTACACTCCAAAGATGTGAAGATTAGGTGAATTGGCAATGCAAAATTGCTCACAGTTTTAAGGTATCTTTAGGTTTAGTGAATTAGCCTGGGGAAAATGTGGAGTAATAGGGTAATGGATCTGGGTGTAATGCACTTTGGACAGTCCGTGTAGACTTGCTGGGCTGAAGACCTGTTGTCATACTGTAGCGATTCTATGATTTTGTCAAAGAGGAAGAGAAAAACTGCACAAATTTACATTCTATATTTCAAAGAAAACAAAATAAAAACAAGGTCAAGTGTGGAAATTCGTAATCGGGATAGGAAAATTTATAGTGAAGAACAAAGAAATGGCTGTGAAAATAAACAGTTACTTTGCATCGGTCTCCATGGAGAAAGGTCCAGGAAAAAACGCCCAGAAATACTAAGTGATCATATAGGGCTTGTGGAACGAAAGACATGGAGTCAGTTCGTCTCAGTGACAAGGTAATACTTGAAAATATAGCTGATTGTGCATTGTTAAGTCGGACAAACTATCAGAATGTCAGAAATAAGTCAACAATAGAAGTACTAATTACGTGCTTCATTTTCCTGTATATCCACAGAGGTATGACGCCACTGCAGATAACCGAAAGTTTGTAAACATAATCAAAGCGTTTTAGATGACTGGAAGGGATCCAACCATCTACAAAGGGAAGATGAGACAGTGGGGAGGACTGCAGACCAATTGACTTGATATCCGTAGGGACATTGTTGGAATCTATTATATAGGATGTATGACTGAATATTTAAAAATTAATAGTAACATTGGAGAGAACCGATATGCATTTCCCATCGAGAAGTCATGCTTGATATACTTCGGAATTGTTTGAAGTTGTTTCTTGCAGCAAAAAACATTGGGGAACAAGTGGAATTGGGAAATATAGATTTTCTGAGGTTTTTTAAATAGGTTTGTCAATGAGTTTGTAAATAAAATTAATGTGAGGAGTACTTGGAGCAATATATTTAAGTGTAAAGTTAAATTTACGTTTGACTTCAATTCAGGGAGTCACACTACAGACGTGAAGACAAGGTCAAGCAGTTTCACAGCGTGTTAGTAAGACTGTACCTAAGGTATTGCGTGCAGTTTTAGTGAAAAAGATTATACTGACCACTGAGAATGTGCAAAGACATTCTCCAGATTCGTACCTCAGATGGCGAGATTACCTGATGAGGAAACTCGGACTGTGTTCTCTCGAGTTCCAAAGAATGGGAGGTGGAGCCCAGTGAAACGTGGAAAATACACAGAACACGTGTTAAGGTGGAAATGAGCAGAAGGTTTCTCTGGCGGTCAAATCCACATTCAAGACAAATTATGGCAGGATAAGCGTAAGTTCATTTAAACCTGAATAAGGAGGGAATTCTTCACTCAGATAGGACTGATTAACACAGGGGCATGGAAACTTGCTGTCAGGCAAGATGAGGGAGAATCCCAAAGTAATCTTCAAGTGGATCACGCCAACAGAATTAAAAGGGAACAGGGAAGACACATTCGTGACTTGCAAAGTGTCATCCTAATCAACTTAGTTGTAGAAGACCGAGGGTGTTGGTAGGAGGCTGTTTGTGCGACTGGAGGCCATATGGTGTACATCGCGATCAGTGTGGGGTCCCTTTTTATTTGTGATTTGAAAGTGCCAGTGTTGCACGAGAGTTGACAAAGTGAAAAATCACTGAACATCAGGTTATAGTCCAACAGGTTTATTCAGTGTCACGAGCTTTCAAAACACAAACCACCTGATAAAGACACAGTGCTTCAAAAGCTAATGACTGAATAAAACTGTTGGACTGTAACCTGGTGTTGTGTGGCTTTAAAACTTGTCATTTGTTGTATTTACAAATGAAACAGATGAAGGTGAAGGGAGGTGGGGAGAGTGTGAGAAGTAAGTTTGCAGTTGGAACAATGATTGGATAGGTGGTTGGCAGTGAGGGGGAAGGTCTTCTGTCCGGGAAGATGCAGGTGAAAACGTCAGATAGGGAGATGGATGACAGATGAAATATTACAGTGATAAGGAAGAGGTAATGTACTTTGGAAGAAGGAAACAAACAATGGAGTAGTCAATGAATGTCCGCACACTTGGAAGCTCAGGTGGTGCTTCCCACAGATCCCTGAATCCGATACTCAGGTGAATACACAAGCTGATGAAGCTTAAGAGGACCGTTATTATAGCCCTTATTCATCAGTGTATAGGTTATAAGAGCTATGCAGAACTTCGATTAAGCCAAGATGGAGTACCATGTGCAGTTCTGTTACCCACATTACTGGAAGGATGTGATTGCACTGGAAAGGGTACAGAGGAGATTCACCAGGATGTTCCCCGGGATGGAGCATATCAGCTGTGGAGAGAGGCTGCATTAGCTCGGCTTGTTTACTTTGGAGCAGAGAAGGCTGACGATGATGTGATTCAGAAGGATAGATTACTAGGAGTATAGACAGGGTGGATAGACATCAGCTTTTCATTTTAGTAAAAGGGAGAGGGACAAACGAGGGTTGAGGGTTGGTGAGGATTTTAGGATTGCTTTTTACACAGAGGGTGTTGTGGTCTGAAATTCACTGCCTGATAGTGGAGTTGTCACGGAACCTCACAACTATTGAAACGATATTGTCGTGCACATGAAATGCCATAACATTCCTGGCGATGGGCATTGTGTCGGAAATGGGGACGAACGTAGATCGTGCTGTATCTCTGACGGTTCAGAGATTATGCTCTTGTGATTGGATGGTGTGGAAGGAAAATGATTCAGCAGCTTAAGACAGGAACTGATGTGCCTCTGAAGAGTATAATAACAAGTGTTATAAGAGTGAACTTGTAACAGCTTCTCAAAGTATGTCCATGGAAAACTTTTGGGGAGAAAAATTGTGGCTCCCTTCCAGTTTGAATCCAGAAAGTGGAAAATGGAGAATAAGGAAATAGCAGTACTATGAATCAAAGATTACAGTTCTGTCTTCACAGAAGAAAAGTAAACAAAGAAATAAATGTTCCCAGCAATGCTATGAAACTGCAGTCTGTAGAGAAAAAAGGGACTAGCAAGAAATGAGCGTTGAGTGAATTAATAATTGTTTTAAACAAAGTCTTGGGACTGAAAGTAACGTGCATAGACAAATGCAACAGAGATTTATGAAATTGGAATCATTTTTGAGAAAGTGACTTTTAGCAAAATTGTGGAGAAGCAATGAACGCAATACGATTGGATTTTTGGAAAGATTATTGATAAAGCCCCAAGTCTCTTATGCAATTTCGAATCTGACACGACTCGGACTAACATATGGACATGATTTCCGAATGGCAGAGCTGGCAGGAAACAGTAAGTAGGAATAAAACAATTTTTTTTGAGTGGAAGGCTTGGAGTATATAGCACAGATCTGGCTTTTGGCCACAGAAATTCCCGGTACACATCAAACATTTGTTTGAGGAAACAAAATTAAATATTTCCCAGTCTGCCGACAGCACGAATGGACGTCAGATTGTGAGTGGCTGAGTAGGTTGTAAAAATCGCATTGGTGATTGAGGCAAATGGAGTGAATGGGCAAATACGTGGCAGATAAAGAGCAATGTTATACACTTTGGTTGAGATAATACAACGACGGCCTACCAATTGAAAAGGGATTTGTTGGAAAATGTTACACGATAAAGAGAATTATACTTAATTATATTTCCTTCTGCATACACCTCTGAGGTCCATGTACGGCAGTGAGTTCTGAAGCCAGACGTCAATACTGGGAAAGGCATTGGCACGCGGACCAGTGTACATAGACCCACCAAATGGGTTGTTATAAAATTAAAGAGTATCTGGGTCTCTTTGTACAGCAGTCACTGAAAGCAATATTTCAGGAACAGAAAGCAGTTCGGGAGATAAATAATGTGTTAAGCTCAATTTCAAGGGGAATTGAGTACAGGATTAAAGGTGTCTTACTGCAGCTTTACAGGGCCTTGGTGAGACCTCATCTCAAACTTTGTGCATTACGGTGTACAGTTTTGGGTTCGTACCAAATAAAGGTCACAACTGACATTGAGGGATTATACAGAAAGATGTCGATACTGATCTCTGAGATAACAGACTTGTTGTGGGAGCACAGTTTTGGTTGACTGATCCTGTATTCCATGGTGTTTAGGAAATTGAGTGCTGATCTCAAGGAAATATACAAAAAACTCTGAGAGGCGGAGAGAGACTTGAAGTCGGGATGACAATTCCCCTGGCTGGGCTGTCTGAATCAAGGGGCCACAATGCATTGAGATGAGAATAAATTACTGCACTCAGAAATTATGGAACCTGAGGAATTCTCTCCTGTGGAGGTCAAGGCATTGAATATAAAAAAGAATTTCTAGACACGCAAGTAATGGAGAGAGAGCAGGAGAATGCTGTGGCGATCGAGGATTAGCTCTCGTGACAGGTAGTTATCCACAATTGTAGTAGGTGGTGTTCCTGTGGAACACTGCTATTGAAAATAGTACAATATCAATAACGGGACCTCTGGGAAAGACATGATAAGGGGGAAACCACCATAAGTATACTAAGAATTGAAATAGAAATAGTATTTAATGGAACAAAAATGATAGTTCAATTGAAATAAATCTTTAAATCAGATATATTTCAATAAAATGGCAGCGTAAGTGCAACACTTCAACATTACAGTCACTAACTACAGCACTGTAACTTTCACGAATGTCCTCATCAGAATGTGCACGAGAAGAATGACCACGTGGATGATGACGTGGAATTCCAGTTCTCCCCAAGGTTCACCCCTGGTTTGAAATAACGTTCCTTGAATACAGACTGCAATTCCCAGTTTCAAACTCAGTTTCAAGGCTTGCAAAGCTGATTGCATTCCTGTTTTAGCTGAACACACTGAATTTTATTTTTTGTTTTATGCAGAGGATAATGAAGCTGGGTTTTGCCGTTCAGTTGGTCCCAAGAATTGCATCGTGCAACAGTGAAAGGGAGCTCGCATTGTAAAAATAAGATCCACGGTTCACTAATTGTGTTTCAGCCAAATTTTGTTTAATAAACACGTGTTATAGAAAATAGACAATTGTGCAGAAGTAGGCAATTCTGCCTTTAAAGCCAGCACCACCGTTGATAATGATCATAGCTGATCATCCTCAATCAGTATCCTGTACCTGCCGTATCCCCATAACTCTTGATTCCACTATACTTAAGAGCTCTATCACAACTCTTCCTTGAAAATATCCAGAGATTTGGCTTCAACAGCCTTCTGGGGCAGAACATTCCATACACCCACCACTCTCTGGGTGAAGAAGTTTCTCCTCAACTCTGTACTAATTGGCCTACCACTTATTTTTATTGGAGAATGTTAATGGAGGAGCAAATTCGAAGGACCGAAGGGATTAATGCATATTTCCTAGTGGTAATCCGATTAAGGGAGATGTACACTGTGTGGGAAAAGTGTGTTGAGGAGATGTTCGGCTATGAACTAAAATGGGAGAGGTTCAATGTGTTGAATGATCACCTCCTTTCCCAAAATTTCTGTGCATTCTGTGGGAAAGCTGAGTAAATGTTGTCACAATCTCTGAAATGTCAGGACGGAAGTCTCTGCAGGTTTGACAGGACTATGCTTCCAATTCCCTTTCCTAATACCGAGGCTGGGGCTGGTTGTTCTGTCTGGTTTTATCCTTTAAAATCGCGGAGCAGTGTGATACAATTGAGTGTCTTGCATGGCCGTTCAGCGACCATGAAAGAGTTTATCACATGACGTGTGTCTGGAGTCACTTTTACGTCAGACAAGGAAAGCACTTGAGATTTGATTTCTGAAATTATATTGGGGAAACAAATTGGTGTTCACCATCTTCAATGGCGTCAAGGTCAATGTTACTGAGAACACTTTTTAGATCTTGATATTTTGTTAATGTTTTCAACTTCCACCAGCTGCCAGAGAATGAGTATGTTCTGGATTGGAAATCCAATGACATTTCCACCACCCATCTCCACATTAATACCCAACGGAAACCAGACAGAGTAGGTTATTGCTGTGCTGTTTGACAGCTCTGTTATAAAAGAACATCCACCAATTTGAAGATCATGATGGTATTGATGGGGTGGTAATTGTTTACTTTCTAATTATTCTCCTCTGAGGGGACTGGACATTGTTGAACAATTATGCACATTGTCAGCAATCTGTCAGAGAGGGAGCTCGAATGAAAAATCTTCCCCAGAGGCACGGCCGGCTGTGCAGCACATCTCTTCAGTGCTATTGCAAGAATGATATCAGGGCACATTTCCTTTGACGTGTCTATTGTGTCAACATTTTCTTCATGTCACGTGCAGCAAACCAAATTCTTTGAAGACTGTCAGCTGTGCTTCTGTGGATATCATGACGAGAGTGACCTAGATCATCCACTCAACACTTCTGATTGAGGATGGTGCAAGTACTACATTCTTGTCTTTGACGCTGATATACAGGGCGGTTACTTTCTTAATGATGGGGATATTTGTGGAGCACTCTCCTCCAGTGATTTGTTTAACTGCACATCGCAGTTAATGTGGCTGGACTGCAGAGCTTTGATCTGATCTGTTCTTTCCAGTGCTGTTGTTTAACAGGTTGTCGTCAAGTTTAGGTTCACATGGTTCTGATCCTGACATGTTTACCCACACTCGTCACTGAATCATAGATCGTCTAAATGGTAATTTTCGACTGAGGGAATATCCAGGAAATAAAGAGTTATGGATTTTGGTTGAATGCAGTTCTACTTGTACCGCTGCTGTGGTCTACAGCACTACATGATTGCGCACTCTCAAGCTGCAATGCCTGAAATTCAATTCTGCTGTCTATCCCAAATCACATCAAGACCCATTCGCTCATGAGCCCTGCACACGGGGATCAACTCTGGTTCTGAATATGGTAACACTTCCATTTGAGTATTTTCATTCTCCCTGGTGTCGCGCCTCAAATCCGACACATCCCTCAAAATCATTTAACTGATAATTATTCAACTGTTTTCCTCTCCTGTACTTCATTCTTTTGTGTTAGATTTTAATGTGCTTCCCTGTGGTTCCCTCTCTGACGATGATTACGAGGTCTGTAATGTCAGTGATGCCAGCTTTATGTGGTTTCAGAATTAATGAATTTATCCATTTTGTGTTATCGTTCATTTCCCGGTATGTGGTGCTCCATGTTGGACACAGCGTTTGAGCACATTTGACACACGTATTTTAAACTTTTTCAAAAACACCAGTGCTGATGAAACTAAGCAGGAATGGCACGATCTGCGCAATGAAAGAACAGTTAATCTCTCAGGTTCGGTAACTCTTCTTCAAAGCATCTAGTTGTTGTTTTTGTTTCAAAATTCCAGTATCTACATTTCTTGGTTTTGTTGAAAATTTATCCTGCTCATTCTGAAAAAACTCAACAGATCTGATCTCATCTTCGAAGACAGAGAAACAGAGTTATCATTTCAATTCCTGCCTGATTATTCTTCAGAACTGGAAAGGATTGGAAAAGTGGCTTTTTAATTCCTTCACAGCAGTGGAGGAGTGGTGACAGGAAACAGGGTGTGTGGAGGTACAGCATAAAAGACAAACGGTTTTTTAAATGTGTGTGAAAGAGAAATAGATTTAAAATAGAAAAATTGAGGTTTGAATTTGTGCAATTGATTCTCTCCTTTGAGTGCAATTAAACAAAACACGATCATAGGGATCCCAGGAGGGTGATTGCATGAAAAATTGAGAACAGCCATAATGGGATCAGGCTGTGAAGTGATTGAAATTAATATTAAATCCTAGAGATTGGAACGTACCAACGTGTAAAGTCAGGCGTTACTCGAAGTTGGGTTGTGTATCACTGGAACATTGCAGCAGCCCAGGACCGAAATATTAGCATGAGAGGAAAGTAGGTTATTGAAATAGGAAGCAGTGAGAAGGTCAGTGTTGTTCCTACAGACAGAGCGAAATATTCCGCAGTGTCATGTTTTTTGGTCTTCGCAATGTTAAGGAGACTACATCGTGAGCAGCAACAGCAGGAGACTGGATTGAAAGAGTGCAGGTCAAATGCTGCATCATGTGGAAGGTGTATGCTGGGTTGCTAAGAAATGGCTAATGAGTGAGCGATCTTTTCAAAAACCTGGCGTTATTTCTTCTTCGAGGTAGACTACATTGTAGCACATTGGGACCACTGGACCAACAACTTCAGTCAAACTTTGTTGACAGTTTTTTTAGACTATTTAGTCACACACCATTTCTCATATCGTAACAACAAGGTTGAGGTAGCAATCTGTTTGTCACATGTGCTTCTGACCACGTCGAACCGATTTCATTTGAGTCAACCACATATTTGCAAGTCTGTTGTTTGCAATAGCTTTGTGTCATTTTAACTCTTGTTATGCTGTAGATTAACCATACAATTTTCAATAATCTCGATAACTTCCTTTTTTTTTATTCTTTATTTTGATATTGAGAAACCCAAGGATTCACTACGCTTTCTTACTAAACAAAAAACAGCTTGCCGAGCCACTGGCGATTTCCTGCATTCTGTGTCCCTCTCTCCTTAACCTGGAAGGTTTTATTTGCTAGTCCGCTGGGATCGTCCCTGACTGCAGTGATTCCTAAACGACTCCACAATGATCACCAGCAACACCTCCACAAACTCCTCAGCTACCTCCTTAGAACAATGGGGTGCAGTCCATCATGTTGCGTGATTTGTCCGCATTCAGAAATATCAACATCCCCCGCAACTCCCTCTTAGTGATGGTCACTACAAGCACCTCCGCCCACTGACTCTCTTGAAGTTCTGGCAAGCTGCGGGTGTCTTCCACTTTGAAGACTGATGCAAATTGTCTGTTCAATGCCACTGCCATTTCATTGTTACCCATAACGCTTTAGGTCTCATTTTCCAGCAGTCTGACGTTTGCCCTTCTCTCTATATATCTTAAACAAAACCCTTGCAATCGCCTGTCATATTATTAACAAGCTTCCTTATCGCCGTATGTTATCTTATCTACCGTATTGCTTTTATTAGTAACCCTCCACTGGTATTTAAAGGGCTCTTTTTCCGATGGTCTCCCAGTAACCTTTCCCAACATTGTGTGCTTTCTCTTTTGATTTTATGCTGTCCTTGACATCCCTAATCACTCATGGCTGCATTATCCTTCCAAGTATGTTTCTTCTTCTTTGGGATGAATTTCTGATGTTCATCTGAATCATCCCCAAAAACTCCTGCCATTGCTGCTCCATGGTCTTCCCTGCTCGGCTCCCCTTCCAATTAACTCTGGCCAGCTTCTCCCTCACAAATTTATAGTTCAATTACTCAATTCTAATCAGAGTACGTCAAGAAGAGATCAATAGATATAAACTGAAAGAAGGAAGACTGAGAAATGGGTCACGAGATTGATTGGAGGGTGTATTATCCAGATGCAAATAGAGAAATGGTGAGGATATCGATGAAGAGATGTCCAAAACGCGAAAACTAGATGAATGGCAGAATTAGATGCACTTCCGTTTTGTTTACCCAATTTCTGTTTGCTATGGTCTTTGTACAGTGCAGGTACAACAGAGTAATATGTTCAAATGCTGCATCTGACGCCAGAAATTTTCTCTCCAATAATATGACAGACACTGGCTGTTGACTGAACCCAGCAGGACAATATGTTTGTTTGCCGGTGGAAAGGCAGTTATCTAAATTACGTTGGGACACCAGAAACAGGAATTTACAACATTCATCCTGACAAGAACGAGAGACTAGAGTTGGGAATCCCAGAAAGAGAGAAACGCTGAGAGAGTGGGAACATGACACCTCAGATGAGGATCAAGTTTTTTTGTTGTTTTAGAAATTTTATACAACGTATACATCACATTACATTAACTGTGTCTCCGTTGTTCATTCTGAACAATCTTAACTTACTGCACGTCCAATGATTAACTACTGTATGTGAAATCATTCTTCCCCCATTTCAAATTGTCCTGTTTTGTTTTCATTTTCACTTGCTATTCCTTCTTCAAAATGCATTCTCTTTATTTCTTTTCATTTTATTTTATTCCATTTGTCAATAAAATATTGGTAACTGGGAGACTAACACTTTACTCCTCTCCAGTTTCCACACCGACTGTCTCCTAGTCCTTTCTGTTTCCTAACCAATGACACAGAAATGCTGTCTCTGACCCTTTAATCCCAATAAAAAAATGCAATTGTAAACACAGCATTTAATTTCGGGCTAAGGCGAACAATCTGGGAAAGGAGAGCCGAGAATACTGTGCAATAAGATGTTTGCATGTTTAGAAACGAATTAATGAAGTGCATAGTGTTAAAGATAAAGTGTTGCTTTATTAGAGTAGTGAGAGGAATCTCCAAATAAATCTGTATTTCTTATGTTTAGGGCAGTTGACTCCAGAGGCAGTATTTAGACTGATATTTGTTGACGTGATGGAATCTTAATTTTTGTAACAACTTCTCGATTTGCTCTTAATTGAGTGGTTACATAAAACATTGTATGTGCATACTATAGCAGAGTCACAAAGCAGGTGAAGACAAAGCATTCGCCTTTCTCTATTACATCTAACATTGTTGGTATAATCGGAGATAGTCGGTAAGACCAAGAGCAGGCGATGTCAGTACCCCACCCAGACCAGCTGTTGTTGTTACAATAAATGTGTTGCAGTGATGGGGTTAAGTGGAGATTCTGTTCAGTGACTGTGACTGACATCAGTCTCCATGGAATCCAACTGAGTCACTGGAGGCTTTCCCTCTTCTACTAATAAGAGACGTTTTAAAATTATATCAGCGAGAGCATCATCCTCAACACGATTGGAATCAACAGCTCAGGAAAGTGGAAGAGATCAAAATCTGAAAGTAATAGACTGGAATGTTCCAACATGAATCAGAATATAAGAAGAATAGACTGGAAGGTTCCAACAATCGATCAGAATCTGAGAACATTAGACTGGAATGTTCCCGCATTGGATCAGAATCTGAGATCATTGCATTGGAATATTACAAAAATGTACAGGAGTTTATATAGTTGTCTTTTCTGGCTTCCACAGGATTGGATATGGTTAAAATGGCGGATACAATGTGCACTGATAATTATTCAGGCAGGTTACTTTCCCATCCTCGCTATAATTGGTGTTCCTGGTAAGTCTATCTCAGCTCATTTATTAATTCTGTCATTGATTCTGAACGCCGTCGCTCCTTCTGTTGTGTATATTTAGCAAAGATGTAAAGTATTGTTTTCGCTTTCAATCACATACTCCATTCCCATTTCATGAATTTCGTTCTCTTCACTTACAAACATCTGACGAGGAACAAAATGTTAATATCAAAGACTTCCACATTTTGCCCGAAGCTGATCTATATCTCAATAATCCCTCTATCACCAAATCTGTCCACGACCAAATCCTCAATATCACCAGTCGTCATTTCTGCCTCAGTGCATTTTCTGAATAAACCAACACCGAAACCTTTTCGGTTGCAGTTCTCCTCTGGACTCCAGTTACAGATATTTTGATCAAGAACTGATTCCTCTCTCGAAATGGACCTATACCAGGTACAAAGTGTAAACTCAGTTTGATTCTAAACTGTTGTTGCCACATCTTTATATCACCACTTTCAGCATAGCCTGTAACCTAACACGAAGGAGAGCGCAGTGCTCTCAGTCCGTGAAGTCACAGTTTCATTGAACTATTTTGGAATTTAGAACTTTCCGAGCAGGATTGGGTCCCATGTCAAACATCTCCCAAGTGCAGTGCTTCGACGTTTTTACTGAGGGACGGAGGCCATCTCTGCCCCCACTGACGGGAAAACATGAGTTCTGTCCCCACAGTGAAATATACAGAAAATCATCCAGAAATATTCCAGGTCACAGTGACTGTTAAAATTGAGATTCTATGGGAGATTAGAATTAATAAAGTGAAGTTACCCAAAAAGAAAGTCATTGAACTGAAGATTCTGAAGTTGTTGCATCAGACCAGCCCCAATCCCAGTGTATTCAAGGAGGTGGCAATAGAGCTAGTGAAAGTGTTATAGAATTGTTCAGCACAGAAACAGATTCTTCATTGTAACCAATCCATGGCTAACACAATCCCAAATTAATCTAGTCCCACTTGCCGACACTTGGGACACATCTCACCAAACCTTTCCTATTCATGTATTTTAAATGTTGTAACGACAAGAAATAAGTATTGAATATCCTTCAGATCTGTTTATGCGAAGAAATCTGCTTCCTGATGTCTGGAAAGTAGCTTTTGTAACCCCAAATGTTGAAAGCGGGAGGGAGAGGGAACACAAATGAATCTAAATAATGGTCAATTTGATGTATGCGCTGAGGAAAATATTGGGACTTTTTTTATAAGAAACGTGATAAATGGAGGCATGGGGAATCATAATGTGACTATGTTGAGTCACCTTAGCTTCAGGAAAGGAAAAACATCATTGAAAAACCTGTGGTGTTTGTGTCAGTTGAGATGTCCACAAATGAGCACCCAGTGGCACAAGTCGATTTGCATTAGCAGTATTCTTTCGATGTCGTCATTGGCAAGTGAGTGTAAGTTCATGAGTAAGGTGGGATATATTACGTGGTTTTGGAATTCTTTAGTGGAGATTATACAGAGGTCAGCGCCCATTCCTGCACTGAAGGCCGTTACTCACGGGATATCACACGGATCAGTATTTAGACCACAGCAATTTGCAAGGTAGGCACATGATTTGGATGAAGGTAACGAATAGCATAGATCTCATTTTACATTGATTAAATTGTGCGAGGTTGGAAAATGTCGTAGTCTTCAAGGACCTGCATGTCCTTGATCAAGAGTCACCAAAAAATACATCCAGGAGTCTTAAAGTCATAGAGTCTGACAGCACGCCAAGTAATCCACACTGACCAGTTACAAAGCCAAAAGTATATCTGGATACTTTGAGACAGGACGTGTTTTGCTGAATATAAAGTACAGCCACAGCTGCCAGTTAATGGTCAGAGACTTCCAAATGTAGCAACGTTCTGCTAAACAGATACCTGAGTTTTGGTTGTTGACTCGTCAACAATTCGAAATTTACCAATTCGTTTTAATGATGCACAGGATACCAGAAGCCGCTGGAAGCTGAACTTCATTGTGTTGACACATGGAACCAATCACGTTATCAGAATGAAATGTGTCATGGAAGTATATAAAACCGTAATTTTGAAAATTAGAGGAATATTTACAGCCATCGAACAGCCGAGGTACTGTTGTATGGGTCGGGGAGCAAACTGGTCATCTAACATTTTGATCTCAAATAAATTTCAAAAAAAAGCTCCCGATGAAAGATACTTCTTCATATAAAACCTACTTGCAGGAAACAAACGATGACCTCGGGAGGTCCGCAGCTAGGAAATTGTAGACAGCGGATCAGACAGAGACTGTGTGCTCATGAGATTAAGTGAGTGCAAATTTTCATATGTGGATTATCGGAACATCATTTTTTTAACACTTGGATTAAGATAGCAAGCATTAAGAAAAGGGAGTCTGAATTTGTGAAGAGTTGTTGTTTATTGCTTACTATTAGAGATCAGATTTTTTTAGATACTGGAATTTAGGAGGTCTCTGTCACGCACGTTTTAACAGATTACGAGGCGTGGTGAGCTTTTTGGGAGTTTTGCTTAATTTACAGAGGGGTTCGACATCGACTTAATAATAGTTTGGGGGCGTGCCGTTCGGGGTTTGGACAGATGCAAACGGATTAGCGGCATAAATGGTCCTCGCGGATTCTAACATTTGGCGATTGGGTTCTTGGATCTTTATATAAAATGTAGGTGAGAATATGTGTTTAACTGTGATTTATTGTGGTTGGTTCAATTAAAACCAAGATAAATTGTTCTTAACATTGCTAAAGACGTTCTGGGGTTTGAAAGTGATTTCAAAATTTGCCAAGAAAGTTTAGAAAGTCAGAAGAAGGGCATTCTTTTAGAACTACCAAATATGTTAGAATTGTGTTTAACCAGGGACAAAAGGAAATCAGAAATTGTGATGGAGTTTTTCAAAAACTGAGGTGAATGAGATAATCAGACAAGTTCAGTGGAGTCAGATAAAAATAAATTGCAAATGTGACAACTGAAGTTAGAAGTTAAAGAAAGACACAGAAAGAGAGAGAGGGAGAGAGACCGGAAAAAGAAAGAGAGAATTTGAACTTCTGACGTTGCAAATAATTCAGTAAAGTCATGTTAACAGGACGGAGATGAAGGGAGACAGCAGTGATATGTGCAGATATGTTAACACTTTGCCATATATCGAGGACAAAATTTCGAACGCTTTTTATTTCATTTGAAGTATTGGCTAGGCAGCTGGAGTTGCCAGTTACTTCTGGGTAACGTTAGTACAAATTAAGCTAGTAGGTAGAGCTCGTCAGGTATGCGCAGTGTTGCCAGATGAGGGATCAAGAGATTATGCAGATGTGGAACAGACTATTTTGAGTGCTTTCAATTGGTACCAGAAGCAACAGATAGCGGCTCCGAAATATAAAGATGGAACCAGGTCAGACTTAAGTTGATTTCCATGACCTAAACATATTAAGTTTGATAGATGGTCGTGGGCTTTTAAAAGAGACAAGTCGTATGAGGCGATAAAAGACATTATTCTGCTGATAGAGTTTAAACGGTCTCTTTGAGATATGATAAGAATTCATGTGAATGAACGGAAAGTTGATGAAGTGAGGAGAGTTGCAGAGATGGCAGGTAAAAATGCATTTGTGAAATTTAGCTTCAGGCAAGATTTTCCTCTCGTGAGGGACAGAAATTGAGAGTAGGGGGATCTTACGCAACAAAAACAAAGTGTACAGCACACTAGTAATGTTTTACCAAACGTTAAAATGGAGCCCAAGTGGGTTCAAAGGAGGTGCAAGCCCACAGGTATTTTCACTACATATGAACTGAGCTCATAAAATTACAGAGTCAGTGGTTTAAGATGAAGACTGGGAAAAGGTGTTTTTACAGCCGTAATTTGTGACAGACAAAGTAATTGAAGAAAGGCACTGTTGGAAAAGAGACTCAGCCAGTGGCATTAGGGCAAGCAGTAAAGGAAACCACAAGAAAAATCGAAGAGCTGCAGTAAAGTGCACTGCCTGGGCAGGGGTTTGATATGGCGTTAGTGCATGATCTCAATATAGAATTTGTCACTTTATGTCAAGTATATTCAGAAAGAGGAGAGGGAGAAAGTCAACAAGTTACAGTTTTGCGAGATATGAGATTTGCTCAGTCTCGAGTCGTCGACAATTGTGGCTCTCGAAAAGCACAACAGATCAGACAGAAACCAAAGAGAAGGTCAATCGACATATCAGCCATAAGCCCTTCATCTGCAATGTGATTGGGGGGACAAGTGTCGGAAAGATAAATAGAAGGGAAAGAAGTTGTGCTGGTACAAAAGGCACTGGGAAGGTGACAGGATGATGAAAGTGGGAGCGATAGTGATCGGTCTGAGGGGAGGTTGCAGTGGATAGGTGGGAAGGAAGATCGACAGTTCGGACATATCAAGAGGGCTGTGCTAATTTGGAGAATTGGATCTGGAATGAAGTGAATTTGCCTGACTCTCTGATTTTCTGTGACTCTCTGTGATTATCTGACACTCTCTGAGACACTCATAGAGCCATTGTACCAGGCTCCACCACTTCATCTAGCAGGTCACTCCATACACGTACCACCCTCTGAGTGAAAAGGTTGCCTCCTAGATCACTTTTGTATCTTTGAAATCTCACCCTAAACCTATGCCCTCTAGTTCAGGACTCCCCCACCGACAGGGAAAAGACTTTGTCTAAATACCCTATAAATGCCCCTAATGTTTTTCTAAACCTCTGTAAGGTCACATCACAACCTCTGACGCTCCAGGGAAAACAGGCCGATCCTATTCAACCTTTCCCTGTTGCTCAAAACCTCCAACCCTGGCCACATAATTATAAATCGTTTCCGAGCTCTTTCAGGGTTCACAACATGTTTTCAATAGAAAGGAGACCACAATTGCACGCAATATTCCAACAGTTGTCTAACCAATGTCCTGTACAGCTACAACACTACCTCCCAACTCCTGCGCTAAATGCTCTGATCAAGAATGGACAGCAGGCCAAAAGCCGTCTTCACTATCCAAACTAACTGCGACACCACTTTCAAGGAGCTGTGAACCTGCACTTTAAAGTCTCTTTGCTCAGTAACACTTCCTACGACCTTAAGATTAAGTGTATAATTCCTGGTAAGATCTACTTTTCCAAAATGCAACACATCCTATTAAGCTACATTAAGCTCAATCTGCCACTTCTCAACCATTGGCCCATCTGATCAATATCCCGTTTTAATCTCAGGTAACCTTCTTCGCTGTCCACTACACCTCCACTTTTGTTGTCATGAGCAAAATACCAAATATACCTCTTATGCTCACATCCAAATCATTTATATAAATGTTGAAAAGGAGTGGGCCCAGCACCATTGCTTGTGGCATTCCACTGGCCACAGGCCTCCAGTGTGAAATACAACCCTCCAACACCACACACTGTTTTCTTCCATTCAGCCAGTTTTGCATCCAAATGGTGGGGCAGGGGAGATCTGAAAACTGGTGAAGTCGATGTTGATCCTGTGTGGTTGGAGGGTCCCAAATGTTCCAACACCTACCGGATTCATCCTCTCCTCCAAACTATCAGCATCACCCCCCCACCTGAATCTACCTATCGCCTTCCGAGCTATCTTCCGCTCAGCTCCCCCGCCACCCTCTTACTCATCTCTCCACTCTTTTCTCCAACCCCCCTTTCGTGAAGAAGAGCTTGCACCTGAAACGTCGACTCTCTTGCTCCTCGGATGCTGCCTGAACTTTTGTGCTTTTCAATGCCACACTCTATTCTCCAGAATCTGAAGTCCTCACTTTCTCTCACCTTCTAATCGTAAGAGATGTAAATATTTGCATTATTTCTGACATGTTACCCAAGTCGGTGATAATTTGTGGAATAAGGGACCGAAATTAAGGATTCTCCTGTGTAAAGCAGTTTGGACAGCCAAATCAAGATTATGAGAGTGATTGACGAGTGGCAGTTCCAGAAATACAGTTTGTTCTTGGGAACGACTTAATACGTTCCAAGGTGTGTGTGACAACACTTGTGGTGGAGAAACCAAAGGAAGACCATTCAACAGAGAAGTTGAAAGAAAAATCTCCTCGAATTTTTCGAGACTGTGTAGTAACAAACTCCCAATCTCATATATTACAACAAGAAGCAAAAACTGAAGAAAAAGACGAAAGACTTGATGTTCATATAGCTGACACCCTGTTTTATGTAACGGTCCAGGAAAGGAATAAAAATATATTTTCGAGCGTCATTAACTTAAAGATATTATCCTTAGATGAAAATAGAGACCACAGCAGGTTCATGCAGATGGGAAATTGGAAATGCGCCAGACTATGACCCTGTAGCACATAGACAGGATCTGTTACGAGGAGCACATAAACTTCCTGTAGGAGGTCAATGAGGTGCACGGAAGACTCAGGCTAGAGTAAAAAAGCATATCTCGTGATCTAATATGCAGTAATAAAACGAGCAACTTTATTGCCGACTCTTAAATTTAAAGAACATTCCACTCAGTTTATGGTTAATTGTGTAGGTCTCCTTCTTAAAAGAGTGTGCGAACAAATATTTGCTAACCATAGATTTCCAGACGCAATTCTATTGCCGAGTGTTAAGGCAGAAAGGGTGGTGGAGGATTTGGTAGCTTTCTTTACTCAGTATTGGCGACCAGGAGAGATTGAATCAGACCAAGAGTCTCATTTTATACCTCGGTTGTTTAGGGAAATCATGGATGGCTTCGGCATACAGCACGTTAAATCAAGTGTTTACCATCCTGAATCTCAGGGCTCCTTGGAAAGTTGGCATGAGACAGTGAAGACCATATGAAAAACGTACTGTCATGATTGTCCGAATGATTGCGATAAAGGTGTCCCATTTATATTGTTTGCCATTAGAGATGCCCCAAATGAGTCGACTCAGTTTAATCTCTTTGAGTTAATATTCGGACATGAAGTGAGAGGTCTTTTCAAATTAGTAAAAGAGAAATTGACAGAACCGAAATCGGAGGTCTCACACTTGGGTTATGTGTGTGAGGTGAGGGAGAGATTACATAGGCGAGGTGAGTTAGCTAACCAGCACCTGAAGAGGGCACAGCATAGAGTGAAGCAAGATGCAATGAAAAACTCTGAAATTAGGATGTTTTCACGTCTGGATGACAGATTAGTATTGCTACCAGTAGGAGTAAATCCATTCAAAACTAGATATAGTGGAATCTTCCAAACTGAGAATACATGAGTTTGCTAAATTATCTGGTTAAAATGCCGGATATTAAAAACAATGTTATTCGGAATTTCATGTGAATATGTTGAAACCTTTGTAAAACAGAGACAAGTACAGGTGAAATAGGTGTTACATGCCGCCCCTCAGAAAGAGAAATCAAATCCAGATGTCATGCAGTTTGATGGGTCTCAAAACATTAAAATTACAACAAAGTCTTTGTGGAGTGGCATCGGATAGTGAGCTATCTGTCGCAGGAACAAAGAACGCGGTTGCATATTTGTTGCAGTAGTGTGAGGGCATATGCAGAAAAAAAGGTATGAGGACTAACACTATTGTGCATAAAGTGGAAGTAGGGAATGCTGTTGCGATAAAATAAACACACCTGCAGGCTGAATCCTCTAAAAGCCACAAAGGTCCAGAAGGAATTGCATGTGACTTCCAGCCAAGGCATCATCGAACCGAGTCAGAGCAAGTGGAGTTCGGTCTTTGTATTAGTTGACAAACCTCATGTGACTCAACGATATTGTGTGGACTATCAGAAGGTCAACGTTGTAACAAAATCGGACTGGGATCCAATACCAACATTGGATGACAGCATGCATAAAGTTTGACAAGCCACACACATCACGAAGTTGGAGTTACTGTGTGGTTACAAGTCGGCACCTCTATGAAACAAAAAGGTCCTGCCAAGATCACATGGGACGTATGGCAAAGCTCGTTGAGCGATTAAAAAAAGCAAAAATGGAAATAAACGTAAAGAAAACAGGATTCACGAAAACAGTGGTGACGTCTTCGGACATTACATTCGGCATTGAAGATTGATCGTTTGGAAAACAAAGACGAAGGCCACTAACCATTTTCCACAACCATCCACGAAGAAATAGATGCTTCAATCTTTGGGACTGAGTGAATTCTATCTCACATTTGTTGCCAACGTCAGCAGTGTAGTGACACCACTGATGGATTCACTAAAGAAAAACACAAACGTTTGAAGGACAAAAACATGCCAGGAGGCATCTGAAGCAGTATTAACCACTGCATCATCTTTAACTGTACCAAATATTTAGAAACCCTTCAAATTCGTGACTGATGCTAGCGATATAGTGGTTGGAGATTTTTTTTACAGGGAGATAATGATGGAATTGAATGAATAATTGGTTAGTTGTCATAAACGAAACTAATTATACACCACAAAAAAACTTCATTATTTAAAAAGAATTATTGAGTTTGGTACTGGCTTGACAATACTTTTGTGTTTAGATGACATGCAAATTGTCAGAGACAGTTGTGTTCAATAACGTCAATTCACTCAAGTGTTTCCAACGATGTAAAGACTGAAATGTAAGACTATTTCATTGTAGTCTTATGCTAAAGAATTTTAATTTCAAAAACGTACATATTGCGGCTCGTAAATATGTGATAGCAAATGTGTTATTGCGGATTTAAAGGGAAATGTGTAGATAAACTTTGACTTCTTCCAATGTTATGTATGTGTACAAAATTAATGTGAAAGGTATAACTTTGTTTAATGACCTTTGTATTTCATAGTAATGGGATGAAGAATTAAAAGAAAAATATGGACCCATCTTTTCGTTCTGATGTATTTTCTTTCTTAAGTGGTGAGCTGTTATGAAGTTGAAGAAATGTCTGGTCATTTTAAGATGGAAAGTGCATTGCTGAATTTAAAGTACAGGTACAGCTGCCAGCGGGCGGCATGGTGGCTCAGTGGTTAGCACTCCTGCCTCACCGCACCAGGGTCCGAGCTTCAATTTCATTATTGGGCGACTGTCTGTGTGGAGTTTGCACATTCTCCCTGTATCTGCGTGGGTTTGCTCCGGGTACTCCGGTTTCCTCGCACATTCCAAACATGTGCAGGTTAAGTGAATTGGCCAGGCTAAATTGTCCATTGCTGTTAGGTGCATTAGTAGGGGTGGGTTACTCTTCGGAGGTCGGCGTGGACTTGTTGGGCTGAAGGGCCTGTTTCCGCACTGTAGGGAATCTAATCTAAAGGACAGACTGTTCCAAATGTAAGAAGTGGCTGTGAAATAGATACCTGAGGTTTTGTTGTGATTTGAAAACAATTCGAATATAAAAATAAAAGTTTACATTATTGCAAGGATATCAGAAGACAATGGAATTTGAATTTTATTGTTTTGACACCTGGAAACAAACCAGATTATGAGAATTTATGCAGAAGTATATTAACCAGGTATTTTGCAATTCGAGGATGAGCAACTGCCATTGAACAGCAGAGAAACTGCTGTAGAGCCGGACAGCAAACTGGCTAATGAACACTATCTTGGTCAAACAAAGCTTCACATGTTACACCTACTTGTAATTAAAAAGAAATAAGGCAACTCAGGGAGATCATCAGCTGGAACAGTGAACACAGTGGATAAGACAGAGATTGTGTCGTATTGAGAGTAAATTAATTTAATGTTTATAAGTGGATAATTGTAACAGCATAATTTAATGGAGTTGGAGTCAGACAGTACGTTGTTTGGAAAAGGGAGGCTTGGATTTGTGAATCATTGTTGTTTAGTCTGCCCTGTTAAAGTTAAGAAACTAAATTGTTATTTTTCTTGAAATACTGGAATGTCGGAGCTCTCTGCCGCTCACGTTTCATCAGATTAAGAGACGAATCGAGCTCTTGAGGATGTTTGATTTAATTAACAGAGGGGTTCGACCTCCGTGTCAGAAATGTCCATCCACACCATGCCCATTTCCTTGCAGCTGGTGGATAACCTTCTAGTCCCTTCCTATCCATATATTTGTCCAAATGTCTTTTACGTGGAGTTAATGTACCCACATCAAACAAATCCACAAAAAGCTCAATCCTTATGAGTACTAGCCTCTGTGTTAAAAAAAATTGCTTCTCCGGCTCCCTTGTATTCTTTCCTGTCTAACCTTGCACAGACGCCCCCTTGTTCTCGATTCTCCGCTCCTTGTGAAAAGAGTGTGAGCAATCACCCTCTCCGTGTCCCTCGTGATCTTATACACATATATAAGGCCCCCCCCGCATCCTCCTCTGCTCGAAAGAAAAGTCTGAGATTCTTCAACATCTCCCTTTAAGTCAGACCATTGAGAACTGGCAATTTCTTTGCAAATTTCTTCTGCACTCTTTCCAGTTTAATGACATCGTTTCTGGAACAAGTTGACAAAAACTGAACACAATGCTCGAAGTGCGGCCTCACCGAAGTCCTGTGTAACTGCAACATAATTTCCCAATTTCTATACTCAGTGACCTGACTGACGATGGCCAGTGTGCCAAAAGCCTTTCTCCTGCCCTGCCTAACTCTGACTCCACTTTCAGAGAACCGTGAACATGAAATTCAAGGTCTCTCTGTTTCTTTGCTTCAGGCCCGATAATTCATCGCGAAACTCTTACTTTGATGCGAAATTCCAAAATGCAAAGCCTTCCACCTATCGATATTAAACTCCATTTGCTGTTTCTCGGCCCACTTCCCCAGGTGATCAAGGTCCTGCTTCAATTTATGATAAACTTACTCACTGTCAACAATGCCACCTACTTTAGCATCATCTGCAAAGCTACTAATCAGGTCTTGTGCATCTTAAAGCTGTTCAGTGATGTAGATAACAAACAGCAATGGTCCCAGCACCGAGCCCTGAAGTACTCTACTCGTCACAGACCTTCAGTCCGACAAATATCCTGCCACTATTACCTTCCACTGCTTAAGATCAAGCAAGTTGTGTATCCAATTTTACATCTCTCCCTGAATTCCATGCGATAAAATTCCAGACCATCCTTCCATGTGGAACCTTATCAATCGTCTTACTGAAATCTCCAGAGACGACGTCTACCGCCCTCCCCTCGTCAAAACTCCTGGTCACTTCATCAAAGAACTGGAACAAATTTCTTAATAAGTCCCATGCTGACTGCTGCTCAGTCCAATGCTGAATTCTGCTAATCAAACCCTGTTTAAATGATGAGAGCAGGAAGTGATAAGTTGTCCTTCGTTATAAAATGATTCCAGTACATAAGTAAAACCATCTTCCTGCAGCTGGAGAGCCTTGTTGAGAGAATATTTGCGAATATTTGATCTCCTTTGTAAGGAATGAGCTCCTTTCCACAGACTCAGATGTTGATGCCATGAGGAGAGAATGAAGAAACTGAGTGTTTTCCCTGCAGAGCTGCGAGAGAAGAAGAGATGTTTTCGCTGAAACCTGAGGTTCTGCCGCGGTGACATCTTTCCAAAAAAGACATGGATAGGGTGAGCAATACCACAATCCCCATTTCAGATCTTATTGTGGGGAGGGTAAAGTGTGGGAACAAGAAGACGTTGAGAGGGCATTTGAATATGTTTGTGCCGAGGAAGATAAGCTGACGATCTCCCACAGAGATGTCCCGGGAGTGAGATGATTGACATTCACGAACCATAAACATCTTCCTTTGTGCTTTGATTGACTACAGCCACTGGAGAGTTTACTCTGATTCCCATTAACTCCAGTTTTGTTAGCTCGTTGATGTCAACCTCAGTCAACCAGTGCCTTGATAACAGTACAAGTGAACATTAACTCAACTCTTGTTTTCACCTCTTTTATTAATGTCAAACACTCATGGTATAGGAATAGCAATTGTTTAATTCAAACAGAGTTAGTGAATGTCAGGCATTCTCATCAGAGTGTAAGTGGAGCGAGATGACAGATAGTCTTTGAAGAAGAGTTCGATGGATACTGATCTGCCATATAGTTGAGGTCTAAGAAGAATTGGGCATGAAGGAGGATATGAGACCGGGTGAATATCAGCGAAAATCTTAGTGAAGGGCAAGGCAGGCTTGCGGGGTGAACGACATGCTCCTGTTTCTGATGTTCTCACATTGTGTTGTTGGAAATTTAGTTGTTGTTATTTTTCTGGAAGCTCTGTTATTGAATGTTGCAGTCACGGAGACGATTTTGTTCTCCTTCTCTGGATGAGCTTTTGGGGCTGTATTCACAGTGAGTCTGGGTCTAAAACATAATCAATAAATGAAGCACAAATTGCAGATGATGGAGGCTCTGTGAAGAGAGATACGTGGCCTCATTCAAATCCAAACTGGGTTTTCCAATTATATTTCCCAACCTACCCCAAACCGTGTCTGATGGCCTTTGGGGTCTGACTGGTCTCCTCTGCTTCTATGCTCCAGGTTATAGGGGTACGTGGCCACCAGCCATTCCTTATAGCAGGCCTGAGGGGCTGATTGGAACTTAGGAACATGGGACTGAGAAGCAGGAGTGGGTCTTTCCACACTTTGAGCCTTCTCCTCCCGGCAGTAGGAGTGTGGCTGATCAGGCTGTGATCTCAACCAAACCTTCCTGTCTTTTTCGCATTATCCGTGACTCAATTCACTGTCAAATATTTAACTAACTTAGCGTTGAATCAATATGGACATAGAGACCCCACAAACGGGGTGAACAGAATTCCCATTCGAAATGTTCTTTCTCAATTTCTGATCATCCCTCTTATGGAATTAGAGAGTCATAAAGCATGGAAACATACACGGTAGTTCCATCTGTTCACTCTGAACAGATAACCAAATCTGATCTTGTCCTATTTGCCAGCATATGGCCAACCTCCGTCCTATTTAAGACACTGTTTACATGTACTGCCTTACCCGCCTTCACCACTTCATCTGACAGCACTTCCCAAAAACACACCACTCGCTGTGTGAACAATTTGCCCGATGGTGACTTTCAAATCATTCACCGCTCGCCTTCAACTTGTGCCCTCTTGGTTTGGACTCCCATGTCATGGGAAACACTCTATGGCTATTCTGACATTGCATGCACCTGATGATATTTATAAATATCTGGACTGTCACCCCTCAGCGTCTGACAATCCGGAGGAAACCGCTCAACCTTTCCAGCCTTTCCATTGAGGGCAGACCCCCAGTCTGAACATTGTTTTGAATCTTTTCTGCAGCGAACCGATCTGTTCACAGTATTCTTAATGTCGCTTGAACAACATACTGCACAGATGCAACACATCACCTCAGCTTTTACGCTCATTGCCCTGACTGATTAAGGCAAACGTGCCAAATTTATTCTGCACCACTCTGTCTCCCTGCGACTTGACTTTCAAGGAGTTATGCAGTTGGTGACCAAAGTCTCTTCTCTTCTATAAAAAAAACCAGGACCTTAACATTAAGTGTATATTTCATGTCCTGATTTGCTTTTCCAAAATGCAAAACAGCATACTTATCTAAATGAATCTTCATCCGACAATCTTTGCCCCATTGACCCATTTAATTGTGGGGTCGTTGAACTCTGAGATAATTCAATACATCACCTTTTAAATGTCATTTGTAAACTTAATAATTTGTAAACTTGATATTATATACACATCATTTTCTCAGTGATGAAATGCTGTGAACTCAGTGCTGATTCTTCCAGCACACTGCTGGACACAAGCCTCCAATCAGAGAAACAGCTGTCTTTCTTCAAGCCAATTGTGAATCCAATTGACTAGCTTTCCTTGTCCCATGTGACATAACGTTACTAATCTGTCTACCAAATGGAACGTTATGGACACCCTGCTGAAATATATACAGACAACGTCTGGCAAACTTTTTTCATCAATTTTCTTTATCATCTCTTCAGAAAACGCAATCAAATTAATAAAACATGAGTTCTACTGCACGAATCCATGTTGACGATCTCTAATCAGTCCTTGCCTTCCCAAATATATGTGAATCCTGTCGCACAGAATTGCCTCCAATAACCTACCCATCAGCGACTGCGGGATTACTGGTCTATAGTTCCGCCGCTTTAAAGGTCACTCTTTCATTTTCGACTCTCACACCACCACAACAACACTCCACCGAGCTGCTCACAACAAATTCTAAATGAAAACAGGGTGGTGATACGGCCGATGATATATGTCTCAGACTGGGTCAGTGTCAGTTTCTGGAAGAAGTCAGGCTGGTTTCTTTGATCTACGAAAAAAGCACGTTTATGATCAAAGGCGAAGTTACTGAAACTATGATGGAAAGAGGGATGAAACACTGTTTAGATTTTGCAAATATATAATCGATATTTCCGTTTCTAAAAACACTGGCACACACACGCTCACACACACAAACGCACACACGAACGAATGCGCGGGCACATACACACTCACAGAAACACGCACGCACACACACACATGCATACACAACCGCAAACCTAATAGCAAAATTTCTAGTTTTATCTTGAAAGGACTTTATACGAATATTACTGAAACTCATGGCAAATTGAAAAATAGAGACATTGTGCAAAATGTTATTCTTATTCTGAAATATTCTGCTCATACAAACTGCTCACAATGGGATTTTATCCTGGAACGTTGGATTTGGTTGAATTCCCTCTGCTTCCTCGGTGAGGAGATTCCAATGATTTCTGGTCAGGAATACCACACAAGTCTTAAAGATGATTCCGTTGTTGTTTCGCTCGCCCAGATTGCTGTTATTAGGAAAAAGGAAGGATAGAGAGTGCAATGGGCCGTCCCTTCTCAAGCAGATTACATTTTCTTCCTCTCTATTAAAATACACCATAATGTTATCCTATACAAAAATGGACCATGTGAGATCTCCTTGAACATTGTCAGAACTTTGACTCCATCACATTTCCTGCTCCATATAAGTACATCTTTGCTACTCTCATATACAGAACCATTTGCTTAGCAGAACATGCACCCGATTGATTTAAATCTTTCCCCTCTCACACAAAACCTATGCTCTCCAGTTTTGGAACCTGCTGCGTTTAGAAAAACCCTTGATTATTCACCTTGATATTATTGACCTTGATTTTATTCACAAGGAGTGGGTTCAGAAGAGATTAACCTGGAATTTGCTGGGAATGAGGGAATTGAGTCAGAACGAGAGGCTGGAAATGCTGGGACTTTGTTCGACTGGAGTGTATGAGAATGACGGGTGACTTCACTGAGGTTTGTAACCATGAGGGGTACAGATAAGTTGAAGGTCGTTGTCTTTTCCCAAGACTGGGTGATACAAGATTGGGGATAGTTTAAGGTGAGAGGAGAAAGATTCACAGAAGTCATGCGGCCAATTACTTTATACAGAGACAGGGTTGTGCGTGCAATGAACTTCTAGGGGCAGTGGAGCAAGTGGTACAGTTACATCATTTAAAAGACATTTCGACTAGAACATTGATAAGAAATCAGTTTGGATGGAACTGTAAGCAACTTGCCCTCTCCCGCTCCACATCTGAATGAATCCCTATTCTTTTTCACCCTGAACCAATACTTGTGCAGGGGCGTGGAGAGGCCAGCAGAGGGTCGCATTGCCTCAATTTAAATTACAGAAACATTGTTAGTCTTGCCTCACACAGAGACACAGAGATACACAGTCGCAGGAATTGTTAGGACACGGTGTTGAACCCTTCTGGTAATGTCAACTAAATGCATGAAAAGCTCACCTCGCCTCGTAATCTGTTAAACTATGTGTGGCAAAGAAGTGCCAAATTTCCACTGTTTAAAAAACATCAAGTTCTCTTCAGCTCTGAAAATGAACAATAAAGAACAACTATTCACAACTCTAAGCCTCATTCTCTATGCTGCTTATTACCTGGATCAAACTCTATAACAATATCCTGTTTCAATAAGACACTTATTCAAATTACACAAACGCAATTTCAAAACCCTCAGCAGCTGCTGTTTTCGGTGTCTTCTTCCGCCTGACAATCTCTCTGGGTCATTCGAACTTTTTTAATATGGAGATGTTTCTTAAGAAAATGTACCTTTGATAGAGAGTGCTTTCTAATTTCTTGGAACTGTGTTGATGGCATTTTCTCTGTCTGCAATTTTCAAAATTCCTGTATTTCCTATATGTACAATATCGGATCGTCTCATTGGTTCGATGTTGGAAAAAAATAAGGTCAAAATCGATTTGTTTTTAATATCCTGGGGCATAATTTAAACTGATTGGTTGAACTCGATTTTTTGTCAAATCTGTAACCAGCTCAGGTATTTATTTCACAGCCTATTATTGCATATTTTCTCTTTTCATTTACATGCTGGGAATGCCATCTATTCATATATACAGGTGCGTATAAGCTCGTAGTTTAGAACAGCATTCAGTCTCTCTGAAAGATACTGTACACGCCTTCAGCTTCATAACATTAATAATCTGATGTCAATACAGATAAGTGGAGCCTGCTTGGATTTCTCTTGCTCCGTGGTTTGTCAATATTTAATTCACTCTGGTTTCTCTCAGGATTTTTATTGACCGGTGAGCAGCATGTCGTTACTTGATTCCATCCGTGGGGCATAGATCAGTATTTCACTTGTTCACAATCGTGAATGTGACAGGACTTCAGTTGTTTTGTGTGGACTGTGATGCTGCGACAATCTCAGTGGTTGTAGACGGCAGTAAACTTGGAAGAACGTAACGTATGTGCCGGACAGTCTGGAACTCTACCAGGACAATAACACGTTGTTGTAGTGTTCAAGTATATGGCAGATGATGACAATGTAGAGCAGTGTAAGGTAGAAAGGACTTTGAAAGACAATTTACAACAAAGTTGGCGAGAAGATTTAGCTCGGGTGCTCGTTATTGTGGTTCTGTTCGCCAAGCTGGGAATTTGTGTTGCAGACATTCGCCCCCTGTCTAGGTGACATCCTCAGTGTTTTGGGAGCCTCCTGTGAATCGCTTCTGTGATGTTTCCTCCAGCATTTACAGCAGTTTGTCGCTGCCACTTCCGGTTGTCTCAACGTAGTGTACAAAATCCCATGTAAGGACTGCACAAAACACTACATAGGAAAAACAGGAAGACAGCTAACGATCCGTATCCATGAACAGCAAATAGCCACGATACGACACGACCAGCTATCCTTAGTAGCCACACACGCAGATGACACGTAACATGAGTTCGACTGGGACAATACCAATATTATAGGGCAAACCAAACAGAGAACAGCCTGGGAATTCCTAGAGGCATGGCACTCATCCACAGATTTTATCAACAAACACATTGACCTAGACCCAATATACCGGCCACTGCAGCAGACAGCTGGAACTGACAACCGGAAGCAGCAGAGACAAGCCACTATAAATGCCGGAGGCAACATCACAGAAGCCCTTCACAGGAGGCTCCCAATCACTGAGGATGTCACCTAAACAGGTGACGAAACGTCTGCAACACAAATTTCCAGCTCGGCGAAAAGAACAACAACAACAACTTAAAACTGGTTATACCGTTATTAAAGGGCAGCAGGAGCAGGCACCCTGAGTGTATATGAGCACAGATTACTGAGGATGCCTGGACAACTTAACATCACAGATTACTTTCAGTATTGGATTGTTTACAGCAGAATAGTTAGGAATGAGTCTCCATGCTCCCTTCCTGGAAGGAGATGGAGACAATGTGTTGTGAGCCCAACCTTCTGCCCACCAAGACCGTGGAAATTCCATTTGCACCGGCTCGAAGTGAGAGCGAATCAGGGCCACAGCCTCTAAGTTGCGTCGGTGGAAGTGGAACTGACAGTGGGTTTAAAGTGAAAGTTTCCCTTCAATGAACGTTGCTCCTTACTCAGTTGGTGGGATGTGGATGTATCAGAATCTCCACTGTCCTCTCCGGCTCGTGCCATGGTCCTCCACACATGGTGAGGGGAGGGGGTGTGAGGAACTGATATCGAGGACTCCACCACAAGGATTGGCCCTTTCTGTTCTTTTCCAGGTTATTTCTCCTCGAATGGGAGAAAGGGAGGGAGGGAGTGATGGTGCAAGCGGGGGGTCCTGCTTTTAGTGTTGGTGTACGTGGAAGGAAAAGGTGAGGTTTCTGGAGGGAGACAGTTTATAGTGTTGCATTTATGCAGTTTTAGTAGTGTGGATGGATACATTGGGGGGAAGAGAGAAAGAGGTACGTTGTGGCATGCTGCAGGTTGAGGGGAGGAGCATGAGTCAAGATTGGAGTGGTGCTGGAAAAGCAGAGCAGCTCATGCGGCATCATGTTGAAGGGTTTTTGCCCGAAATCTCGACTTTCCTGCTCCTCACATGCTGCCTGACCTGTTGTGTTTTTCCAGCACCACTCTCATAGACTGATCACAGCATCTGCAATCCTCACTTTCTCCATGCTGGAGCATGAGTCTTTTTCGTGGGTAGGTGCTATCATAAATATACAGTGAGCGACAGGGAGCAGACAGAATATGGTAACACTTATCCCGACAAAGCGGTGAAGGTTATTGATACTTGTCCTGTATGGCTGGACATTTCTTCAGACCACAGATCTGCGTGGTGAGCTCAGACCTGGTCGGTGGCCTGGTGGTGGGGCCTCCTCTGTACTACCCCATCAAAAGGACGGCTGTACCCCTGTCGACAAATCATGTTGCAATTGCCACTGATCTGCCAAGCTCCGATTAAAACGTGCAGTACAGCTCTGAGCTGAGAAAGCTCAACCGTGTGCTCATTAGCCTTTGAAAGTTGGCATCATTGCCAGGGATCACGAAATAACCAGGGCGATAGTGAGTACATGCAGCTGTTATGGGTGGGAGAATCGGGCTGGTAATAAACGAGAGGGACAAAATGTGGTGGGATATGTAGTTAATGAGGTGCATTCGTTAAGATAGCACGAGGAAACTAGGTCGGCCTCATGTACAGAATCCCGCTGTCACACTCGGTGAAAATGTCACGGAGCTAAATTATTGTTGGAAAGTTGCAGTGCAAAATGCCCATTCAAAACTCCCCATCCTCTGAACTCACACCAGTGTGCTGTTGACCCATCATTCTTGGGAATATTGGCTCCTGTTACACGATCTAACCGAAATGCCGACCTTTCAGCATTCTGAAACCTATGTACACATCATTCCATGACCTGTCTATCGATCTTCCCGTCTCTATCTATATCCCCAACCTCTCCCATTTGTTGATTTTATAAATGATTCCCGCAATCGCTCTCTGGCAACGATTTTCACACCTGCAGTTGCCCTTGTCATGGCACAATGGAGACATGGAGCTGTAAATGAATGGGAGCTGCACATCCTGTCACTTCCAGTATGTGAGCAAGTTTCCTGACGCTGGGCAGCGATCGAACACAGTGAGGCGACAATTGAACACGGGTGGTGTACATAGCTCTCCATGCTGGGAGGGTAAATTGTACCTGGTTTACAGATCAATTCACCAGTGCTCGCTGCATAGTTCCCTGTATTGGTCAGACATTCCAGTTGAGTTTTTTTTAAATCATTCTACTGCTGTGGTCTGCACAGCTCCCGTTGCTGAACAGACATCTATTCCGGGTTTATAGATCAATGCTCTGTTAAGATCTGCGCAGTGTTTCATTCAGGACAGATTACTGGATTGGATTGAACTGTGCAATGTATGAATCTTCACAGTGTTCCACTGCTGAGTTGTACTGAGCAGAACTGTCGCCTGCTCTACACAATGTTCCATGGTGCACATGCATGTCCGCTGTGGTTATGGTGTATGGGCTGGTTTTGTGAGCTGGAAAAGAATGTGATATAACTAACGACGTCAGCTGATCTTGCAATGCCTTTAGTTCTAATTCTTGTGATTGGACCCTCCGTCTCTCACGATTTTAATGTTATTGTGTGACCATGTACCGTGCATCATGTTGGTGACTACCCTCAGGCTCTTCATTCAGAAGCAGTCAGCCATTCCCATCATCTTAGAGTCTCCACGTCGAAAGAAAAGATGGTCTCTTGGCAAAAGAACACCCTCCCCTCCCGACAGCCTACCAACCGCATCTAAATATCCCACGTATACAGAGACCAATGGGGCCTTGGGGAGCATCAGTGAAAACACGATCTTGGAGATGAAGCAAGAATTCTAATGTCTGATTGGGTCAGAGTGAACTTTCCAGTGCTCAGTGTTTCATTAAGTCTTGTTATCTCTCTCCAGTAATGTAATATATAGCCCTATAATCTTCCTGTAAAAAAAATCACAGGTTCATATTTACCTATATTACATTCTATCTACCAAGTTGTTGTCTATTGCTTATCCATTTGCAGATTCTTGAATTCCTCTCGATAATTTCAGTTCCTGTCTATCTTACTGTCATTTTATCTTTCGTTAGAACATTTTTTTTTTTCCATTTATGCAAAGCGTTGATATTAGATGCAAATAAATGAGGCCGAAGCACTCTTCATTGTTAAACTGATATATACTAATTAATTCCATACTTGTCTATGCTTCCAGCAAGGTAACCCATCCCCCCCATGTTCGTGTGTAGCAGTTTTGATAGGCTGCGTGTTCCCTTCCATTCCCTATTTCACAGATATGAGAGATTAAAAGATCTGATCCAATTGCTGAGCAAGAGAGTCGACTGACTGAATGACCTCATCCTTATCCAGTTCAAAACTCTTTTTGGGGTGAACATCCTGGTTCAGTATAGTGTCATTGTGAATGGTGCTGAACTTTTTGGAACCAACAGTGATCAGTCCACTTTTGACTTTCTGATGGAGGCCAGGCCATTGATGCTGCAGCTGCCAATCGCCCACTGTGCTTCATGAATGCCCAGTTTCCATTTGCTTGGTCATTTAGACCTATGTCGTACTTCGCAGGCGATAGAGACAGAGAACAAAGTGGGCAGTGTCTTCAATATGAGGATGAGGCTTTCCCTACGCCCGGACTGTGTTCTAGCTGCTACGACAGATACCGTTTGCGACAGATCCATCTGTAATAAGTAGTTTGCTGAGATTATTTCTCCCTTCTTGGTTTCCCTATCACTTCTCACAGTCTGGCTGCTGTCTGTTTGTGATTTTTACCTGCTCAGTCCTTGGTGGGCCTGTCTAGACACTCTTGGTGATGATATTGAAGACCCACATCCAGAGTACGTTCTGTGCCCTTATCACCCTCAGTGATTCCATGCAAAATTACCCTGCACGTCTGATTTTGTGAGTATAACGGTGTCAGACTGTTTCCTGTTCGTGTCAATATGACGAACAAAAGTGACAATGGAGCAAGGAATAATTGTTCTTTTAAAAATAAACACTGAATTAAAAGACAGTCAATCTGAATGTGTTTTATATTCTTAAAAACGATTGTGAAATGCATATGATTGAATGGCGTTCGAGAGACATTGGGACACAATGACCAACATTTTGAACTGAACATTAAGCAGATTTAGTATTTCGAAATGTTATACATATACTGAAGATGAGTTAAGGGTAGACCTCCGAATAAAGAATGACATCTGTATGATGGGAAAGAATGATCGTGAATCCAATGATTAATATTTGCAAAAAATGATTTTGAGTGTGACAGGCAATGAGTGGTAGAGCAAAGTGTGCAGAGGACACATGAACATCTGCGGAAAGATAGAGATAGTTTAGGAGAGTGGGCAAAGGCCTGGCAGACGGAGTAAAACGATGATAAATGTGAGACCATCCATTTTGGAAGGCACAACTGCAAAAAGGATTATTATTAAATGGTGAAAAATGTGCAGCATGCTGCTGTGCAGAGGGATCTGGGTGTCCTTATGCAGGACTCACAAAACGTTGCTTTGCAAATAATTAAGAAGGAGAATGGAATATTATCCTTCACTGCTTAAGGGATGCAGTTTAAAAACAGGGATGTTCTGCTAGAACTGCATGAGGTGCTGGTATGGCCACACCTCGTGTAATGTATACAGGTGTGGCCCCGTTACTTGACCAAGAATGTACCGGCACTGTCGTTGGTGCAGAAGAGTTTCACTCTGTTGATTCCAGAGTAGAAAGCGTTGAATAAGATGGAGAAATAAAGTAGACTGTGACTATGCTCATTGGAATTTATAAGAACCAGTGGGGATCTCTTAGAAAGTTAAAATTATGAAGTGAATAGATAAGATAGAAGCAGGGAGTTTGTTTCCACGGTTGGGTGAAACTAGAAATAAAGAGAATAGCCTCAATATAAGGGAGAACAGATTTAGGACTGAGTTAAGGAGGAACATCTTCATCCGAACGTGTGGAATTCTCTGCTGAGTGAAGTATTTGCGACTGATTTGATGAATGTTTCTAAGGCAAAGGTTGATTTTGTAAAAGTAATGGAAGTAAAGGTTATGGTAAGAGGGTGGATAAGTGGATCTGAGTCTACGGAAATCCAGCCCTGATCTAATTGAAAGGCTGAGCCAGTTTGAGAGGCCAAATGGCCTACCCCTGTTCCTATGCATGATGTTCTTGTGGATAAATCTTAATAATATTTCTTTTCTTAAGCAAAGTGCAAGACCAATGAGATTTGGCGGAGATTTAGACGATAGGCTGAAGGGATCTCACCAAACACCCCACGGTAATTGGTGCTCGACCCTTCGCAGCCAGAATCACGTTGGGTTTCCCCCCTTCATACTGCACGCCATTCCCAGAGACACCCACATATCCCCCCAACTCACCGGAGAACCTGAAATTCCCCAGGTCCAAGGAACCAGTGCCACATTTGAAAGCCCATAGTGCACTGAGAAAGCCACAGTCCATGTGGAACTAGCCTGCAGAACTCCTGATATTGAGACTTGCACGTGGCAAGTTTCGAGACATTACTGCCTTCACCAAAACTGTGATGTGGGCTTTGAAAGGAGCTCCTTCTGTGTGGGGAGATTTACAGGCATGTCTTCCCCTTCCCCCGAGCCAGGATGGAGGCCATGAAATCAGACAATGCCTGCCTGCTCTGAAGATGTACCCAGTCTCGAGCAGTTTCAGTCATCAGGAGGAATGTAGAGAATTATGGTAGAATATTGTCTTTCTCCACTCGGCCAGCCTCAGAGAGACCCAGGGATCATCTCACCATTCCCCTTGAGAAGAATGAACACGAGGCAGCGAGATTATCTTAACATCAAGACAGGCATTAGGAAATATGTCACTGAATCTCCCATTAATGCCAGCAAAGACCATGACACTCAGATTACACAGAAACTACTTGTCTGGATCTTAGGAACCGCAAGGAGAAACAAATACTGGTGGGGGTTACATATCAAAGGCAAAACCACAGGGTCGATTTTGTGCATATTATTAATAATGAATTAGATATGCAAGAAATTGCTGGCAAAACTGAGCGGTTAAGCTAACATATTGAGGAAGAAAGCAGAGTTAATATTTCAAAATAGGGATCTATACTTCAGAACAGTGTTTGTTTCATATCTACATCATCTGCAGCTCTTTGTTTTACTTTAGGTTGGCAAATATTGTGAGTGCTGCAGTATTAAAGGACGACTTTATCTGGGCAGAAGGGGAAGGGGTGAGTTCAGAATTGAAGGAAATGTGTCAGTTCCAGCCGAACGCACTGTGCATCAGAGGTTGGGGGAGCGGGGTGGGTGACAATGAATCCTTGGGTGAAGGAAAAGGTGTGCATGTCGGATGTACCCAGATAGAATTCAACATCATCTGAACAGATGTGAACATTCCAGAGAATGTGAGAGAATGCAGTCATTCCGGCCTGATGACTGGGGCAGCATGGTGGTTCAGTGGCTATTACAACTGCCTCCCAGCTCCAAGGACACAGTTTCCGTCCCACACTTGACTGACTATGTGAGATATGCACATTTTCCCGACGTTGTTGTGGGTTTCCTCCTACAGTCCACCAACCTGCAGGTTAGGTGCACCTTCTATATCCTTGTTCACAGACAATGCTGATGAGAAATATTCATTTAGTATCTCAGCCAACTCCTATGGTTCTACACAGAGGCGGCCTTGCTGTTCTTCACGCTACCCTGTTTGCTCCCTGGTTATCCTTTTGACCTTAATGTATGTGTAATATCTCTGGATTTCCCTTATCGCATTTGCTGAAGATTCCTCATGCACGCAATTTTTCACCCTGATTTCCATTCAGTGTATGACCCTACTGCCCTTGTACTCCTAGATAAATTTACTCGATCCCAGCTCTCTATACCTATCTATTCCTTTCTTCTTTTCATTGGTTCGAACCTGAATTTCACTGACGGTTCAGCATTCCTTAAACCTACCAGCCTTGCCCTCCTCATGAACAGGAACATACTGTTGCTGAACTCTGTAATCATATTTATGAAGGCCTCCTACTTTCTTGGCACTAACATCTTCCAAGCAGCTTTTCAAAAATCTAGCCTACAATGTTCAAAATTCGTCTGACTCAATTTAGAACTTTGACATCTCAATCAAGACTACACTTCTCTCTAAGTATTTTGAATCTAACAGTTCCTAATAAATCTTCTCCGACATAAAAGGCTCCAGAAACAGAAAGACCTCCTTCTGTCCTTGTGTAACTCGCTCAAGAAGCAATGGCCTCCTCCTTTCCCACTGTAAACCGCACAATAACGGAGAATGATATTCTCCTGTCCCTCCGTAACCGGCATAATGAGGATGAATGGTCTTTTCCTATACCTCTGTAACAGGCATGGTGAGGTCAGAACTGCTTCCTCTTGTTCGTCAGCAGCCGTCTTGATGCAGAATGATGTTTCAAGGTTATGGAAGGACTTGACATCAGTTAACTTAAAACCAGGAGCAGCAATGGACAATAGACATTGTACACTGGTTTATGATCTCTGGAAATTTCCGCACCAGTCACCTTATGAGGCTGATATATTACATTATCCTTGCCTCTTTTTCAAAATAGTATGAAATATATACAATCCTGCAGGGCTCTGGCACTACTCCCATATACACGGAAGAAAGAATAAAAATGATTTTAACATCTATGGTCCATCAGTAAGCACCCCTCATCTATTCCATTCTGATGGCGCAGGATGGCCTTCACTGAACATGTTTGTTCGGTGACTTTCCATAATGTCAGTTTCCATGTGTTCCAATCATCCCAGTGGAAGGTTTACATCTCTTAATGATAAATGGTCTCCGTTCAATGTGTTATCCCATATTATTTGCAACATAATCACCAAGAGCACTAACAAGGATCAGCAGCTCCAGAGCGAGGGTGAGAAAAAAGCATAATCCGACAACATTAGTTTGGAATATTCCACGAATTGACAGGTCATTACACTGTGATGATTGGTGTCTTGCTCCATTTTGTTATCGATGGTCGATCGCAATTCAGAACACACAAAATCTTTTCCATATTCAATAAATTTATTATCCAATCCAGGCTATTGTTGAATGTCCCTGGTAAGTAGAGCTGTTCAGTCGTTAACGTTATAAACAATGCTTGACAGTAATGCTACTCTTTTCGTAGACTCTACTCTCCTTGTTGCAGTGATTGTTCCTATTAAGTCTTTGAATTCATATATTCCATCGCTCCCGACGAACTGCATCAGGGAACTTGCTTATTTATTCTCTCTCTCTTTGAAGTGCCGCTGTTGGACTAGTATGGACAAAGTTAACATTACTCAAAACCAGTTTATCATCCAAAGTAAAAGCGTTGTCAGACCCAAGAACGATATAGATCAGTGTGAACAGGACTATAATCTGGTGTTGTATGTTTTTTTCTCCACTTTTATTCTGACAATGTCCCTTGTGGATCTCAACGTTGACCTATTCAGTTTCACTGTGAGCAAACAATCATGACTCCACTTGCTATTTAAGAAATGTAAACATGAAGGTCATCCATCGCCAGTTCTGGTTTGCAAACTCCAATTCCTGCCTCTAACTCCACCCCATTCCTTGCCAACATCTGAGGCTGCAACTGATGAATCACAGATGCAGTGATCCTTTGGCCATGAGCTGGTTCTTGACACCATACCATGCGTATTTCAACAGCTGACAGCTCCAAAATAAACTTCACTGTCTCTTCCCATCTGCTATTTGAACCTTGAACGATGAAACCGTCTTAATGCAGCCAATACTCTGCTGCTGACAGTCCCAGTTTCAAACGTGCAGACGCAATTCCGTGTCAATACTCCATGCCTCGTGCATGAACTCACACCAAACTCCCCATTCATCCGTCATTCCTGTGCAGACTGATCTATATTGTTATTGGGTCTGACAATGCCTTTACTTTAATATTCTCAAGCATGAATTAACAGGTTTCCATGTAATAATCCTCCATCTCTCTCTTCCCATTATCCCAACTCCTGCCAGTTGTTCATCTTTAAACTTAGTTCCTCCACGAGACTTCTTTCTCAGACAATGATTTTCACATCTATCTCTGCTCCAGACAGACACACGCAAGCACACATAAAACCCCTTGCCTTGAGATGATGCATGGATATTCAGATACATAAAGTTGTGGCAGTCCCATTTACAGCCACTTGCAGTATGCGCTGCAAATCTTTCCAGGCTTGGCAGATATCCAGTGCAAGTATAGCAGTAATATACAGGCAAAGTGTTGCAGTGCTCCTCATACTGGGCAGATAGCTCAGCTTACCGAGCAATACGTGAGCATAGTCTGCACAGGTCTCCATGCTGGGCTTTTACCGGTCCTAGTTAATGGTGTCTGGGCAGTTTCGGTCGGGGGAGATACAGAATTGGATGTAATGAAACATTTCAACTCATCAAGCAATATTTTTATTCATCATCTCTTTCTTCTGATTTGACCCACTAAGGTCTAACTCCTCCACTTATTCCCGTCCCCTCTCTTATCATTCCCCCCATTATTCCACATCATGTTGTCAGTCAATTAATTGTCTGTAGCTATCTTTCATGTTATCCCTTTCTGTATCTTTCCATGGCCTTGGTTTTTAGCTCCTTCGTGTGTCGAGTGCAAGCATTGTGAAAGTCAGAAACAATGAAAAGTTTGTCTGTTGGGCTGCTGTTCACTTCCCGGTGTGTCTTATGTGGAGCTCCATGCTGGACGGTGTTTCCTGCAGCTTTGACGCACGTCTTTGAAACTCATTCCGTGTCTGTCCACAGAACGCCAGTCTTTGTCGCTCTCAGTTAATCGTGCAGTCAGTGACACGAGGAAGCCCCTCGAGTAATACTATAAAGGACCAGGCATCGAACTTGTAGTTGAGGGGCTTCTGACTCACTCCTGTTATTGAAACTTTAGTGGAGGTGCTCGGATGGTTTACGAAATATTGTGCTGTCAGCTGACTCAGACTATCAGGGAGACCTGGCGATTTGGTGATCCAAATCTGGATGGAGAATGGGGACTGCATTTACAGCATCTCGGTCTGTAACATGAACAGAAAATGGAGCAGAGGTTGCAGAGAGGTGGAGCTCAGAAACCACGCAGTGAGTGCGTGTGTGTGTGTGGGGCGGGGTGGGGGGCGTTCTAGGATCTGCCATATCTGTCTGAGTCTTAACCTGGGCATGCACACAATCTCACTCTCCCCCTTACACACAGGCACATCAGTCTCTCTCTCTCTGTTTCCTCCCACCTCTCCAACATAAACTATCCTCCCCTCCCCACCCCACCCCCACCCACAGCGATCACACGATTAAATCTGCAGAATGAATGTGGATACTTGCATTTGTGGATACATTACATTTTGTTCAAAGTGCACACACCTTGTAAACAGTCAATATGTCATTTTATCAAGTCATACTTTGGAAATAAACCAAGTCTGATTCCAGGTTGCATCACAGAGAAAAACTCAGGCCTTAAATGCATTGAGGGACCGGAGGGGTTTGTCTCCTTTCCATCGATAATGTCTTAAGTTATCTCCTGGCAGTGACGTGAAATAAAGCCTGGGATTTGAATATTATGCAATCAGAATCTGCACCTCCATTCTAACTGATTAAAGTTTTATGAGACATCTAAGGTGTGTTCAATTCATGCGCAGGAGTTGTAAAACGCTTTTGTCTTTTCTTCATAACGTCTTCCTTTCTATCTGCACCCAATGAAGGGAAAGCGCTCAGCTATCTCCTGTTTTCAAATCAACCCGTTGGACTGTCACCTGGTGTTGTGTGCTTTTTTAACCACGTCCACCCCAGTCCAACACCAGCAAATCCACTTCGTGGCTTTTATTGGTTAGCCAATCCTTACTCCAAACAAATAATCTTTTTCTCACCGCATGTGCCCTTACCTTGCATATTAACCTTTAGTGAAGCCGTTGTGCAATGCCTTCTGAAAGTCCAGATATAATACATCGAAAGGATCCAGATTATCGACCTTGCTTGTCAGAATTTTTTTTAAAAATCCTCCAGACAGTGACTTGAAATAAATTCTGGGATTTTACCCATTAATCAATCAGAACCTGCATTCCCAGTCTAACTGTTTAAAATTTCTGAGCGAACTTCGATGTGTTCAATTCATGTGCATGAGTCGTACGACGTTTTGATCTTTTCCTTTAAAATTCTGTGTTGAAGGTCTTCCTCTCTCTCTAACACCTAAGGAAGGAAAATTGCTCCGAAAGGTAATGTTCTCAAATAAATCTGTTGGACTATAAAATGGAATCGTGTAATTTTTGACGATGTCCAATCCAGTCCAACACCGACAGCTCCACATCATGTTTTTCTTTGTGGTTAGCCTATTCTCTCTCCAAACGAATCAATTTGCCTTAACCCCCGTGTGCTCTTAAGTTGCATATTTAACTTATGTGAGGCGCCGGATCCAACGCCTCTGGCAATCCAGTTATGCTACTTCTATAGAATCCCCAATGTCGCCCTTCTCGTCACATTAAACAAAACATCGGGCAAATAATTCAAGCAAGTTTTATCCTTCACAAATCCATGCTGGCTGTAATGAATTACAGTTTGACTTTCACAATCTCCTGTTAATAATTTTTTTACGGACAGATTCTAACTGTTTGCATTCGATCCCATCAGCTTACTCATTACATTTCTTTTCCTAGTAAAATGTGTTACCTCAACTTCTTTCCTTTCTATAACATCTATGATTCCTTCCCTGGGTTCCCGTGTAACAGGCACAAGACTAAAATATATGCTCTGCTTGCTGTGTAAAAAAAAGAGAGTCACTGAATGGACTCCTTTTTTTTCCAGGTTTAAACATTCGATTGGCTGAATGATCTCCTGCTGAATCTAAATTATTATTTCGATGGGCTGAATATCCTCCTGGTGTTCCTATGTTATAGTCTCCATTGGCGTGAGTCCTCCTAGTGTTGCTAGGTTATTGTCTCGATGGGCTATTCGTCCTGCTTCTGTTCCTGAATAAGCAGCTCTGAATATCTGAATATCGTTCTGTTGTTGCTGTATAAGATATTTGGAGACTTATGGAATCTTCCTGCTGCAGTGCATAATTCCGAGGGACTGAATTGTTTCATTCTCTTCCTCCATAACAGGCTCAAGATACAAAACAGTCACCTCTTACATCTCTGAAATACGATTGAAGAAGTGATTGGTATTCTCCTGGTCCCTCACAACAAAAACGTGGCTGAAATACTTCCTGCTGTTCACATAAAAACATCTCAAAAGGTTCAGTTTCCTTCCACAGTTCTTGTGCAAATGACGAAATAGGCCGAATGGCCTCACGTAGTGTACCAATTTCCATTCACTTTGTTTCATTTTTCCAATTTTGCATTGTGCATTATGAAGGCGGAATGGTCTCATCCTGCTGTTGTGTAACAGGATACAGGTGCAACATGATCTATTATGGGGAAAGTGAAGACTGCAGATACTGGAGATTAGAATCAAGATTAGAGTGGTGTTGGAAAAGAACAGCAGATCAGGCAGCATCCGAGGTGCAGGAAAATGGCCGTTTTGGGCAGGAGCACGTAGAACACAGCAACAGGAAAAGTAGATTCCTTGATCTTGTTGCAGCTCGTTAGGAGGAGGCTGTTTAGTTTCTGGGTCCTGATACACAGAGTCAGGAAGAAAACGATCAGACCCTCTAAATCTCACACCGGACCAATAATAGACCATGAGTCAAGAATAGAGTGGTGCTGAAAAAGCACTGACAGGCAGGCAGCATTCAAGCAGCAGGAAAATCGATCCTGCCCGAAACGTCGATAACCTGCTCCTCAGATGATGCCTGACCTGCTGTGATTTTCCAGCATCACTCTCATCTTGACTCATCATTTATTATTGGGCCTGTTTTATATTTACTGGGTCTGATTGGCGTCTTCCTGACACGACTAGTCAGGATCCAGAAATTAAACACGCTCCTCCTGACCTGCTGTAACAAGTTTGAAGAATCTACTTCTGCTGTTCCTATCTTCCAGGTTCGAGAAGTGGAACTGAATCCTCAGATTGCTGTGGAATAGCCCTCTGTCACTGAATCTCAAAACAAGATCACCTGTCATTCTTGTAAACTTACAGAGGTATTGGTTCAACCTGCTCATCCCTCCCTCGTACGTTAACGTGATGTTGAGGCTAAGTTGGTTAAAGTGCCTGCTCAGTGAAAAGGTAGATCTCGGGTTCAAACACGAACAGTGGTTGCACCTCATATTAAACATTCCATGTTCAAATTTCTCGCAAATGCCATTTTGTTTTCCGCCAAGTTGTTGATCTAAACTGATCCTCTGGATGGAGACAGGCATTGGATGAACGTGATTGATGTGTTTACAGGAAACAGTGCTAATACTCCACTGCCTAAGTTTGCAACCTTAAGAGAATGTGACAGTTGAGATGATGATGCACTGGTATTATCACTTCGCTGTGCAGCCAGAGATGTAGCAATGTCCTCAAGAGCTAGATTCAAATACTGTTCATGGTTTCTGTTCAGTGTGGGAGACTGCCAGAATAGGCTAAGTTGCAGGATTTAGGCTTTAGTGTGAAAGTATACGTGAGTTTGAATCCCATTGCGGCCTTTTGTACGAATAACGTGTAATGAAGAATCATGTTGTGAATGAGTTCTGCTTAAAACGAACACATTAGAATGCAATATGTTCGTTGCAAAGTGATCTGTGTTGCAACACAGGACAGAAACTTCAGTGGGCTAGTGGCCACACTTTATGTGTAACCAATATAGTGTTGTGGTTATCATATTCACCTCACACGTGAAAGGCCCTTGGGCAGAAACAAGGCTATGCTGCTAGGTCATTGTGCAGGCAAGTTCTGTTGCCCACACTGTGTAACTCAGTGGTTAGTACTGCTGCTTCGCAACACCAGAGACCCGCGTTCAAGTCCAGCCTTAGGTCACTGTTTTTGTGGAGTATGCACATTCTCCCGTGCCAACAAGGGTTTCTGCTGGGTGCTCCAGTTTCCACCCACAGTCGCAAAATGCGAAGGATAGTTATTTGGCCTTGCTAAACTACCCATAGTGACCGGGGATGGGCAGGTTATGTTCACTACTAATGTAAACTGCAGGTTTTCAGAGATTGGGTAGAGAGTGGGTTTGGTTGGGATGGTCTTCAAAGAATCAGTTCAGAGTAGTTGCGTCAAATGACCTGCTTCCATTCTGTAGGGCATCTATAATTGTCATTTTAATTTCAGAAATAAGATGAGGGAACAGTCTCTGAGTTAATTCCAATATCCTATCTTCAGTGAGATCAAATCTGCACACGCTACAACTGTTGTGGACTCACATAGGTCCTGTACAGTCGCAACAACACTTTGCCAGCCTGCTGTAAGGTTCCCACTCAGATTAGAACATCAAAGTCTACCTGAAGGAAGGCACAGCATTGGTGAAAGATCTTTGTCCTTCTTCACTCTACCAGCATAATGAGAGTTCTGGTGAAAATCTTGCAATGACGCTTCAGAAGAACGGGTAAGATGTGGCGTGATAATATCAAAATGGAGTTTTGCCTCGCCAAACATATCGCCTGAATCTGGAATTACTCTTCCCTCGAGCCCACGTTTCTCAAATTCCACTGAATCGAGTAAGGTGGAGTTTAGAAACAGCAAGGAGAAGCAAACATTAAAGAAGAGGGAGAGGGGAGAACAACAGACCAGTTAACTTGATATTCAGATTAGGGAATCTGATGTAATGTATTATAACGAATGTGACTTCAGTCATTTAGAAAGTAATAGCAAACTTTGAGAAAATTATTCTGTACTTTTGAAAGTCAAGTTATTATTTTCAAGTTTTTTTGTGTGAAGGTATCTCGTGTAGACATAAAGGATGGAAAACCAACGTATGTGACATTCTTGGATATTCAGGAGGACTTTTAAAAGAATTCTCCCAGTCACTTAGTAGAAAAATTGAAACGATGGGTATTGGGAGGAATATGTACAAATAAGAAGGTAAACGTCAGTTTGACTTTCATTTAAAGGGAATCAGATGTAGATGATAAAGTGTCATACACATAGCTTGTTTGCTATCTCTCCATGGATGCTGTCTGACCCGCTGTTATCTCCAGCATTTGCTGTTTTCAGTGAAGATTACAGAATCTGCAGTTATTTACTCACACTAAAAGTAAATATGTCCTGCATCGCTTACACACAATGTTGGTGAGTCTGTACCTGGAGTACTGTGTCGAGTTTTGGTGTTCTGTTCGAAGAAAGAACATACTGATCACATATATTAATGGGTATTCTCCAGATTAATCCCTCAGATATCAAGATTATCTGATGAGGGATCTCGGCCTGTGTCCCCTCGAGATTGAACGCATGAGAAGTAATCTTAATGAAACTGGGAAAACTCACAGAGAGGGGCCTAAATGAAACAACTATATGGAGAAATGTGAGCAGGCAAGATAAGGAAAACTCCCAAGCTATTCCACAAGGACATCAATCAGGGAACAATATTACCAGGGAACGATTAAAGCCCATTAGAAACGAAGGGGACAATTTGTGTGTGAAACTGGAGAACATTGATAGATTGTTACATGAGAGCTTCACGTTTGTTTTCTTGAGAGAAGGGGGGTACTGGGACAAAATTAAATAAGTTGGACTGTGAAGTTCTAGAGCAGATTGATATAAACTGTGATTGTGGATTAATGGTTTCAGTTGGTATATAATTGCACAAATGGTCCAGATGAGTTTTATCACAGGCTGTCGTTGGAGACAAGGGATGAAAGATCTTGACCAAATTTTATGAAGTTGAATCTGGTCATAGAAGAAATGCCAGAAAACTAATGTGGTCCCACTTTGTGGGAAGGGTGGTGAAGATAGACTAGGGAACTATAGACCTGTGCGTATCAGTTCACTGTTAGGTAAACTACTGCAGCAAATAGGAAAAGAGAAAGTTGATCTCCATTATGAGTAGCAATGTTTGATCACGCATAGCCAGCATGGTTTTATTAGAGTGATATCAATCCGGATGAATTTTATTGCATTGTGGCAAGGGGATCATTGATGTGGTTTCGGTGCCAGGCTTTTGTCAGAGTCCCACATGGAAAACGGATGAAGGAAGTAAAATGTCATATAATCAAGGTTACCTTGGCAAGTTATATACAAAATTGTTTTAGTGGCAGGAGACAGAGAGTTGTGGCAAAAAGCTATTGGTGTGACTGTCGACCAGTGTGCGGTGGTGTATCACAGGGATCAGTGTTGTCGCCCTTATTATGTGTGGTATTCATAAATGATGTGGATGTGAATGCGGAGTGCATTGGTGTGATTATGAAAAGTATATGTATGTTTGACAGTGAGCACGAACGTCACATGTAACGGGAAGGTTCAGATTGAATGGTCAGATATACAGAAAAATGGCAGATGGAAAGTAACCCTGATAAATATGAAGTAATGCACTTTGGATGAAGGGACTAAAAACCGAGGTACTGAGTGAATGACTGCACACGAGAAATCTCAGAGGGTGCATCTTCACACATCAATGAATGTGACTGGTCAGTTTAATGGGCTCGTTCTGAAGGCATTATGGACAGGAGGCATTGTCTTTATTTATTGAGACATTGATTACGAGAATTATACAGGAATTTGGTTAAGCTAAGATGGAATACAGTGTGCAGTTTTGGGAGTCACATTACAGGAAGGACGTGAATGCACTGGACGGGGTGCAGAGGAGATTAAACGGTATGTTTCCTGGGATGGAGGATATAAGCTCTGGAGAGAGCATGGATAAGCTCAGTTATTTGTGAAGGAGCAGGGAAGGCTGAGGGGGACGTAATTCAGAAGGAAAAGATTACAAGGAAAATGGAAACGGTGGAATAGCAGCAGCTGTTCCTATAAGTCAAAAGGCCATGTACCAGAGTAACACGCTTTTAAACTGGAGGGGTTGAGGTTCAGAAATGATTCAAGAATTGTTCTTTTTTAATCCAGAAGGTTTTGGGCTTGGGAATGTTCTTCCTTAGAGGAGAGATATCATGGGTAATCCCACAATCATTTCAAAGTCCGTGGACGAGCACTTGAAGTGTCATAATATTCACGGCTAATGGTCTTGTGTCGGCAAGTTAGACTAATGTAGATTGCATTGTATTTCTGACGGTACAGAGACTGTGTATCTGTGACTGTATGATGCTGGAAGGTTTATCATTGAGAATCTTAAAACAGAAATGAATGGTTTCCTGAAGTGTATTTTATCAAGAATTATATGAGCGAACTGTCAATGTAAATGGTAAGAGAAAACAAGTGAAGTTTCTTCACAGTCAGCAACCAGTGAATGGAAAATGGAGAACAGGGAAATGGCAGAACTATGAAATAAATACTTCAGTTCTGGTCTACACAGAAGAAAACAAATTTTAAAAAAACTCCCAATAATACTGGGAAACCTAAGTCTGGAGAGAATGAAAAAGAAATAGAATGAAGTTCGGAAATACACAATTTGGCAGCAACTGCTGGGACTGTAAGTAATGGGTTCAGACACAGTCAACATAGATTTATGAAATGGGAATCATCTTTGAGAAACTTACTGTCCAATACATTGTGGAGAAGCAATGGTTGCAGTGTATTTGAGTTTTCAGAAAGCTTTTTGATAAATTCCCAATCCTAGTGCGCAAAATGAAATCTTGTTGGAATGGAGCTGAGACATGACTATGGTTTTTGAATAGGGCAGCTGACAGGAAACAGTATATAAGATTAAAACGGTTACTTTGTTGGAGTGCAAATATCGTGGGATATCGCAGGGATCGGTCCCCATGTCCCAGCTGTTCCCAATACATCTTAAAAATTTGTCGAGATTAGAGTGTTACTGGAAAAGCACAGCAGATCAGGCAACATCCGAGGAGCAGGAAAATAGACGTTTTTTGCAAAAGCCCTTCTTCAGGAATACTTTTTTTGTCGGCCAGGGTGATCAGGTTTGTGGATCTTGGGAAGAAGTTAGAATCGGGTGGTGTGGGGATCCCAGTCTATGAGGTTGGAAGCCATGGGTGGGAGAACTCCTGAGGTGAAGAGGTTCGCTGTGGTCTGGGAGATGATGGTTTGGTGATGGGGTGGGGTCATGATCGTGGGGGCGATAGGAGAAGTTGTCTTCGAGTTGGCGTCTGTCTTCAGTGGTGTAGAGGCAAGTGTGCCAAACTACAACTGCACCTACTTTATCTGATAGTGAGGTTGGGATTCGAGCAAAGGGAGTGGACGGATGTGCGATGTGAGGGTGACAGGTCGGTGTGGGGGAGGGGGTGGACAGGTTGAGGCGGTTAATGTCTCCACAGCAATTGGAAATGAAGAGATCGAAGGCAGGTAATAAGCCAGCACGGGGTGTCCAGCTGAATGGAATGTGTTGAAGGCGGGCACTCGGAGGTGAGTGGGAGTCCTGATTGTAAACGTGAGCTCGGAGGGGGAGGCGGCAGAAGAGGTGATCAGCGTCACGGCGTGTATTAAATTCATTGTCGCATGGGTGCAGGGGCATAAAGATAAGGTATTTGCTAAGGACTAATCGTTCGTCCACAGTAAGAGGGATGTCAAGGGGAGTGGTGAAAACTCGGGCAGGGCTGGGAGCTAAGACCTGGTGTACATGTGGAGCTGGCAGTGGGGGTCGAGCCAGAAAATGCATTGCGAGTGGTGTTAGGTGGAATGGGGGTGGAGTCATGCATCGGGTGGTGTACCCCTCAGGGTTCTGTGGTCGGGGAAGGTGACAGAGTGACCTGACTGGGGCGTCTCAGCAGACTGCAGGTGAGTGGTGTTGGTGGGGGCAGAATTCGTGGCGACCACAGCAGTGTGGGGGTGGAAGTCACTGAGTGTGTGACATCAACGATTATGTGAGTGGCAGAGGTGATGTTACGTACATTGCATGAGGAAGTGTGAGGGGCGGAATTGTCTGTGGAAGCGGCCATGATAGGGGTGGAAGTGACATCATCAATCACCGTAGGGATGGTCGCTGGGAATCTTCTTTCATGTTTGAGTAGTGCTGGTCATAGGAGTGGAAATATAAAAGTTGGTTGTGCTGACAGTTTTTGACGTTTGATATGGTGTTGGAATACTGTTTATTGAGAGTATGAATTCTCCTGAGAATATAGTACAGAAGGGGTCGTTTGCAGTGCGCAAACTGCATTCGCAGTACGGTTAAAATCAACGAGGTAAAAGCAAGGACTGCAGATGCTGGAAACCAGAGTCTAGATTGGAGTGGTGCAGGAAAAGCACGGCAGGTCAGGCAGCATCTGAGGAACAGGAATATCGATGTCTCGGTCATCAGCCCTTCATCAGCATTCGTGGGTGAATCATCCACTCAACACCACTGGCTAACGACGGTGCAGCTACGACATCCTTGTCCTTTACAATGATACATACGGCTGTTCTATTATTTAGGATGGGGAAATTTGTAAGCTGTTTGCTCGTCCACCTCTATTTCTGAGTGGATGTGCCAGCACTGCAGAGCTTCGATCTGACCTGTTAGTGTTGAAATCATTATGCCCTCTCTATCTGATGATAGACCTTTTGTTTGGAACGTAACCAATCAAGTGTGGTAGCTTTAACATGTAATAATCAGGCTGAGATATACATTGTTCTGACGCTGGCATGTCCACCCACACGCATCACCGAACAATAGATTAGGTTCATGTTAATCGTAGACTGAGCGATTTTCCCAGTAAAAAAGTGACAGATTGCGGTTGAATGCAACTCTGCTTCTTCTGCTGCTGTGGTCTGCAGTACGACATCAATGTTAGGTGTTCTTCTTTCAAAGGGAGAGGAGCTTGATTTTTGAAGAGAACTTTTGACCTGAAAATGGTTTGAGGGCAACAAAAACTTGTTTACGAAAGAGGAGTTTTAGAGTCGGAGAGTCATAAAGTCATACAATATGCAAACAGACCCTTCGGCTCAACGTGTTTTTGCTCACCAGGATTCCTAAACTGAGCTATTCCTGTTTATCTGCGTTTGGCACATACCCCCTCGAAACCTTTCCCATTCATGTTCCCATCCAATAGACTTTTAAATGTTGAAAATGTATTCCCGCTACCGTTTTCTCTGACAGCTCATTACATATACATAGCATTGCCTGTGTGAAATATTTATCACTTAGATCTCCTTTAAATCTCTCCCCTTTCATCTTAAGCCTTTGCGCTTTGGTTTTGCACACCTATTCCATGGGGAAAAGAGTTTGGCTATTCAGCATATCCATGCTGCTCGTGATTTTATAAACCACTGTCAGATCTTCCACAACCTCCAACGCAATAGGGAAAAATGTCGCAGTCTATATCAGGCTATCCTTTGATCTCAAACCCTCCAGTGTAATTGACACCATTTTAAATACTTTTGTACCCATTCCAGTTTATAACATCCTTCCTAAAACAGGGCGACAAGAATTGTACTCAGTTCTCCAAATGTAGCCTTCGCATTCTCTTGTTCAGCAATCACATGATGACCCACTCCTGTACTCAATTGCTCTGATCGATGAAGTTGAGTGGGCCTATTGCCTTCCACACCTCCCTTTCTTCCTGAGATTCCACTTTCAAGGAACTATGTAAAAGCACCCTGTATCTCTCTGTCTGACAACACTCCTCAAGGCCCGGCCATTAGCAGTGTAACTCCTGTCCTGATTTGTATGACAAAATGCAACAACTCGCATTTATGACATCGTCGACAAACTTCCTATCCCGTGCTTCATATATTCTCGTCCAAACCATTCATAAAAGTCATAATCAAAAGTGGACACAATACCTGGTCCTTGTGGCACATCGCGGCTCACAACAAGTCTGTCCCAGCATCCGCTGTCTCGCATTGTCAAGCCAATATTGTGTTTAATTGGATAGGTCTCCCTGATCCCCTGTGATCTAACCCCAATAACCAGGCTACCATGTGAAAACATGTTGGACGTCACTAAGTTCCACGTAGACAACGTATGCTGCTTTACCTTCATCAATCTTCTTGATAACTTCTTCAAACATTTCACCGAAGTTGGTGAAACAGAAATTCCCATATACAAAACCATGCTGTACATGATCATTACATGCCTTTCCAAATGCATGTAAGTGCTGTCTCTCAGAAACTCCTCCGAACGTTTACCCGTCCCTGACATTAGACTCACTAGTCTGTTGTTCTCTGTGTTTTTTTGCCTTGCAGGCATTTGTTTTTGGAAGAAGGTTCCAACATTAACTGTCTTTCAGTCCTCCAATACCTCTCTCGTGGCTGTCAATCGCATCAAATAAACTCCGAGAGAACTGCAGATGCTTTAAATCATTTAGAAAAACAGACGTTGCTGGAAAGGCGCAACAGTTCTGGCAGAATAAGTGCAGAGACATCAAAGGTAACGTTTGGGATCCAGTGATCCTTCCTCAGAACTCTGAGGAATGATACAAAAACTTTACCAAGGGCGCCAGATATTTCTTCGCCAGCTTACTGCAATGATCTGGGATGGACTTGAACAGATCCTGGGTATTTACCAACGGGATTTATTTTAATACGTCCAGCAAGTCCTCTTGTGCAGTGTGGCCTCGTTTCAAAAGATTCCATGAGTTCCCACGCTTTCATGTCTTTATCCACAGTAATTACTGACGCGATATATTTCTGTAGGACCTCCCCAATTGAGCAGAAACATTCTGTCAGACAGATGAATGGTGGAGGTCAAGTCCTTGTGAGGAACGTGAACCCAACACGGGCAGACACTTTTGGATATTGGTTTTGAACTGTTAAGTGTGTTTCTGTGTCCTTTGACTATTTTCAGAAGGTCTGTAATGTTTCATGTTTTAACTTTGACTTCTTTATTCTTCTGCTTTGTACCAAGATTCTGTACATTTGGGGGAAGGTGGGGGGTATTCTTTGAGCCGACGATTGGGTCACATGTTGCGACTTATAAAATTTTCAATATCTTCATGCGTGTACAACCCAATAATCCTAATTCATCTCTTGTGGAACCACACATAGTGATTTTTATGACACCCTATTCTTTCCCTAGCTTCTCATTTGCGCTTAAAAGACTTGCATAATCTGTTTCCATTCTCCTTAACCCTATCAGTCAACGCTATCTCGTGCACCTTTTTTAGCATTCTATGGTAAGGGTATCCCCACAACACATGCGCTCCAGGGCATGGGTTGTGGGGCCATGCCCTAATTCAAAACATTAACATGTGGACGAGTCCTATACTTTTTCGTATCAATTTTCAAACTTATAGAATTACGGTCACTGGTCCCAAAGTTCTCCAACTGTAACGGGTCAGTCACTTGCCGTCCTTTATTTTCCAAGACGAAATAAAGTTTAGGACGAGATGAGATCAGCCATGATCTAATTGAATGCCAAAGCATGCGTGATTAGCCGAACGTCTGTATCTATCAGTGTGTTTATTGGTATGTGTGTGTGTGTGTGTGTGTATGTGTGTGTGTGTGTGTGTGTGTGTGTGTGTGTGCGTGTGTGTGTGCACGCGCGTGTGTATAAGTCTGAGTGTGTGTATGTGCGCGTGTCTCTATGTGTGTATCTTTGTCTGTCATTGGGAGTGTCTTTAATGTATTGGTGTGTGCATCTCATCATCTACATTTCTGAGCATTGGCTTTTCTGTTCTTTTGGCAGTGAAGCCATTGAACCGGGAATCACAATGTCCTTCCTCACTCTCTTACTCCATTTGTCCCCCGCCCCTTGTATTTAAAGTGATAAAATATCACCGCCTGCTGGCCGCCCCACACCACTACACACGCAGCATCTTTGTTTTGGAAGGACATCAAAGTCAGTGACTCTCACATTTGAAATGATTTGAATTGGTTTCATTGTTACGTGCACGCTACTGAGTGAAGTAAAAAGTTGATAATGTCTTCACTTATGACGCCATCTTAGGTACAAGAAATCTGGGTACAAATTCTTCAGCAGTTTGACTGAAATGGAAAGAATAAAAAATGAATATTCAGAAGAAGAATAAAAATGGGGAAAAAAAGCAACAGTCTCCAATCACACTCTCTCACACTCCAGTCTGTACCAGAACCGAGTGTCCAGACAGCACCCGCGCCCAGTCACCAGACCACACTGGGCGTAGTCACCAGAATGCGCAGGCCCGCGTCTCCAAATCGCGTTGCACCCAGTCTCTATGCTGCACCAGGCCTCGTTCTCCTGACCGCACCAAGCCCAGTCTCCAGTCCACACCAGAACCAGTCTTTAGACTGCACCATTTCCATTCTCCAGACTGCATCTGGCCCATTCCACACTTAGACAAGTCATAATGCCGCACTCACCTCAGTCTCCAGAACGCATCTCACCCATCTCCAGGCAGAACTGGGTCCAGTCTCCAGACCACAACATTCGCAGTCTCTAGACCACATGTCTACATAGCTCCAGGGATGAACATATTATCTCGACTGAGTTTACAGATCAATGCACTGGCGTGGTCTGCACAGGTTTTTTTTTAAATCTGCAGAATGCCGGGTTGGACCGAGCAAAGCTTGATCTACAGATTGCTCTTTGCTGAACAGATATTTTTTCTGGGTTGATCAATCTCTGTGGTGAAATAAAAATGTGATGGAAATAAACATTTCAGCTGTATATAGCATTGCCTTTAGATATTACCCTTGTGATTGTACTCTCCGTCTCTCAGTCCATTGATGGAGCAGTACAACCATGTACAGTACATCATGTTGATGAATGTCCACTGTCCTGGCAACTGCCATGGCATCTTCATTCGGAAGCAGTCAGCCCATTCGCATCGTCTTCGGGTCTCTATCAAGAAAGAAAGGATGGCCTGGCGAATAGAAACCATGCCCCTGTAAAATGGCTAAAAGCACTTACTCTCTCACCAGTCCTCACCGCTACTGAACCACATCAAAATATCCCGTCTGTACTGAGCGCAATGGGGCCCCTGGGAATATCAGGGAGCAGACCATCAGGGAGATGGAGCAATACTTTTCATGTCTCAACGTGTTAGAATGATCCGTCCAGTAAACATGTGTTACTAACGTCTGTTATCTTTTTCCTTTTCTGTCATATACATCCTGCTATTCTTCCTGTAAAGTTACAGATTCACCGTTACCCACGTTATATTCCAGCCTCCAAAGTGTTGTATATTGTTTATTCAATTAAAGATTCACTATTCTCGCTTGATAACTTCAGTTCCTGCTGATCTTAGTTAGAAAATGTTTGTTCCATTTCTCGAAAATTACAAATTACTGAGTCGTGATCACGAGTCAGTGTCTCACTGCAATTATTAATTTTGTGTTGAAATGATAACGACTAACTGATCGCTAAGTTATTCCTGTTCAAGGCTGAGTAAACAGTCCTCCCCGTATACCTGTGTAGCAGCTTTGAAAGGCTGAATATGCCTTCCATTTCCTGCGTTACAGATATAAGAAATGCAACGATCTGATCCAATTGCTGAGTAACAGGCTCGAATGGCTGAATGACCTAATTCTGTTGCTGTTTAAAACTCTGAATGGGCTGAATATCCGGCTTTAGTATGGATGTAATTGTGAATGGTAACGAATATGTTGGAACCATCAGTTTACAGTCCACTTCTGACTTTGTGCTGATCGTCGACAGTGCCTCATGGATGCCCAGTTTCGATTTGTTCCGTCCTTTGGAAGTATGCTTTACTTAGCAGGAGGTAGTTTCACTTAATACAGTGGGCAGTATCTTCAGTATGAGGCTGAGACTTTTCCTCCGCCAGGACTGTCTGCTGGGTGCTCCTACAGATACTTTTAGGGACAAAATACATCTGTGAGAAGCACGTTGATGCGATTGTTTCTCTCTTGTGGGTTCCCCCATCCTTTCCCACAATCTGGATGCTGTGTGTTAGAAGCCTCTCCATGCTCAGTCTTTCGTGAAACTGTAGAGACACACTTGGTGATGGACATTGAAGTCATTCAACCAGAGTGCATTCTGGGTCCTTATCACCCTCAGTATTTCCTCTTATTTGCTTTCAAATCCGAAGGGAACTGTGTTATCTCTGCGGGGTGGTGTGGATGGCAGTAGGCATCCATCATCAGGCGATTTCCTTGACCAGCTTTGACCTTTACCAAGATATTTCCCAGGTTCCGGAATGAATGTTGGGAGAATACGAGTGTTACTACTTGCCTGACCACATCTCACGGTTTTCCCTTCACCGGTGAGACAGGATATACCCAGGGTGGGTGATGGGTCTTCATGAAATAATACCCATCGGTTCTCGTTCTGTGAATATGACGGTGTCACATTGTTTCCGGACCGGAAGTGAGGTGCTTCAACAGCACAGCAGGTCAGGGGGCATCCAATGAGCAGGATAATTAACGATTCCGGCAGAAGGCCTTCATTTGGAATGAGACTTGTGGAGCAAGGGATGGCTGAGATGTAAATGGAAGGGTTTGGGGCTGGGGGTAAGCCACCTGTGAATGCAATATGAAGATGAAAAGGTGGAGAATGTGATAGGATCGAGAGGAGGGTGGAGCGGACAGATGGGAAAGGTAATGAACAGGTCAAGAAGGCTGTGCTCAGTTCGAGGCTTTGGACGGGAACGTGCAGGAGGGGAACTTAGTAAAATGGCAAAATCCACTTTGAGCCCCTGTGGTTGCAGGGTCCCATGGTGGAAGATGTTGTGTTCATCCTACAGGCACCGGGGGCTTTGGGCTTGGCAAAGGAGGAAGCCCATGACGTTTGTGTTTGGCGGAGTAGGAAGTGGAATTGAAGTGTTCTGCCACCGGATGATGCATTTGGTTGGTGTGGAAGTCCCAGAAATGTTCTCTGTCATGCTCCACAAGTTGGCGGCCTGTCTCCCTTTGGAGAAGAGACCACATCGGGTGCAACAGATACTGTAGATGACATTTGTGGAAGTACAAGTAACTTTCCGTCGGATGTGGAAGGATGCTACGGGGCCTTGGGTGGAGGTGAGGGGGTAGGTGAGGGTGAGAGTATAAGGACGGAGGGGAGGGAAGTGGAGATATGCTGGAAGGCATCGTCAACCACGTGGGAGGGGAAATTGTGGTATTTTAAAAAGGAAGCCATCGGGGATTTCCTGAGATGGAATTGGTCATTCTAGGAACAGATGCAGCAGAGTCAGAGGAATTGGGAATAAGCGATGGCGTTATTACAAGAGGGAGGATGGGAGGAGGTGTAGTCCAAATAGACTTTGGGATTCGATTGGTTTGCAGCAGAATACATGACATTCCCCACAATATTCTATCCCTGACATTATTTGTGAAGGGCCGGATGTCATTGGATTGACCAAATGATAAGGTCCCGAGGGAAGGGATCCGTTAATGGGAGAAGGAGACACTGTTCCGTAGTCGCCTCAGGAAGTTAAAGGGGTGAATCTGTTTTCCCTGTGTTTACATTTCTTCACGACAGAGGATTGACCATAATTTAAAGAAAAAGACTGCAATTTCGTACTTCCATTTATTTTCAAAGAACTGGGAGAAAATCCTTCAGGATGACAATGTTTTCACGCTCCGTATTAGAAACTGAAAATAAATTACCTGTATCTTTTCCCGAGTAGTCGAGTGTGTGGGAATATTCTTCCCACCATTTGTCCTTATGCATGTGCTCCTGTGTGTTTGGGGATGGAGGGTTTATTGTGATTTATGACACAAATATTGTCAGTAATTCAGAGCTTTCCATATCTTATTTAAGCTCCAATTATTTCACTAAACCTCTGAATGCAGTAACACATGTGAAAACCTCACAGCCTTCAGTCAAACTGGTCACTTTGCCATCAGGCTGATGGATAATGTGTTTGTCTTTCTTCCTCACAGTTAACGTAGTGACGATCTACGTCCTGCTTTATAAAGATTGTGGATTGACTCCCTGTGTCAGACGGTACCTGGGGGCAATGGCAGCAGCGGATCTACTGGTCATGATCTTCGACCTGATATTACGACACATTCCCATTGTTTATCGGGAACAGTTTTATTTCCTGTGGGAAGTCTCTGTGTGTAATATCCACGCTGCCCTGCTTTATGCAGCCACTGACTGTTCTGTCTGGTTCACTGTCACTTTCACATTTGATCGATTTGTGGCCATTTGTTGCCAGAAGTTAAAACGGAAATATTGTAGTGAGAAAACGGCGGCTGTGGTTCTGGGAACAGTGACTGTGTTCACCTGTTTAACAAACGTTTTCTGGTATTTTATGCTCTCAGCTCGTTATGGGCTGACGAACTACCCGTCGTTTTGTCACGCAGCAGATGGTGTTGGAACCTCCCGTGTCTGGACGTCAATCGAGTTCCTTCATCACATTCTAACCCCAGCTCTCCCATTTCCCCTGATTCTTCTGTTCAATGTTTTCACGGTCAGACACATTTTAGTGACCAGCAGGGCCCGTAGGAGACTCCGGGCTCACACCAAAGGTGACCCTCAGTCTGACACAGAAATGAGTATCAGGAAAAAGTCCATCATTTTACTGTTTGTGATCTCGGCTAATTTCATCCTGTTATGGTCAACGATAATGCTGTATTCAATTTGGAAACGGATGTATAGTATTGGGTATGAGTCTGTGTATCTCCCTTACTTTGTGCAGGAATTGGGCTTCATGCTGCAGCTCCTCAGCTGCAGCACAAACACCGTGATTTATGCCGTGACACAGACTAAGTTCAGACAGCAGCTGAAGAATGTGATGAAATATCCCTTCACCCAAATTCATCAATCAATCATATACATTCATTCATCAATCCGACCTCAATTTTGTCATTTCAGTTCAATGTTTTAGCGATGAAGCCGATTGTCCCTGTGGTAACAGATTGAGGGTAACGCTTGTTTATCCATCCTTATCTCACGGTTGTGGAGGTAGGTGCAGGTTGTTCAAAGACACAATTCAATGTTTCTCACTGCACAGCGACCAGTGGGAAAAGGCAACACCCCACTGACTGTATCGACCACTTCAATTTGTAAACAAGAAAAATGTTCATTAAAAAGTGCAGAGCAGCAGAGGAAACGATATGGTTGTATATCTTTGTGTTGAACAAACTGAGTTGGAGAGAGACAGACTCAGCCTCAAGTCCCAGTCCTCAGGGATTAAGAGAAGACCGAGGCCTGAGCTCAGGGGTTAAGTTGAACTGACACTGTCCATGCTTTCACCACTGGGACCCCCCCATTCCGAAGTGACTTTCAGCAGTATTCATCTCTACTCTGTTACCCCCATCTCCACTGAAGCACCTCTGTCTCTCTATCTCCATTCTTCGTGCACCCCCTCCCCGCTCACGCCCTCTCCTGCACTCTGTTTCCATTTCCTCTCCCTTCTCTTTCCTCTCATTTCTCTCCCTCTCCCTCTGCACACTCTTGCTTTCTTTCCTCCTTTCCCTTTCACTGACTGTCTTCACCCATCCCTTTACCTTTCTCTCACACACCCCACGGTTTCTCCACCCGCCTCTAATCTTCTCTCTCTTTTCCTTTCTGTCTCACTCTCCTGCTGTCTCTGTCTACCTCCCGCCTTTCTGTCCCTACCCCATCGTCTCCCTTCTCCTATGCCATCCCCACATTTTTCTATCCTCTCATCCCTAGCCAGCCTCTCCGCTTCTCCGATACCTCTAGGTTAGATGGAGAGGAAAAGAGAAGGGAGAGAGTGTGCGTTATATCGGGAGGGAGGGGTAGAGAGACAGATAGAGAGGAAGCAGGATGGAGAGAAGGAGAGTGAGAGGGGAGTGGAGTAAACAGAAAGAGAGGCAGAGAGTGCGAGTGAGGTAGAGGGCATGAGAGACAGAGAGTAGGAACTGGCAGACAGAGAAAGAGAGATACTTGAAGGGCTAGAGAGAGTGTTGTAGGGCGTAGAGAAAGAGTAAGAAAGAAGCTTAGAGGGAGGGGAGAGGAGTAGAGAGACAGTCTGAATGCAGAGACACAGATTGGGAGGGAGTGGGGAAGAGTGAGTGTTGAAGAGGTAGAGAAAGAATGGAAGTGGGAGAGAGAGTGGGAGGGTATAGAAAGAGCGTGTGGCAGAGAGAGGGAGAATGAGAGAGAGAAACAGATGGAGTGATGCAGAGAGCCAGAATGGAATGGTGTAGAGAGCGAGCGAGGCATGGTTTAGAGAAGCAAAGAATGAAGTAAGAAAATTGAGAAAGAATGGGATCTGTGTTTTTCATAGAGACGTGAGTTAGAGAGAAAGAGATGGAGTGGGATGGGAAGAGGGAGTGAGAGGAGGTAGACAGAGAATACGAGTGGGTAGACAGAGTGTGGGAGGGCACAGAGATGAAGTAAGAAAAAAGCGCTGAGGGAGAGTGAGAGAGGAGTAGAGTGAGAGAGTCTGAGTGCAGACAGAGAGACTGGGAGGGAGTGGGGAAGAGAGAGAGTCGAAGAGGTATTGAGAGAGAATGGAACTGGTGAAAAGAGAGGGAGTGGCGCAGTGAGGGATTTGGGGATGGGTGGAGAGTGTGGGAGGGGTTAGAGTTGGAGTGGCGAGTAAGATAGAGATAGAGGGGAAACAGAGTGAGAGTGAGAGGGGTAGAGAGAGAGATGCGTTTAAAAGAGAGAGAGCGTGGGAAGCGGTGAAGAGAGTAAGAGTGGGAGGGGTTAGGTGAGAAAAGAGAGTGTGCCGTGAGAGACCATGAGTGAGAGGAGGGAAGAGAGAAAGGAAGAAAGAGGTGGAGTGCAGCTGAGTGGGAAGGGCAGAGGTATTGGAGGGGTAAGAGGGCGAGAGCGGGAGCAGATTCGTGAGAGGGGGGAGTGGTGTGGAGAGATTAATTGAGACATAGTGGGTGTGTCGAGTGAGAGTGGCAGGGGTGAAAGAGAGAGAATGGGACGGTTTAGTATTGAGGCAGTGGGATGTGGTAGAGAGAGAAAGGGAGGGCAGAAAAGAGAGACAGTCGGAGCGGGTAGACAGAGTGAGAGTAGAAGTGGAAGAGACGATGTCGGAGGGGGAAGAAATGGGTAGGGAGAAAGAGGAAAAGAGGGAGAGGGGAAGAGCGAGAATGATAGTGGGAGCTGGTAGAGAAAGAGTGTGAGGGAATGAGAGAGAGAGAAAAAGAGAGAGAGGTGGAAACATAATCGGAGGGGATAGAGAGAGGGAGAGGGATAGAGAGAGACAGAGGTGGAAGTTGTTAGAGAGAAAGACAGTGGAAGGAAGTTAGAGACAGAGTAGGAAAGGGTATAGAGAGAGATGAGGAGGGTGTGGAGGAAAGGGAGAGTTTGGGAGGGGCGTAGAGAGAGAGAGATCGTAGGGTACAGAGCGGAGGATAGGAGAGGGAGTGGGAGGTGAGTAGAGAAAGAGGGGTGTAGCAGAAACAGATTGGAAGGGGTAGAGTGAATCGGAGGGTATAGACAGTGGGAGGCGTGTATAAAGAGAGTTCAAGTGTGGAAGAGAGACAGGAAAATGCAAGACAGAGAGTGGGAGGGTAAGAGAGCGAGAGACGGAGTGGGGTTGAGTGAGAGTGAAAGGGATGGGGAAGGAAAAAGAGAGAGAAAGGGAAGGAGGTAAAGGGAGAGAGGGAGGAGATAGAAAGGGAGACATCGTGAGAGGAGAGTACAGAGAGAGGGGGAGTGATTGGTTGAAGAGAGAAACGGAGAGAGTAGAGAGAAAGAGAGAGGGCAATAGAGTAGGAGATAGTGTGGGATATTCGTATTGAGAGAGAAAGAGAGAGAGGGAGTGGGCTAGAGAGAGAGCGGCAGTAGGGTAGAGACAGTTTCGAAGATGAGAGAGAAATGTCGTGCGAGGGGATTAGAGCGAGAGAGAGAGGGAGGGGGAGAGAGGGGGAGGGGTAGAGAAAGTGTGGGAGAGTACGGAGAGAGTGTAGGAGATGAGAAGAGAGAGAGAGTGCAAGCGGGGTGGACAGAGTTGGAGATAGGGAGGGGAAGAGAATGAGTGGGGGTAATGAGAGGGAGAGAGAGAGGGAATGTAATGAGAGAGAATGTGAGGGAAGAGAGGCAGTGGGTAAGAGGGACGGAGAGAAAGATGAGGTGGTGCAGGGTTAACGAGAGAGCATGGGGTGGAGAAAGGTAATGGGAGCAGGTAGAGAGAATAGGGATTATAGGGAGCGAGTGGGAGTGGAAGAAAGAGTGGGAGTGGGGTAGAGAGAGGGGAGAGAGAGAGTGGGAGGGAGGTAGAGAGTGAGGGAGTGTACAGAGCTAAAGTGTGGGGGAGTTAGAGAGAGAGAATGAGGGGGAAGAGCGAGAGTGAGAGGGGGAAGAGCGAGAGTGGGGTCGATAGGGAGAGTCGGAGGGGTATAGAGCGAGAAAGTGAGAGAGGAGTAGAGAGAGGTTGTGGGGGAACAGAGAGTGAGGGAGGGGGTAGAGAGAGAGTGGGAGGGCGAAGAGCAAGGGTTCGAGGGGAAGAGAGACAGAGAGAGAGGGAGTGCGCAAGAGAAACTGCTTGGGTGGAAAGCGAATGGGTGGGAGTGGAAGAGAGAAAGAGAGAGGGAGGGAGTGAAATGGAGAGAGAGAGATAATGTTAGGTGGTAGAACGAGAATGGGAGCGTGTTATTGAGAGAGTGGAAGTGTGTCAGAGATAGTGGGAGGGGGAGAGATAGAGTGGGATATAGTCGAGAGAGAGGGAGTGGCAGGGGTGTAGAGGGAGACACTCAGTCGGAGGGCGTAGAGAGAGAAATTGTGGGTGTTGAGACAGTGAGGAGGGGTAGAGAGAGAGAGCGGGAGAGGTGGAGGGAGTGGGTTGGAGAGAGGTGAAGTAAGTTGGGGGTAGAAAGATAGAGATAGAGACAGAATGAGAGAGAGTGTGGCAGGGAAAAATTGCAAGGGGGAAGGAGAGATTGGGAGTGGGGTCGAGGGAGAGAGTGGAGTAGGTAGAGAGTGGGACGGCGGAGACAGTGAATGGGAGGATGTGAGAGAGAGAGTGGAAGGGGCATGGAGAGAGAGAAAGTAGGAGGAGCCAAGAAAAATAGAAGAATGCAAAGGGGTAGAGAGAGATTTTGAGAAGGGTGTGGAGAGAGAGAGGTAGAGAGAGAGAGTTTGGTGCTAGTGAGAGACAGTGTGGGAGGGAGCGTGGCTGAGAGAGTGTGCAAGGATATAGAGAAAGAGTGGGATTGGGGCCGAGAGCGAGAGTGATGTAGATACAGAGGGAGCAGGGGACAGACTGCCGAGGGGGTAGAGAGAGGGGAGGGGATTGAAAGAGATTGGGAGGAGGTTGATTGAGGGAGGGGCTGAAAGAGAGATGGTGGAAGGGGTTAGAGAGGGAGGGAGTGGAGAGAGAGAGTTGGTGTTGCGAAGTGTGAGATGTAGAGGGAGGGGATGGAGACAGAGTGGGATGGAGAAGAGAGAATGAGGGAGAGTGTTGGAGTGGGTAGAAAACATTTGGGAAGAGAGATATATAGTCGGTGGGGGGGGGAAAGGAGAGGACTTGTCGTGGAGATAGTGGAAATTCAAAGTGTGGGAAGGGGTAGGGAGAGAGAGGGATGACGGGAAGAGGAGGAATGCGGGATAGAGATAGTGGGTGAGGGTAGAGAGAGGGTGGAGGTTGGAGAGAGAGTGGGAGGAGTGTAGGGAGAGTGGAGGGTAAAGAGAGAGTGGGAGTGGGCAAGAAAGAAATGGGGAGCGGAAGAGAGTATCAGGGATTAGAAAGAGAGTGTGGGAGGGCTTAGAGGGAGAGGGAGTGGGACAGAGAGAGAGTGGGAGTGGGTCGAGATACATAGGTAAGGAAGGGCTAGAGAGAGAGACGGGGTGGCGAGAGAGACGGGGTAGAGAGACTTTGAATGGGAGGGTGATGGAAAAACGTGGCAGAAGAGGGGAAGAGAGAGTAGGAGGGGGTTAGAGTGACAAGATGTTGGAGGGGAGTGACAGAGAGAGGGTGGGAGCTTGGTTGACAGAGAGAGTGTGACAGAGAAGTAGAGATAGAGTTTGGGGCTGGAGAGAGAGAGGCAGAGTAGGAGGGGATGTGGAAGTCAGAGAGTGGAAGATGTAGACAGTGTGGGAGTGGGGTAGCGAGAGAGAGAGTGGGTTTGATGGAGCGGAGGAGGGCGGAGAGAGTGAGTGGGACGGGTAGATAGAGAGAGTTGATGATGAAGCGGTGTAGAGAGGGGGAGGCAGGGGAGAATGCGAGGGGTTATAGAGAGAGGGGGTGGATGTAGAGAGAGATTGGGAGAGGAATAAAAAGAGAGTGTGGGAGCGAGGTAGAAAGAGACAGTGGGAGGGCTACAGCTGGAGAGAGAGTGGGAGCGAGTGTGGCAGAGTGAGAGTGCAAGGGGGCAGAGTGAGAGAGTGGGATTGGAGTAAAGAGGGAGATTGCGGTAGATAGAAAGGGCGGTGGAGAGATTGTACGGGGGTAGAGAGAGAGGGAATGCAGTAGAGAGAGGGGAAGGTGGCGAGATTGAGAGTGAGAAATTTGAGAGAGACCGTATTAGAGATGGTAGAGAGAGTCGGACGGGTTTAGAAACAGAGGGAGGGGTGAGAGAGGAAGGCAATAGAGAGAGTGGGTGGAAATAGAGATATAGAGAGCAACAGTGGGAGTGGAACATGGAGAGAGGGAGGTGGATAGGGAGAGATGCAGAGGGAGTCAATAGACACTGATAGAGTTGGGGGAGAAAGAGAACGAGGGAGAGAGAGATGAAGTGGATAGACAGAGTGTTGGATGGGAAGATAAAGAGGTAGACGGAGAGGGTAGACAGAGAGAGGGAGTGAGGTGGAGAGATAGAGATGCATGATGGTAGGAAGTGTGGGAGGGTGTAGAGAGAGAGAGTGGGAATGGGAAGAGAGAAAAGGGAGCAGAGAGATAGACAGTGAGAGGGTTTAGAGAGAGAAAGAGAGAGGGACAGAGAGAGAGTGGGAGAGTGTTGCGAGATCGACAGAGAGAGGGTCTAAATACAGAGACTGGATTCGGGGTAGAGGGATAAACTGAGCTGGGGAAAGACAGAGGAGGAGGAGTTTAGAGAGACACAGTTTTGGAGGGGAGAAGAGAGAGAGCGAGATCGGTTGACAGAGACAGTGGGAAGGGAAGAGAGAGCGAGTCGTTGATTAAGAGAGAGACATAGAGTGAGTTCGACGGAAAGATAGAGAGAGGGAGTGGGGTAGAGAGCGAGTGGTATGGGGAGAAAATAGAGAGAGTGAGGGGGAGGAGAGAGATAGATAGTGGGAGGGGAGTAGAGAGAGGGAGCAAAGGGATAGAGATACAGTGGGGTTAGACAGAGTGTGGCGGTGTAGAGTGCGTGAGTGCAAACACAGAAGACAGACAGTGTGTGAGGGGAAGACAGAGAATGGGAAAGAGAGAAAGAGACAGAGAGCGGAAGTGTGATATTGAGCTGAGAGGGGAATACAGAGAGTTTGAGTTGGTAGAAAGATGGTCGCATGAGAGAAGGATAGAGAGTGGGAGGGAGTACAGAGAGAGGGAGAGTATTAGGGGAGGGAGTGGGTTAGATATATATATAGAGAGAGAGAGTGTGCAGAGATACATTTGTAGGGACATAGTCGGGTGGGAGGAGAAAAACTGTGGGGGGAGTAGTGAGAGATAGTGGGAGGAGTAGTGAGAAAGGGAGGGATGGAGTAGTGAGTGAGAGGGTAGACATAGAGATTAAGAGGAGTACGAAAGAGAGAGGTAGGGAAAGAGAGAATGAGAAAGGGTAGAAACAAATGGAGAGAGAAGAGAGAATGGGAGGGAGAAGAAAGACAGAGAGAGGGATTTCGCTAGAGAGTGGGTGGACAATGTGGGAGTGAGTGCGAGTGGACAAGAGAAATAGAAGGAGGTAGTGGAGTGGAGAGAGGTAAGGGTATGGGGTTGGAAGAGAATGGGAGTGAGAGAGGGTTGGAAGGTGATAGGAAGAGTGGGATGGGAAGAGAGAGTGGGAGGGTGTAGAGAGAAGGAGTGAGACTGATGTACAGAGAGACTGTGGGAGGGTAGACATAGAAAGAGTGGCAGGTTGGAGAGTGGAGAGTGATAGAGGGAAAGAGTGGGAAGGGGAGGTAGAGACATTGGGATAGAGGTAGATAGATTTCAGGGTTAGAGAGAGAGACAGATTGGGACGGAGTGTGAAAGAGAGTGGAACGTGCTAGAGTGAGTGGAAGGTGGTAGAGACAGAGTTGGAGTGGTGTTGTGAGGGAAGATATGGTAGATAGTAATGGGAGGGTGGAGAGAGTAAGTGGGACGGGGTAGTGAGAGTGAGACTGGGAGGGGTTTAGAGAGAGAGTGTGTGATGGGGTAGACAGAGAGAAAACCCGAGGGCTGTAGAGAGACAGAGGGAGGGAAGTAGAGAGAGAGTTTGGAAGAGTAGTGAATAGAGAGTGCGGGAGTAGAGAGAGAAAAAGTGGGAGGTAGTGTGGTAGAGAGGTAGAGTGTAAGAGGGTAGGGAGAGAGAGAGAGTGGGATTGTGATAGAGACGGTGAAAGGGTTTGATAGATTTGGGTAGGGGATAGACGTGCGAGGGGCAGCGAGAGAGAGAGTGAGATAGACAGATAGGGCCAGGGTGGAGAGAGTGAGTGAGATAGTTGTGAGAGAGACAGTGCCAGGTGGTCGAGAGAGAGTCGGAAGGGGTTTAGAGAGAGAATGGGAGGGGTGGACGGAGACAGAATGCAAGGGAGGGAGTGTGTGTGTGTAGACAGAGAGATTGGAAAAAGATAGAGAGTGTGTGACCGGTGTAGATAGAGATTAGAAGAGTGGTAGAGAGAATGTGGAAGAGAGAGGTAGAGATGGAGTTTGGGGTATAGAGAGATAGTGTGCGAGGGAGTGTGGCAGAGAGGGAGACTGCAAAAGAGTAGTGAAAGTGGGATTAGTTTAGAGAGGAAACGTTGTGTGGATTGAGAGGGAAGTGGAGAGAATGCGCGAGGGGTTCGTGAGAGAGAGAGGTGTCGAGAGGAGGAGTATGGAGACAGTGGGTGGGATAGGTTTGAGAGAGAGTGGAAGGCGTCAGAGAGAGAAGGAGGGTATGACAGAGAGGGAAAGAAGGAGGAGGTGGAGAGAGAGGGAGGGAAGAGAGAATGCGAGGGAGAAGAGAGAAAGAGAGAGTGGGCGGGATAGAGAGAGGGAGGTGGGAGAAAGAGAGGTGCAGTGGGAAGGAATCGAGACAGATAGAGTGGGAGGGAGAACAGAGAATGAAAGAGAGAGATGGAGTCGGTCTCGAGAGTGGGACGGGAACAGAAGGATAGTCTGAGGGGGGTAAATAGACAAAGGGAAAGTGGGGAGACAAAGGGTGTGTGAGACAGAGCGAGGGGATTAGGGAGAGAGAGGGATGGGGAAGTAGAGTAAACTGAGAAGAGGAGGGGTAGAGAAAGGGGAGGTGGGAGAGAGAGCAGCAGGAGAGTAGAGAGTGTGGGACGGAATAGTGAGAGAGACTGCTTGTGGGCAAGAGAGAAAGGGGAGCGGGGAGAGAGAGTGTGGGAGGGGTTAGAAGGAGAGCGTGGGAAAGAATAGAGAGACAGAGGGAGGGGAGGGTAAGAGAGAGAGATAAGATTCTATGTAGAGAGAGACTGAGTGGGGGAAGCAGTCAAAGAGAGAGATGGAAGGGAAGAGAGAGAGAGAGGCGGTTTCCTCGACTGTGTTGTAGGGGAGAAGAGACAGCATGTGAGCTCGGTAGACAGATGGAGAGTGGGATCGGGAGACAGAGAGTTGTGGAGAGAGAACGGGAGAAGGCAGGAGTGGGGTAGAAAGAGAGATCGTTTGTGGGGGAGAGAAAGAGAGAGAAGGAGTGTGGTACAGAGAAAGAGGGATGGTGAAGAAAAAGAGGGAGAGAGTGGGAAGGGGAGAGGGAGAAAGATACTGGGAGGGGGTAGAGAGAGAGCGAGGGTGGGTTCGAGGGAGAGAGAGAGGGGTTAGAGAGAGAGAGAAATAGAGTGATATGGAGTGCAGGAGAGATAGAGTATGGGGTCGAAAGGGAATGGGAAAGCTTTAGAGAGACAATGGGAGTGTGACAGAGAGAGTGGGAGGGTGAGAGATAGTGGGGGAAAATGTGCAGACAGAGGATTAGGGGTGGAGAGAGAGAGAGAGAGATACTTGGAGGGAATAGGAGTGGGTAGACAGCGAGAGATTGCGAGGGGGAAGAGAGATTGGGAGAGCGTGAGAGAGAGAGTGGGAGATCGGTAGAGATAAAGTTCGAGGTAGAGAGAGAGACAGGGTGGGAAGGAGCGTGGCAGCGAGATAGACACTCCTCGGGGAAGATAGAGAGTGTGGGACTGGGGTAGTGAGAGAGAGAAGGTTAGCTAGAGAGTGGGTTGCTGGAGACAGTGAGTGGGAGTTATTTTACAGAGAGTGTGGGAGGTGGTAGTGAGAGAGGGGACGGAATGAGATAGAGAGAGAGAGTCAATGGGAGGAGGTCGAGAGGGATGGAGAGAGAGCGGGAGGGGAAGAGAGAGGGAAGTGGGTAGAGAAAGATGTAGACGGAGGGAATGGAGATAGAAAAAGTGGGAGGGTGAAAGACAAAGAGGGAGAGGCAGTTGAAGTTGGTAGAGAGCGAGAGTGGGAGCGAAGGAAGAGAGAGAGTGGGGGGATTAGAGAGAGAGGGAGGGGCTGGACAGAGAGAGAAAGATGATGTTAGAAAGTGAGAGTAGGAGGGGCTATCGTGAGAGGGTGGTTGGCAGATAGAGTAGGAGGTGCAGGGAAAGAGTAGGAGGAGGTAGAGATGGGGAGGGAAGAGAGAGTGTGAGGTGGAAGAGAGAAAGATAGAGAGCAGGCAGGGTAGAGAGAGAGGGAGATGGGTAGAGAGAGATGCAGAGGGAAGGATTGGCGACAGACAGAGTCGGCGGGAGAAGAGAGAATGAAAGATAGTGATGGTGTCGGCAGAGAGAGAGTGAGAGGGGAACAGACAGATAATCGGAGAGGGAAGATAGAGAAAGGGGGTGGGGTGGAGACAGAGGGTGTGTGAGAGAAAGTGGGAGGGGTGTAGGGAGAGGGAGGTGTGAGGGGTTGAGGGGGAGTGGGGTGATTAGAGATATGAGGAGGGTGTAGAGAAAGGGTGATATGGGAGAGAGAGCAGAAGGACGATGGAGAGAGTGGGACGGAGTAGAGAGAGATAGACTGTGTGGTCGGGGAAGAAGAAATGGGGAGCAGAGAGTGAGAGAGTGTGGGGTGTAGAGGTAGTGAGTGCAAACACAGTAGAAAGGAAGAGTGTGAGGGGAAGGGAGAGACTGGGAGAAGAGAGAAAGAGACAGAGAGCTGAAGTAACAAGGACAGAAACCTCCTGGTGCTCACCTTCCACCTGACCAACCTTCGCATAAACCAAATCATCTGCCGACATTTCCGCCACCTCCAAACGGACCCCACCACCAGGGATATATTTCCCTCCCCATCCCTTTCCGCCTTCGGCAAAGACGGTTCCCTCCGTGACTACCTGGTCAGGACCACGCCCCCCTTCAACCCACCCTCCCATCCTGGCACTTTCCCCTGCCACCGCAGGATGGCAAAACCTGCGCCCACACCTCCTCCCTCACCTCCATCCAACGCCCTAAAGGAGCCTTCCACATCCATCAAAGTTTTACCTGCTCATCCACCAATATCATTTATTATATCCGTTGCTCCCGATGCGATCTCCTCTACAATGTAGAGACTGGACGCCTCCGAGCAGAGCGCATTCGGGAACAAATCCGGGACACCCGCACCATTCAACCACACCGCCCTGTGGCCCAACATTTCAACTCTCCCTCTCACTATGCCGAGGACATGGAGGTCCTGGGCCTCCTTCACCGCCGCCCCCTCACCACCAGACGCAATGATGTAGAATACCTCATCTTCTGTCTCGGAACACTTCAACCTCAGGGCATCAATGTGGACTTCAACAGTTTCCTCATTTCCCTTCCCCCACCTCACCACAGTTCCCAGCACTGTCCCCATGACTTGTCCTATCAGCGTTTCTTCTTGTCCACCTGTCCACTCCCCCCTCCTTCCCCCCTCGGTCTATCACCTTCATCCCCTCCCCCACCCGCCGATTGCACTCTATGCTACTTTCTCCTCACCCCACCCCCCTCTTACCTATCTCTCCACTCTTCAGGCTCTCTGCCTGTAATCCTGATGAAGGGCTTTTGCCGGAATCGTCGATTTTACTGCTCCTCGGATGCTGCCTGAACTGCAATGCTTTTCCACAGCACTAATCCAGAATCTGGTTTCCAGCAACTGCAGTCATTGTTTTTACCTCGAGAGCTGAAGTGGGATAGTGGGGTTAGAGTGGAAAACAGAGAGTTGGACGGGATAGAAAGGGGGTCGCATGAGAGAAGGATAGAGAGGGATGGTGTACAGAGATGGGAGGGAGAACAGAGAGAGGGACAGGGGGTAGAGAGAGGGGGAGGGAGTCGTGTATATATATATATATATAGAGAGAGAGAGAGAGAGAGAGAGAGAGATTGCAGAGGGAGAGAGGTGGAGGGATAGAGTGGGATGGGAGGAGAGAGAAAGTGGGAGGGCTCGTGAGAGAGAGGTAGGGTGTAGCGTGAGATTGGGAGGAAGAAGATAGAGAGAGGCAGGGAAAGAATGAGAAGGGGTAGAGACTGAAGGAGAGAGTAGAGAGAGAATGGGAGGGAGAACAGAGAAAGGGAGAGGGAGTTCGCGAGAGAGAGAGTGGGTGGATTGTGACGAAGTGAGAGCGAGTGAAAAGAGAAAGAGAGAGTGGAGTGGAGAGTGATAGTGGTAGGGGAGAGAAAGAGAATGGGAGTGGGGAGTGGTTTAGAGAGAGAATTGAAAGGTGATGGAAAGAGTGGGACGGTCAGAGAGAGAGAGTGGGAGGGTGTACAGCGAGAAGGTGTGGAACGGACGTAAAGAGAGACAGTGGGAGGGCGTAGACATAGAAAGTATGGGTGGTTTTAGAATGGAGAGGGATAGAGGGGGAGAGTCGGAGAGAGCGAGGGATAGAGATTGTGAGAGAGGCAAATAGAATTTAGGGTAAAGAGCGAGAGAGACAGATTGGGAGGGAGTTTGACAGACAGAGAGATTGGAAAGTGGTAGAGAGTGAGTGGGATTGGGGTAGAGAGAGAGAGTGGGAGAGGTAGCCAGTGGGAGGGTGGAGAGAGTGAGGCGGAGGGGGTAGGGAGAGTGAGACATGGCGGGGTTTAGAGAGAGTGTGTGAGAGAGTAGACAGAGAGAAAATGCGAGGGTGGTAGAGAGAGACAGATGTTGGTTGTAGAGAGAGAGTGAGAGAGTGGTGCAGAGAGAGTTCGGCAGTCGAGAGAGAGGAAGAGAGGGAGGGAGTGTGGCAGAGAGGTAGAGAGGGTACGTAAGATGGTAGGGGAGAGAGAGCGGGATTGTGGTAGGGAGGGAGAATGGGTTTGATAAATTTGGGTAGGGGAGAGACGATGCGAGGGGGTAGCTAGAGACACAGAGAGGGAGTGGGAAAGAGAGAGGGGAAGGGTGGAGAGAGTGAATAAGATAGTTTTGAGAGAGACAGTGGCAGGTGGTAGAGAGAGAGAGTCGGAAGGGGTTTAGAGAGAGAGTTGGAGGGGTGGACAGAGAGAGAATGCAAGGGAGAGAGAGTGTGAGTGTGTGGAGAGAGAGAGATTTTGACAGCGGCAGAGTGTTGGAGCATTGTCGACAGAAATTACGAGACAAGTGGAGAGGGTGTGGAGAGAGGTAGAGAGGGATTTCGGGGGTAGAGAGAGATCGTGAGACTGGGCGGGAGTGCGGCAGAGAGGGCGAGTGCAAGGGCTTAGAGACGGTGGGATTGGTGTCAAGAGGGAGATTGGTAAAGATAGAGAGGGAAGGGGAAAGACTGCGCGAGGGGGTAGAGAGAGAGGGTCGAGAGGGGGAGGGTGAAGACAATTAGTGGGATAGGTTTGAAAGAGAGAGTGCGATGCGTCAGAGAGAGAGAGAATGAGGGAATGACAGAGAGAGAGGGAAGCGGTAGAGAGAGAGGGAGTGGCAGATAATGGGAGTGGGAAGAGAGAAAGATAGAGTGAGTGGGGTAGAGAGAGGGAGGTGGGTAGAAAGAGTGATGCAGAGGAAAGGACAGGGGAGAAGAGACAGCGTGTGAGTTCGATAGACAGATAGAGAGTGAGATCGGAAGGGAGAGAGGGTGGAGAGAGAAAGAGAGAACAGGAGTGGGGTAGAGAGAGAGATCGTTTGTGGGGGAGAGAGAGAGAGAAAGGGATTGTGGTACAGAGAAAGGGGGATGGTGAAGAAAGAGAGGGAGATAGTGGGAGGGGAAGAGAGAGAGAAAGATGGTGGGAGGGAGAAGTGAGAGTGAAAGAGAGATGCAGTTGGTAGAGAGAGTGGAACGGGAAAGAAAGATAGCCGGAAGGGGGGAGATAGAGAAAGGGAAAGGGGTAGAGATGAAGAGTGTGTGAGAGAGAAGGAATGGAGGAGGGAGAGAGAAGGATGGGGAGGGGAAGTTGGGTAAGCTGTGAGAGGGGGATGCAGAAGAGAAAGGGGAGGTGGGAGAGAGTTCAACAGGAGGGTAAAGAGAGTGGGACGGAGTACAGACAGAGAGAATGCGTGTGGGGAAGAAAGAAAGCGGAGTGGAGAGAGAGTGTTGGGAGGTTTTAGAAGAAGAGGGTGGGAGTGGAGGGAGGAGAGAGAGAAAGGGGGGTGGGATATGAGAGAGAGATAAGATTGGATGTAGAGAGAGAGACTAAGTGGGGGAGGTAGTCAAAGAGAGAGATGGAAGGGGAGAGAGAGGCGTTTTCTTAGACACAGTGTTGTAGGGGAGAAGAGACAGCGCGTGAGCTTAAGTGACAGATAGAGAGTGGGAACGGAAGCGAGAGAGTGTGGAGAGAGAAAGAGAGAGAGCAGGAGTGGGGCAAGGGAGATCGTTTGAAGGGGAGAGAAAGAGAGAGAGGGAGCGGGGTACAGAGAAAGAGGGATGGTGAAGAACGAGAAGGAGAGAGTGGGGGGGAAGAGAGCGAAAGATAGTGGGAGGCGGTAGAGCGAGATGGAGTGTGGGGCTCCAGAGGGATAGAGGGGTTAGCGAGAGTGATATTGAGAGGTATGGAGTGTAATAGGCATAAACTCTGGAGTCGAAAGGAAATTGGAATTGTTCAGAGAGACAGTGTGAGTGTGACAGATGGAGTGGAAGGGTGACAGATAGAGGGGGGATGTGCAGCCAGAGGAGTGGTGGCTGAAGAGAGTGGGGGGGGGGGGTGGTCGTTGAGAGCCAAAACGAGTTTTGGCTTTAGAGATGGGTCGAGAGAGATTGGGAGACGCTTAGAGAGACAGTTAGGGGGAGAGAGAGAGAGCTGAAAATGTGTTGCTGGAAAAGTGCAGCAGGTCAGGCAGCATCCAAGGAGCAGGAGAATCGACGTTTTGGCCATGAGCCCTTCTTCTGGAATTTCTCGTAGAGCGATAGAGGCAGAATGGGAGGGACTATGGCAAAGGTAGGGAGTGGAACGGGGTAGATTGATTGTAGGCATGAACTAGAGAGACGGAATCGGGTAGCAAGAGAGATGGAGAGTTTGGAGCGCGAGGGGTGTAGTGAGAGAGAGTGGAAGGAGTTTAGATTGAAAGAACAGGCGGAGGTAGACAGAGAGAGAGATTGCGAGGGGTTTGTGAGATTGGGATGTTGCAGAGAGAGACTGGGCGAACGGTAGAGATAGAGTTCGGGGTAGAGAGAGATAAAGACAGAGTGAGAGAGAGTACAAGGGGAAGAGACAAAGTTTGGGATTGGGGTAGAGAGAGTGTGGTAGGTACACATTGGCTTGCTGCAGACAGTGAGTGGGAGGTGTTTGACAGAGAGAATGGGAGGTGATAGAGAGAGGGAGGGAATGTTTGTGAGAGAGAAAGTTAATGGCAGGATGTAGAGAGAGAAAGATGGAGAGAGACTGTGATGGGAAGAGAGAGGGAGCTGGGTAGAGAGAGAAGCAGAGGGAGGGTATGGAGACAGAAAAGGTGAGAGGGAGAAGAGACAACGAGGGAGAGACAGTTGTCGTTCGTAGAGAGCGAGATTGGGAGCGGAAAAAAGAGTTAGAGGCAGGGGAGTAGAGAGATAGGGAGTGAGTGGCTGAAGAGAGAGAGAGAGAGAGAGGGGGATGAGTATCGAAAGAGAGAGTCGGAGAGCTTAGCGTGAGAGAGAGGTTGGGCAGATAGAGTGGGAGGGAGTGGAGGGAGAGAGTTTGAGGACGTAGAAAGCGAGTCCAAGTGGGGTAGAGAGAGACAGAAAGTGAGAGAGTTAGTGGGAGGGGCTTGAGAGAGGGAGAGGGATGGGGGCTGAGAGGGAGGGTATGAGCAGTGTTGACAGAGAGAGATTGGGAGGTGAAAGGAGAGAGATAGTTGGATGGGATTAGAGAGATGAAGGTAAGGGGTTGAGAGAGTGTGTGGATGAGGTGGGGGTAGACAAGAAGAGAGAGAGTGTAGGATGAGATGACAGAGTGGGAGGAGTTGACAGAGAGGGATGGTGGTGCTAGATTTAAGGAGAATGATGGGGCAGACATTGAAACAGTTGTAAGGGGAAGATGAAAATATTAAATGCGAACGGAGGTGAGAGAGACCGGGAGGGTGAGAGTGAGAGCATAAATAGGAAGGGACAAAAGAGAGTACGAGAGTAGACAGAGAGAGACTGGGATGCAAAAGGAATGCGAGGTACTGGGATGGGAATAGAGAGACAGGTCGGGAGAGAATAGAGAGTGTGTGTGAATGGTAGTGGGAAGAAAGAAAGAGTGATTTTTGGAGGCCAGGACATGGGGAAGGGGTAGAGAGAGTAAATCAGAGGTGAGAAGAGAGAGAGTGAGAGCGAGGAAGACAGAGAGCGGGAGAGGAAGTGACAGATTGGGGGAAGAGACAAAGAGTGAGAGTGGGGTAGAGAAAAAAAAGGGAGTGGGATCAAAGAGAGAGATAATGAGATGTGATATAAAGGGATGTGGAAGGGCGTGAGGGAAATCGTGTGGGAGAGAGACCGAGAGTGGGAGAGGGGTAAATAGAGAGAGTGGGAGAAGGTAGAGAGAGTAGGGAGAGTTTTAGATAGCAAGAGCGAATGGGAGGGGGAGAGAGATAAAGAGTCAACACGGCTTTGTGAGAGGCAGGTCGTGCCTCACAAAGCTTATCGAGTTCTTTGAGGATGTTGTTAGAAAGGTTGATGAGGGTCGAGCTGTGGATGTGGTGTATATGGACTTCAGCAAGGCATTTGATAAGGTTCCCCATGGTAGACTCATTCAGAAGGTCAGGAGGAATGGGATACAGGGGAACTTAGCTGTCTGGATACAGAATTGGCTGGCCAACAGAAGACAGCGAGTTGTAGTAGAAGGAAAATATTCTGACTGGAAGTCAGTGGTGAGTGGCGTTCCACAGGGCTCTCTCCTTGGTCCTCTACTGTTTGTAATTTTTATTAATGACTTGGTTGAGGAGATTGAAGGACGGGTCAGCAAGTTTGCAGACGACAGTGTCGTTGACAGTATAGAGAGATGTTGTATGCTGGCAGCGGGACATTGATAGGATGCAGAGATGGCTGAGAGGTGGCAGATGGAGTTCAACCTGTATAAATGCGATGTGATGCATTTTGGAAGATCGAATTTGAAAGGTGAGTACAGGATTAAGGATAGGATTCTTGGCAATGTGGAGAAAATGAGGGATCTTGGTGTGCAGGTACATAGATACGTTAAAGTGACCACCCAAGTGGACAGGGTTGTGAAGAAAGAATATGGTGTTTTATATTTCATTAACAGGGGGATTGAGTTTAAGAGTCGTGCGATCTTGTTGCAGCTCTGTAAAACTTTGGTTAGTCCAGTTCTAGTCGCCCAATTATAGGAAAGATGTGGATGCTTTGGAGAGGGTTCAGAGGAGGTTTACCAGGATGCTACCTGGACTGGAGGGCTGATCTTATGAAGAGAGGCTGACTGAGCTCGGACGTTTTTCATTGGAGAAAAGAAGGAGGAGAGGGGACCTAATTGAGGTATACGAGATATTGAGAGGCATAGATAGAGTTGATAGCCAGAGACTATTTCCCAGGGCAGATATGGCTAACACGCGGGGTCATAGTTTTAAGCTGGTTGGAGGAAAGTATCGAGTGTATGTCAGAGGCAGGTTCTTTACGCAGAGATTTGGGAGAGCATGGAATGCGTTGCCAGCAGCAGTTGTGGAAGCAAGGTTACTGGGGACATTTCAGAGACTGCTGGACATGCATGTGGTCACAGAAATTTTAGGGTGCATACTTGAGGATCAATGGTTGGAACAACATCGTGTGCTGAAGGGCCTGTTCTGTGCTGTACTGTTCTATGTCCTAAGGCAAGAATTGTAGGCATATTGGTGCGTTTTCAAGGGAAAGATAGAAAACTGGAGTCCTGGGTCCTGAGTCCTGTGCTCAGCTGCCCAATAAAAACTTATTCGCAGCTCCTTCCCAATGCAGGATGGGAAACGTCTCTCTAAAGGATTCTCTGCCTTCTCCAAGCCAATTACAGCATTTTATGCATTTCGCATTGTAAGTATTTACATGCAGTATTGATGTCATTGTCAGCCACATTTCCTTAATCTACACATTCAATCCTGTAAACACACAATCAATGCTGGACAACAAGAAGGGCACCCCTCAGTCCTCCCATGAACTTTTCAGTTATGATTTGTCTTTTGGGTATTGAAAGGGATCTCATTTACCCCAATTCATTAAATCTGCAATGCATATGGAATTAGCTGCCAGTAAAAGTGTTTGAGTCAGATACATTAACAATATTTAAAATTCATTTGGACCATGACATGAACATGAAATATTTAGAATAATATGGGCTAAATGCAGGGACAGGGGGTTAGCGTTGACCGACGTTTCATTCGTCATGGTCCAGTTTAAACCTGTCAGCAAGAGGTAGGAATTCATACTTCGGTAATCCTCTGTCTTCTCATATATTTGCTAGTAACCTCGATGTTTACTTACTCCTAAGGACTCCTATGAACACCGTGTTGTAATTTATATTCCGCATTAAATTTAATTCAGTAGATTTCAATGATTGATAATCGCAACTAAGTTAATAAAGATTGTTGTTAAGATTAACTCAAACAAAAAGCGACCTTCGTCTGTGGCAAGAATGATGAACTGGGGACAGATTCTCATCCACGTGGCCCTGAGAGGGCAAACACCCACAGTCTCTCTGTCTTGAAGCTACAGTTAACGACTTCTGCCGTTTTGTTTGGTTAATTCAGGGGATAAGGGTATCGCTGGTTAGGCCAGCATTTATTGCCCATCCCTTATAGCCCAAAGGGCAGTTAATAATCAAATTCCTTGCTGTGCGTCAGAAATCGCCTGCAGGCCATACCCGGTAAGGTTGACATCTTCCTGTTCTGAAGGACATCTGTGAACCGGATGCGATTTTCCAACAGCTGACTCAGAATCCAAGATCTTTGTGGAACTCAGGTTCGACTATCTGTCGTGACAGGACTCAAAACGGGATCCGTATAACTTAACCGGTGACTTTGCATTACCAATCCTCCGATAATCTCATTGGAGCATCGCTGCCTCTGGACGTGCTTTCTGTTGCTTTTAAACAGAATTTTGCTTCTTGGACAAACTTTTCTGCCTCTGAGCTAAATAAAGCTTTACTGAATAAGATAATATCTAATGTAGTTCTATTTGTGGGGCGAAGTTCAATCAGTTTCATTGTTTAACCAAGTCATTAAGACAACGTTATTTGGATTCTGATTGGACAGCAGTACATGAATTCACTCCAACTTTTATCTTATAATTTATCTTTATCTTGGTGCACAGATCTATTCGGCAAATTCACAAATCTATTCGGCAAATTTACAGGCATAGAAAGCTGTCTGCTGATATGTAAAACTACAATTGTTTCTGTCGCTACTGGTATAAAGACTGTGATTTATGACTCTTCTCTACCCCTTCCCAATTGATAGCAATTGCTCGTTTTGTTCCGGTTAAAACAATATATACACAGATGCACAGACAATCGCTATCTCCTTCCATTTCATGTCTTGATCTTGGCTTACAGGTTTGCATTTCTGATGCATAATTCCCTAATAATTTCAGATCATTGCAGAACAAATCTTTCCTTTCGAATTTTACTAAGCAACGAACTGGGCACTGTGGTTAATGCACAGGTACATGTTTGTCTTTTTCAAGAGTATTCTTTATCAAAATGTCTTTGTGTTGAAAGTTCCTGGATGTAGAAATTTGATTAAATTCTTCTCAATTAAACAATTTTATGACTCACACGGCACCTTTCACTATCTTATCCAATAACTCGGTGTGGAGACAAAAGACTTCCTACGAAAGTGCTATATTCAGCTGCTAATTCGCTTTCTGCCACTTTATGTCAACTAAAAAGTACTGTGCATCCATTTCATATCAGCTTTAAACATAGGCCGCTCCAACAGTCAGAGACGCAACGTTTTGCAACATTTGAAAGGTCTGAAGGGATACCTTTGTTAACAGAATTGTAGAGTGCACAGCATCAACCTTAAAGTATGACAAAACATGAGACGTAAACCAATTTGCTCTCCTTACTTGATGGTTGCATTTGCTGCGTGACTTGTTTCCCACTTTAACCCAGGAAGTTAGTTTTGTCTCCTAAAAATCTAGCACACCTTTCTCCCCCTGCCAAAACTGGAAAATAGTCCAGAACTAAGAGTTCAAGTCAGAGACAGAAAACGTTCAAAAATTTGCACATATAACAAAAAGTGGGAGAATTTTGGGGACTAAAACAAAGAACTGCCTGTTATGTAATATATGGCAGGGCAAATGAAGTCTGCCATACGCTTTTGCTTTCGACAAAAATCTCTTTGAAAATTAATTTTGATTTACACAGTGACAAAAGCTCCTTTTCTTCTGAGATTTTTGTTTACCAGGGACACATAGAGAATTAAGAACAATGGAATCCTATCTCTTTTAATATAGTGTGGAACAATCGAAAGGACTTCAATTTACTGAGAAACTGACTGAATTTACAGTTTTCAGTTCTCATGCAGAAATCTGTTTCCCAGTAGTCACGGAGCAGCTAATAATATCTCCTTGACATTTATGTCATTTCTAATCGGAGGAAACATTGCCTTCTTAGGGTTGGGAACATTTCACACTTGAATAATCTCACATCGCACAGACAGCTCCGTGATTAGAATTTGTCCGCAGCTCAAAAGAAAATGCGTTATTTTTCTTTAAATTCTATTGTGAGGTTGCCCACTATCACTGGAGTTCACAGTGTGTGTCTGGAAGTAAGATTCGTGTACAATGCGTATTGTAATATAACCATTAGAGCATTGTGCGTCAGTTCATAATCATTCCATTTCCGATACTCAGGATTCATCCTCCTTTTCGGTATGTAAGATACTATATTTCCCTGTTCAGTATTCTATCCAATCTATTACAAGAATTATATTACACCATTTTAATTCTGAATACTTCACGTATAAGAAAAGCTTTCCAAAGCATTTGCAACATTTAGATCACTTTTAGGGTATTCCACAGACAAATGCAGGACAACCACGCGCTGCACACACAAAAAGTAAACCCGGATAGCAATGAGGACAATTATTACAGGCAGCAATTTTATTTGCTTCGTCGCCATAATCTTACCAGAACTTAAGGGCTGCTTTCTCAGTAGAGAGAGAAGCGACTGGGGGTGATTGAATCTGATGATCAACAGAGCTCAGGCGAAGTAAGAGCTTGAAAAATAAAGCTTCATCGTAACCACAAATCGGTGATGGGAACTGAACACATGCTGATACTTCCACGCTGTTTTGTAACCGACAATCCACCTAACCTATCTAAACCGATGCCCCAGAGTTTTGGTTACTATTTAGATCAAGGAGAGCGAGATTTCGATTTAGTTGATGTCGGTTTCCCTCGATCTCATCCAATAAACACACATCACGTACGCCATATCTGTTTGGGAATGAGACGGCAATGGAAATCTACTTCAACATTTACACGAAATGTCATGGATACATACCTGGATTGCCTGTGCTTCGGTTTCGTCCCGTTACTTAGGAAAGGATGGCCTGGCACTGGAGGGGTGCAGATATGGTTCACTCGGTTGATTTAAATTGTGGAATTTGGCTTGGACTGGCTGAGAAGATAAGGATTAAATTCATTGGAATTCAGAATAGGAATCGGGGGCTCTGATAGAAAAATATGAAATTATGAAGGGAATCAATAAAATAGAAATAGATAAGATCGTTCCACTGGTGGTTAAAACTAGGTTAAGACGGCATAGCCTCAAGATTCGAGGAAACATGTTTGGAACTGAACTGAGAAGGAACTTCTTCACCCAGAACTGTGTTCACTGAAGGAACCCCTTGCCCATGGAAGGAGTTGATGCCGCTTCAGTAATCACTTTTAAAGCTGAGTTCGATCCATTTTTTGAAAAAAAATGGAATTAAAGGATAATGTGAAAACGAGGGTAAGTGCAGTTGATTCCACGAAAAGATTAATCATGATCTTATTGGGTGGTGGAGCAGCGTCTAAGGGCTGGATGGCCGATTACTGCACCTGGTTCTTGTGTCCTTATGTTCCGTACCTTCCAATATTCAGAATTGCAACACTTGGAGTGAGAAATGGATAAGCAAATGAAATTGATTAAATGGATACCTGTATCGAGAATGTAACTGATCGGATTTTTTTTCTCCTCTGTTTGGACAATCAGTTTCTTGCAAAGTTGGGGTTATGGAGACAAGACAAAACTGTGAAGATAAGAAATGTCAGGTCACCTCGTTGAATGGCGGAGCAGAATTGATGGTTTGGTTGGCAAATTCTGCTGCTGTGGCTTTTGCTGTCATGGTGAAAGACAAAGCAGGTTGGAGAAGTTAGAATTCTAATAAAGACAATAACAACTGCTACAAAACAAAATAGGTGTGAGCAAAATAGTCCATGCATTTTTTTACATAACACAAAAAAGCAAGACATGCTACGTTTCAAGAGATTGAGATTGAAATTTATTTGTCAGCAATTTTATTTGACATTTAGATCCAATTTCCCAATTGGCCTCAGTATTATCGGACGGAAAGAGATTATCATACTTTTCAGCGCTTTTCTGTATTTCCTCTGGGTTATTACATAAATGAACGGGTTTTGTAAACAAATCAAAAACTTCAGCAAAGCCCCCACTTCAACAGCGATATATCGAGGATCACTGTAGTCGCCCATGTAATAAGTGGTGTTTGATATTCTAGTTGACACAAAGCTCACAGAAGCTGTCAACCAAAACAAGATGAAACAACCTGACACAGAGAACAATAAAATGATGGATTTCATGCGGTTCTCAATCTCTGGATCACTGCATTTTTTATTTCTGTAAACTCTGAGGGCTTTGCGGATTCTATTGGCCAGGAGAATAGACCGTATGGTCAAACAATTAAACAGAAGAATCAGAGAAAAAGGAAACCAGACGACCCAGGTGGTGTGAAACCAGACGAAAGCTATACCTGGTGGTGAGAAGAAAAATTCTTCACTTGACTGACATCCCCATTGTACTCCGTTAATTAGTTGTTGGGTTTTATATGCAAACAAAGTTGGAATATTCTTGAGAAAACTGACAACAGAGAACGTTGTTATTACCACGACAGCATTTCTTGGGGTGCAGAACCTTTGTTTAAATTTCTGGTCACAGAGAAATACAAAACGGTCAAACGTGAAGGAAACTGTGAACCAAACAGATAAGTCGACGCTGGAAATCATCTTGTATAAAATCATCCTGCACACTGGAGTACGCGACAAGAACGAAAATGGAAAATGAAAACTGAAAATGCGATATAAGGTTACATCGATGAAAATAACCATTAAATCCGCTGAGGCCATGGCTATCATGTAGACCGACGTACACTTCGTAACACCACAGTTCCTTCGAGGCAGAATTATGAGTGTCATCACATTTGCTGCAAGGAGAAGAGAAGAGATTCGACACGTTTTAACAACTGGTTGCCATTTATTAAAAAGCACTTGCTGTGAATGATTGTTTGAATGTCCTAAGCATCAGTATGAAAACAAAGCTACACGATGGACCTTATAATTGGGATATTTCATGGGAAGTGATACATTTTATATATCCCGTTACGATTTTATAAATGCCATAGGTATCTGAAATATCATTATCACCGCAGTCTGAACTGTAAAGGGTAATACGGAAATCTACTAAAGCATTTGTGCAGTAATTTCAATAAAACGTATTGCAACAGGAGTAATTGTATTTTATTAAGGTCGATGGAACATGATCGAATAGGATGTTTTTTCACCTGACAAGCGGATTTAGAACGCTTATTCTGAGAAGAACATGACTTTTCTGCATTGTAGTAGGGAAAATGAAATAATCAATAGTAATTACTAATACATAGGTCACACGACACCATTTTAGAGTCCAACCTGTTTATTTGAAATCACAACCTTTTAGGACCACTGCTCTTTAGACAATAACCTGGTGCCGTTTGACCTCTGAGTTTGTCCATCCCAGTCCAACACCAATACCTCCACATCATCGCAATTGTCAAGAAACAGAAAATTAGAACTTACCAGTTATACCGATGGTTGCAATAATCGGGTAGTAAATTTCTTTTACCAGCATTATTGCAGGTTTTTCCATTTTTTCTGTGAATTCTGTATAAACAGGAAGGCGCTAACTGGTGGATATCATAGCTGATAGACGACTAGCTTATTTATGCACGAATCAATCCACCAAGGAGATAATTAGTTTATTCATAATTAGCATTTGTTACATTGTTTTACCGAGTACAGACTGACGGGTTATATTTACGTACATGACAAACCAGATAGCAAAGGAAAATTCGCATTGTTATTCTTCTTCTTTTTTTTCTGTAAAACATGTACGTTCATAAAGTTTAGGTTGGTCAGGATGTCCAATTTAAGCAGCCTCATTTGCTTAAATTTTCTGAACATGACTGAGATACAATGATTCAATTCCAGCAGAGCGGGTGAGGAAATAAATCCTGCCACATGCATGATGAAAATAGTATTGTAGACACGTTGTTAACAGATCATTTTTAGAATGAATACAGCTAGTGATCACACACAAATGAAGGGTACTACTGTCCTTACTATTGGAGTACCATATTCACAATATTAGAAACATAGAAACACAGACAGTGAATCGAGGAATAGAGTATTCGGCCTTTCGAGCACGCGCCACCACTCAACAAGACTCACTAACTTATTCCAGCCTTCTTCCCATATGTCCTTGAATATATCTGATGAACTGGCCTGAAAAAGCATCTTGTGTGAGAGAATTCCATCGGTTCACAACTCTGTGAATGAAGAAATTCTTCTTTATCTCAAACCTGTCTAGTAGACGCCTTATTAGGCTCTGACCCCTCGTTCTGCACTTCGCCAAAATCAAGAACATTCTCCCGTCATCTCGCGTGTCTAGCCGCATGAGCATGTCAAATGTTCCTGTGGCCATGGCCCGCCATCCTTTTAAGATCCATTGAATACAAGCTCAACCCAATCAAGCTTTTCTCACCTTCATTCTCTGACAAATCAAAGCCAACTGGAAGAACAACAAATCATCCTCCACCCTGGGCCTGGCAAACACATGGAAGCAATGTCGATTTCACCAGTTTTTTCATTTCCCTTTCCCTCCACTTCATCCCAGATCTAACCTTTCAAGTCAGCAAAGCCTTTTTAACCTTACCAAGCTACCCATTCTCCTTCTCAGACATTAAGACCATTATTACCATCAACGTTTCGAATCACTTCACACCTGCATCCATCTAATGCCATGCCACCAAACGTCTATCCAGACGCACGCCACGCCTCCATTTATGTCTCAGACACTACCTCCGAAACTTTCCTGAAAAGGTCTTATGAAACGTCGACTCTCCCGCTCATCGGACGTTGTCTGATCTGTTGTGCGTATTTCTAGCAGCGCATATTTTGACTTTTTTCACATGTCAGTCTTGCCATCTTCAGAATCAGTCTGGTGAACCATTGGTGGACGCCCTCAATAGCAAGTACGTTCTTCCACAGACAACCAGATTAAAACTGCACGTTGGCCTCACCAAGGTCCAGTATAACTGCAGTAAGTCATCCTTACTCTCATACTCACCAGGCTTGCGATAAGGGGACAGTGAGGACTGCAGATGCTGGAGGTCAGAGCTGAAAATGTGTTGCTGGAAAAGCGAAGCAGGTCAGGCAGCATCCAAGGAGCAGGAGAATCGACGTTTCGGGCATGAGCCCTTCTTCAGGACGAAGGGCTTCCTGAAGAAGGACACATGCCCGAAACATCGATTCTCCTGCTCCTTGAATGCTGCCTGACTTGCTGCCCTTTTCCAGCAACACATTTTCAGGCTTGCGATTAGGCCAGCATTCCATGAGTTTTCATGACAGCCTGCTTACCTCCATACTAACTTTCAGCGACCATTCCACCATGATACTCGGGTCTCGTTGCACGTCACCCTTTCCCTTAACAGTTACCATTCTGATAATATTCTGCCTTCCAATATCCAAAGTGGATAACCTCACATTTTTCAACATTATGGTACATTTGCCAATTATTTTCCCATTCAGCCAGTTTGTCCACGTCACTGAGAAGCCTCTGACCATCCTCTTAACAATGCACACATCCAAATATCTTAGTATCATTCAATTGCTCTGGTGCTTTCCGAAATGTCCTCATCTGATAAAATAAGGTTTTATCGATTTTAATTTGCAATGCATGATCAGGCAATTAGTAATCTTCAAAGAGCACATACAATGATATTACCTATTAATAGTTTCGAATATTAAGTGTAATTTTTGCAATCCTATATCGAATGCATCGCAAACAAACAAAGGGATCAATAAATTAACATGAAGAGAAATGAGCACAATAATCTGAAAATATATTTGCAAAATTCCTTCAAGAGAACAGAATTTAATTAATGGCAACAATAGAATCATTCAGGTAGCATTCAATATATGACTATTTCAGCAACATTCTAACTTTGAAATCATTTCCCAATTTGTGGATTGTTGAGTCTCGATCATACTGTTCTCAGAAGATATTTACTTCTACCTGATCACAATCGCTATCATTATTGAGAATATGAGTCACGTGTAAAGAATTAATCCTGGTATATCCGAGATGTGCAAAAACAGACATAATAAAGAGTAAGTATGCATCGCTGTGTTAAAACCAGAAACATTGTGTTTGATCAGGAAAACAATATTTTATGAAATTAAAGAATGGGGATATAAAGATCCCATGATGTGTGTAATATTCAAAGTGTTGAAGAAAAAATAAATCATGCTGTAACAAATTTTGGATTAATGGAAGATAGCCCCAGTAAGGTGTTATGGGCCAGGCCAGATTCTCTCAAATCTTTTTAAGGGGATATCCCAGAACCACCTTTGCTAGTTGTTTTAAGGAGATGTGCCGCTGATAGTAAAGGAGCGATGCAGCTTGAAACACAACAGAATTTATTAACAAGATTACCGAATTTAACACAAATAAAAGAGAACAGAATACAGAATAGCAATTCATTTAAAACGCAACACATTATGCCAATTTAATAATGTTGCCCCCAATATTTACCATAAAACCCATAAACACCCCTTGGCACAACAGTTAAAATAAAACACAGGGTGTGACAGGAGAGAAGTCGTTTCTGGCGTGGGGCGTTGTCAGTATGGAATTGCTTCTGTTGGTTCAAACTGTTTCCGATTTCCTGACTGCTTTTAGTGAATAGTCAAACTGCCAAAAACCCATTCCAACCAGTGTAAGGCTGGGCTGGGAGAACGGACCACTTCTCTTCAATTTTACATGTCTTTTTTTAAACTTGAAAGCCTTTTTCTGAGGCAGTAGCTGTTAGCTATAATCCAACTCGTCATAAAAACTGTCGAAAGGCATACCTTTGTCAACCTGTACCTTGCACGACCTTTCTAAAAGAAAACAAGGACAAGATCACCTTGTTAAAGGAGAAGCATGATGCCAAAGGGAAGTGCTGCTCTGTCACTGTACGTCATCCTACAGTAGGGTTCTAAAGTACAGAAAATTTGATCATACATTTGGGACAAAGAAGTATTTGTCTCAAATGTATGATGCAGGATTGGGAATTTGACAGAAGACACGAAAATTAATTGACATTTTGATAATAATATAGCATATTGTGAATAAAAAACGAAACAGAAGGAATAGATCAGTAGGTTTGGGAACATCAATGAAGACAATTCAGAGCTAATGTTTCTGGCCCGCTGACACTTCCTCAGAACCGAGAATATTGCGCACACAAGCCAAAAGCAAAGAAATGGTCAGCTTGCAGAAATCGGGATGTGCTTTCACTTTAGGGAATTATGAGAAAATATATTTGGGCATATATCACTGCATAAGATTAGGTTAAATTCATGGCAGAAAATCGAAAAAGGGAAAGCAGAGTCGGGATTTCCAACAGCCGACATTCGCAAGTCTTTGATAACATCAGGATAGGGCAATAAAGTGATCAAGTATGATACTATCCTATTGAGCAAAGCCTTTAGCACACACGTTTTCAAAGTGAATTACGAGCAATCTGATTTATCTTATAACGAGCAAGACCAAAAAGTAAACTATGTTATGAACATTTGGGTGTACTGTACCTTTAAGAGAGTTGAAACAAGCAACGGCAGCACAAAGCGTTCTAAATAATGTACAATGTAACATGTGATCCAGACATTCCGTTAGAAAGGGTAGCTGGTTGGCTGGAGACAAAGAAGCAGATTTGAATTAGTCCAATCAGTTTATGTTATACCCAAAAATACCAAGCTCCAAACAAATTTGAATTTAGTCCTTTGACAATCTTAAAATTCAATGAACCAACGAGTGGCTTTGTGAGGATAAGACCAGGGAAAATTGAACAGTTGAGAGGATAACTACCATGCCACCAGCAGGTAAAGACAGTGTCCAGTGAATAGCTCTCTTAGAGGAACCTTTACCCATCATCACCCTGTAAAACAGAAGCCCCAAGAAGATGAAAAGAAGACAGGAGTACACAGCAGAACTGAAGTTTGCTTTGTTTTGAGATAAGGGGGTTTGCTTTGTAAATTTTCCAACAGGTATTTTATCGGAGTAGTTTAGTAGAATAGGAAAATGAAAGATAGCTCATAGGAAGGAGTTGTAAATAGTTGTAGGTGAATTATTATCTGTTATATTTTACGAAATAAAGTCATTGACCTTTACTTTAAATATTTCGCGACCCCTCGAATTTTCACTGTTCAAATAAAGTAATAGGGATAATCCTGGAAAATAACGATCCGTCAGTGTTATGTCAGTTTGGGCGAATTTTTGGAGAGGATTCTGAGAGACAGGACTTGTGATGACTTAGAAAACCATTGTCAACACGGGCTTGTAAATGACAGGTCATGCCTCCGAAACCAAATTGAATTGTTCGTGGATGTGAAAAAAATGTTCATGAAGATAGAGCAGTCGATGTGGTGTACAAGGGTTCCAGCAATGCATTTGTAGTCTCATTCAGAAAGTCAGGAGGCATGAGGTATGGGGAAATCTGGCAGTCTGGATAATTAATTGTTTGGCCAATAGAGGACAGCGTGAGCTATTAGTTATAAAGTATTCAGCCCGGAGTTTGGTGACTGGTGGTCTTCCACAGGGATCGGCTATAGGACCTTTACTCTCTTTAATTTTTATCAATGATTTGTATGAGCAATTGGAAGTTTGGATCAGTAAGATTGCTGATGACACGAAGGTTGGTGGAGTTATGGATAGTGTGTCGGGCTGTTTCTGTTTGCAATGGGACTTGTGAGGATGAAGCCGACCACCAGGGCAGCAAGGTGGCTCAGGGATTACAACTGGGTTCGATTCCAGCCTCGGTAATTGTCTGTGTGGAGTTTTCACATTCTCCCCGTGTCTGCATGGGTTTCCAGTGGGTGCTCCGGTTTCCTCGCACAATGAAAAGATTTGCAGTTGAAGTTAATTCGCCGTGCTAACTTCTTCAGTGTTCAAGGATGTGTAACTTGTGCGCATTAGTCGGAGGTTAAATGTCGTGAAATGAGTCTGCGGGCTACTCTTCAGAGGGACGGTGTTGACTTTCATACCTAGTGACATTGGGAGATGTTTGGCGGCACTGAACAATTCAGAAGCGATGGGAGTTTTCAACACCCGCAATAGAACAGAACTATGCTGCAGAAAACTGCTGCTCTTTACAGGGCAGGCATCTATCAAATAATGAGGAATATTGCATGGATACCTCCTGTATCGAAACAAAATCAGAACAAATACATTCTGGTCGGCTACCGCGCCTTAAGCCCTCTCTCAATCATTGGTAAAGTAATGAAAGTTGTCATCAGCAGTGTTATCAAGCGGAATCTGCTCAGACATAAGCTGTGTAAAAATGCCCACCATGCATCCCGCCAGAACCATTGAGCTGCTGACCTAATTTCAGCGTCGCTTCAAACATGCAGAAAGCAGCTGAATTCCACAGGTAACGGGAGAGTGAGAGAACTTGACACCAACACAGCATTCGATGGGGTTTGACATCAAGCTCTTCCAGGGATTAAAAAAAACTGTGATGAATGTGCACAGGGGGCAAACCCTCTGCTAGTTAGTGATAAACCGGTCCATAGGAAGATGAATATCATTGTTGGGTGTCAATGCATTTAGCTCCAGGCCATAACTGCAGAATTTCATCAGGCTAATGCCCAGGATCCAACAATCTTCAGCTCCTTCCTCAACGATTTTCCCTCCATCATAATGTCAGAAGTGGTGTGTTCAGCCATGATTGCACAATGTTCAGCGTATTCACAACTTCTGAGATACTGAAGCAGTCGAATTTCAAATGCAACAAGATCTGGTTAATGAGCAGCCGGAGCCTGACAGCTAACCAATAATATTCGTGCCTCTCAAATGCCAGGCAAAGAGCATCTCCATAATTCTATCATGTTATTGCTTTTCATACCCATCCTGACTTTTTATGGTCAAGCTGGAAGCGATTCACGTGGTCTTTATGGTCTGATCAAATTGAATACACGAAGACACAGACATATTTCTGAAAGGAAAACACATTTACTAAGTCCGCTTCATATGTATGCGAAATAAGATGTGAATGTATCATCTAACTGAATGTATATATCCAACAACAGAGTTACAATACCTTTAACACATTGAGTACTCTAGACAGACGGCTGGCAGACAGAGCTCTGTTTTACTTTCCACAGCACCTGTCCACAAATCCCGTCTTATTAGATAGTGAACAGTCCCATTGACGGGGCTCAGCCCTTGAGATTGATATTATTCTGAATTTGCGGTTATGGGCTGAATTTTCATTTCAGTACTTTTCAGTTTTCGGTGTCTCCATGCTCACTACTTTAAAATGTTTCTGGCAGACCATCAAGATGTTATGCATTTACCTCACAGAAAAAACAAAACTATTTTACACCAGATGGATTGTCACGTACTTTCCCACGTTGTGTGAATTGTGCATTAATATGTCCAAATAACCCTTATCAATTAACCAGTGTGTTCTGATTTGAGGGTGTTATTCTTGAGCCGAACGTTCCATCTCTCACAATTCAATACTAATTATTCGTTTGCCCTCGATTAATACACTGTCTAAGATAGCATGCCTTCTACTCGAACATGAACCCAATATACAACCCAAGTTATGGACCATCGAGGCCATCTTTCCGTCCTAGACATACTGATCATATTCGCTCTGGCTCATCTCGTTGATGTATCAGCAGATTATATGAATGGTCGTGTTCCTTCCCATACCTTCAGCAGGGGAATAGTCCCTCGCCACCTGACATAACTGTTGTTCGGTGAGTAGAAGACAGGAGACATTCACTATGCTGAATCTCTTCTGAGACCCCAATAGCTTCTGAGGCCACTAAGAAACCTTGATCTGTGAGAACTGGTCTGACTCATTCAGGCCGCATTAAAAAACACTCCAACGCGTCCACAGTCTTTTGTTCAATTGTTCTTCAGTAACCAGATCTGGACGTTTACATTACAACTTCTCTTAAAAAAAAAGCCAGGACAAGAGAACTTCTTAAATTGACAGCACCGTCACATGTTCCCCTTGAATAAAAAGTAGGCTTCATTTTTGAAATCCTGAGACCAGTTCTGCCAGTACAAAGTGTACGTTACAAAGATTTCAAGCTTGCAAACATTCTTTCCGACAGTATATTTCTGCCCCATTACTCTTTCCACTGAACAGCTTCATCTTTCATCACCAGAGATGTGACAACACATTGGTAATTATGCTTAATCTTCCTGGATTTGTATGGCTGCAAAAATATCTTCATCGAAACAGTCTGGAACTTCGGCCCTTAAATTGATCAAGACGTTTTAAGGAGTGATTCTCAGACATATTGCTGACATATAATTTATTAAATGTTGTCAAGCCAGCACTAAACTTAAGATTTCTGGCTGAACTGTGGACTTTTTTTGTTGCTGAGCATCCAAATTTCTGGACGAAAACCGCATTAGGTCTTTCACGACGTCTTCTTCAAAGAGTACAGCATTGGGACTGACCACACATGCATCCATAGTCACCGAGGGCAGCATTCTATAATTAGTTGTGCTTTACACTGTGCCCAACTTGAATAAAACTTTTAGAGAGTCCGTTGACTCTTGAAATATTCTGAACTTGTTCAATAGGTTAGTCAGTGGAGCAACTGCACTGCTATAATGCAGTCCGAACTTGCAATAAATCCCAGTCAATCATGGAATCATAGTACTTCCCTCTCCGTCGATGGTATCAGAAACATCCCAATAATCTTTGTCTTCACATCGCGTGGAGCCATCTATCTTTGATCAATGAAACGTCAAAGGAGTGTGATTTGGACTGTTTCAAACTCACTCTCAGGCAGGTAGATAACTAGGCCTGGAAGAAAGCGATGCTGGAGAACAGACTTAAATAATGTTGTGCTGGAAAAACACAACTGGACAGACAGCATTAGAAGAGCAGGAGAGTCGACGTTTTGAGCATAAGCTCCTCTGCAGCATCTTTTCGAGAATTGGCCCTTCACCAAGACTGCGTCCTGGCGTTGGTCGAACAATGTTGATAGATGCTGCAAATGTTCATTCAAGTGTGACTAAATATCGCCAGGTCGCCCATGTACACCACTCATTTGGCGAATCCAGAAATGACATTAATGGTTAGACTTTCAAATGCGTTTGGAGACTGTTCATACCGAATAGCATGAGTTTAATTAGCATAGTCCATTCGGTGTTACAAAAGCCAAAATGTTAGAACATAGAACATAGAACAATACAGCACAGAACAGGCCCTTCGGCCCACGATGTTGTGCCGAACTTCGAACCGAGATTAAGCACCCATCCATGTACCTATCCAAATGCCGCTTAAAGGTCGCCAATGATTCTGACTCTACCACTCCCACGGGCAGCGCATTCTATGCCCCCACCACTCTGGTAAATAACCCACCCCTGACATCTCCCCTATACCTTCCACCCTTCACCTTAAATTTATGTCCCCTTGTAACACTCTGTTGTACCCTGGGAAAAAGTTTCTTACTGTCTACTCTATCTCTTCCTCTGTTCATCTTATAAACCTCTATCAAGTCACCCCTCATCCTTCGCCGTTGCAACGAGAAGAGGCTGAGAACTCTCAACCTATCCACGTACGACCTATTCTCCATTCCAGGCAACATCCTGGTAAATCTTCTCTGCACCCTCTCCAAAGCTTCCTCATCTTTCCTAAAGTGAGGCGACCAGAACTGCACACAGTACTCCAACTGTGGCCTAACCAAAGTCCTGTACAGCTGCAACATCACTTCACGACTCTTGAATTCAATCCCTCTGCTAATGAACAATAATACTCCATAGGCCTTCTTACAAACTCTATCCACCTGAGTGGCAACATTCAAAGATCTATGTACATAGACCCCAAGATCCCTCTGTTCCTCCACCTGACTAAGAACCCGACCATTGACCCTGTATTCCGCATTCTTATTTGTTCTTCCAAAATGGACAACCTCACACTTGGCAGTCTTGAACTCCATCTGCCACTCCTCAGCCAAGCTCTGCATCATATCTAAGTCCCGTTGCAAACGACAAATGCCCTCTTCACTCTCCACAACTCCACCTATCTTCGTATCATCTGCAAATTTACTGACCCACCCTTCGACTCCCTCATCTAAGTCATTAATAAAAATTACAAACAGCAGAGGACCCAGAACTGATCCCTGCGGAACTCCACTTGTAACTGGGCTTCAGGCTGAATATTTACCATCTACCACCACTCTCTGACTTCGACCGGTTAGCCAGTTTTCTATCCAATTGGCCAAATTTCCCTCTATCCCAAGACTCCTGACTTTCCGCATTAGTCTACCATGGGGAACCTTATCAAATGCCTTACTAAAATCCATGTCCACTACATCCACTGCTCTACCCTCATCCACATGCTTGGTCACCTCCTCGAAGAATTCAATAAGACTTGTAAGGCAAGACCTACCCTTCACAAACCCGTGCTGGCTGTCCCTAATCAAGCAGTGTCTTTCCAGATACTCGTAAATCCTATCCCTCAGTACCCTTTCCATTACTTTGCCTACCACAGAAGTAAGACTAACTGGCCTGTAATTCCCGGGGTTATCCCTATTCCCTTTTTTGAACAGGGGCACAACATTCGCTACTCTCCAGTCCCCTGGTACCACCCCCGTTGCCAGTGAAGACGAGAAGATCATTGCCAACGGAACTGCAATTTCCTCTCTTGCTTCCCACATAATCCTAGGATATATCCCGTCAGGCCCGGGGGACTTGTCTATCCTCAAGTAGTTCAAAATGTCCAACACATCTGCGTTCCTAACAAGTATCCCTTCTAGCTTAACAGTCCGTTTCACACTCTCCTCTTCAACAATACGGTCCCTCTCGTTCGTAAATACTGAAGAGAAGTACTTGTTCAAGACCTCTCCTATCTCTTCCGACTCAATACACAGTCTCCCACCACTGTCCTTGATCGGACCTACCCTCGTTCTCGTCATTCTCAGGTTTCTCACATACGCATAAAATGCCTTGGGGTTATCTTGATCCTATTCGCCAAGGATTTTTCATGCCCTCTCATAGCTCTCCTAATCCCTTTCTTCACGTCCCTTCTGGCTATCCTGTATCCCTCCACTGCTCTGTCTGAACCCTGTTTCCTCAACCTTATGTAAGCCTCCTTCTTCCTCTTTACGAGACATTCAACCTCCCTCGTCAACCAAGGCTCTCTCACACGACCATTTCTTTCCTGCCTGATAGGTACATACATATCAAGGACACGTTGTATCTGCTCCTTGAAAAAGTTCCACATTTCCACCACATCCTTCCCTGACAGCCTATGCTCCCAACGTATGCTCCTCAAATCCTGTCTTACAGCATCGTAATTTCCCTTCCCCCAATTGTAAAATCTACCTTGTTGTGCGCACCTATCTCTCTCCATAACCAAGGTGAAAGTCACAGAATTGTGATCGCCATCTCCAAAATGTTCACCCACTAACAAGCCCACCACTTGTCCCGGTTCATTACCGGGTACGAAATACAATATGGCCTCCCCTCTGGTTGGACAATCTACATACTGCGTTAGAAAAGCTTCCTGGACACACTGCACAAACACCGCCCCATCCAATCTACTTGATCTAAAGAGCTTCCAATCAATATTTGGGAAGTTGAAGTCGCCCATGACTACTACCCTGTGGCTTCTGCACCTTTCCAAAATCTGTTTCCCAATCTGTTTCTCCACATCTCTGCTGCTATTGGGGGGGGGGGGGGGGGGGGGTGCTATCGTAAACACCCAAGGTAACTGCACCTTTCCTATTTCTGACTTCAGCCCATACTACCTCCAAAGGCAGATCCCCCTCAAACTTCCTTTCTGCAGCCGTTATACCATTTCTAATTAGCAATGCCACCCCCCTCCTTTTTTACCACACTCCCTAATCTTACTGAAACATCTGTAACCAGGAACCTCCAACAGCCATTCCTGTCCCGCATCTATCCACGTTTCCGTGATGGCCACAACATCGTAGTCCCAGGTACCGATCCACGCCTTAAGTTCACCCACCTTATTTCTGATACTCCTTGCGTTGAAGTATACGCACTTGAGCCCATCTCTGTGTCCGCAAGTAGTCCCTGCCAGTGCTACCTTCTCCACAGCCTCCCTACACTCTTGGGCATCCTGACACACAGCTATCTTACTTGCTCGACCACAAGTCCGGATCCCATCCCCCTGCCAAATTAGTTTAAACCCCCCCGAAGAGTGCTAGCAAACCTACCCCTCAGGATATTGGCGACTTTCTGGTTCAGGTGCAACCCGTCCTGTTTGTACAGGTCCCACATTCCCCAGAATGCAGACCAATTGTCCAAATATCTGAAGCCCTCCCTCCTACACCATCGTTGCAGCCACGTGTTCAACTGCACTCTCTCCCTATTCTTTGCCTCACTGTCACGTGGCACCGGCAACAACATAGAGATGATGACTCTGTCTGTCCTAGCTTTTAGCTTCCAGCCTAACTCCCTGAGCTCTTGAATGACCTCCAAACCCCTCTTCCTACCTATGTCGTTGGTGCCAATGTGTACCACGACTTCTGGCTGCACACCCTCCCCCTTAAGGATTCTGAAGACACGGTCTGAGACGTCTCGGACCCTAGCACCCAGGAGGCAACAAACCATCCGAGAGTCTCGCCCATGTCCACAGAACCGCCTGTCCGTCCCTCTAACTAGAGAGTCTCCTATAACTAGCGCTCTCCTCATCTCCCCCTTTCCCTTCTGAGTCTCAGAGCCACAGACCCCTTCACTGCAGCTTTCACCTGCAAGGCTGTCCCACCCAACAGTTTCCAAAGCTGTATACTTATTTTTTAGGGGAACGATCACAGGGGAACCCTGAAATGTTGCTTCCTCCCCTTCCTACCTCTAACTGTTAACCAGCTACCTGTGTTCTCCGGCGTAACTATGTCCCTGTAGCTTCTATCAATCACCCTCTCAGCATCTCGAATAATCCTCAGTTCGTCCAGCTCCAGTTCCAGTTCCCTAACTCGTTCGGTGAGGAGCAGGATCTGACTGGATTTCCTGCAGACGAAGTCGGCAGGAGTATCGGTGGTCACCCCGACCTCAAACATCCTGCAGGAGGAACATTCCACCGCCTGCGCTGCCATGACTGTACACTTTGTCTCCAAAACAAGAACACTGAGTCAATAACACTGAGTCACTTGCCTGGGGTCGAGAACACACCCACTCAAATACTAATCACTTACCTTCCCGCCCAGCTGTGCGCTCCAACCTCACTTCTGGCCAGCTCACGCGGCTGCTCTCACTCAAATGACCGTTGGTGATTAAAGGGTGAGTATTTATACTCACTGTTCTCCTTCCCGGCTGCCCCTCTGTTTGCCACCACTTCCTCTGCTGCTTCCGCTCTTTCTGTGAAGAGAGAGGAAAAAAAAACACCGATACCCGCTACAGGTAAGTAATTTTAAAACAATCTGTCTTAGCTTAGATGTAGTCTCCCGGGTTCCCTTTTACTCGGCCGCTGCTCTCACTCAAATATTTGCTTTGTTCTTGTTCTCAAATATGTTCTTTGCTCTTTGAAATAATGATCCTGTCATTAACCTTTGAGTATGCCAAATTTAGAAATATGAATTGCTTGTACCACCTTATCAATGCAGTCTTCCAAACGTGAAATCGGATGCAAATCAGAATTTGTGACTGAGATAGTTCACACAGAATCGTTGAGTACAACCTGATTCTGGCATTACTAACATGGGTAACGTCCAGTCGCTTCAAATCACTGCTATTATGTTGTCTTTGAGCATACATGCACTCTCGTTTTGAATCTTTATCAACTTTAGAAGGTTACATTGATAAGGATATTGCTTAATTGGAGTATTTCCTATATCACATGACATTCGGTTCTATTTGCCAGAATATTCCCACATTACTAACCATGTTATTGTAATAACTCTTTAAGATCAGATTTTTTCTGGAAGAGAATTCCATAATTTATTCCAATTGTTTTGAGAACTTCCTCATTGCCCAACTTAATTTGTTGCATGTCCAATTCAGAATGCGGTGAACCTGGTTCTTCACTCTGTGTTATGTCCAGTAATATATCCACATTCCCAACCGAAAATACTGTTTGAGGATACCCAAATGATGTCCACTGCAACATTTTTGTCTTTCTTGCGTTCTTATAAAATAGCTCACCTCACCCAATCTTCTATTGATTTGGTCGATTCCATTAAATATTGTTGTTCAGGATTCACCAATCACTGGAAATTGCACTCTCATTTTACCTCCTCTATCAAAATGGATACTTTTGATATCTTTCTGTTTCCTATTTCATCACGTGCTGTGCTCGTTTAAAATGATGTAAAGTCAAAATAACCCGCTCTGTTTAAACTTTGCATAGTATAGCTTTTTTTTTGACTGTATGGGATATTTCCCAACTACTTTCGTTTATGCATCTTGTGGGACTATTCATCCATGTCCAATAACATGGCACAGGAAGGTGACTTGGGCTTGAGCATATTCACGTTTCGTTACGTTTTACCACCAAGCCTGCTTTCCAAAGTTGATCAAACAAGTCCGATAAATGCCATAAATGTTTCTTCCATGAGGGACTAAAAAATACCAGGTAATCAATATACATAACACAGTTGGGCAACCCAGCAATGATCTTATTAGTCAATCTCTAAAACGTGGCTGGAGCGTTTCTCCGACCAAATAGCATAACTTTGACCTGATATTGTCCACTTCACGTTACCAAGGCCGAAATTACCATTTTTGTCTCTGCCAGAGGCCCTTGCCACTAGCTTCTGAACAAGGCTAACTTAGAAATATCTGTTGCTTGTCCCACTTCTTCGACACAGTCCTCCAACCGTGGAATTGGACATGCATCAGTCTTTCTATCAGAGTTGCATTTGTAGTAGTCCACACATAACCATTTGGTACCATATGGCTTTAGCACCATGACTACGAGTGAACTCCAGTCACAGTAACTCACTTCACTTTTGCCATCTTGGCGGATGCACTGTATTTCCTTCTGGAAATCTGCCAACTTTCGATGATTATTCCAAAAAGGATATTGCTAATCATAGCATCATTTTCTATACATACATCATGCCTAATTAGGTTTCTTCTTCCCAGTTCATTTCTGCACATCTCTCCATGTGATAGCAATAACACTTTCAGGTCATTTAGATTTTTTGTGGACAGTAACTCAATAATTTATCCCAATTTTTGACATCCTGCTCATTGTTCAGTTTGATTTGAGGACTGTTGAATTCAGAATTTTCTGAACATTTTTCTCCTTCTCTGATGTAATCATTAACACCTTCTTCACTTGCTTACCTTCCAGATCAAAATACCTTTTAAGCATATTCACATGACACAGATTTCTTCCTGTCTGGAGTACTTATCAAGTAGTTCATTTCACTCAAGTTCTTCTCGATTTGATACGATCCACATAACATTCTTTTTAAAGGATCACCTGAAACTGGAAATAACACCAGTATATTACTGGTGTTACTTCCTGCAGCTTGCTCTTATTCACGTTTTGTCAAACGTCGGCAGTAATCGCATCCACATCCAGAAAGTTTTTGACAGTGGAATCAAACAGAACTATCCCAAGCAAACCAAAACATGAAATAAAGATACGAACATCTATTACTCGCTGTTAAAAATCTCGGCAAGAACCCCTAACCTGTCATGGCCGAGGTCAGACCACTCAAAACAATCTTAAACAGGCAGTTCATAACATCGTTTTGCAATGTGTTTCGGTAAGTGTACAGTGAAAATTACCTGGATGAAGTTAGCGAGGTGGACTAACTGGTTTAAAACAGGCAAAAACATCTGTTCATAATGACACAAGCGGAACAGAATAAAGAACCCCGACGGAACACATTCTGTCCAAACTGTCACAACAGACCCAATCAGCAAACCCACTTTGAAACACTCTTTGAAACACAGTACAAAAACGATCAGATGCATACAGGTTGAAGTTAGAAGTGCAGAATAGAGAGTTTCCATGCAACTTATTGTTTAACGGCCAACCAGTTCTGGATTGAATGAAATTGCTCAACTATAGATCTGACCACTCCCCTATCATTCTACAGGTTACTTCTAAATCCTGAACGCTTTGTCTGAAGTCTCACCTGTGTACATAGATGAAAAAAAGCCTCTAAAAATCATTTTCATTTCTGTACCAAACCAATTTGACTGGAGCCCGGACTGAGTTATTACCCATCTGAAAAAACTCAAGGGCAGAGTTTCGTTGAGACAAGGAACAGCTTCTTTTGAAATACAAAGGACCACCTTTATCATACGACCTATTATGGCAATCGTACCTCTGAATGCTATATACCTTCAATCGCAAACCAATAAAGCAAGAGACGCTCCCATATCTCTTAGAACTACAATTTCTTTCCCTACCCTTCTTTGCAAGTGCAAGTTAACATTACACTTGCAAAGTAATCGTGCACAGAAATCTGGCACATTCTTCTCATCCAACCTCTGGCCAGATTGCCACATTCTGGTGCAGCTTCTCAGCTTCCCCTTTGCTTTAATTCACCATTTCAACAGAATTCACTGTATTAACCTACTTCTCCACATCAGTGTTCACAGTGCTTTTCTTAAAGCATTCACTGTGCGACATTATTACAGTGAACATATCTGAGCCTTTTCTCTTCACTTTCCAACTCATGGGTTTGCTTTTGTTTACTTTGCAGTAGCGTATTCTTATTATTAGATTAGATTAGATTAGATTACTTACAAAGTGGAAACAGGCCCTTCGGCCCAACAAGTCCACACCGCCCCGCCGAAGCGTAACCCACCCATACCCCTACATCTACATTTACCCCTTACTTAACACTATGGGCAATTTAGCATGGCCAATTCACCTGGCCTGCACATCTTTGGACTGTGGGAGGAAACCGGAGCACCCGGAGGAAACCCACGCAGACACGGGGAGAACGTGCAAACTCCACACAGTCAGTCGCCTGTGATCTCTTTTTTCTCTTTTTAACCATAACATCTGAGGATTTCTATTTTCCTGACTTTCTATCTCTAACACGTCGAAATTGATGTTGAAAAACCAAACATTGAATTGTCATAGAATCATCTAAGTTCAGTATCGAACCAAAATCCCTTCTGCCCAACACTCCACATCTATGCTCCGTAGAGTTACTTAAAACCTATGTTTAACCCTGATTAAGCACCTAACCTGTTCATCCCTGAACACCATGGGAAATTTAGCATTGCCAATTCACTTGGTACGTATATCTTTGGATTTTGAGAGGAAACTGGGACACCAGGAGCGAATCCACATTGAGACACGGACAATGTTCAATCTCCACACAAACAGTTGTCCCTGGCGCAGTAAGGCACCAGTGCAAACCACTGAGCTGTTTTGTTTTATGAATCAGCAAATAAACATCAGCAATTTCAATTGGGTAATCTTGCAGTCTTAACTGACTGCTCTTCCAAGTGAGTTCTCACGACTTAGGGAAATGAGTTATTCTTCCATAACAATAATCTCTCAAAGAACGTCTTATTTTCAATCTTGTCTACCTTTCCAAATTACTTTAGATCGTCATTTCAAACCGAACGTACATTTAGTCAGGGTCCCTGCTTAGGTACCTGACACGTTGTCTGTAGGCTTCTGGCACCAGCCCATATGCTGTTAAGATAGCATTTTTCTCTTCATTATACTCCGAAGTATCTTCCCTTATAGTGAGGCAAATACCCCACTCCCTCTAGCTCACATCTTTATGTGGAACAACAATACCCACATGGTTACCGCTCAATCATCTGTTTCTCCACTTTCTCAAATGAAACGAAGACGACTTCTACATCCTTCTCATTGTATTTTTGAAGTGTCTGGTCACGTTTGAATAGCTATACACCAAGGCTGTTGGGGAAAATGTTACTTTGCATCACTATCCTCCTCACTAAGCACAACTTCTACATTCACCTCCGTCTTTTTCGTGTCGACCTTGCTCTCTATTTCCCACCTTCTGAAGTTCAGACTATTTCTCCTTCTGCTTTTGTTCTCTGTATTTCTCCCTTGCTCCCTTTCTCTGCTTTTATTCACAATTTAAGCTGTATGATTCCCTTTACTCTTTATTTTGAGTCGAATTCAAGCTGTTTCGTTTACAGCTGACCTTGAGCCATTTACAAAAACGACGATGATATTGTCGGCAATATTCAATGCTGTGCAGATGCCAGAACCACTTCCCCTTTCCTCGTAGATACAGACAACCTGGGCTCCAGCGTGTTTGCCAGTTCAAAAAAGCTTTGCTTTGCTTCCGTGTTTGAAACTCCCCAATGTAACTTGTTCCACAGCCAGAAAATTCATAACGAATGAATGCACAATTACAACGCAACGCACACACTGTTTAAACCAGTTGAGTTCAACATCGGACATTGAACACTCCAACAAACATCACTCACAGCCTTTGCGTCCAACAATGCTGAAACCAAATTAGAGTTCAGGACTTTGATCCCGACTAGCCACCCAGTTTGTGATGGACCAACCAGACCTCTCACCATGTTTTAATGCCATAGTCGAGCTTTTTCTTATTTCAAGGTCAGACTTAAAGTGTCTGTTACTGACGAATGTGGCTGGTCAAAGTAGTCGACGTCAGACAAAACGCAATTTGTTTGAACAATATAATTAAAACGCAAACAGCGAAAATATAACTTAGAATATCTTAACTCTGTTAGGCATGAAACAACATAATATATCCAGAAATTACTTCCGATTAACTGTTCTGATATAATAACATTCGATAAACTCTCCCCTTGGCAAACGAGGAAACTTCAGAAACGACTTCTCACATATCGTTCTCCAATTCACGTGGAATAGACATGAATGCAAAATTCAGTGAGAGTGGATGCCAGGTTACATTCACTGAGGCTATTAACTCTTTTGTGACCCCATAGATTCTGATTACAATCAGAAGTCTTAATCTGTAAGAACTGGACATACTCAGGCTGCATTTAAAAATACCGCATGGATTGCATGTGCCCGAAATGATTTGGAGATGTGGTAGTGGACTGGAGAGTACAAAGTTAAACATCACGCAATATCAGGTAAACAACTACCTGATCAATGAGCAGCGATCCGAATGCTTTTGCTTCCAAATAAACCTGTTGAATTATAACCTGGTGTTGGGTGATTTTTAAATTTATGCTCAAAACGTCGTCTGTCCTGCTCGTCGGATGCTGCTGATCTGCTGTGCTTTTCCAGCGTCACACTTGTCGACTTTGCACTTAAAGAAAGCCTGCCAAGCCGTTTCCTCAAGTGGCACCCAGCAAACAGATTGAAACCTTTATCTTCCAATCTCGCTTCCAGTAAACGGACAATATCACCTTATTAAAGAGACAGAATCGTCACAGGTAAACACAACGGGCGTGTGGATTCCTGTTGGAGAGGGTATTGCATCACCCTGTTTAGTGTTACACAAAAACGTCTGGACTGAATGGAGGTGGAGAATTCGGAACGGAAAAGCGACAGTCTGTGGTCATCCTCAACTAAGGAAGATAATGTACAGAATCTCTTAAACTCACAATTCTCAATACTTGGAAATTTCAAGGTAGATTTGTTACAAAAAATCATTTAGTCACTCAGTTGAGAAGTAATTTATTTGAAAGAAACTTTTACACATCTATTTTAAGTGATATCCGCTGACAAACTAGAACAAAGTTAAAACCTTCTCTTGCGTAATTGTGTTTACTTTTCCTTTGGCAGCTTATAAATATTAAACATGTCACTGGCGAGAGGACTCCACTGTACCTAGGCTTGCATCATTTCCTGTTTTTAACAATTGCAGTCTGAACTACACGTTATGTCTCAGTCTCTTAAAAACAGTGTTAAACCTTTCCAAGTTTCCAGAGAAATGGTTGATGTGCTGGCCTCTTTACATCTCGTCTAAAGGTCAATGGCCAACCTGCAGAAAACATTGTCTTTTTGCTCTCATTTCCATATCTTTGTACAATAAGCTTTATTGGAAATTGTTATTCAGCAATCGGATGAGTGACAGAATGAAAGTAACGGTTTTATGGGGAAAATCCATCACCCATCAACAGGTGTGTGTGTGTGAGAGAGAGAGTGTGTGTGTGCGTGTGAGCGTGTGTGTGTGAGCGCGCCCGTGTGTGTGAGCGACTGAGTGTGTGAGCGACTGAGTGTGTGAGCGACTGAGTGAGTATGTAAATATGTGTATTTTTCTTTTTACATAATCGTATAAAATAGCATGTCCTGCAAGGACTTAAAACATAGTGTGTCTTCCAAGTGGGCGTTTTTTTATGATTTTCACAAGAAAGATATATTCTGGAACGATATTTACAATTTCTGTTACATGTTGCCACGTTTATATTTTAAATGTTTCACCCAATATTTTCAGTGGATATGTTAAGCCAGTCTTTAACTCCTGCCTGAATTTACTTTGTGTCCCGGCATAAATAAACGGGTTCATACGGGAACTTAATAAAAGAAGCATAAATCCGGCCTCTTGGAGAATAAACGTGGAATCACTGACATTGGAACCTGTCAAATAAGTAGCATGCGCAATTTGGACATTCAGGATCGTCACAAAGTAAAGCAAATTTAACAGGATGAAATTGCCCGAGATGGCAAACAGTAAAATAATGGACTTCCTCCGTTTCTCTATCTCTGGGTCAATCTGATTCTGTACATTTTTCTGGATGCAGAATCGTCTACGTGCCCTATTGGCTGTCAGAATGTGCCTCACCATCAATACATTAAGTAGTAAAATGAGAATAAATGGGAGAAAAGGATTTAAAATGGATCGTATCCAGTCATATGCAGTCCAGGCTGGTGATGTATAGTATATTGCTTTTATGACACAGAACCACGGTACCCCATTAATTATGTACTGTGGTTCAAATTGAAAATATTTGAAGATATTTTTCAGAATGGCCAATGTAGAAACGATTCCTGTTACCCACGCTGTCACGTTTATTGTACAGAACTTCATTTGCAACTTCTGACAGGAGATAGCTACAAAACGATCAAAGGTGAAGGCAACAGTTAACCAGACAGAGCTATCAATTGCGATAAAAATTAAGACAGTACGCACAGCGCACACAGGCGTTACAGACAAGTAACTGAATGGGAAGTAGACAGAAGCAATCCTGTTTAATATTACAGCATTGATCATGACGAGGATATCTGTCACCGCCATGGATAGCAGATAATACGTAACACATTCGGAGAGACCACATCTTCTTCGATACAGAACCATTACCACTGCTACATTAGCTGGAATAGAGGGGGGGAGGAACAGATGGATGGAAGGAAAGAGTCAAATATTTACTGAATCGGCTGTATTTTCTATGATACATCGTGAATTAAATGCTTATAACTGTCAAAGAATATTGAAAGCTTTGTTTTATCCAGTGGAAAAGTATTGCCAGATTGTAGCACAGTGATCAAGGGTAAGTTTCTAACGTATCAGTATGAGTACATTGAAAAATATTCAATTGAAACCTAACAGACGCAAGGAATAAAAAACGCGACTGAATCTCCACTCCAACACAGGAAAACTAAATCCACCAGAAAAAAATAACACAGCAGTAAGAAAAGAGCATTTCTAAAAAAGTACGTTTGTAGATCAATGCTGAAACATCAAGGTTGTGCTGAGAAAAATGTATTCAGCAAGGATTTTAACACGCTTAGGATGCAAGTGTGACATTTCTAGAATTAACTCAAAGTGTTTATTCATTTAAAGTTGAATTTCGATATTCATAAAGAACCCCCTATGCTTTGCAAATGACCAAAACTTCTGCTCTTCAGTCACCTGAATAAGCCTTGAGGGAAACAAGCATAAAAAGGGAACATGAAGTAGTGCGTGTTGATAAACACATGTTCTTGGTGGACCCAAGGAGGTGCAAAAGAAAATGCTCAACGTCAATCTTGTTTTATGAGCTAAACTGAGATGAGAGCTTGTGATTTTTTGGCAACAGCGTTTGACTTTGGGAATGCTGCATAAATAATTAATATTCATAACATTTATTCTGTGAAAAAAAATACAAATACTGCAAGCATTTCTTTGCCTGTGCACGACTCCAACCTCTTCAGCTAATATTAGTATCAGATATTCCGTTTCAATCTGCACCAATGCAACTCTCAGGTGATGAGATCATACGAGCAGAATAATCTCTTGATCTTTCCATGTTACCTCCCCACTATTACCATAAGTAGTTCTTGCTCATTGCTGATGTAGGTCATTGGTGTTGAATGTGAGCTATATTCTACAATGGATATTTGTAATTAAACATTATGAATTGCACATTAGAAATTCCACCAGCTCTGATGTTTCACCTAATATGAGGAGAATGGTGATGATGTGAAAAGACTTGCCCTGTTGTAGTGACAGAGTAAATCAAACAATCAATTGTCATATACTTAGACACATCAGCAACTGCGAACACTGAAGTGTAACAGTGTCCTGTGAATTGGGAGAAACATTGAACTGTTCAGTCATTTTCAACTGCAGTACACTTCTTGTGTCAATAGCTCAGTGATTGAGACAATTCACTTTGGGAAATCCGTTCATTTATTTTGCTGGAATTATTGGCGAAAGCCAATCGATTTTGAATCAGTTACTGGCATTATTTCCCACTGTGAAGATCAATCGCACTATAGTCCTAAAAAAACTATCATCACAATTTGACAATTCAACCAGAGCACAATAAAACTTCAGCGAGATTACTAAACAGAATACATATTTACACATATGATATTTCCACAACAAAATAGTTATTTATTTGACCATAAAGTACTTCTGTTGATCATGTATAACCAGCAGCTTAACACAACACAACTGGATTTATACCATGGTGATTATGAGCAACGACACTTATCAAATCATGACCAAGGTCACTAAAGAGCTTGTTGTTGTGTTTCTAAGTTTGTGAGACGATTTGCAGGTAGGGTGCTCGATGTCACTTTACACTGCAGCACGCGAAGAGTAAATGGCAGAATGGATACAACTTAAAAAGTTTAGATTGTTACCTGATGCATAAGTATATGTTAACTTTAGAAATACCAATTTATGTTGTTAGACGTGAACAACGGATCTCCTTCGGGGAGAAATTATGTTTGGTGTGAGATATTGTTACATTTATGTTACGTGGATTGAAGAATAATGCAACAAAAATGCTGCACAACACTGTCAAAACAGAACATCACATTGTTTAATCTTCAGACGTAGCAACGATGAATGGAAAATAAAATATCAAATATGATAAAGAAAACATCCAACATGGAGAAGCGTTACCTTTAAATTTAAAATAAAACTGATGGAGCTAAGAACTGAATGAAAGAACTGCTAACGCTCGACAGTGCCTTACCTGGAACCCCAATGGCAGCAATAACCGGGTAATAGATGGCAAACACAAGATCTGTCAATAGTGCATGCATTTCGGACAGACACTCTGAAAGGACTTTGCAATTTATTCAAAATTATACTTTATATATATCACATGTCATTCTCCAGGGAGGTAATTAGCGTTTTGATATTATGAAGTAATCAAAGTTAAAATCTATCTGATCAACAACTATATTAATTCCTTTTTTTTGCTTTATGTTTTGCACGATGTGCATTTCTTTCATGAGATCGACAAGTTTCTGAAGTAAAATGTACAGAAATAACACACGCATCTCGGTTACATTACTTAAGTTGAATAAGCAGTGAATTGATGTGATTATTCGACTAAACTGGAGCTTTTGACGACGGACTGTCTTGAGAAGGAGGGTGTTGAATATTTTGGTGGTCAGGTTTGCTCGTAACCTAGAAAAGAAAATTCTGAACTGGGAGAATTGGCTACTCGCATGCCATTTGTTTTAAAAAAATACTCGGCTCTCCCTCGAGGCCTTGACTCCTCTGCCTTTATGACCGCTGTTTAAAAGAAAAACCAAGGACAATATGACATTGTTAGAGTGATAGCATCGTCACTCATTTTGGCGGACAGGATTCCTAATTCCGCAAGGGACAGTTTCAGCTAGATTGGCCGGGGGAGGGGTGGAATCTACAACAGCAGGGAGACAAGTACGAGGCCTAAAGGAGATAAAGCAATCACAGTTAGTAAATTGAAGATACATATCAGGCTGGAACGCGAAAGGGAGCAAGGAATGTTCCATTAAATTGCATCTATTTTAATGAAAGATGAGTGCCAGATAAGACTGATTAATTCAGGGCGTAAATCGTTATGTGGGACTGGGATATCATCGCCGTTACACAAACATGGCTAGGGCAGGGGCAGGACTAGCAGCTTGTGGTGCAAAGGGACAGTAGTTTGCAGTGTTATCGAGGTGGTGGTAGAAGTGAAATGGATATTTCAGTTTTGATTAAGGCGACGATCACGGCAGTAATTGGAAATGAAATCACTGAAGGTTCATCCAGTAACTCTTTGTGGGTGGAGCTAAGCTATAAGCATGTTATGCTGACGGTATACGTAAAGATTTATGAACCCTCAAGAGAGGCCTCTTGGTTCGAGATCGGTCAAAGGAATCAATGGAATGCGGTCTGTACAAAAGCACGTGTCATTCGTTGAGTGAATTAAGGTACCTTGACACAATTCTATCCAGCAGCACAGAGATTAAAGCTTCTGTGTTCCATGGTGAAGTTCCTCAATTACATTCGAAAATTACACATTATTTATATGTATTTTATAAGAGATAGTACAGCCTTAATTGCAAGAAAGACCAATCACATATAATAAGGTGACATGAATTGCAGCACATTAAACCAATGATAGTTCCTAGGAAATGGTTCTTATTTACGTCAATCATCATGCCATTATAGCTGTTCAAGATTGGTTCGAATGGTCAATTAATGTGTCAGTATTCATTTTATGAAAACTTTATTGTCCTCTTATCTTTTGATTTCAGCTTATTTCTGCAAATCAGCAGTACAAGGTCACAGGGTTCAATCACAATTCTCAGCCATTTTGTTATATTCCTTTAAATTTAAAAGCCATTTTGTGTTTAATAAAAATCTACATTTATATGTTGCTTGTAATAATAACCTCAATTCAAATTTTAAATCCTCATAGGGATTGTACGAGTGGCCACCAAATGTCAACGGGAATTAGAAAAATGAATATGCAGAAAGTGAGGGAAACTTGCAGGAGCAACTTGGTTTTCATAGTACGGGATTTTAATTTTCGTCACAGAGGATGGGACCAATGGAGTGCTAAGGGCTCAGATGGGGTGAAACTTGTTTAGTACGTTCAGGAAATGTTCCTCAAGCCGTGTGTAGAGAGTCCTACTCAGGAAGTGCCAAATGTAGACTTACTCTTGAGGGAAAGGGACACGAGAGTTGATTGAAGTGACGGTGTGTGGAACACTTTGGGATCAGTGACTAATATCGATGAAAAGAGGCAAAATTGTTTCACAGGTTCGAGTTCTCAATTGGATCAAGGCTAATTTTGTTCGAATTAGGCAGGAGCTTGCAATATTTGATTGAAGGAGTTTGTTTGTAGGCAAACGATTCTCTGGCAAGTGGGAGGCATTTGAAAGTGAGATATTTAGAGTTGATCTTCGTTATGTTTATGTGAGGGTGAATGGCAAAGTTGCAGGAATAGGGAACCCTGAATGGCTAATGTTATTGAGGCTTTGACCAGAAATACAGAAGGTGGTGCAGCTAAAGTAACGGTAGCTGGGATGAAAAAAAATCCATAGATTTTAACAGGGAATAATGGAGTTGACTGAAGAAGGACATCAGTAGGACTAAAAGGGACACCTGGTAGCCTTGGCTGAAAAATTAAGGTGAATCTAAGCAGGCATTTTCAGTAAATTCAAGTGATAAGAATAAGTTGATGCAGAATAGTTCCGAGGTACAGACGAAAGATGAGCAAAGATGATTCTCGGCAGGAGCGAGAGTGACATGACAGTTGTTATGTTGAACTTTAAAAATCCAAATAGTGACTCGCAATTCTATACTACATTTACTTTAGATGGGTCACCTGTTGTAATGTATGCAGGAGGGCTTCCTGACAGTATGTAGACAGGCCAAGAAGGAGCGAGGCCGCATTTGATTTGATGCTGGGTAATGAAGATGGACACGTGTTAGATTTGGAGGCAGCTGAGCATCTTGGTGACAGTGACCACAATTCTGTTATGTTTAGTTTAACGATGGAAAGGGATTGGTACATACCACAAGTCACATGTTTATCTGGGGCAAAAGCAAATATGATGCAATCAGGCAAGATTTAGGATGCATAGTATGGAGAAGGAAACAGCAGGAATGGGTAAATTTGAAATGTGGAGCATAGTCAACGAAAAGACACCTGTTGTCCTTCACAAGTATGTGCCTGTCAGGTAGGAAGGGCGTAATCGAGCGGGGGAGCTGTGATTTACTGAAGAAGGTGAAGTTCTTTTCAAGAGGAAGAAGAAGGCTTATGTTAGGATGAGATGTAAAAGCTCAGTTATGGCGATTGGAAGTTGTAATTTAGCCAGGAAAGACCTAAAGACGGAACTAACAAGAGACAGACGGGGCATGAGAACTCATTGGTAGATAAATTCAAGGAAAACCCAATGGAGTTCTATTGGTATACCAGGCATAAAGGAATGACGACAGTAAGATGAGGGCCAATCAAGGTTAGCAGTGGGAAGTTGTGAGTGGAGTCAGAGGAGACAGGGGAACCACTAAATGAATATGTTTCATCAGAATCCACACTGGAAAAAAAAATATTGTCGAGGAGACGACTGATGTACATGATACTAGAATAGATGGGATTGAGCTTCACAATGACGACGGTGATAGTGATTCTGGAGCATGTGAAAATAGATAACTCCCCTGGTCCGGATGGGTTTTATCCTAGGCTTCTCTGGGAAGCCAGGGAGAAGATTAGTCTTTGATTTTTATTTCGTCATTGTCTACAGGAATAGTGCCAGGAGACTCAAGGATAGCAAATGTTGTTTCCTTGTACAAGAACGAGAGCGGAGACAACATCAGTAATTATAGACCATTGAGATTTACTTCAGTTGTAAGTGTTGGAAAAAGTAAGAAGAGATAGGATTTATAATTATCAAGAAACGAATAACTTGATTAGGGATAGTTCATACGGTTTTTTTAAGGGTATATGGTGACTCACAAATCTTATTGAGTTCTTTGATGAGGTTCGCCACAGTATTGTATAAAATGCGGAAGCATGTGATTGAGGGTGATTTAGCGGTTTGCATCAGAAATTTGCGAGCTGAAAGCAGATAGAATGAGATGGTTGATAGGAAATGCTCATCCTCGAGTTCAGTTCCACTTGGTGTACCACAACGTTCTGTTTTGGGGTCGCCGCTGTTTGCCATTTTTTAAATGACGTTGTTGAAGGAGAAGAAGAACGGATTAATAAATTTGCGGATGATCCTAAGGTCAGTAGAGTTTTGGATAGTGCTGAAGGATGTTGCAGTTCAAAGAGGGACAGGGAGAAACTACAGAATTGGGCTGAGAGGTATGAAATGTAACGTCATGCGCAAAATTGTGAGGTGATTCACTTTGGAAGGAACAACAGGAATAAGGAGTACTGGGCGAAAAGTAAGATTTTTGGTAGTGTAGATGAGCAGAGAGCTCTCAGTGTCCATGAATGTAGAACCCTGGAAGGTACCACCCAGTTTGATCTGGTTGGTAAGACGACATACGATGTGTTGCTTTTATGAGTGGAGAGATCGAATTTCGGAACCATAAGGTCATGCTACAGATGTAAAAAAACTCTGTTGTGGCCACCTGTGTAATATTGGGCACAGTTCTAGCCTCCGCATTACATGAAGCATATGAAAACTTTGGAAAGGGTTCAGAGGGGATTTACTGAGATGTTACCTGGTATGGCGGGCAGTTCTTACGAGGAAAGGCAGTTTCTGTAAGAGAGAAGAAGATTGAGAGGTGGATTATTTGAGGCATATAAGAAACTCGGAGGCTCAGGTAGGGTGGACAGTGAGCTTAATTTTCCTAGAATATTGATGGTGAGCACGAGGGGACATAATATTTAAGTGAGGGGTGGTAGATATCGGACAGGTGCCAGAATATTTTCATCACTTAGAGGGAAGTAGGGGCGTGGAACAGCCTGCCAGCAAGAGTAGTAGACTCGACAACGTGAAGGGTATTCATGTGGTAAATGGATAGACATATGGAATACTGTAGGTTAAATGTGATTCAGATTGGTTTCTCAGGTCGGTGCAACATCGAGGTCTGAAGGACCTGTACGGCAACGTAATATTGTGTATTGTATGTTCTACCTTAAAAGGAAGACTCAAGGACGAATGTAGACGTGTGTGTATAGAAACACCGGATATCAGCAACGTTCTCAATAAAAACGTCCACTCAGCGACTGAAAACCTGATTTTGGTATTTTGGTATAACACTCATTCTGTTGGGCTTGTTAAAGTAATTGGCTGTCATCAACAAGATTGTATTACCCCTCGAGGTTGTTTGTAGCAGTATATACTTCAGCACGTGCGCTCTTCAGATATGTATGCATTGGGATGTAAACTACATCTAGGTTAGAGAGGTAGCCACCAGAGTTAGCATATAGTGCAGATTGCACTTCACTATTAAACAGTCTCGGTCCAGGGAACAGTAACTAGTAAAGTTCGTCATGTTCAAGTACCAAGACATGTGGATCAGAGGGACCTTTGCCTTGTCCACTCACAACGTGCAGTGAACCTCGTGCTTTGAGAAACCCTTAGGTTGTAAGCCAAGTTGAGGTGAAGGAGGAGTGAACTATTTCTCTTGGCAAGATGAGTCTGGATTTACGTTCTCCCAGCGGGGGAGGGGATCTTGAGTCTCTCCTGTTAGACAGCGCTTCTCCAACTTGTCATGGATAAATGGCTGGTTCTTGTCAAGCCTGTGAGTCACAGTGGATGGTTTGCTGTTCCGGAAGGGAAATGTGTGTACCTGATATGACCATCGGCATTGGTTTTGGCTTTGGTCTCTCTTGGAGTATTGTTGTCGTTGTGGTCAGGCCTCAACGTTGGGTCTCCATATCATCGTTAGGGCGTCGGTTCCATTCCATGGAATCAGGTCCTCGATCGACTAAGGTTGGGGCCTTGGAGAAACTGAAAACTGATTGGTCATATCATTGTCACTTTTTTCGTTGCTCACAATGTTCTCGTACGGCCCAAATAAGATTTTCACAGCTGAAATGCAATTAGTCAACTTTTATCCTCAAAGCACGGGCAAATGACCGCAAGCATGTCATATCCTTTATTTACCAACTTCGTTGTTTGTGTTGCACTTGCAGGACCTGCAATCACGAGATCCCTCTGCATATCAAAGCTACTAAGGGTCATTCCATTTGGTTCTCTGCCGCTTGACTTGACTTCACATTTGTCTGGAGTTAAATACATCTGCCATTTCTCCTCTCAAATTTTCAATTGATCTATATCATACTGCATCATTTCAGAACCTTCGTCACTATTATAACTTCACCCATTCTCATGTTGTCAGCAAACTTACTTATCAGACCAATTACACTTTCACCCAAACCATTTACACATACGTCTATGCATATTATATGCAGATATGGGGCACACCTGCACACATGTAAATATACACATATACTTACACAAATACACATAACAACACACACAACAGACAAAATATGTCCTCGCCCAGATCCTTGCTGGAAAACAAATGGTCATAACTTTCTATTCAAAGAAATGAAACTTCAACAATTGCATTCTGTCTACAATGACAACTCCAATATTGCATTCAACTTGCAAACTCACAGACGATTGCATTTCACTTGATCTGGACCAGCCTACCACGGGACATTTCGTTGAAAGAGCATAGATCATAGAACAATATAGCACATTGCAGGCCCTGCGGCCCTCAATGTTATGATAGAATTTTATCCTACTCTAAAATCATACTGAGTTCATTTAACTATCTGCCATTTAACTAACGACTGAGACCCCTCTGAATCCTAGTAGCACACAAACCCACCAAAACTCTCAAACAAAAGCGAACAAACTTAAAAGACCCAGTACAACCCATGGACAAAACCAACGTCAACTATAAAATTTTATACAAGAACTGCCACAAACACTACGTAGGACAAACAGGAAGAAAGTTAGTCACTAGCATACATGAACACCAGCTAGACACAAAAAGTCACGACCACCCCTCCCTCATTGCCCTACATACGGATGAAAAAAAAAACACAATTTCGACTGGGACAAAATATCTATCTCGGGACAGGCTAAGCAAAGACATGCCAGAGAATTCCTAGAGGCTTGGCACTCCAACCACAACACCATAAACAAGCACATAGATCTAGATGTCATCTATCAACCCCTCAGAAAACGAACAGGAAATGACATCACCACAAACCCCAGGAACCCCATCCAGGAGAAAGATATAAATAAAAGTAGGACACAACAGCTTAGTTTCACTTGGAGGTCGCCACTGATGATGTTTCCTAGCCAGGTAATGAATCGTCTGGATATCAAACCTACAGCTCAGCGAGCAAACCTACAAACTATATTGTCATGTGCCGAGTTAGAATTTGCTTAACATTCCCTAATATGTCTCACGTGATTACTACTGTCGGCAATGGATTCCCTGCACCCAACAATCTCTGTGTGAAGAACCTATATTTGAATCTCCCCTAAACATCCCTCCAGATACCTTAAAATTATGCCCCTTCCTGATAGATATTTGGGAAAATGTCTCTGGCTATTCACTTTATGTACAACTCTCAAAAACCTGTGCACCTCTATTAAGTCATACCTCATTTTTATTCTCTTTAATAACAGAATCGCTGTCTCTCTCAAACTTTCTTCATAAGAAATGCTGTCCCATCTAAGTAGTAACTTGGTAAAACTCCCCTACACCATCTTTAAAAGTTTCCTGTAATGATACGATCAGAAATGAACACAACATTGCAATTGGGGTGTTACTAAGGCTCCATGGAGCTGCCACAAACCTCATGTCTCTTGAACTCATCCATCTGCTAATCAAAACCACCACACTGTACGTCTTCTTAAGAAATCTATCAAACCTGGGTGGTAACTTTGAGGCATCTATGGATTCGTACCTCATAATTACTCTGTTCCTCCACACAGCCGATAATCCGGCCCTTTAAACCATAATTTGTGTTCCTCTGGAAGGACCGTATTTTCTCAGAACATAATGATAATTATGAAAATGTTATCTGTAAGAAGAGAGCATTAGTAAGCGAATGGGAGACGCTGAGCAAGAAAGAAAGGTTTATGCGAATGCATCAGCCTTGTCTTTTGCACTGATGTGCTGGACCCATCTATCATTGTGGATTGTAACGTTTATGGAGCCTCATCCTGCAGTGAGCTGACGAAACTTCGACCACCATTCCTAAAAGGCTGTAGAAGGACTGCAGAATTTAGATCTGATCAGTTGGTTGTGGGATGGCTTAGATCTGTCTACACTTGCAGCTTATGCCATTTCTTACGTGCATTCGTCTGTTTGGTCGCTTCATGAGATTGACACCTCGTTTTTAGGATTTGCCTGATTGTCTCCTGACATGCCCTCCTGCACGCTCTATTGAACTTGACTTCATGGCAATGTTTGAATAGGGGATATGGCAGGCCATGAGGTTGCAGATTGTGCTGGAGTACAGTTCTGCCGCTGTTGATGAACCACAGCGCCTCATAGTGACTCTTGAGCTGCTAGATTGATTCAATGCCTGGTCTTTTTTTGTACATTGATCGTGCGACACAACACGATGGAGGTTATTCTTAATGTGAAGGCGTGACCTCATCTCCACAATGGCACGACTTTTACCGATGGACCAGATGCTTCTGCAGCCGACAGATCCGTAAGGATGAGATCAGTTACGTTATTCCGTTTTGTTCGTTGCTTCCCTACCTGCCGCAGACAGAGTCTCGCAGTTATATCATTAAGGAACCGAACAGCTCAAAGGATAATGGTACTGCAAAGCCACTCTTAATAGGGGACATTGAAATCCCCCACCCAAAAGTGCATTTTACACATTTGCCACACTAAGTGCTTTCTCCAAATGTTGTTCCACATGGGGGAGTACTGATTCATCAGCCGAAGGAGCAAGATGTGTTATTCAGTAAGAATTTGCCTTACATGATTACCCTGAGGTGATGAGACTTCCTGGGCTTCAGGGTCGACGTCACGGACTCCCAGGGCAATTCCCTGCAGATTTAATTTCACTACGCTGCCACCTCTTCTGGGTCGGTCCTGCCATAAGCCAGGACATATCGAAGGATGGTAATGGTTGTGGTCTGGGGGTGTTATCTCGAAGGTATGATTCCGTAGGGATGACTATGTCAAGCTGCTGCTCGACTAATACGTGAGACAGTTCTGCCAATTTCGGCACGAGCCCCCCGATGTGAGTAAGGGGTGTTTGCATTGTCGACAGGAGTGTTTGTGTTTCTGCCGTTGTCTTTTATAGTTACAAGATCGATGCCAGGTCGACCATCCGGTTTTATTCCTTGTTGTGGTTTTCTAGACATTGATACAACCCAGTGGTTAGCTCGACCATTTCAGAGGGCAGCTAAGAGTCAAACACATAACTATGACTCTGGAGTCACATTGAGTCCAGACCAAGAGATCCGATTTCCTTCCCGAAAGGACATTAATAAGCCAGATGCAGTTTTCTGCCAAGTGACATTCGTTTCATTATCGTCAGCCGGCTCTGTATTCCAGAGGGTTTTTTTTTAAAATTGAATTCAAATGTCACCATCTGCCATGGTAGGCTTCCAGCCCACCTCACAATAATTCAACCTGTGTTTCTGCAATAATCGCTCAGCGATAATACCATTGGGCTATCTCTCCCCAGCTTGCTATACGAAGGATGTGTTGAACTGGAAACAGTGCAAAATAACATTACAAGGAGTATACCAGGACTCAAGGGTCTGAGTTGTTGGGAAAGGTTGCACAAGCTCGGATGTTTTCTGCAGAGCAGAGGAGCTTGAAGGTTGGTGGGTAGGGTAGGATCTTAGAGAAATGCAGAAGATCATGAGCGGAGTCGATCGTGTGAACACGCTTAGTCCTTTTCCCGGGATTGTGGAATCAAGGAGGAGAGGATATCAATTTGAGATCCGAAGTTTAAGAATGCAAGGCAACCTGATGTTCAACCTATTTACACAGATGGTGGCATGTATATGGAATGATTGGAAGTTGTTGAGGCGTGGAAATTAACAACATTTAAAAGGCTTTTAGACATAGATATGGTTAGACATTTTTTTAAGAAAAGCTACAGACCAAATACAGGGAAATTGTGTAAACCTTCATGGGCAAACTGTCAGCATGGACGAGTTTGGGTCAAAGGACATGGCTCCGTTCTGTTGCCACTGTGACTATTAAATTCGCTTTATAGCTTTATTAAAACATTCAGAGTTGGAAACTATCTGTTCGCCATAAAATATCATTGGTGATTTTGAAATAAAATTGTCAAGGAAATGTATGACAAGCCAATGGTGTTGGCGCTTTAAGTTATACGTTGCAATTACGAAAGTGTTAAGGTCATCGAAAGAAAGAAAATAGAGAAATCAAAATCCAATTGAGAATATCAAGTACGAAGGAGAAATAACAGTTCATCAAGGAAATATGGATACATAAGCGTCATGAACAGTGACTTCTGAATCTAACAAACAATATAGGTTATATCCTGTTGGGGATGAAACATCCTTCACGAGGTAAACTGTTGCATTACTATTATTGGTTTGGTCTTTTCGCTGCCAACCTCTTCAAGATCAGTTTTGCATGACAAGAGAGAACTAGCAAATATTTTGCCTTATTATAAGGAAAGATCGACCATTCCAAACACAGCGATAAGCCTGTGCTCTTCTGGTAGACACTTAGGTTTGTCTCTCAATTTGACCAGACAACTTTGTCTGACGCTGAGATCTTCCTGAGAGAGGAACATTTTACCAATCATTATGCCGCTCTTGTGGTTTTAACTGGTTATATTGTTTTGCTTTTGAACAGAGTTTTAAGCCAGCTAGAGCGAGCTGGCTACTAAAGAATAATGCATACACCTTGGGACGCCGTGTGTGTTTTTCTTTAAATTTGGAACAATACAAGCAGCCAGGATGATTGTGGCCAATTTTCAGAGGCCAAACCTTCCAGCTTCCTTTTTAACTTTTAAGTTTATTTGAAGAATTATTTTTGAAGTCACAACACGGCAGAAGTAGTTGGAGTTTTGAAGAAGCAAAATATATTTTTTCCCTCGCTCAGTTACAGGTAGAATTCATGGTTTTGTCCACTGCTGGTTTGCAAATCTATTTTTCTGAATTCGTCTTCTTGTCGAGGAGTGCGTTAACGGGATGGGATTAAACTGGCATGTTAATAAGTAAACGTTAATGTATCTATCATTCTATTATGTTTTTCAATAGAATTAAGTTAATCTAAATTCGTCTTTATTTTGTTTAACTTTAACTATAGTGTATAAAGAAATTTTGCTTTGTTAAGGTCGACTAGTTTGGCCAATTGAATTGCATTTGAACACAAAACTTGGCATTTGCCTTCAAATAAGAAAAAAATGATAATATCGAGACTACTTTCTTGAAATATTTTCATGGTGTCAGTCGCACCATGCAAACTCTCCTCAGCACTGACAAAATTAATAATGATTTGTGTGATACATTAGGTTGTGACACGAGAACGTTGTGCACAGTTGCCAAAGAATTACCAAAAACGTATTGAGATAGTGGTGATTCCGCAATGTTGAGAGGCTTTCATTGGTCTTGGGATCACAAGGAAAACCAGTCAAACCAGATTGTCACAGAGGAATTTCAGCAACAATTAATTTTCAAGGTGATAAACGGTGAACACTTGGACTGCTGGAGATCAGAGCAGAGACGTTGGACTCTATAGCGCCAACATAATAGCCAACTACTTTTGTAGCAGGACAGTTTAAGTCGCTGATAATGCTCGCAAAAAATCGCTTTGATTGTTCATGCCATTTCAGTAACTGAATTCATCAGCAAAAATTTGAAGCTATACATGGTTAAAATGTGTGTCAAATGATTACTGACTGGAATTACTCTGCTCCCAAAGTATCTGATCGCAATATCGGTGTAATGTTGCTAATATGCACTAACTAAACCGCAGTGGATTAACACTTGCACCATCATCGTACTTCAAATCCTTTTTCACTGAACGAAATTCAGCAAGATAAATGCACAGACAGAGCTTGCGGTAGTTATGAGAATAAAAAGAAATGATCTGCACAACGTTTCATACAATCAGGATATTTATTTTGATTTTAACTTACTTGGTGTTTTTTCTTAAACTTGGAAATAAACTAGATGGTCTGAACAAAATGAACAGACTCAATGAAAAACTGCAGTCAGAGAGAGATTCGAATCCACATCTCTTCAGAGACAACAACCAAATCCCTGCTCCAGAGACTGATCAGCTCCGTTAACGCAACTTTTCCTTCCTTCATGAAGGATTGGACAGCCACAGCCACCCCAGTATAACACGAGCATCTGTTATTCGCCAGGCTGGACCTCCTGAATATTTTCTGAGCAGGGAACTCAGACACTGGCCTTTTCTTATTTGAGTTGCAGATGTGAAGTAGATATTCCAGGTGTGATGCCAAATCAGACTTCCATTCAACAGTATGGATGAAACACAAGCAAAAGAGAATGGAATTTACAGCAACTTAAATTTTGAAAACGTAACTGACCAGACACAACACATTAACTCAGTAACTGCTCCAATCTAGTTACATCCCAAAATCACACTCCTTGTCAAGAAGTTCAATTTAAACTCAGATTCTTACAGGCAACAGAAAAGAAAATCATACACAGAGATTTCAGAGGAGGTCAAGCAGGAATAATTTTCTGAAGCTTGTAGAATTCCTGTAATCCAGCACTTTGTGGCAGCCACAGATAAACCATAATGGAAAAAGTAACTTAAACGAGGAGAACTGGCCACTCCCTTGGTGTCGTTAAACCGGGAGCTTCCTCGGCTCCTTGCACCTCTGCCTTTCCAAAACACTTTTTAAAAAAATGTCAAACAACAAAACAATCTTTCAACAGTGACAGCATCACCACACCGTCCGCATTAAAGAATAACAAACTTTGATATATAAAGATAGCTTCATTTTAAACCCCATAGTCTTAGCACACAAAAATACATACACATTACATTGACAATAACCATGCAAATGTTCACTACTGCATTCCATTTCAGTGCGTTTACTCTTGCCATAAGTCGATAATTTCTCTTATTCATCCTGTCACAAGTATAAATTTCAAACTGAAAAACTGCAATAATAAGCTCCTTTGAAATATATTGGATGTTTGCTCTTACATATCTCCAAAAGCTTTCATGTATTATCATCAGTCCATATAATCGTCTCAGAGCCATTAATGTGAGGATGTGTGGCACTTGCAAAGCAAAGCAGGACGAGCAGCATTGGAGGAGCAGGGGACACGACGTTTTCGACATAAATGTTTTGGGGTATCGGGCCGAGAGATCAAGAGAAGGGTGTTGGGACTGGGGCGAAGGTATTTGGAAGGCGATTGGAAGATGAAGGTTGTGCTGATGTTGACAGGTTGGTTTGGAAAGTGGAGTGGATTTGTGTGAATGAATAGGTCGGACACTTCACGAGAGCGTTGTTGAGTTGGAAGGTTGCATCTGAGGTAAGATGGGGATAGATGAGGATACTGGTGAAATCGACATTGATGTTTTGTGGCTGTAGGGTCCACGTTTAAGATGAGATGCTCCTACCTTCAGCCTCTGGTGGCTTGGATTTGGCGGTGGACGAAGTTCAGGACTTGCATGCCCTCTGCGGAGTGGGAGGGAGAGTTGAAGTGGTCGGCCACAGTGCAGTGTGGTTGTTGGGCGCGTGTGTGTTAGAGGTGGTATTTAAAACGTTTCACAACTTGGCTTCCTGTCGCCTCCGTGTCGAGGAGGCATTTATGACATTCATAAATGAATATCCAATTTCCTGGAGAAATGTCCAAAAAGTCTTTCTATCTTCTCTTTGTCTTCTTCTAAGAGTAATAACACTGGAAGCCACCTCACTCACATTCATATCTACCTTGAATAGTTTTGCGTAATTAAATGTGGTGAGTAAAGCGTCAATGGCTAACACAGCTTTTAGGCTGTCTTGCAGTTTGCTGTCCAGTGAATCTACACACATTTGTTCAGTGCTTCAGTGAGTGGAGCAGCCATCCTACTAAACTTCGGCATGAATTTCCAACAAAACCCACTTGATCCCAAGAATCATAATACTGCTCTCGTCGTGGACATATGGAAAATATCCCAATGTTGTTAGTTTTAACATTCAAAGGGCCACATATCCATGTCTGATAATATGGCCCTGGAATGTGTCTTGAACTGTTTCACATGTACCGCAGGTTTATCACCTATCTTGCCATTTGCAGTCGTTCGTTCTATTTCGATAATTGCTGGACATTTTTCTTCCTTGTGTGATTAAACGCCACCAGGTCATCGATGTACACCACACAATTGTGTAATGCAGGAAAGACTTGATAAGCTAACCTTTCAAACGTGGCTGGGCATTTTTCATACCAAGTGGCATGACTTTAAATTGATATAGTCCATTCAGTGTCACGAAAGCTGAAACCGTCTTCACTCTTTTAAATAAATGTTCCTGCCAGAATCGTCTGAGCAAGTCTAACCGAGTGACATACATCGCTTTTCCCATCTTCACAATACAGTCATACAAACGTGGAGTCGGATATGAATCTGAATTTGTAACTGTGTGGATTGTGCGATTGTCAACGCATAACTGTTGGATTCCGTAAGGTGTTAGCATCATTACTATGGGTGAACTCCAGTCACTTCAACTCACTTCGATTGCGTTGTCTTTGAGCATGCGTTTAAGCTCTTCTGAACCCGAGCTAACATTACAAAGGTTAAGTCCAGAAGGATGTTGCTTAATCGGAGCAGCATTTTCTATATCGAGATGCAGAATTACATTAGCTCTGCCCAACGAATTTCCACATATTCCTCATGTGATAGCAACACATCTTTTGAGAGTCATTTTGAAAATCGTCTCGGAGGTAACTTAAAACCTTATCCCATTTTTGCCGAATTCATCATTGACGGATTCAATTTGAAGTATGACCAATTGAGAATACTCTGAAATGGGTTCTTCAGTCTATGTTGCAGGCAGTGACACATTCTGCTTGTGTTCTCCTTCACTCTTAAAATGTGTTTTGAGCATATTGCCGTCGAACATTCCGAGAGATTTCAGTTGTTTTCAGGCCTTATCAAATAGTTCAAATCTCTTAATCATCATTCTACTTATTAATGTTCACAAAACCTTACGTTTAAAGGTTCACAGACACTGGAAGTAACAAATCTTGATTTTCGATAGCAAAATTGTGAGTTTTGATCTTTTGCAAATTCCTTTTTTCATCATATATTGTAACGTTTCGAAATGCTGTCTTGTCAACTCCCGCACATTATTTGACCTTTCTCTCAAATTTGACTCATAACCCAAATATATGTCTCTGAATTCTGGCTCATCAATTTCCCCATAATTTATTTCATGCTCCTATCACGTTCGGCCTAAAATGTAATTCAAATTCAGTAAATTCGTTTGATTCATTTGGTGCATGCCAATGGCAAAAAAACGTACAAACTGAATCCCTTCATCCCAAATATCTGGACAACCATAATGAGAAACATTACCATGTTCTTGAAGGTCTGAGGTCTTCGTTTTAGCGTCTCCCGTGACGCGGGATGGTCGGCAGTAGATTACAATTGTTTTATTCCTAAACTGCCTATAACTTCCATGAATAATGTTGATGCAAAATCTGACACTTGATCTCATTCTGTCCCTGTGTGTAGTCTATATCTCGTAAAATATATTGAGCAACCCTTCTACAATCCTATTAGCTGTGATTTTGCTTATGGAATGGCCTCTGGGAATCAATGGGCACATCCATTATTGTTTACAAATAATAATTCTCACTTTTGTTTTAGGTAGTGGTCCTATGCCATTATTGTAAACCTTTGTAAAACATTGCTGAAATACATGAATGATTTTTGAAGGTGCTACTTTTATTAGTGTTCCAATTACCTTACATATATGACATGTCTGGCACATTTCACCCACATCCTCATGATGTCCAGACCAGTAGAAATGTGTTTGTATTTTAGCTTGAGATTGCATTGCATCTAAACTAACATCCCACAACACCTCCGTTCCATAAGCAATTGTTAATCCAACTTCATTAACTCCTACCATTTCTCATCTGCCTCAGTATGTTATGTTCTCTATTTGCTCATCAAGCTGTCATTTTTAAGGCATTACCATTCAGGCATACACTCACATGCATCTTCCTTGGACTCTTGTTGATGCAATTGTTTCAGTTTTTCGTCTTTTTTGTAGTAACTCAGTTAATTTCTCTGAGCTGGTAACATCCACTTTAGCTTCCATCTGGTTTTGTTTCATCTCATTTGTTTGATCAACTCTGGTCTTTGGTAATTCAACCTCAACTTCTTTATCTGTGTTCTCTGAGTTCTCCTCCTGTTTTAAATGATGACTTTGTGACATTGTTATCACTCAGTCAGGAAACATCCTAGTGTATACCTGTTTTATTACCTCAGTTGTCTGATTTTGCTCTGCATATTCAACGGCAGCAGACGTCACTTCTCCTGGTGACCCAGCTATATTATTCGCAAGAACAAGTTGTATTTCTGGTATGGAGAGATTTTCCAGTAATTCTACCAACAGTTCTCCTCTTCCACTGGACACTTTACCCTTTCTCTTCCGTCATGGACGAGAAAAAGCCTCTCAAAACGTTTCCTGAAGGAAGCCCAGACTCGAACATTTCTAGTAGTTTTAAGCAGGTGTGCAGTGGATCTTCCAGGTGTGATGCAACTGACCCAATCACTCAATTTTACACAAAACCATATTTATTTAGATATGCACAAAAGAAAGCCAAATTTGGAATCATAGCACTTTGTAGAAGCTTCATTGACTCTATTGCGACATAACTATACTATTCCAAATACTTGCAACATTCCCATAAACACCCCCTTGGCCAAAAAGAGGTAAACTTCAACACAGGTTCTTACAGGGGAGATGAGTGAGTGAGAGAAAAGATCAGCATGGAGCTGTTTGCTTGACAAGCAAGCTGAAAAAAATACTGTTTGCTTTCTGAATCCAAAACAAACCAAACTCCAAGATGTGCTTTCGGAACTGGCCCTCCCTTTTCATTGTGCAAGCTTCTTTTTTTTAAGTTGAAAGCATTTGTCTGAGACAGTATCTGTTGGTTTCAATTAAATTGGTCCTAAAAACCATCAAACTAGTTACATCGAAACCTACATGTTTACGGCCCCTTTGCAATGGAAGAACAGCCTGATCTTGTTAAAGGAACCGCATCGTCATGCCACTTAACGAACACTCATTCTCTCGATATGACCTCCACATACTTTTGCAGTTTCTCGACAAAAGTCCTTCGGAGTTGCATATCTCCACATCTCTCATCATCAATGTTTGACAAGATCTTCATCTGTTAATACTGTGACTTCTTTACCTGCTGCTCCTGGCTTCTGCGAGTAAACCTCACCTCTGCAAACAAATGATTTATGACATTCTGGCTTTTCCTTCTGCACCAACCCCCGACCTGTTTGTACATTCTAATGCAGATATTTTGTCTCCACTGCGCTTTTCTTTATCACTTAAATAAAATTCACAGTTTTATCCTGGTTTCCTCCATCTGTCCTCCCAGTGCTTTTTCCAAACTAACATTACTGAAAATTCACGTCGCCTACTTATGTTCGATGTATTTTAATACCATTGTCCACCCATCAAAATTGGTTTGATCCTTTCAAACTCAATGAATTTTTAACGAGAGTCCTTCGTTCGATTCCTGAAAACTTGTCTGGACATATCTGGCAGAATCTCTTATCCATTTAAGATGCCTTTCCTCACGCCCTCATACTTATCGGACACCTCTGATATTGCTTTATACACCTCACGAGCTCTAACTCGCAGTTTTGTTTGGATCAACAAAACCGATATGGTCTTTGGCCACTTCAGTCAATTTGCCACCGTCTCAAACCAGATGAAGAAGGCTTCCACATCCTTTTCGAAGAACATGAGGACTTCAGATGCTGGAGATGAAAGTCGAAGACGGTGGTGTTGGGAAAACACAGATGGTCAGGCAGCAATTGAGGAGCAGGAGAGTCGACGTTTGGGCACAAGCCTTTTGTGAGGAATGAGGTGTGAGTGCCAAGAGGGTTAAGAGAAAAATGGGAGGAGGTTGGTTTGGCGAACGTAACTAGGAATACTATATGGAAATGAGGGTGGAGTGAAAGTGATAATGCGGAGAGGAGGCTCGAGCAGATACATGAGAAGGAGCATTGACATGAAGGACCATTCAAGATGGTGGTGCCGAGTTGGGAGGCTGGGACTTGTATAATTTGAAGAGGAGGTGTAATGGGGAAGCTTTTGAAATCCACATTGATCCAATGTGGTGGAAGTATCCCAAGACGGAAGACGCGACACTCTTTCTCCAGGTGTCAGGAGGCCAGGGTTTGGTGATGGATGATGCCCAGAAGTTGCATGTTCTCAGTGCAGCAGGTGGTCTGTAGTGGGATAAATTTCTTCAAATACAGGGTGGCGTGGTTCTTTGGTGCAGTTGTCACAGAGATGCTCTCTGAATCGATTTGCAAGTTGATGTCCTGCCCCTGCCCAGTATAGCGGAGGCCAAATCGGGTGCAACGGCTGCAGTGGATGACAATGTTGGAACTACAGGTAAATTTCTGTCGGATGTGGAAAGATCATTTGGGATATCGGACGGAAGTGAGGAGGGATGCATGGGAAGATGATGGGAGGGGACATTGGTTTAGGGTCTTCGATCTGACAAGGGAGTCGTGGAAGGATGGTGCTTCTGAATCTAGATAGAGGTGCGGAGGAAAATATATTTGTGGTGGTAGGATCTGTTTGTATGTGGAGGAAATGATGGGGGATGGTGCGTTGCATCAGAAAGTAGGTGGGGTGGAAGGAGAGGACCAGCGGTGTTCTGTCATCGTTTCTGTTTGAAGGGCGGAAGTGTGGGACGTGGAGGAGATGCATTGCAATGCAGACATTCTTCTCATTAAAGTTATGAGATCGCTGGATATTTTTAAACAGTTCCCCATCAGACCTTTGGCTGCGATGTGTTTGCTCGCCTCCTCACTATCTTCTTCACTAAGCCTGTGTTCTATTTTCACATCCATCCTTTAAAGCTGACTTTCCTGTCTCAGAGACAATTTCTGAAATTCAAGCTCTGTCTCTGTGTCCCATTCAACTCTCTCTTTCTCTCTTTCATTTCTTTATCCTTTTCTTCTGCTCGGGCTGTCCTTTCCTTCTCTTTTTGTTCTGGTGAAGCGATTCTTTCACTTCATTTTTGGTCTGCTCAGGCGATCCGTTCCGATTGCTTTTCATTGAAATTCAAATTGTTTCAGTTTCCTTTCGTGTTCAAGCTGCTTCACTTCCAATTGAATTCTAGCAATTTACGAAAATACACAAGGCATTTCCTGCAAATTTAAATGCAGAATCATTTCTGTAATTGCCCATCCCTTTTTCTAACAGCTGAAGGCAACCCGAAGTCCAGCTTGACTGCCAATTCCAACAGGTTTACTTTTCTCACCTTTTGTGAAACAACCAAATTCAATTCTTCCAGCCTCAGTAAACTCTTAGTGACTGACAGAGCCATTACTGCACCAAACCCTGTTTTAACCGACCATATCCAGCATCTGAAACAAAAGGCACCAACAAACTCGCCATATTTGTGTCCAACAACCCTCATCCTCCGTTGTGCATAAAGAATGAATTCCAACAAGAGTCGCCAGTCTATTATGGACCAGGCCAGAATCCCTCAAAATATGCTAAGAAGGTGGCTTGAAACTTCACAATGTTCTTGTTTTATAGGCAGGTGTGAAGGAGATTTACACGCGTGATGAAATCAGCTTTAAGCAAACCAGAATTTAATGAAAACTGAAGCTGGAACACGAAAGGAAAAAAATGTAGTTTAGAGTAACTTACGTATTGAAAACGTAACTGACCCGATCCAACAAATTACGAAGGAACTGTTCCAAAGCCGTAGAATCCCATTAATACACCGATTGGCAAAAGGTAAATTGAAATGCAGATTCTGACAGGTAGCAGAAAACAACATTCAAACAGATTTCCTCGAGGAACTCAGTCAGGAATCATTTACCGAAGTCTGCAACCACTCCCGAACTCCATCATCGTCTGACTGCCACAGCTAAACAAAACTAGGAAAAAACCTGAAATTGGAGAACGGGCTACTCCCTTGCCATTGTTAAGCAAGGCTCTTCCTGGTGCTCGTGGCACCTGTGCCTTAATGTCTTCTCTTTAAAAAAAATTCCAAGGAAAAAATAACCTTGTTAAAGTGACAGTATCATCACACATGAGCAAAGGAACAGAATCATTAGACCAACGTCCCAGCTCCATTGAACTATTAATTGTTCCGAATTTCCCAACTATCACATCAAATTGCCACCACATTGTTATCATGCTTCGCTCAAAAAAGGCTAACACAATACTCAGACATTTGGAGGCATGATGAACGACAAATGTACAAAACTCTAGACAGTGTGAATTGTTTTCTCATTCAGTAGTAACGATTAGCTGCATAACGTTTCTCATATTTAGATCTTTACTTGAGATAATGTTTTGATCCTTGGATCGAGCCAGAGTAATTTTCACCTGAAAAGTAAACTGAGCAATGCAATTTAGAGTAAAGTGCCCCAAATCCAATATAAGGGCTGGTGGACACAAAACTGATCTTAGGAGGAAGTATTTCCCTCAAAGGTTTTTGAATCTGTGACATTGTTTTGGTCGATGTGACACTGTATACGTTTTAGCACATAGATTATTTTATATTCATTCTTGCAATGTTCGCTTCACAGGCCAGGCCAGCATTTATTACACATTCACAAGCACGTTATTGTGTGCCTGGAGTCATATGCATGCAAGATTGGGTGCTGATGACAGTTTTCTGACTCAATGAAGCGGATTTCTTTTCTCTTACGATCGATTCATGTTCTTCATCAGGCTTTTAATTCTAAAATTTTCTGAAAGTCAATTTCCACTAGTTGACATGACAGGACTCAAACCCGATTTATCAGACGATAACCAGCGTTAATAGCTCCGACAATGCAATTCGACATTCGCATCCCTTAATTTTTGTATTCATGATAAATTGAGTAGTTGTCGGCAGAAAATGGCAAACGAGAGTGGATTCACAAATGAAATCAGCATAACTACATTGAATGCTAGAGCAGATGAGAGAGGCTAAGTTGCATCCTATGGCTCCCTGACCGTTCATTCTTAGTTTCAAGGCAGTTAAATGAACAGTACACATTGGTAGGGATTATCCTGCATTCCCTGCGAACAGCAAAGCAATATTTGCATTTATCCACTTGTCTGGAAATCTCACTGTGGGTCAGGACGTCTAACATATTATGGTCATTGCCACTGAGATTAATGACCTCTGACAGGCAATGTTTTGACGTGATATTAAAGAGAAACGTCCAACCAAACACCTGTTTTAAAAAATGATTGTGAAATTACCGTTTGACTGATCATTTGAACCATGCAAGGGAGCAATTGATTAAAAAGAAAACAGAGAATATCAAATTTCCATGACAATTTCAACATCATCAAATATGTCGTCAAGGAACAACTATTATGAACACAATTCTGAAGATTTGCCTTCCTTTTCTCCGTTATAGTGAATATTGTGTAATAAATTCAATGCAAGGCTTAGAAATGAGTAAGTCAGTAATATATCAAGCTTCAACTGGAGACTCAGTAAATGCAGCACACGCTGACATCATGCCAGTCAAAAATTAACATTATCGGTACTGTTCGAGTTTCAACACAACGTGTTTTCACTGGTCGGTCTTCTTGAGTTTGATGAGTACGTTTTTAGCTATGGACTAGATAAAAAATGCACATCTGTTGTTGAATCTTCTGGCTCAATCATTATTCTGGTGTGTAGAATATCGAAATAACAAGAAAAGAATGACAAGGAAATTTCTTAAGGCTTTGAACATTTCAAAAGTAGGAGTCATATCATTTATAATGGGTCTATCGAAGGGTAGGGATTGAACAGATTTATGAATTTTGGTTGTATCAGCCAACGAAGAGGAACACAACTTGCTGTCACAGCAGGATGCTTCACTACCTTTAGAGATTCTGCCCGAATCGCTTCACATATGAGAAAAACGTGATATCAATCACAGTGAAACAACGTTGTGCTCGGAGTTGTATCAACTGTGAACATTTTCGGTCATTCAGCACATGATCGTTCTGAGTCAAGTAGATAACTTTTGATCTGAGTCTAGCATTGCTGAAAAACATCCCAACTAACATGAAACATGGTTGTCCATTTGAGCAGAACGATACGGATCATTTCCCGTAATACAATGCTACAGAAAAAAACTGGGAAAGTAAGAAATCAATATAAGGTATCAACAAAAGAAACACATTCTTGAAAGCCACAGGCTAAAGTTTAGTGTACATGAAACACCAGATTACGCAAATCCCGAGTTCTTGAAGGACGTGTTCACAGAGAAAGTGGATGAATTGGTGATTATTTAAAATTGATAACCATGTCTGCAGGCTGGTAACTTGCAAATTCACTGGTTCATAAATGAGTAGGACGGAGAAAGAAGAGCCGTTCGATTCATGCCAGATGTTAGTTAAAAAGCCATACCCAGTTGCAAAGATTGTGAACACAGGTAACGTCAGAAAAGAACTGAATTGGAAAGATACAACATTTACTTTTATTGAGCATGGATCTGATTAAGTGATGGAAAGCAGAATATGAGCACAGAACGAGTTATTTTCTTTCCATCAAGGTGCTGCAGAACATGATAAGTCACTTTAAATACACGATATTTCCTGTTCACAGTCAAATTTGTTCGTACATTTTCTTAATGTACAATAATCAGTTTTGACAGCCATGACGAAATGCCACACCCTTAATCAGGTTTATGCAGCCAGGCCTTAAAACTTTCCCTGATCACAGTCATACACAATGTGGAAAGCTAACGCACTAAGTTCACTCAATCCCAAATTTTCTTCTGTCCCAAGGTTAATTACTACTTTTCATTGCATGATGTTTGATCTAAAATAGACAAAAAGAATATGAAATTGATACAACAATGTCAGATGTCATTTAATAAGACAAGAAAAATCTCAAGAATATTTCTGCTTTTTTCCACAATGGCGAATAATATCGAGTACATTGATTGCACGAATTAGAAATGAGATTGCTGAAAATATTAGAAAAAAATTTCAATGAATGAAACCAACAAATGGAACACCTCTTGTTGTCACATAAGGTCAAGACAACCTGAAAATGATGGTTTTTGCTCAGTTTTGCTTTTCCCTGCATAATATGTTCTCACTGATGGCCTCTTCTTCAGTCTGCTGAGCTATGGAGATGTTCAGATGAACTAGAATGTTAGAGGGCAATTCAAATGACAAAACATGCGGATGTAAGACAGGTAGAAACAAGAAGAAAAAGATAGTAAATTTTGGGAGTCTCTTGAACAATTTCGGAATAGGACAAGTTTGTCACATGTTCGATTTGGATCTTCAATCTACTTCTCCAAAAATATCTCATTCATATTCCAAGAACTAGTCTTCAACACAATTAATGCAGATTAGATTTTTCCAGTGAACACGTAACAAGAAGCCTCCTTTTTTATTGCATTAGCCTAGTTGCATGAATCATGATTTGCCCAGTTTAAACTGTAGTCAACTATGTGTCCTATTGTTGACCAGAGCACGACCCTCAAAATATTTCAAAAAAGTAGCCGGGTCCCCAGCTTTGCTGGTGGTTTTAAGTGGGTTTATAGTGGCAATTACAGGAGTGATGCAGCTGGTCAAACTACTTAGTTTTAAACCAAATAGAATTTATTTACACGATTACCAAATGAAACACAAACAGAACAGAACAGAATATAGAAGATCTTCACTTACGCCAAAATCCAACCAACTATCCGAAATTAATTATGCTGTTCCAAATTCTATATAATTCTGATAAACACACTTTGACGGAAATAAAAAGGTAAGATTAAACATGGGTTCTTGCAGGAGACAGAGATATGGCAGAGAGTCTCAGCAAAGATAACCTTCTTCCATGAAGCTGCTTCTTGGACCAGCAGCCACAAAACTGGCTGGCAGCTTTCAATGAACAGTCAGAATGCTAAAACCCAAACCAAAGTAAAGCTGCGCTGTGAGAACTGACCACACCCCTTTCACTATACAACTGTTTTCTTTTCAAACTTGAAAACGTTTTGCTTGTTAATTTCGAATCAAAATGAATCAAAAATCCTTCAAACCCAGGCCTTGCGGAACTGCTGCATTTCCAAGCTGTCTGGAAAAGAAAAAGCCCAGGATGCCATATCCTTTTTTAAAATATCAGCATCGTCGACGTCCATTGTCATTCCTCAAACGTCCCAAAGTTGATTAAATAGCAATTCTTGTTTTGGAGGTGCCGTTATTGGACTAGGTTATACAATGATAAAAATCACGCAACATCAGTTTATAGTTCAACAGGTTTATTTGGAAGTACCGAGTTTCATAGTGCAGCTTCTTCATCTGGTAGCTGTGACGTTTTAGATCATTCGATGTAGAATTTACAGCAAAAGTTTGCAGTGTGACGCAGCTGAAATTATATCTTGAATAATCCAGACAGTTTTCAAGTTATAAATCCAGGTATGTTCAGTATATAATTTCAGTTGCATCACACTATAAGCTTTTGCCATAAATTTTGTCATACAATCTTATACTCCTCAAACACCTGATGAAGTAGTGGCGCTCCGAAAGCTAGTGATTCAAAATAAACCTATTTGACTATAACCTGGCATTGTGTGATTTTTAACTGTAAACAGCTTTGGGGCCCTTAACTACATTTTAATGTTGCAACAATAAAAGCAGAATGAATGGGTGATGTCACGTTCCCGCAGAATCCAGAATTTTCTTGCAGGTTATAGTCTTCAGTTTTAGTTACTGAGGTCGTTAAGCTGAATCTGGACGTTGTTATTCCTCTCCCGCTTGCAGTTAAAAGCTAGCACTTTCTTTCACCTCATAAAATGGCATGTGAGACAATTAGGCTTGATGAAGTTGCCTTTGCCAAAGCGGGGGGTCATGGGATGTTATGTTACTGAAGCAGGTGACTATTAGTATGAATGAATGAATTATGAACATAGAATAGTAAAGCATGTAGAGGTCATTAAGCCCTCAATGTTGTACTGACATTTTATCCTATGTGTCCCAATAAGAGTTGCGAAAATGTCTGTCATGCATCTGACTCTCCTGCGTGGCTGGCAGTACATTCCACACACCCAATACACCCTGTATTACGAAAAAAACACTACCCCCTGATATCTCTCCAAAACATTCCTCCAATCAGCTTAAAAACGTGCCCCCTCGTGATAAACAATTCCTTCTGGGAAGAAGTCTCTGATTATCTATACTGTCTCTGCCTGTCATCATCTCGTGCCTGTATCAAATCACATCTCATCCTTCTTCCCTACAATGAGAAAACCCAAGTTCCATCAAACTTTCTCATAAGACATGCCTCCAGTTCAGGCAGTATACTGGTTACTTTGCTCTGCACTCTCTCGAAAGTTTTCACATCCTACATATAATAAGACGCCAAGAAAAGAACAAAATTATCGAAGTGTGGTATAACCACGGTTCTATAGAGCTGCAATATAACCTCGAAGCTCTTAACTTCAAACTCCCTGCTACGGAAAGCCGCCACAACATCCGCCCTCTTCACAGCCCTATTAAACTGGGTGGCAACATTGAAGGATCGATGCCTGTGGACACCAAGATCATACTGTTCCTTCGCACTGACAAGAATCTTGTCTTTAACCCTGAAACCTGCATTCAAATTCTACCTTCCAAAATGAATCACTTCACATTTTTCCAGGTTGAATTCCACCTGCCTCTATCTCAGGCCGTCTCTGTATACTGCCATTGTCCCATTGACAATTTCCAATAGATCTCTACATTATCCACGATTCCACCCAGCTCCGCGTCATCAGTCAAATTATTAACCCACGTTTCCACTTCCTCATGCAAGTAATTTGTAAATATTACAAAGAACAGAGATCTCAGAACAGATCCCTGTGGAACGCCACTGATCACCAAGCTCCAGTCTGAACACTTTCCATCTGCTTCCAAAATCTGCCTTCTGTCGGCAAGCCAATTCTCTATCTCGACAGTCACATTTCCCTGTATCCAATGCCTCATTACTAGCTGAATGAGCATACAATGGGGAACATTTCAAACGCCTTGAAACTCCTTTCCCACCACATCCACTAATTTACCTTCATCAATGTGTTTTCTCAATCTTCAAAAAATGCAACAAGGCTCATGGGGCATGATCTACCTCTCACAAAGCAATGATGGCTATCTCTAATCAAACTATTATTTTCCAAATCGTCATAAATCTTGTATTACCTCAGAATTACCTGCAATAATTTGCCTACCACCTATGTAAGTCTGAATGGTTTGTACTTCACAGGAGTACTCCTATTCAGTTTCTTGAACAAGTAGATAATATTTGCCACCCTCCAATCAACTTGGTCTACTCCAGTGGACAGTGAGGGCAGAAGGGACATCAGGAAGTGCACCAACCTCGTTCCTCACTTCCTGTGTAAAGTAGATAAATACCATTTGGTCCAGGGAGCTTATCTATCCTTATGTGTTTCAAAATTTCCTGCAAAGTCTGTTTCTTAATAGCAATGATTTCGAATGCATCAGGCTGTTTCCCACTGTCCTCACAAGCGACAATGCCTGTCTCACGAATGAATACTGAAGCAAGGTATTGCTTCCACTATCCGTCCACTATCCCTGATCGGCCCTCCTCTCAGTCTGGCCATCCTCTTGTTGCTCTTTCAGTGTCGAACGCATTGATATTTTCGTTATCCGACCCTCCAAGGCTTTATCATTCCACTTTCTAGAACCCGTAAATCTATTTTATTAGTTGCATCCTTGATTAGTTGTAACCCTCAAGAACCCTGTTTAATTCTTGCTTCCTCCACATTAAGTAACCTTCTTTCTTCATCTGACCAAATGTTGCACATCTCTCGTCATCCTGTATTCGTTTGCCCGACCATCTCTAATTTACATCAGTAGGACAAACATATCTGTCACTCGCAGGAAGTACTCCCTGCTCCACAGTTTCAGCCGAATAACGTTGTAATTCACTATCCCTAATCAAATACTTTTCAATACCGTAAACTACAGTAAAGGCAGGGAGTTGTGATCAATGTCATCAATATATTATTTTGTTCAGTATTTCGATAGAATGACACTTAAGACAGGGAGAAAGTGAGGACTGCAGATGATGGAGATCAGAGCTGAAAAATGTGTTGCTGGAAAAGCGCAGCAGGTCAGGCAGCATCCAACGAGCAGGAGAATCGATGTTTCGGGCATAAGCCCTTCTTCAAGAATGAGGATGGTGTGCAAAGCAGGCTAAGATAAAAGGTATCGAGGAGGGAATTATGGGAGGCGCGTTGGGAATGCGATTGGTGGAATGAGGTTAAGGTGACGCTGATAGGCCAGAGAGGGGGTGGTGCAGAAGACCGCAATTTCCCCTCAGACGTGGTTGACGATTTTCTCCATCCCATCTCCTCCACTTCCCGCTCCTCCAACCTTCAACCCCGCCATCTCCAATCGCCACCAGGACAGAACCCCAACTGGTCCTCACGTAGCAGCCCACCAACCTCCAGATACATTGTATCATCCTTCGTCATTTCCAACACCTCCAAACAGACCCCACAACCAAAGATATATCTTCCTCCCCACCCCTATCATCGTTTCGGAAAGATCACTCCATCCGCGACTCCCTCGTCAGATCCACACCCCCCACCAACCCAATCTCCACTCCCGGCACCTTTCCCTGCAACCACAAGAAATGCAAAACTTGCGCCCACACCTCCCCCTCACTTCCCTCCAAGGCCTCAAGGGATACTTCCATATACGTCACTAATTCACCTGCACCTCCACACACATCAGTTATTCTATCCGCTGCCCCCGATGTGGCCTCCTCTACATTGGGGAGACAGGCCGACTACTTGCAGAAAGTTTCAGAGAACACCTCTGGGGCACCTGCACCAACCAACCCAACCACCCTGTGGCTGAACACTTTAACTCCCCCTCCCACTCTGCCAAGGACATGCAGGTCCTTGGCCTCCTCCATCGCCAGACCATGGCAACACGACGCCTGGAGGAAGAGGGTCTCATCTTCTGCCTAGGAACCCTCCAACCACAAGGGCTGCATGCAGATTTCTCCAGATTCCTCATTTCCCCTTCCCCCACCTTATCTCAATCTCAAACCTCGTACTCAGCACCACCTTCTTGACCTGCAATCTTCTTCCCGACCTCTCTGCCCCCACCCCCTCTCCGGCCTATCAGCCCCACCTTAAACCTCCTTCCACCTATTCCATTCCCAACGCCCCTCTCCCAAGTCCCTCCTCCCTACCTTTTATCTTAGCCGCTTGGCACAACCTCCTCATTTCTGAAGAAGGGCTTATGCCCGAAACGTCGATTCTCCTGCTCCTTGGATGCTGCCTGGCCTGCTCCCCTTTTCCAGCAGCACATTTTTCAGCTTACACTTAAGGCAGTTTTATTTTATTTTTGTATTTTTTCCCGCCTTTTACTTACAGTCAAAGAATAAAATGTTTTGTTTCACACCTGATCGTTTGACTCGTAGAGTTCCATCCATAACACAACGTCTTGCATGTAGATTTAAAATACGTAATTAGGTTATGGTCTCGCTTGTCTTCAGTTCCAGAACACTATCAAAATAATCAATGCATTTACTGATTTTATAAACCGGTATAATCTCAACACTCAGCGTCTGAAGGTCCAGAATTAAAGGTACCCCCCTATCCAGCCGGTCTCTATCTCAAAAAAAAAACTCCAGTCCTTGGAAAATCATTGTAAACATTTGTCTGTACCTTTTCTCGTTTCGCAGCAGTATTCCTACAGCAGAGAGATGAGAAGTGTGTGCAGTACTCTAAAAGTAGCCTCAGCGATGTCTTGCACATCGTAACATGACATCTCATTTACTTGACTCAAGGCTCTGACTAATAAAGGCAAGCTTTCCAAACTCCCTGACCACCGTCGTGTCTCCTCAGACGCCACTTTCGAAGAATTCTGAAACTACGCACTTCGGTCTCTCAGGGTCATCAGCACTCCTCGGGGTCATGTAAGACATGTCTCGGTCTCACTTATGAAATGCAACACCTTACATTTACAGAGGCTAAGCTGTATCTGCCAGTTCTCTGTGCATAGGCACCGAGCATGAAAAATTATTAGCATATTTTGTTTCAGGAGTGTACTAAATGGATCGTTGCTTTGCAGGAAAAAACAGACCATAAAAAAAAATCTGCCTCACTTTTCTGAAGCCACAGTTCATGTGATTGAACATTTTCTGATCGGCATAGAATTACGACTAAACTGTTCGGCCACACAATGCTTCATGCAATGCATTAATCTTGTATATTCCAGACCAGAAGTGTTCTGTCTGCCTCCACTAATACTGACAGTTGATTAATACTTGTATTTTATTTCAGCGTTAGAAGCCACGACTTCTGCTACATCCAGGTGGATGCCACCACCAGAGACATATTTCCTTCACTCTTGTCAGCCTTCTGCAAGAGCCACTCCCATCACAACTGTCACAGCGTCACGACACTGTCCCTTGTCACCGCTGAAAGTGTAATGCCTGCCTGTTGACTTCCCCCTCCTCAGTATGTGTTGGCCCAAGCACATTTTCCAGGCGAAGCACTATCTCTATCTCGCCACTTATTGTTTCTACTAACCCTGTTCCCCCACCCCGTCATTCGCTGCACTTCACTCAGTATAGTATTCTGTATTTGCTACTCACAATGTAGTGTGCTCTACATTGCAGAAACACAGCATAGAGTAGGTGACAGCTTCCGAGAAGACAAATATTCTGCGCGACAATTCTGTTGCCTAGTAATTCAACGCAGCACATTGTTGCCTGATCAACTTCTCTGTTACAAGCTTACTGCAATGCTTCATCGAAGTTCAGCCTAAGGTGGAAAAAGACAACCTCATTTTCTGCTTGGGAACACTGCAACCTTCTGGGCTCAATGACCAATTCCACAATTTTAATTTGAACAAATTCTTCTCTCCCGGACACATCAGGCCTTGCTATCACGAAGTCTATAATTATGCATACACCGATTTTATTCAAAAAATTCCCCATTAGCTGTTAACCATTTTCTTGCAGCGTAGTCGTTATCCACTTTCTTTGCTGTCCAACAGTTTTGCACACTCTCTATCTCTATCTTGCCATCTATTGTTTCTTCTAAGCCTGTTCCCCTACTCTGTCTTCTACTGAAAACTATTTCCTTAGCTGCTGTAACGACGTGAAATCTGATGCCCTCTGCTCATCGAAAACACCCAGAAAAGCGCGCCTTGCGTCATAATCTGCTTAATGTGAGAAAGTTAAAGAAACTCCCTGAGTTCCACTCTTTATGGAAAAAATCGATTTAATTTCCTAACTCTAACTGTGGACACTGAATTGAATCCATTGAGAAATCAAAGCCCCATTTTTGCAAACTTAGCGCAATCTGATCCCACCTGTGTTAAAATCCTACTTGCATTACACAGTTAATAGACATTAAGTCTCAAAGTCCATCCAGTCTCTCAGCAGTCGTCAGCATCTGCTGTTTCCTTCCGTCATACAAATCGTTCTGCCTCCTCCTCGGGGCTTCTTTTTAATCTTTATTGCTGTAGCCTTTCTATAACGTAACTTGTTACATCTGAAAGCGGATGGCTTCTGAGAGATCACCTTTCAGACGACAACTGCTATGCAAATCGATGCTTAGTTGTCTATTACTAATTTTCAACGTGCCTTTTTTAGTTGAAGCCTACAAGTTCATACCTTCTGAATGATACAATTTTATCAATATTATAAAAATCAAATGCAATACGTTTTTTGTGTCCTGCGCACACATTAAAATGATTGGTTAAATTTCAAATCCAGTGCCTTTACATCAAAACTCAACTCCAAGCTGATTCTTGCATATTATCAATTCTCAAAACACGCTGAAATGTCATCCACTAACAGACACATGTGCCGTTGCAATCTCTCATCTCAGGAAAGTTATAATCTCTCTTAAAGTGACCATGCGCTCTTCCGGAGATAGCAACACAACTATCAGGTACTTAGAAGGGTTGCTGAATCCACTACATTAACTCTGATTTCTCTCAACAGGTGCTGCGAGACCTCCTTAGTCCTTACAGCAATTTCTGTTGATGCTTCTGATTTCCAACATCAGCAGGTCTTTCAGACTATTTTTACACATTACATCTTATTTCTATATTTTCTTTTGTTTCATTTTTTTTGAATGTCCCAAATTCTGCACGGTTTTGAAGTCATCCTTTTGAGTGAGTGTTGCTTACAAAGACACAGTTAAGTGCCTATGCACATATTAAAAAGATACAAGTTAACGCTTTGAAACTGTTTTCTCAGTCCATTACGATGCACGTCGTTCTTCCTTTTGCGGTTTTAGTGTAAGTGAAATATTTGTCAGCTAATTTGAAAGGCGCTGAATGGAGAAACGCGTCATTTGGAACTGGAGTCACTAATGTTCCAGAGTGATAACGTGGTGAGATTTCCTCTTTTAAAAGACTTATTTAGCCATGTGGTAATTTATGTGAAAGTTTAAACACTCATCATCATTTTTCATTACCGTTCCGTGTATGTTTTTTTAAAAAATCAGATTGCGTAATTAAAGCCAGGCAAAGAATTTGCTTGGATTGGCCTGTAATTCGACACGATATTTCTTTATATTCAATGGAGAATGTTGCTGGAGTCAGATTTCATTGAATCCCTCCATGATGGAAGCAGGGAATTCAGCCCATCGAGTCTATATGGTCCCTGCAATTCCCAAGTCTACTCCATCTTCCTGCACATCCTTGGACACACTGGGCAATGGAGAATGGCGAAACCGCTTAACCTGCAAGATTTTGCAATGTGGGATGAACCGAGAGCACCAGGATAAAGCCCGCGCAGACAAATTGCCATTGTGAACACTCCATATAGACAGTTCCCCAAGGCTAGAAACGAAGCTGTGACCCTGATACTATGAGGCAGCAGTGCTGACGACGGAGCCACTGTGCCGCCCCGAAACATCTGGATTAATTACATTTATCTTTTTAACTTATCCTTGCAAAATCTCTGACAGTCTGTCTTAATGTGTCTCACTGATTTGTTTTCATATTTTCTTTTCCTTTATCTGATGCATGGTCATCCATTTGATGCCCTTGAAATTACTCTCAACCCGAAGAAATTGTCTCTGCCATCCCTGCAAATCACTTCTTTTGGTGTAATACAATCTTAAAATGAATTTGATAGACGTCATTGATTCACATTTTCGATTGAGTTTTACTTTCTTCAAGGTATGTACGTCTAATGCAGACTGTGTTTATTGTTTTTAAATGCAAACCATTTCTGTGCGCCCTCAAAAATAATTAGCAAATTATTTTATAACGTCTAATTTGCAAATAGAACTTTTGTGACTGAAGATTGGGAGACAGACAAACTCAATATCATATCTTTAAACCATTTTCTGAACTGAGATGTCACCATTTGGTATTATAAAACATTAAGTCATCTCGCGAAGTGAATTACAAAGATTTCTGGGATTTACGTATAAATAAACTGAAATATGCAACCCAATCGAAAAGATGAATGACTTAACAGGAATCCAGGTTTGTTCAATATATTATTGCATCTGCATGACACAGCAATCTTTTGCTATACATTCTGTGTCTTATGGCCCTGATTCACAGCTGCTTAATGAAGGAGCAGCCGTCCCAAACCTAGTGATCCCAAGAAAACCTGTTGGACCAAAAAATGGTGTTGTGTGATTTTTAACTATGTCCAGCCCAGTCCAACACCGGCTCCTCCATATCATGGCAGTCAAATCTGTTCGTCCATATTCTTCTTCATTTCACAAACAAATTTGACAGCCATCGCAAAATTCCACCCCCTTTTTAAGATTTATGCTCCTTGTCTTAAAGATAAAAATGATCACATTCATACATTAGGTGGAGTGCTAAAACATTAACGTGACTGTATCCCAGATTTTACGCTGTATCAAGGTTAATGATAATTATTTTCTCAGTGCATAATGCTTGACTTAAAATAGACAAATAAATGAAATAGAATGTTTAATTCACAACAAATTCAGATGTCATTCAAAAAGAGAGCAAGGAACAGCATTTATGACCACAATTCTCAATAATATTTCTCCTTTTTCCCACAACAGCGAACACTTTCGAGTAAATTCAATTCAAGACTTACAAATGACAATGTTGACTCTACTATGCATTTTAAAGATGGAAACTAACAAAGGGAGCGCATCCTGTCGTCTCTCCAGCCAATGACAGGTAAAATGTTTTTTTTCTGTGCAGCATTTTCTTCTCTGCACGATATTTTATCAGTGGTGGAGTCTTCCTGAGACTGCTGAGTAGATTGTGAGCCATGGCGGAGACCAGATGAATGATACTTTTGGATGACAAATTGATGAATATATCATGCAGAAATAAAAAGAAGAAAGTGCCAGGAAAATATGGGAGGCACTTGTACAATTCCGGAAAAGGGCAATTTTGTTACATTTTCAATGTAGATTTTCAATTAACTTCTCCAAAAATACCCCGTATAAATTGCAAGAAGTAGTCTTCTTCATGATTAATGCCGGTTAGTTTCCTCCAGTCTGCATATACATTGAAGTGCCCCCTTTCCTGACTGCATTACCAAATTATGGTCAGATGCACGGCAGATGCAGTTTAATGTCGAAAAATGTATAGTTAATCACTTTGGTGGCAAGAACAGGAAGGCAGATTACTACCTAAATTGAATCACTTTCGGTAAAGGGGCAGTACAGAGAGATCTGGGTGTTCTTGTACACCAGTCAATGAAGGTAAGCATGCAGGTACAGCAGGTAGTGAAGAAGGCTAACAGCATGCTGGCCTTCATAACAAGAGGAATTGAGTATAGAAGCAAAAAGGATCTTCTGCAGCGGTACAGGGCCCTGGTGAGACCACACCTAGAGTACTGTGTGCAGTTCTGGTCTCCAAATTTGAGGAAAGACATTCTGGCTATTGAGGGAGTGCAGCGTAGGTTCACGAGGTCAATTCCTGGAATGGCGGGATTACCTAACACTGAAAGACTGAAGCGACTGGACTTGTATACCCTTGAGTTTAGAAGACTGAGAGAGGATCTGATTGAGACATATAAGATTATTAAAGGATTGGGCACTCTGGAGGCAGGAAACATGTTTCCGCTGATGGGTGAGTGCCGAACCAGAGGACACAGCTTAAAAATACGGGGTAGACCATTTAGGACAGACATGAGGAGAAACGCCTTCACCCAGAGAGTGGTGCCTGTGTGGAATGCTCTGCCCCAGAGGGCAGTGGAGGCCCAGTCTCTGGATTCATTTAAGAAAGGATTGGATAGAGCTCTCAAGGATTGTGGAATCAAGGATTATGGAGATAAGGCAGGAACAGGATACTGATTATGGATGATCAGCCATGATACTATTGTATGGTGGTGCAGTTTCGAAGGGCAGAATGGCCTACTCCTGCACCTATTATCTATTGTCTATTATATGTATCGCACCTTTCCCGGTTTAAACTGTTGACAACTGTCTGTCCATTGTCATTCCTCAGAGATGCTCAATTTGGATTTAATATTTATTTGCCGATTCCTGATCTTTTCGAAAAGAGGCAGTTTCCAACCTTCTTTGTGTTTGCATAATGCTGCTTACATTGTTGCAATAAACGGCAGATTCATTCTGGTTACTTCTGTGAATGCGTTTGAATTCTGTCTAAAATGAGATCGTCTGAAAGTGATTTAGAAAGAAGCATAAATATATATTTTTTGTCGACGTGTGTGCGTCTTCCCAGGTGAATAGATCTCTGTGAAATCAATAATTATTAGATTTTTGTGTTATCCTCGGAGACGGGAGTGAAGTATGCCATTGCATTTATTTTTTATTCAGTCAGATTCATCGAACATTTTTTTCCTTACACTGGGATTTTATACATAATATTCCAGCGTTTCGAGAGACATGGTTTTAAAGCGGTCGACGTCGATCAGCAGGTAACTCTCATCTTTTGGTGCAACTCCTCCACGACGGGAAGGTATGCTGAACAAGTCTCATCCGTCTGTCTTTGGCTGATATCACTCAAAATCTTACCTATGCACGTACCTTTTCAAAAAAGTTATTTAGTATTGTAACTGCTCACTTCTACTGGTTGCTCAGGCAACTCATGCCAAACAAGTCATACATTCTCAGTGAAAGGTTGTCCCGCAGGTCTCTTACAAATCTTATTAATGTCACCTTGAAATTGCGTTCTCAGATTTTGGAGTGTACTAAGCTTGGGAAAAGACATAATCAATTGTGATTTTAGTATGACTTTAAGTGGTGTTTTTGTACTTTTTTACAATGAAGAAACATTGAGATAGAGGTGATGCGTGGTGTACACTACTCTCAATAAAATAGCCTTTTATAGCCTTTTTTTACAATAAAAAGCGTTGGAATCAAAGAAGCAATCGGAATTATTTTCCAAGTTATAAACTTCAGTAGCATTTGTTTGGTTCTTTAATTTGGATTTGGATGTTCCTATTCCTTTTCTTGTCACAGCGAAAAAATATGATTCTCTTCCTACTGCTAAAACTTGCATGAGAGACAATCGAATTTTCTGAGTCTGCCTTTGCCAAGATGTGTTTATGGGCTGTCATTATATTGGAACTGTTAACCTGTAGTTGCTGATATGCCATTTAACAAAGCATTTAGTCGAGTTACAGTTAAGCCAGTTGTTTTTTATATTTTTATTTTTTATTTTTCCACATTTTCCTCACAGTGTGTGAATAAAGTGTTTTACTTCAATGCTCAAAGAGTGACGATTCAAATTTCAGCAAAAACAAAAGCTTTTACACCTAGCTTTAACTTAAGAAAAAATAAATCCGCGGTGAAGACTGTCCTTTTAGTATATTTTGTGGGAATGTTTCTTTTTCTGGTCGAGAAAACTACACCATAAACCTCTATAAACACGAGCCAAGGTAACAAGGAAACACATGAGGGGGAAAGGGAATTTTTTTAAAAAAATGATCCATTGTTTTCAATGCATAAAGTAGGCTACGTCAAGTCAGTGTTAGTGGGTGAGAAAACGCACTCGGAAGAGTAATGAAGGAATATCGGAATGTTTGTAGTGGACGTAACCCCAAGAAGTTGGCACAAGTTAAAAAAAAAGAAGACATGCTCCAAGATAACATAATCGAAGTGAGTTGAAGTGGCGAAGAAAATCACATTTGAGGCTGAAATATTCACCAGAATATATGACATATTTGCAGCAGCAAATGTCAAATCTTTTTACAGGATCACCTGGACACCCTGGACAAGTTAGGTGAGTGGTCAGATGCATGGCAGATATAGTTTAATGTGGAAAATGTATGCTTAATCACTTTGGTGGCAAGAACAGAAAGGGAGATTATTACCTAAATGGAATCAATTTAGGTAAAGGGGAAGTACAGTGAGGTCTGGGTGTTCTTGTACACCAGTCAATGAAGGTAAACAAACAGGTACAGCAGGTCGTGAAGATGGCGAATAGCATGCTGTCCTTCATAACAAGAGGGATTGAGTATAGAAGCAAAGAGATGCTTCTGAAGCTGTACAGGGCCCTGGTAAGACCACACCTGGAGAACTGTGCGCAGTTCTGGTCTCCAAATTTGAGGAAAGACATTCTGGCTATTGAGGGAGTGCAGCGTAGGTTCACGAGTTCAATTGCTTAAATGGCGGGATTACTTTACACTGAAAGACAGGAGCGACTGGGCTTGTACACCCTTGAGTTTAGAAGACTGAGAGGGGATCTGATTGAGACATATATGATTATTAAAGGATGGGCACTCTGGAGGCAGGAAACATGTTTCCACTGATGGGTGAGTGCCGAATCAGAGAACACAGCTTAAAAAATGGGGTAGACCATTTAGGACAGAGATGAGGAGAAACGTCTTCACCCAGAGAGTGGTGGCTGTATGGAATGCTCTGCCCCAGAGGGCAGTCGAGGCCCAGTCTCTGGATTCATTTCAGAAAGAGTTGGATAGAGCTCTCAAGGATTGTGGAATCAAGGGTTATGGAGATAAGGCAGGAAAATGATACTGATAAGGATGATCAGCCATGATCATGTTGAATGGTGGTGCAGGCTCGAAGGGCAGAATGGCCGACTCCTGCACCTATTGTCTATTAAACAATTTACCTGCGATGGTAAGATTTACATGTGTAGGCCAGGAGAGCAGGTAAAGAGGTTACGGTATTAAGACATATTGAATCATGTCCATCTTTGATTTTGACAGGTGACGAGATATGCATAGTGAGGTTAGAGTTTTTAGTGAAAAGTCGAGTAGTTGATGTAGGAATATTGGAAGAACTCTCAGTTCCAAGGATTATAATTTGTCCTTGCTGACGATAAGGAAGTTCACAGGTAGGAGTGCTGCCTACATTGGTGGAAACGCCAGTGGAACAAAAAACAGGCTGTTGAGTTAGTATAAGAAGCAGATCTTGGGGATGTTTCCAATTACAAATTCAAAAAGCCACCATTTGAAATGGCGAGGAGGAATCAATTAATACATATGAGAAACTTGACATAGAATTTTCATATGCCACGTTTGATCGAATGGATGGGACAAAACAAGAACAGAAAGTAGACAAAAAATCAAAAACACACATTTTTGCTCGCGGAGTTAACGTTTTACTGTTATTTCCAGTGATATGTGAACATTCAGAAGCGAGGTATAGTGGTTCTTATCAAGTCTAAATGGAATTGAGTGACGTGAGCGACTTGTTAAGGACTCCAGGCAGAAATAAGTCTCAGAGGATGTCACGTGAATGTGGTCAAAATTTATTTTGACTGGGAAGAAAAACAAAAGGAGAATGTGTTACTGCTTGCAAGACACAGTTGAAACACTAGTTCAGAGAATTCGGAATTAGACAGTCTTCAAATTTAATTGAACAGTAAGGAATTTGACAAAAATTGGGAAATATCATTGAGTTACTTTCCAGAGGGAAATCGAAGTGGCATGGAAAAGTTATTGCTATCTCTTGTGGAAAAATGTGGGAATATGCTGGGAAGTGCCAATCGAATTATGCATGATCTAGATAGAGGAAATGCTGTTCCAATTAACAACAATTTTGTAGTGGACGTTACGCCATGAAGTTGGCACAATTAAAAAAAAATGAAGACATGCTCCAAGACAACATAATCGAAGTGAGTTGCATTGATTGGAGCTCACACATGGCAGTGGTGCCAAACCCAGACCGTACACATGTTCTGTGGAAAGTGTATGCGAAGTCAATGCAGTTACAAAGGATGATTCATATTCGATTCCACATTTGGGATACTGTATTGAACAAGTGGGACAAGCAACTCATATTTCTAAGAGGATGCTGGTAGGTACCATTATCAGAAAGAGCAAAGACAAATGTGACTTTTGTAACATAGAATGTACTGCATCAATTTGGCATGAAGAGTGGGCAGCCACAATTCAAAGACAAACCAATAAAATTTTTTTTGGATTAACCAATTGCGTGGTATACATCAAGGAACTGGTTACTTTCAGGCAAATTTGGAAGGACCATTTGCAGCATTTAACAGAGGTGACCATTTGAATTTGGGAGTTAGGCTTTGCGAGAAACAGGCAAAGAGTGAATTTGCCAATACCCAAGACACGTTCTTGGGGCCTTGTTTCCAGGCATGACAATTTGATCAAAGTAATTAGGAAGGTTGCAATGCCAGTAACAAAGACAGATGTTGTACGATTCCTGGGATTGATGGTCTTTATCAGAAATTTGTACTGAACTTTAGCAGTGCGGCTGCTGCACTCATTACCTTGCAAAAAACATGCAAGACGTTTCACTGGATGGTAGACTGTCAGAAGCCATTTGACAGTCTGAAAACTGTGTTTCTCACTGCCCCAGTATGAGCCAAATCTAATTATGCAAAGGCATTCAAGGTGGCTGTCGTTGTGAGTCATGTGGATTTTGGTGCCGTATCCTTACAAGAAGATGACGAGAAGATAGAAAGGCCTATTTGATATTTCTCCATGAAAATGAACACTCATCTGCAGAAATGTTTAAAACTTGGATAGGAGGCTTTGAGCTTGGTGTTGCCCTGGCAACATTTCAATGTTAATAATGAAGCTAACGTGTCCGAGACCGTCATATATACGGAGTATGACATGGTAAAGTTTTCGCAGAAATTTAGGGACGAAAACCCAGAGTATTTAGGTTGCGATTATGGTAGCAGCCATTCAATCTAAACATCGTGCATGTTGCAAGATGACAAAACGTTATTGCTGGTACGTTGTGGAATGCTGTGTGAATAAAAATCAAATGTGTGTGATGGCAGGAGTAAACAGTCTGAAACAGTCTGTAAATGTTTGCATGGTTATACACAACTGAATTACACGTCTGTCACGTACCAGCAGAGTAAGACTGATGTTTTTACAAATGACGCCATTTTTGTATATTGACGATTCGTTTTTGGTGTCACATTTAAAATATTATTTTCTCGCGTCGTTTTATTTGAAAAGAGTTTGTAAAAGCAGAGGCACAGTCATATTTCAGAAAGAGGCTCGTTTAACAATGGCAGGGGAGTGGCCAGTTCTCTCAGTCCGGTATATTCGAGATGAGTTTATTCCCAGCAAAAAAGCTGCTGGAGGCAGCAGCAGAAGCTATTGCAGCTATTCCAAGTTTCTTGTTTGCTGGTTGGCGTTCTGTCTAAAATCTGTTTGGAAGATGTTCCCTGTTATCTGTAAGAAACTGTGTCTGAATTTGCAGTTTGTCAAAGGGTGTGTTTATGGTATGTTACAGACATTTCAACAGTTTGTTCGTTATGAGGCGGCATGGTAGCTCAGTGTTTAGCACTGCTACCTCACTGCACCAGTGACCCAGGTTCGACTCTCTTCTTGGGCAACTGTCTGTGCTGACTTTGCATAATCTCCCCGTTTCTTCTGGGGTGTTCCGGTTTCCTCACACAACCCAAAGTTGTGAAGACGAGGTGAATTGACCACGATCAATTGCCCATGGTGTTCAGGGATGAATAGGCTAGGTACATTAGTCAGCGGTAAATATACAGTTATCGGGGAATGTGTCTGGTTGGGATTCTCTCCAGTGTGGCAGCATGGTCTGCCTGGGCCGAAAAAGCTATTTGCACATTGCCGGGATTGTATGATCAAGTTCGATTAGCTTTCAAAGAGCTATGTTATTCTAAACACTGCGTTTTCAATCTGAATGTGATTCTTCACAGAAACTTTTGTTACATGGCCAGCCTCATTGTACTGCTTCTCTTTCTGAGCCTGCTCCTATTCTGTCAGTACGAAAACATTCCCCAAACTAGTTCCAGTTTCGCCTCCACTTCCAATGGGTTATGCTGCATATAATATTTCATTTGAAGTAAATGCAACTGGCGCTTCTAAAATGAGCTCCCCATCTAAACCCCAGCTGGAAGGGAACCCCATCAATACGGAGAAAGTTAAAACCATCCACGACAACAACAGTGTTATTTTCGCATATTTCCACAATCTGCCTGCATATGTCTTCCTTTGTTTCCAGCTGTCAGCCTGGCGGTCTGTTGTACAATCCCAGTCTTGTGGTTGAATTATTTCAAATGCTGATTTCTAAACATGAAGCCTCGCTCAAGATCATTCCATGGTGGTCTCCCTTAACTCAGTAGTGGTATGCTCCTTCACCAGTAACGCAACTGCCTTCGCACATTTGATTCCTCCTTTATTTCATCTAAAATATCGATAAAAAAGAAACCTTCCCTCTTTCAAATATGTCTTTGTGATCGCAACGCCATTGCATTTGCATGTATGAGGCGAGACTCTAAGTTCATCCAGTTTGGGTGGGAGACGTCTTGCATCAAAACAAATATATTATAAGCCTTCAATTGAAATGAGATTGGCAAACTTCCTCTGACTGCTCGTCAAATTAACTATATTAGCCTTGCCTCAAGCTCTTCTTTATGCGTACTGACCTGAACCTTCGCTTCCTGCCTGACCGTTCCCATCAGACCAGTTTAAACTTACAGAGTGACAGTATGAAACCTCTCTGCCAGGATTTGATGCCCATCTGGTTTCGGTGCAAGTCATCTTTGTTGTACACATCCCACCATCTCTGGAAGACATCCTAGTGATTTACAAATCTGAAGTTAACTCCCTCCCAATCACGCACCAGTTCATTAATCATGTGCTCAATGTACGACCTCTCCATTACAGGCCTCAGTCCCAGGTGTGTGAGGGTGCTGCTCTTTTAAAAAAGGTTATGTTGTCATTTTTTTTTCAGAGGGGTCATAAAGTCATGGGTTCCGACACGTCTGAGCGCATATAAGTTAAGAAACCATTAAGTTTAAAAAGAACTTGCACAATGTAAAGGGAGTGGCCAGTTCTCAATCTCAGATTTTCTCTGTTTTGTATTGTTTTTAACTGTCTGGCTGTTCAGAGCTGTTTGTCTTCTTAGCCTGGGAGATCAAAAGAAACAGATACATTGGAAGAAGTTTCCATGTAAAATCTCTCCGCCATCTCTCTGTCCTGAATGAACCTGTATCTGATTTTACCTTTTAGCCAAGGGGGTTGAATGGGTACTTTTGCAGATGTTTCGAACAGCATCATCAAGTTGGGATAGTCTGTAGCCTGGCAGTTGAAGTTATTCAATATTCTGCTCTTTTTTGCCTGTGTTTTATTTCTTCCTCTGTAAATACATTCTGTTTCGTTTCTAACTAAGGGGTTTTGACCAGCTGCATCATTCCGGGAATATCCACAACACGGCTGCATAAAACAACTCGATTAGTTAGGGCTTAGGCTTCCTTCTTGAAATGCTCTGAGGGGACTGGCCTAGTTTAAACCAAACGGCAAGGGGAGTAATCCTGAGATTACGACCCAGAGGTAGGAGTTTTAGTTTACTACCTGACTCCCTAGATTGTCTTTACAGGTCTTCCTACTTATGTCATTGGCGCCAATGTAGGAAATGACCACTAAATCTCTGCCCTCCCATTTTATGATGCCCCGAAGTCTATTTGCATCATGTTAAACCACCACCGCAAAGAATTTCAAATTATAAATAAAGGTAAATAAAGGTAAATAATCTGTCAAAGTAGGCTTTATTCTGGAATTTGCCTTGTGTTGACATTTGCTACGGGATTAATAGTTTCAAAGGTTTAAATATATTGACATCCCATAAATTCCTTCTGTAACGTGTTTAAACAATTTAACCACTCTCTCGCACATACTCAGCTTCTTTTTTCACTCAAGCATGGTCTGTTCCATTAGTTGCTCTTGCGGGAAGATAACTGCATGAATGTGTTTTCCTCCAGTAAGGGCTGCACAAAGTACAAATGATGATCAGAAATAATTGTGTCTCCAGTGGCGAACATCAGATATAAATAGGTGCACCGTTTTCCTTATTTCAGATGCCAGAAGAAAGCAATTCAGCATTCTGATTGAAAATGCATGCTTCTGCAAAATCGCTGATATTTCTCATCTATTACTCTGCCCTTGCAACTTTCGGAGTACCAGGTAAGTTCCGAGAAAACAAAATATTTGACATACTAATGTTTAAACCTGTGTTCGCAAAAAGAAATTCTCAGCTGTTTGATAACCTTGTAAATTAATCATTGGACCATTGTAATAGGTTTACGTCTTTTTATTGTTCATGCATTCAAAAAGAAAGTTAGCTCACTTTGCGAGACAGTGAGCAATGGCAATCAATGGTATTCATTCTCGTTTCAAATGATCTGCTTACAATCCCAATCTGGTTCCCTCAGATATTTAGTACAGTTATATTCACACTCATATCTCTTATTGTATTTCACTCGATTCCTTTGTGAGCACTTTTCATTTCTAGACTTTGTTTTGCAAATTGTTGTGAGATATGTGTTAGTATGCATTACCTAGCCCCCCCCCCTCCCCCTCCCCCGATTACCTTCATGTATTAAGTTGTTAGTTTAAATCAGTGCAGTTCATTTTATGCATACACACCTAAATCTGATGAGGGAAGGAGTTACAGAATACTGACATGGCAGCCCTGAAGGACAAGTAATATGTTTCCAAGTCTAGGTGATGATTAGCTTGCAGTGGACCTTGCAGGTGTCACTCTTCCCAGTGACATGCTGTCTTTGCTCTTCTTTCGGGTAATGGTCAAGATTTAGAGGGTTCTCTCACAGCGGTCCTTGTGAATTTCTGCAGTGCGTAAGGTCTATGATACAGACATGCTCTATGTTCTATTATTCTATGCATCAAAGCAGAAAAATGTGTTGCTGGAAAAGCGGAGCAGATCAGGCAGCATCCAAGGAGCAGGAGAATCGACGTTCCGGGCAGAAGCCCTTCTCCAGGCTTATGCCCGAAACTTCGATTTTCCTGCTCCTTGGATGCTGCCTGATTTGCTGCGCTTTTCCAGCAACATATTTTTCAGCTCTGACCTCCAGCATCTTCAGTCCTCACTTTCTCCTACGCTATACATCAAGTCAACGCTGCATTGCACACGGTCTGCCTTGCAGAAAATGTGCAAGGATTAGAATTTATCAAGTGAGCTCCTCAAGCATGCACTCTCTTGTTTCTTTTCAGCTGGCAATTCCGTGGCACTTTCGTGGCACGAGCATTTGCCACTTACAAGTCCTAAAGCAAATCTATGTATTTCAGACTCTGATGAGCTGTAGATGACATTGAACTTTGGGCATTCATAAGTGAATGTCCCAATTCTGGCTCTAAGTTGGTGGAAAGAACGTTTAGCTCTGAGACGAAGAGGTGAGTTTCTTGTTTCTAAGTCTGTTGTTATTGTTTACCATGATCAGATATGACTCAACTGGCTTTCAATAACCATTTTAGCATAGTTAATCTGTCTACTTGGATCTGAAATGGAGTTCAATCCCTTACGATTGTATCTCATAGGAATTTTCAAAACATAAAGATCCTGAAATAGTTCGCATCCTGGGTTCAATTATTATTTGTGACAGACCTTCTTGGCAAGAAAACTTTAAAATTGCAAGAATAAAAGACGTATTTCCATGTTTAAATACAGCATATATAGATCGAATTGTGTTATTTCGCTTCGCCGAATTAACAGTGTCTGTTTTTCTATTTCCTCTGTCTGCCTGTATGCCAATGTCTCTGATTATATGGCTGTCCCGCTCATACTCATTTTCTTTGGCACTTTGTCTCTTACAGCCAATCTGGTGACGATAGTGTTACTTTCCCGAGGAAGATGTGGTCTTTCAGGATGCATCACCCGATACCTTGTATCTATGGCAGCAATGGATCTCCTTGTAATTGTCGTTGCAGTGATTTTAAGTCGGCTTTTGGCAATTTATTTTCCAGCTAGTTTACTAAATACCACAACAGGATGTCGTCTGATAATTCTTCTCATCTACTGTTCCCGAAACTGCTCTGTCTGGTTGACTGTTGCTTTCACCTTTGATCGGTTCATAACCATTTGCTACCAGAAGCTGAAAACGAGATACTGCTCAGAAAAAGTAGCATCTGTAGTTATAGGAATAGTGTGTTTGCTGAGCTGTTTGATAAACATCCCATTTTGTTTCATACATGAGCCCTTATATATAAATGATAAAATAGGCTGGTACTGCAGCATAAAAGATGTCTATTACACTTCGGTTGCATGGAGATTGTTTGAAACGTTTGACCGAATTCAAACGCCATGCCTCCCTTTCCTCCTTATTTTGCTGCTTAATGCAGTAACTGTCAGACACATTATAGTTGCCACGAGAGCCCGGAGAAGACTCCGATCCAACAGTAATGAAATTAGTAAACATGACACTGAAATGGAGAGCAGGAGAAAGTCAATCGTTTTATTATTTGCCATTTCAGGCAGTTTCCTCCTTTTATGGATGTTGTACATTTTACATTTTCTACGTGTGCAAATTTCAGGCGGTAGCTATTCGATCGGTTCCAATCTCAATGACCCAAAATTTATTCTGCAGGAAAGCGCATATATGCTACAACTCTTAAGTTCATGCACAAATACGTGTATTTATGCAGTGGCACAGACGAAATTCAGAGGTCAATTGAAAGATGCTTTCACATGCTTATTTAAGGTTATTACAAAATGTAATAAAAAGTGATTGCAGCTGAATAACTTGATGTGACTGTAACACTTCAATGAACCCACAGTCAGCACCATGAAGCTGTAGCGCAGCAACAATGACATGTGTATCATCACGATGCCCAGGCTTGTTAATTTATACGACTTACAGACAAATCAAGCTCCTGCGTTAAATCTTCGTGGCAGCCAATTGTGAAGAAATTGTTTCTCAACATTTAGTCTCTGCTCCCTGACCCAAAACATCACGATAAGATTTCCTTTTGAAACGGAATTGATTGACGTCTGTTTAAGTTCTGAATGAGAGGATACTCTTTTGTCTCTGTCATAACTAGTGACATACAGTCAGGTGATTTTTTAAAAATCGCGCAAATGCACATGTGCTCACCATGATTGCTTCTTTTGAAAAACGTCAGAAATAAAACAAAAGCTTAATGTTCTGTTTTGATATTCTTGGGGCTTCATGTCAAAGAAACTAAAGAGAAACTGTTCGCATTATAACTCGTATGCACGTAGCCGTCAAGGAACAGATATTAAGGTCGACATTAAAGTTCCAATTAATGAAATATTCGCTAATAATAAAAAATAAATTCCAGGAATTGAGACATTTTCTCATTTTCCCCTTATTATATGGAGGTGCCCGTGGTAGGGTTTAGTGAACAAAGTCAAAAATCACGTGACACCGAGTTATGGAAAACACAAGCAATCATATAAATGCACATGGGCACACATAAAACGTCAGAAAAAGAAAATAACTTTAAGATTCTATCTTTACTTTATTGAGGCTTCATATGTGTGAAATACGAGATAAAATGTTCGACATATATGTCGTGCACACGTATCTTTCAAATGTCATGTTAAGGTCGATATTAAAGATCCATTGATAGATCATTCGTAAATAATAATAAACAAATTAACATTTCCAGCTCCCGAGACATTTTCTCATTTTCCCCTTAATATGTGGAGGTGCTGGTGGTGCACTTTGGTGGACCAAGCCAAATATCACATGACACAGGGTAAGAGAACATAGAACATAGAATAATACAGCGCAGTACAGGCCCTTTGGCCCTCGATGTTGCGCCGATCAAAGCCCACCTAACCTACACCAGCCCACTATCCTCCATATGCCTATCCATTGCCCGTTTAAATGCCCATAAAGAGGGAGAGTTCACCACTGCCACTGGCTGGGCATTCCATGAACTCACGACTCGCTGAGTAAAGAATCTACCCCTAACATCTGTCCTATACCTACTACCCCTTAATTTAAAGCTATGCCCCCTCGTAATAGCTGACTCCATACGTGGAAAAGGTTCTCATGGTCAACCCTATCTAAACCCCTAATCGTCTTGTACGCCTCTATCAAGCCACCCCTAAACCTTCTTTTCTCCAAAGAAAACAGCCGCAAGTGCCTCAGCCTTTCCTCATACGATCTTCCTACCGTACCAGGCAACATCCTGGCAAACCTCCTCTGTACCCGTTCCAGTGCCTCCACATCCTTCCTATAGTATGGCGACCAAAACTGCACACAATACTCCAGATGCGGCCGCACCAGAGACTTATCCAACTGCAACATGACCTCAGGACTCCGGAACTCATTTCCTCTACCAATAAAAGCCAGTACGCCATATGCCTTCTTCACTGCACTATTTACCTGGGTGGCAACTTTCAGAGATCTGTGTACATGGATACCAAGATCCCTCTGCTCATCCACACTACCAAGTATCCGACCATTTGACCAGTACCCCATCGTTTTGTTACTCATACCAAAGTGAATCACCTCATACTTACCCACATTGAACTCCATTTGCCACCTTTCTGCCAAGCTCTGCAGCTAATCTATATCCCTCTGTAACCTGCCACATCCTTCCTCAGTGTCAACAACTCCACCTACTTTCGTTTCATCCGCAAACTTGCTCACCTAACCTTCTAACCCCTCCTCCAGGTCATTTATAAAAATGACAAAATGCAATCTTCCCAAAACAGATCCTTGCGGAACACCGCTAGTAACTGCACTCCAAGATGAAACTTTACCATCAACTACTACCCTCTGTCTTCTTCCAGCCAGCCAATTCCTAATCCAAACCTCCACTCAACCTCAATGACATACTTCCGTATTTTTTGCAGTAGCCTACCATGGACAACCTTATCAAACGTCTTACTAAAATCCATATACACCACATCTACCGCTTTATCCTCGTCCACCTCCTTAGTCACCTTCTCAAAGAATTCAAAAAGGTTTGTGAGGCACGATCTGCCCTTCGCAAAACCATGCTGACTATCCTTGATCACATTATTCCTATCCAGATGTTCATAAATCCTATCCCTTACAATTCTCTCTAAGACTTTGTCCACACAGAAGTGAGGATCACCGGCCTATAGTTACTAGGGTTATCCCTCCTCCCCTTCTTGAACAAGGGTACCACACAGTCCAACTGGTTTATTTAAAACCCTAAGCTTTGGGAGCTAAATGTCGGAGGAAGGAGTGGGAGGTCTGAAATTTAGCAATTTCAAATAAACCGGTTGGACGAAAACCTGGTGTCTTAGGATATTCGACTTTCCCTTTAATAAGCATTAGTCAGCAATATTATCGCGAATTAATTATGTTTTGGAATTTGACGCAGCCAAGAAAAGGAGTAAAAACGTGCAACATTTCCCAATCCATTAGTGTCATTAGAAGCTTAGATACATTTCAAATACTTGTTTGGCAACCTTTGTTCAGCAGAAGGAGAAAAGTTCATAGTTTTCTTGACACGAGGATGAGGTGTTGTCTCGAATACACTGAAAGCTTTCTCTCACCATCGTATTTTTTTCAAAAACTCTTCCGACAGATACTATGGCACAGTACAGAACTATTTGTATTACCTTACATTCTAACTCAATGAGGCTGTGATATCTGCACTTCGTGAACTCCAATCGATTGCAGCAGTCCATTTCTTCACTTTTGGAGCTTGTGACTTGAGGAAGGGTTTGGGAAGTCCAAAGTAATGATATAAAACACCTGACTGTACCTGCTGGTGGTCAAACAACTCAGTCCAAGTTTATGAAAACAGAAAATCCACAGGGTAGTGTCATAGTCAAAGAGATGCACAGCATGGAAACAGCCCCTTCGGTCCAACCCGTCCATGCCGACCAGATATCCCAACCCAATCTAGTCACACCTGACAGCACCCGGCCCATATCACTCCAAACCCTTCCTATTCATATACCTATCCAAATGCCTCTTAACGAAACATATTTAGATGTAATGAATGATCGTCCTTCCATTAAAGTAGGTAACGTTGCTTCTAGCTACACAACGTGACAGCAATAGTGGTCGCACTTACTAGAAAAAAATTGATAATCGAGAGTACAAGAGCGGCGGAGTAGGATACTCAAACGGGATCTCCTCTGTTCTTTTCTATTCCCTTCTCTTGTTTCTACCTTTTTCTTTTCCTTTGGTCTCTGGGCGGCTCTCAGCCTGGCTTAGTAGTCTGGTATCTCAGCAGGCCGTGGCGGTCCCTGCCTGCTCTGTCAGCTGTTCATATTGGTCATAGCCTCGTCTCTCATTAGCTCATGGTGGTCCCGGCTTTGTCTCCCAGCGGCTTAAGACGGTCCCAGCTTTCTCACTCAGCAGGTCATGGTGGTCTTAGCCTGTGGTGTTAGGGGCTCACGGAAATTCCAGCCTGTCGTCTCGGCGGCTCATAGCGTTCCCAGCCTATTATCAATGGCTCATGGCGTCTCTCAGCCTGGAGTTTGGGCGGCTCATGGCTGGCAGATTTTCAACGGCTCATGGTTACTCTCAGCCTTGTCTCTCGGCAGAATATCAGCGGATCTCTCAGCGGTTCATGGCAGTATCTCTTCTGCAGTTTCAGTAGGAGTGATGCTGATGTGCTGGGTTGGTGTTTAGAACAGACAGCTGACCGAGCAAAGTGAAGGAGTCATCAAAGACTGTTGAACGTTCAACTTATTCCTTTATCATTCTAGTTGAAAGTACGATTTTTAATGGAAATTTTGCCGATTCCTTTACCTTTCTTATGTTCTATGAAGTAATACTTAGCTTTTTAATTATTGTTTCTCTAACTACTTTTTACCTGAATTTCCTCTTTTTGTCTCATGGTAGTTGGTACCTAAGATGGCGTCATGTGTTACAACATGAGATAATTTTCACGGTTAACCTGTAATTCTATGCCTGATTACAAGTGATATTAATATCTAAAAAGATGAAATGTTCAGCACTAATTAGAACATGAATCGTTTGCAACTGTAAGTCTGACATGATCTTTCAAGATTCGAAGAATTATTTTAGTTTTGACAGTGAAATTGCACTAAAAGTGAGGGCAATACTCACAGCTCACGGCACTGCTGGTTCAAAATTTGTTCATTCAAAAAACACGTCTTCAGAATTTCCGTCATGCAATCAAAGGGCATCAGGACAGGCAGGATAGTGGAGTTGTCACTACAGCCAAATCATCCCAGATCTTATCAAATTAGGGAACTGTTGCAGTGGGCCAGACAATTTACAGCTTTTGTTTTCAACTCATCCAGTTGCATTTTATTCCGAGTAGTTTTACAAGTAAAAAAAAGGTAATTTTCCCAAATGTGCCGGAGTTAGATTTTGGGAAAATCAACCATTCTTCATTCAAAATTGCCACGTATTCACAAACAATGGAGTGAAATCATTTTAATGAGATCAGCAATGATTTTACCGACAGACAAAAAAAAGCTAGAGTTATGTTGCTTCCACCTCGCTCAGAGCCATTTGTTTGTGAATCATTTTATCTTATTTTATCCTAACAAGTGATCTCTCCCTTTCCAATTTATTAATGGATTCAATGCACACATCTTTTCACTAATTCTCAACAAGTTATTTGTTCCCTCATCTACTGGCTTTTATTTTTTTTTGTCCCACAGTACATTGGCTGGAGACAAGTGGGAGTCACTCCTCTGAACTGAGAGTAACCTAGTGCCCTGGTGTCAACTATATAGCGTTGTGACCAGGGAACAGTTCAAAAGCAGAGTTTACCAACAGAAATGCCGAGGTAAAAAAAATGTGAAGGGGAGTGTAGAGATCAAATCAAGATAGTATTGGAGGGAAAAATAAAGCACTCCACATCTCACTGTGCACTCTTCTCATTGCAGTGATGACATTGCATTCTCCTTGTACAAGGAAACCCCGTCCAGGCTTTTATCAATAATTGAGAAAGTATGACTGCTGGCAGTCGAATATAATTTATTGCCATCTAATTGGAATTTCGGATGGCTGTTAAAATTTGGATATGTTTCATTGCGAGTCTGGGTACTCATGTTCCGAACTCGTTATTCTCTCAAACAACAACAACAGGAAAATATTTGATGCTCAACACAAATAAATTACAGAGCAAAATACTTTTTAACCATATAATCAAAAACTCCCAGAGCCTATTGGCACAAATTAATTTCAGAGGAAAGTTTTTTCTTCTTCCTTCCCATTAGAACTTTCAGGGTTGGCACAGCTCAATGGGTCGTACTGATAAAACAAATCCCTATAATGTGTCCAAAAACAAGACATTCCTATTTCAAATACAAAATTTGTTACGTACAATGTATAATTATATCCACACTGTTCCACTGAAAAATGCCAGCGTTTGTTCAGAATAAACAAAATCATAATGAAAAACTGCATAGAATGCTGCAATATAAACGCTCATGTTTAAGGTCAAATAAACGCTCATGTCGAATTCAGATCACGAATTACCTATCCAGATAGTGACAATATCCAGTCTTATCTCCGTATTCGTCTAACGTCAATATGCTGTTACAAGTTCAGATCAGGTTATTGGATCGTTGGAGAGAGGGAAGACTCAGGTGTCAAATCGGAAAGAGTGAGAGGTAAGATTGAGACCCAGGAAATATCAAAGAAACATTTGTTATGACACTATTGTTGCGATTCAGCACAACGTTTATTATCTCTAAATGCAGAGAGCAACTTTTATTCTTTTCGTATGACTTCAAAAATTGAGATCAAGACGTGTGAGAGTAATAAGTTGATATATTTGCTTGGGTATCTCTATCAATGCCGCGTTGTTTACAGGTAGATGTTTGTTTTATTTATTTCATTCAATTGTCTAATCTCGGACTTCTATTTCTGGATTCATACTGATGAATACCTCATTGGTTACACAAGCAAAAACAGCGCAAAAACACAGACTGAGTTTCATTGGAAACAAGGAATATTTAAAGAATATTGATGGAATTTCTAAATAAGAAGACACTTCTGGCGCATTGCTCACAAGAGATGTTCCAAATATTTCTAAGTTAAAAATTCTATATTGCATGTGCGGTGGACAGTATCAATGAATCATCTCAAACAAGGTCAATATTCCACTGAATGGTAATTTGATTGAGTTTTTAATAGACTGAGGTAAAAGGAATCTCGGACTTTTAAATGCACCCATGTTTACATTTTACAATATGAATGTTTTCAACCTCTTGTGTTTCTAATAATGCTTCTAAGATCTCGCGAACGGTGCAAAATTTTAATGGTTATGTTGCCCTTGCTTTTTTTTTCAGCAGGTCGTAAAGCCTCACGTTCTGAAATGTCTGGAGATTATCTACTTGAAAAGCTTTCAGGTTCCAAACAAAGCACTTGTACATTGAATGGGGAGTGGCCAGTTCTTCCAGATACGCTTTTCTGTGGTTTGATTTCGTTTTGAAAAGCACTCAGTTGTGAAGCTGCTGGACGCAAAGATACACATCAATGCTAATGTTCCCTGTCTTTGACATCTCTCCTGCAAGACATGTTTTGATTTTTCCTTTTTTGCTATTGGATGGTTGCGTAGATCTTTGCAAGTATTTGGGAAAGCATCATTAAGTTGGCTAACCTGTTGGGTTTTCAAATAGCTTACTTATTCTATATTCTGTTCTCTGTTGTTTGTATTTCATTCTGAAAACTTGCAAATGACTTCCGTTTGGTGTAAAACTGAGTGGATTGGTGAGCTGCACTACTCTTGCAATATTCACTTACCATCTGCTCAACACAACTAGGAAGGTTAAGATCGGGGCTATTATCTTGAAGTGCTTCGAGGGGCTCTGGCCTGGTCCAAAATTCGCGCCTTTTATTGCGTTCTATACAACTGCACTAGTGTTAAAGACAAAGCAGGTAAAGTACATAAAGCAAGTTTCCACTACCAGTTGTAACAAACTATCACATAAAATATTATGTCGGTTGAGAATGAATACTGTCCTCAAGTACTGGAGAGAATTCAAGTTCTTTTTTTAAAAATGATCATTCGCAGCATTCTTGTTCAGCCAAAGATCAACAAAGAAATGCATCTGGCGATCTGTCGAAAAATACAAACCAATGTGGTGAGTATGATTTGCATTTTATTTCGGGATTATTTACCAACACTTCTGCCACCTCCAGCGGAATGCCACCACCAGACATATACTTCGTTCTCTCTTGTCAGCCTTCCACAAGAAACATTCCCTCCAGCAAACCCTGGTCTCCTCCTCATTCACTCCCGATACCACCCTCCACCATGTTGTGACCTCTTCGCCTGCAACCACAGCGGATGTAATGCTTTCCCGATTACTTCCACCCTCCTCAGTATCTATGGGTCCGAACATACCTTCCAGAAGAAGCATGGTTTTACCTGCACATCACTCAGTATATGAATATAGTCTTCTGTATTTGCTGCTCAATGTTGTGTGCTCTATCTTGTAGAGATATCCTGCTTCGGTGACCACAAACATTTTGTCCACGGAGCAAAATCCCTGTGTTTTCCGTTACCTGCCCCTTCAAAACGTCACATTCTTCTTTTGCCAACATTTCTGTTGCATGCTTACTGAAATGCTTCAGTGAAGTTCCGCACAAGTTGGAAGAGCAGCACCTAATTTCCTCCTCTGTCAGTCTGCAGACTGCTGTGCTCAATGTAGAGTTCAACAATTTTAGGGCATGGACAAACTCCCCATGTTTTCCTCCACCATCACACACCAGGCCTTGTTTTAATATAGTTACAAGTCTGCACAACCCATTTTTAGACACGAGTAATCCCCATTAGAAGCTGTACATTTTCAGGAGGTGAATGTCATCCATTTATTTGTCTGTTCAACAGGTTTGCTTTCTCTCTGGTCTCGTTAGCTCCACCAATTGTGTACTCCTGACCCCTTCCCGTTTCTCTACCTTCTATATGTAAATCATTTTCCTAGCTTTCATCAGTTCTTTGGAGATTCACTGGATCCAAGGCGTCAACCCTGATTTGTGTCCACCTATGCTACCAGACGTGGTGAGTTTTTCCAGCAATATCTGTTGTTGTTTATGGTTTGCAGCTTCAGACGTTCATTCAGTAATTTGGTGATATGTTGCATCTTAGTACTGCATTTTCTTCTGTTTGATGTTTTCAGAATCTCACAAATTCTAAATGGCTTGAACTCATTCTTGTCGTGTGAGCGTTCCTAACCAAGAGACCATTAATTGGCTATCTAGAAAAAGAATGATATCAACCACCTCTTTGAAACGTTTTTTCTCAGTCCACTTCGATTCATGTCTCAGTTCGTTTTGCAGGTTTAGTACAAGTAAAATGTTTGTCAGGCAATACAAAGGACTTAATGGAGAAGTGCATCACTTGCAACTGAGTAGAGAGTGGGAGGTGAGATGGACAGGTTATGTCAGGGGTCGAGGCTGTAACGGGGATGAGGTGGGAGATAGGAAGATTTGTAAGCGCGCGATGTGAATGGTGAGACCATAAGTTTGTAAGCTCCCGAGGTCGTAGACGAGGTGTTCTCTTTCCACTTTGTGTGAGGCCTTATTATGATGGTGGAGGAAGCCCAAGGTCGTCATGTCTTTGGGAGAGTTGAAGGATGTGTTGAAATGAACGTCGTCTAATGATTGTTCTTGTCTATGTTCCTGACACTGATTTGCCTGCTTGACTATCGTTTTCTCTTTTGATCACTTACAAACCATTTATTGCCAGGAGCAGGTAAGGAAATACTGCACACAAAGAGTAACACCTGTAATTATAAAAATAGTCTGTATATAGTGCTGTTAGATCGACATCCCTCTTTATTTCGTGCGTGGACACTTTCATATTCTTAATAGCGTCCGCTAGTCATGCAACATAAAAGAGATTGAACAGATACTCAACTTCAGTAGCAACTATTCAATCACCCACAAAGGGATGTCATTTAAACCAGCCACAAGACACTGCAGCACCCAGGAATTTCGACAAGGCGAGGACAAATACATATGCAATGTATTCAGGAACAACAGATATCCTATAAGTGCAGTCCGTCGATTCCTGCAAAACAGACTTGAACAGGATGCCTCAACACACCCAGAGACTAACTACCTTACCATACATCAAAGAATTTTCAGAGATGATGGCCAGAATACTTCAGACACTAGGCATAATGCTAGCCCACAAAGCTACCAACGCACTGAAACAGTTACTGACGAATTTAAAGGACCACATACCCACAACCAGCAGAACGAACGTTATCCACAAAATGTCCTGCAAAGTCTCCAACAAACATTACAGTCGACAAACTGACAGGACAGGACCAACCAGGATATATGTGCGTCAACGATTCAACAAAAACAGGACCAACTGTCAGAGGAATGCACACACAGAGATGAAGAGGTACATTGGGTTGACTGGGGCAATACATCCATCCTTGGATAGACTAATTAAAGACACATGGATAAATTCCTCAAGGTCCGGCATTCAAACCGGAACTCCTTTAATAAACATATAGTTTTGCACCCCATCTGCCTTATTCTCAGACACAGTACTGGAAATGATATCACTTACCACAATAAAGTAAGCCGCACAACTAGAAAGCGGGACAGAACAACTTCAGCAGTGTCTAGCTTATGGTATAGCAGCACGGTGGCACAGTGGTTAGCACTGCTGCCTCACAGCGACAGAGACGCGGGTTGAATTGATGACTCTCTGTATGGAGATTGTACACTCTCCCCGTGTCTGCGTTGGTTTCCTCCTACAATCCAAAAATGTGCATGTTAGGTGGATTGGCCATGCAAAATTGCCCGTAGTAAACATATGGAAGTGGGTCTGGGTGGGTTGTGCTTCGGCGGGTTGGCGTGGACTTGTTGGGCCGAAGGGCCTGTTTCCACACTGTGAGTAATCGAACACAAATTACTGAGAATGGTGACGAAACGTCTAAGAAAAAAACAAGCCAGGTCAGCGAGCAAATTTCCAAACTGTTCAAAGACATCAATTGCATGCAAACTAGTTGACATTTTTGACCACTTTCAATCTCCATATCTCCCATTCCTCCTTATTTTGCTCCTTATTGTAGTGACTGTCAGACAAATTAAAGCACATTGGACTTCCACCCCACAGCATGGAAATTAGTTCAGGCGACACAAAAAGGAAGAGCAGGAGAACGTTCATCGCTCAAGCCAGTTTCGACCAGTCGTGGCTCACGTGCAAGTCCATTTTATACTTGTGCAACTTTCACGTGGCAGCTTTTCGATGAGTTTCAATCCCAATAACCCAATTGTTTCATCTGCAGGAAAACTGGTTCATGCTGCAACTCGTAAGTTCATGCACGACTACGTGTATTTATGCAAGGTCAAAAAACACAATTCAGAGGTGAGTTGAAAGATACTTTCAATTACTTCTCCAAGATTAGAAGGAAATGTCATTAACAGTGAGCCCAGTTGAATAACTGGATGTGACTTTAGCATCTCAGCAAACGCACGCACAGCAATATGATTCTGCAGCTCAGACATTCTGACGTGCATTATCATTGACTGAAAAAGCAACACGCAACTCTGCTTTATCTATTCAAGGCAGCCGCCTGTGAGAGATTGTTTCTCAAGGTTTCACCTCTTCTATATCAGCAAAAACCCACTATAAGAAGACTTGCTTTTGAAATGGATTTGAATGATACATGTGTAAAATCTAGATGGGAAGAAATCGATAGCTTCTGCTAAAATCATTAAGTTTTATTTTGTTTTGAAATTGCGTACAAATGTACACATGCACACCAAGATTGCCTCTTATACTAAACATGAGCGAAGAAAAGAGGTACCCCCAGTTAAGATTCTGCCCTGACGTCCTTGGGGGCTTCATATCTCTGAAATATGGGAGAAAAGGGCCATATTGCATGAATCAGCTTTGGAACATGAAACTAGTTATGCTGCCGAATTTCACACAACCAAACAAATTAGTAAAAATATGTATTTTTTTCACACTAAACCGTCGATGTCATGCACATGAGTGCCCGTATGTGACAGTTTTTCATTGGCATCATTTGACCACCAGATAAATATTCCTAGTTTTCATGACAGGAAAGCAGATCACTACCTAAATGGAATTAAGTTAGGTAAAGGGGCAATACAGAGAGATCTAGGTGTCCTTGTACACCAGTCAATGAAGGTAAACAAACAGGTACAGCAGGTAGTGAAGATGGCGAATAGCATGCTGGCCTTCATAACAAGAGCGATTGAGTATAGAAGCAAAGAGATTCTTCTGCAGCTGTACAGGGCCCTGGTCAGACTACACCTGGAGGATTGTGTGCAGTTCTCGTCTCCAAATTTGAGGAAAGACATTCTGGCTATTGAGGGAGTGCATCGTAGGTTCACGAGGTCAATTACTGGAACGGCGGGACCACCTTACGCTGAAAGACTGGAGCGACTGGGCTTGTATACCCTTGAGTTTAAAAGACTGAGAGGGGATCTGATTGAGACATATAAGATTATTAAAGGATTGGACACTCTGGAGGCAGGAAACATGTTTCCGCTGATGGGTGAGTGCTGAACCAGCGGACTCAGCTTAAAAATACGGGGTAGCCCAATTAGGACAGAGATGAGGTGAAACCTCTTCACCCAGAGAGTGGTGGCTGTTTGGAATGCTCTGCCCCAGAAGGCCATGGAGACCCAGTCTCTGGATTCATTTAAGGAAGAGTTGGATAGACGTCTCAAGGATAGTGGAATCAAGAGTTATGGAGATAAGACAGGAACAGGATACTGATTAAGGATGATCAGCCATGATCATATTGAATGGTGGTGCAGGCTCGAAAGACAGACTGGCCGACTCCTGCACCTATTGTCTATTGTCTATTGAAGCGGTGTATTGCTTTGTATGCACGGAAAACTTTCCTTCAACATATTAAACTGTGAAGACAAAAGTCCCTGAAGCTCTCAAGGTAAAACACATAATCATTTGTATTACATTACATTCTACCTCAGTAAAGACGTATCATTTGCACTTCATGGAATCGAACAGACGGCAGCATTCCACTTTTTCCAAATTTTCTCGCAGAGGTTTTTGGGTTGGGGAAGGAGTAGGGAAGTCGGAATAAACAAAATTCAATCAGATGACTGTAGTTACTGGAGTTCAAACAACTCAGTCCAATAATTTCAAAACAGAAACTCCTCAGGGTACTTTGATGAGACCAAGCACATAGCAAACTTCCAAAATCAGATATGACCAAGTAATAGACAAATTATCGTTTCAGTTAACGAATGGAAACAGTCGTCAAGTACTAAAGAGGACTCAATTTTTTTTTAAAAAAAAGTGCTATTTGGGAAGATTCTCGTCCAGTCGCTGATCAAAAAAAAGCATCTGACCGATATGCTGAGTATGACTTGTCCATTTATTTCATGATTAGTAACCTCAATCTCTGCCTCCTCTGGGTGATGTAAACACCAGTCACATACATAATTCTAGCTTGTCAGTATTCCGCAGGTACCATTTCATCCAGGCCACCCTGGCCCAGCCCTCATTCACTTTCAACATCGTCTCCTGTAGTGACATGGCACTTTACCCTGCAACCACAGAAGTTGCAACACTTGCCCTGTATTTCGTGTCCTGGCCAATGATAGCAAGCTTGCTGTATGCCTTCATGACCACCTTATTTGTGCGATTTAGCACGGTACACGATCTGGAGACCATTGCACCCAAATCCCTCTCCATGTCAATGTGGCGAAGAGCTCTGCCATTTATTCAAGAATTAACGAGCTAAACTTGATCTTACAAAATGCATCAAATTACGAATTCCGGATTCAGCTCGATTTCTCGACCTAATTCTGCAATCTGTCTATTTGCCAGTATATACTTTGAAATTTCTGACCACTATCTGCACTTAAGACAATGTTTGTGTCATCCAAACTTACTAATCAGACGTCGGACCTGCACTTACTTTCCCATCATTTATATGGATCAGAAAGAACAAAGACCAAAGAACTGATATGAGCGGAATACCTCGAGTAAACTATCTCTGTTCTGAAAACTACGTTACCATCACAACTCTCTGTTTTCTAGATCCTAGTCAGTTCATCTATCCAGCACACCCCAGAAACGACGAGAATCTCTATTTTGTTCCAAACTCCCATAGATATAATGTCAAATTGACTTATAAACGTCCATGTGGAAACGATCCAGTGCCCTTCCCTCATCAAACACGCTTGTCTCCACCTCAAGAAAACAAAATCTAGTCAGTGAGAGATGATCTTTAACTCATGCTGGCTCTCACTACGAAGCCACTTTGCCTCCAAGTGTGCATGTTACTGGTCACTTAGTCTCTTCTCCAACAGCTCCCACGGCACTGACATTTGCCTCACCAAAGACAGAATAATTACGCAAATTATCTTTGTTTCCCTTCTTAAACAAAGGAAGAAAACAGTTGTTACACAAACGTGTTCTTTACGTCGTTATTCGTCATGTCCTTTTCTTTGGAGATTACTGCTCCAAAGAGTTCATTAAGAATCTCACCCAGTTACTGCGGTTCTGCACATGACCTCATTCTTTTTTGTTGTGCGGACGTAGTCTTTCCCTTGCTACCCGCTTGCTTTTATACATATATATATATATATATAATATATATATATATATAATATATATATATATATATTTCTCGCCATCCTTCCTTTTTTTTACCAATCTGATAAATTGCTATCCAAGGTTCCCAATTCCTACCATTCTTGTCCTTCTTTTTCACAGGGACATGCGCGTCCTGAACGAAGCAATTGTTCTGTGAATGACTCCCAAAAGTCCGATGTGCATTTGCTCACAAACAGCTGCTCTCAATCCACAATCTCTGATTCTTGCTTAATTCGATTACAGCTAGTCTTGCCCCTAATATAACACCTTCATCCGAAGTCCACTGTTGTCCTTCTCCATAAGAATGCAATACCTTTTGGCCACTATTCACGCAATGATCGCCCACTGAGACTTTGCTCATCTTGTCTCACTGCAAAATATATTGATGATGCCCTCCCTCAACACAGCTAAGATATGCTCCTTCACCAGGAGTGCAGTGTCTCTCCTCACTAACTTGCTGCTCTGGTTCCAGCCCATATGTCCCCACTACACTCATTTAAACACCCCCGAATGCCACTGTCAAACATCTCCGACAGGATTTTCGTGCCCATCCATTTTAGATGCAAGCGGTCCTTCATCGAAAAGTGCAATTTCATTTCTAAAAATGTGAGATTCTGCATTTTGGAAAGGCAAATTAACGCAGGACGTATACATGTAACGGCAAGGTCATGGATTGTTATTTGAACATAGAGGCCAGGGAGTGCAGGTTCTTGAAACTGGAGTCTCCGGTAGATAGATGGTGAAGAAGGCGTTTAGTATGTTTTCCTTTAATGCTCATTGCATTACGGAAAGAAGTTGGCACGTCCTGTTGTGGTTGTTCAGGATATTGGTTCGGCCACTTTTTAAATGTTGTGTATAATTCGGATCTCTCTCCTGTACAAAAGGATGTTGTGAAAATTGGAAGGGTTCAGAAAAGATCTAGCAGGATGCTGGCAGGGTTGGAGTTGTTGAGCTGCAGTGAGAGGCTGAATCGGCCGGGGCTGTCTTCCTTGGAGCGTCAGTGGCTGAGGGGTGACTGTATAGAGGTAATAAAAATTATTAGAAGCACGGATAAGATGAACAGAGGAGTTCCTTTCCACGGGTTATTGGAGTCCAGAACTACAGAGCACAGTTTTGCGGTGAGAAGGAATTGATTTGAAGTGACCGAAGGAGCAACTTTTTTCACAAAACGGCTGGTGTGAGTATGGGAAGAGCTGCCCGAGGAACTGGAGTAAGCTGGTAGAATTACAACATTACAAAGGCAACTGAATGGGTCCATGAATAGGAAGAGGTTTTTTCAGGGATGGAATTCTCCATGGCGACATGAATGTAGGACTCATGTTCATTGGCAGACATCGCAATGATCCGTATGTCTTAAGCTAGCCAACTTCAACAGACACATACCGATTCATTCAACATGTGCTTAATAGAATGGGCACACGTATGGGCCCCAGCTATGCCTGTCTCTTTGTTGGCTACGTAGAGCTGTTAATCTTCCGTAATTACACCGGCACTACTCCCCACCTCTTCCTCCGCTACATTGATGACTGCATTGGCGCCATCTCGTGCTCCCGCGAGAAGGTTGAGCAATTTATCAACTTCACCAACACATTCCACCCTGACTTGAAATTTACCTGGACCATCTCTGACACGTTCCTCCCCTTCCTGGACCTCTCCATCTCGATGAATAACGACCGACTTGACACTGACATTTTTAACAAACCCACCGACTCCCACAGATACCTGGATTACACCTCTTCCCACCCTACCTCTTGCAAAAATGCCATCCCGTATTCCCAATTCCTCCGCCTCCGCCCGATCTGCTCCCAGGAGGACCAGTTCCACCATAGAACACACCAGATGGCCTCCTTCTTTAGAGACTGCAATTTCCCTTCCCACGTCATTAAAGATGCCCTCCAACTCATCTCGTCTACATCCCGCACCTCCGCATTCAGACCCCACTCCTCCAACCGTAACAAGGACAGAACGCCCCTGGTGCTCACCTTCCACCCTACCAACCTTCGCAGAAACCACATCATCCGCCGATATTTCCGCCATCTCTAAACAGACCCCACAACCAGGGATATATTTCCCTCCCCACCCCTTTCCACCTTCCGCAAAAACCGTTCCCTCCGTGACTACCTGGTCAGGTCCACGCCCCCAAACAACCCACACTCCAATCCTGGCACTTTCCCCTGCCACGGCATGAACTGTAAAACCTGCGCCCACACCTCCTCCCTCACCTCTATCCAAGGCCCAAAAGGAGACTTCTACTTCCATCAAAGTTTTACTTGCACATGTACTAATATCATTCATTGCATCCGTTGCTCCCGATGCGGTCTCCTCTATATTGGGGAGACTGGGCGCCTCCAAGCAGAGCGCTTTAGGGAACATCTCCGGGACACCCGCACCAATCAACCAGACCGTCCCGTGGCCCAACATTTCAACTCCCCCTCCCACTCTGCCGAGCACATGGAGGTCCTGGGCCTCCTTCACCGCGGCACCCTCACCACCAGACGCCTGGAGGAAGAACGCCTCATCTTCCACCTCAGAACACTTCAACCTCAGGGCATCAATGTGGACTTCAACAGTTTCCTCATTTCCTCTTCCCCCACCTCACCCTAGTTCTAAACTTCCAGCTCAGTAACTGTCCCAATTGACTTGTCCGGACTTGTCCTACCTGCCTATCTTCTTTTACACCTATCCACTCCACCCTCTCCTCCCTCACCTATCAACTTCATCCCCTCCCCCACTCACCCATTGTACTCTATGCTACTTTCTCCCCACCCCCACCCTCCTCTAGCTTATCTCTCCACGCTTCAGGCTTACTGCCTTTATTCCTGATGAAGGGCTTTAGCCCGAAACGTCGATTTCGAAGTTACTTGGCTGCTGCCTGAGCTGCTGTGCTCTTCCAGCACCACTAATCCAGAATCTGGCTTCCAGCATCTGCAGTCATTGTTTTTACCTCTGTGCTTAATATACTATGTGTCTGTTCCTACCCTGCCTGGTACGTAGCAAGGGTCGTAATCCTGAGATTATTACTGGAGAGTTCCTGCATTTTAGATCTAACACTCTGAATTGTTAGTGCAGGTCGACCCACCTTTGTCAGTCTTCCCAATGTGGACAATGACTTTTGTCTGTCTGCCGGCCTATTTTAGGATGCGCCAAAGTCTCATTCAGATATCTTTCAAAATCACCACAACAACAAATGTAAGGGTTTAATATATTGCTTATCAAACTACATGTCTTCTTGAAATCTGTCTTGTGCTAGTACTAACGATGCTTTGTAACAGTTTGAAATGTGTAAATCCTTTGATATCCACATGATTTCGTTTTGTTACGTGTTTAATCACTGAAACTAATTTATCTCACTTCCTGAGCTTTTTTGTCTTCTTTTTAAGCACGGTCTATTGCCTTCTTTATTCTTAACGTGAAAATGGATTCATTTATTTGTGTTGTTTTTATAAGGACTGAACCAGGTACAAAAGTTGATCCGAAATAATTGTGTCTCTCGTGGTGTGGAGAAGAGATAAATTGGCGCATCACAATTCTTACTTCAGATGCCAGAGGAGAGCAATTCATTATTCTAATTGAAAATGCATGCTCCTGCAAAGTCGCCAATATTTTTAATTTATTACTCTGCCCTTGCAGCTTTCAGAGTTCCAGGTAAATTATGAGTATACTTGGCATAGTGTTCGCAGAATAGCTGTGAATTTATTATATTCTGAGCTAGTCGATAAAAATCTTGTTTAATCAGTACAGCATTTTAATAAGACTATACATTTTTGTATTTTCAACTCTGAAGTTAGGTGACTCTCCGAAATATAAAACAAAGACCATCAATGACTTTCATTCTGTTTTCGATGGTTTTTATTTGCAGTCACAACTTGGTTCCCGAAAATGTTTATTGCAGACGTGTTCGCATGTCCATCAACTTTATATAACTTACATGATTCCTGAATGAAGATTTCTTATTTCTGAACATTTTTTCAATACTTTCCTGGAACATGTGAACTGTTAGCTAGTTCAGCATGTATTATCCAACCCTAGATTCCCTTTAGAAGGTGTTGGTTAAGTTGTCATTTTGAACCACTGCAGTTCATTTTATGCAAGTACACCAAAATGTAACGCGGGAAGTAGTTGCAGGATAGTGACACAGCAACACTAAAGGAGCGACATTATGTTTCGAAGTAAGGGTAATGAGAAGCTTGGAACGGATCTTGCAGGTGCTGCTATTCACAATGATATGGTGTCCTTGACTTTCATTCAGACAGTTGTGACGGGTTTAGACGGTACTGTCTCACGGTACATTGTTGATATCTGTAGTGCATCTTGTAGATGATACAGTCCAGCAAACGCTTATTACTACCAGAGGTAGTTAATATTCCTTGAAATGGTGACAGTCAAATTAGCAACATGTTTTTCCTGAGATGCATTCAACTTTGTTGTCAGAACTGCTGACATCCAGTAACCATTGAATTAAATACCTACCGTATTGCACAGTCTGTGCAGGATTGGGGATCAATCAAATGTGTCATAGATGTTCATTGTCATCTCCTTTGAGAAGTCAAATGCCTTGCAGTTGAGAAGCACGAGAATTTGTTATTTAAACCCGCCCTGCAGTTCAATGCTGTCTGATTCAGAACCCGATAATCTGTTAACGATATTGATGTTTTTGCAATGAGAAGTGAATGGCGCCAGTTCTCGCTTTAACTTGGAGAATAGATCGTTGATGTATCAGCAGAAGAGGACTGTTTCTTGGTTGTATGGTTATTGTCATCGTTAACCATATTCAGATATTGCTCAGAATGCTTCAGTAACAATTTGTGCATAATTACTCCACCTATTTGGTTTTGAAATGCGAATAAATTCCTTACATTTCTATATCATCAGAAGTGTAATGTTTCTCAAATATTTTATACTTTGGGGTTAATTATTATTTGTGGCAGGCATTGCTGTTATTGGGTTAAAAGACTAATTTTCTTAATTGAATCCAATGTAACTGATACAAATCTCATGCTATCCCTTCATCAAACTGATATTTGTTGTTTCTTATGCCTGCTTGTGTCTCCCTCTTTCTCCCTCTCACTCTCCGTCACTTTCTCTCACATTCTCACCCTTACAGCCAACCTGATGACCATAGTGATAATGTTCCGAGGAAGATATGGTCTCTCAGGATGCATCATTCGATATCTTGTCACTAAGGCAGGAATAGACTTGGTTATTATTATCGTTGCAGTGATTTTTAGTCGGCTTCTGGCAATTTATTTTCTAGATAGTTTACTGAATACCACACTGGGATGTCGTCCGCTATTTCTTCTGACTTATGCTTCCCGAAACTGTTCTGTCTGGTTGACTGTCGCTTTCACCTTTGATCGGTTCCTATCCATTTGTCACCAGGAGCAGAAAAAGAAGTCCTGCTCAGAAAAAGTATCCTCAGCAGTCATAGGAATAATCTGTGTCATTTGTTGTTTGATAATCGTTCCATTTTACTTCTTATACAAGCCCTTATATATCGTTAATGGCAAAGGCTGGTACTGCAACATAAAAGCGAATACTTACACATCGGTTGCAGGGAGATTGTTTGACACCTTTGATCGCATTCAAAGGCCATGTCTCCCGTTCCTCCTTATTTTGCTGTTTAATGGACTGACTGTCAGACACATTATACTTGCTAGTAGAGCATGCAGGAGACTCAGATCCCACAGCAATGAAATTAGTAAACGTGACACAGAAGTGGAGAGCAGGAGAAAATTCATCATTTTACTCTTTGCCATCTCCGGCAGTTTCCTTTTGTTGTGGCTAACGTACATTGTATATTTTCTACTTGTTCACATTTCAGGTGACAGCTACTCGATAGGTTCCAATCCCATCGACCCCAAATATATTCTTCAGGAAAGCGGGTACATGTTACAATTGTTAAGTTCCTGAACAAATATGTGCATTTATGCCGTCACACAGGCAAAATTCAGAGGTCAATTGAGAGGTTCGTTTAAATACGTCTCCAAGTTTATTATAAAATGTCATAAACAGTGATCCCGGCGCAATAATTAGATGTTTCTTTAACAGTTCAGCGAATCAACGCACAATTACATGAATCTGTAGCTCAGCAATTCTGAAATGTGTATCAGCACGAGCCCCAAACTGTTAGTTCATGCCAATGACAGACAAATCGACCTTTATCACCGTGTCATATATTGATGACAGCCACTTGTGGGAGAGACGTTTTGCCAGACTCAAAGGCTCAGCATAATAGCTTTTCCCTAGAAAACGGATTGTATGATGTATGTGTAAACTCTGAATGGGAAGATATCGATAGTCTCTGATAAAAATCAATATTATAGGCCAGGCCAGACGCTAGCAAAGTAACTTAAGAAGGTATTCTGGATCCTAACCCCTTATGTTTATGCAAATTGTAGTGGACATTGCAAGTGTGGTACAGCTGGTCAAACCACGTGGCTTAAAGGAAAACAAAAATCACTAAAAGCTACAATTGAAACATGATCAATAGAAAACAAAATTAACTTTACTATTGGAAATTTGACTGACCGGATGGGCCAAATTAAGTAAGGAACTGTCTAATTCCTGTAACATTCCATTAGCAGAGCCCTTGGCAAACATTAAATTCAAACGCAGATTCTTACAGACAGGAGAGATTTTAGATCGACATGTCAGTCAGTAAACATCCGCTGAAGCTTGGAACATTTCGCTACGGCACCAGCTTTTAACTTTTCCAACCAAAACTAAGTACAAGAAAACCTAATTTGGGAGAATTGGCCACACCCCTAGCATTATCAAAGTAGGCCTTTCAGGACATCTGCTATTGCGACCTCTCCTGAGAAACAAAGGGAAAAATAGAATTTTAAAGTGACAGCCTCCTTTATAAAAGAACCATCATTACACAAAGACAGCTTCATTATAAACATCTTAGTCTTACTCTGTTAGTACACTAAAATACATATACACTACATTGAATATAACCATGAAAACCTGTACTACTACATTCTATTTCTTTTCATTTACTCCATTCCACTGAACACATTCATTTCTTTTCATCAAAGTCTTGACAATTGTCAGCAATTACGTTTTCTCGTCCTACCACATATAAAATCTTGAAATTGAAACGATTAATTAATAAGTTTACTTTAAACAGTATGCATTTCTTGCCCTTAATTTTTTCCAAAAACATTTATGGGTTATGATCAGTATGTATGATTGTTTCAGACACATTGCTCTCAAAATAAATATAGAACTGCTGTGAAGCCAATATCAAGCTCAAGGTGTCATTCTCGATTTCCGAATATTTCTACTAATGAATGTTAAATTTCCTGCAGAAATATCGAATGTTCTTTTTATCTTCTCGTCGGCGTTCCGCAAGAGCACAGCATCAGCATGTAGATCCTCACATCATTAACTACTTTAAACGGCTTTGTGTAATTAGGTGTGGTTAATATTGGAGCTGTGTGTACCACCGCTTTCACGCTGTCAAATGCCTTTTGACAGTTTGCTGTCTACTGAAACACTGTGCGTGTTTTCAGTAATTCATTGAATGGAGCGGCCACACTGCTAAAATTCGTGTCTAGTTTCCCGTAAAACACACCTTATCCCAAGATTCGTAGTATTTCTCCCTTCATCGATCGAATGGGAAATTCCCCAGTCGCCTTTGTTTTCGCATTTCATGGGGCCATCGCTCTGTATCTGGTTACGTAAGCCAGGAATGGGGCTTTGGCGAAATTAATCTTGGCCTGGTTTATCACCAAGACTGCCTCGCGATGTCGATCGCAAACTTCAAATAAATGCTGCAAATATTCCTTCTGTACGTGACAAAAAATAATCACCAGATCATCAATGCACAACACACAACTGGATAAATCAGAAATGAGTTTATTGCTGAGTCTTTGAACTGTGGCTGGCACGTATTTCATTCCAGTTGTCATGAATTTAAATTGATATAGTCTACTGAGTGTTGTGCAAGACGAAATGAAAGTTACTCTTCCTGTTAAATGTCCCTTCCAGTATTCTGTGAGTAAGTCCAACTTGGACATATCCGTTGCTCACGTCAGCTCGTCAGTGCATTTTCCAAATGGGAATCGAATATTAATCAGACTTTGAGATTACATTGACTTTGCGAGAGATTACACATTACCTCTTTGTACTGTCTATTTTTGACATGATTTCTAACGGTGAGCTCCAGGTACGGCAACTCACTTGCATCATGTCATCTTGGAGCATGCATTCATTCACTTTCCTTTAAAGAGCTTAGAAGGTGAATTTTACAAGGATGCTGTTTAACTGAAGCAACATTTCCAAACCTACGTCATGCACATTAAGATTAGTATTTCCCAGCTTACTTATATATATCTCCCCATACAAAAGTGATAACTCTTTCAGGTCCTTTTGGTTTTCCACTTGATGGTAACTCACTGCTTAATACGTTGTTTTTTTTTAATCATAGAATTCCTCATTTTCCAATTTAGTTTGATGAATGTGCAATCCGGAATGCTTTAAACTTGATTCTTCACTGTGTGTTGTAACCAGTAACACGAAGTCCTTTTGATTTCCTACCAAGGCCAATCACCTTTTGATCATATTCACCTGATACAGTCGGTGGGACATATTTCTGTCCAGACTCCTTCTGCTATAGTTCATCTTACTCAACCGGTTTCTGATCTGACGAGGTGCACTTAACCTGGCTTTCGCAGTTGCGCCGTCACTGGGAATAACACAAAGACTTTGCAATCGTCAGCAGAATTGTGAGCTTTTGATTCCTTATTTGCTTTAGCTTTCATGGTATGCTGCGATATTATTAAATGCTGTCTAGTCAGCTATTTAACTGTCATTTTTTTTAAAAAATAGCATATATTCCTGACACTTGGTCTCTGAATTGCGATTCATCAACTTCTCCTTAATCGACTTTTGCCATAATCTGACATCGTGCCCCAAAACTAATTCAATCAGAGTGAATTTAATAAATTCATTTGGTGCACCTCTAATGACATAAAAACACAAGCCGAATTCCCTTAAACCAATCACCTGGATAATTTTGAGTATAAGCCCACCACATGATCTATAATGTCTGATGCCACCTTTCCTGCATTCCCTGCTATTCTGGATGGCGTGCACTGGATTTGAATTGTGCTGATGCGAAGGATTTCATAACTTCCTTGAATAACTTTGTCGTACATTTTCAGTATTTACCTTATTGTAGCTCTATGGGTCATGTATATCTGGTGAAAAATTGGAGCAACCCCTTTACAATGCTTTCAGCTGAGATAATGCAGGATAGAATGGCCTCTGAAAATCTAGTCGATGCGTCCAATATTGTGAACAGATACTGATGCCCTTTTTTTAAGGTATGCATCCTCAGCAAACACTTCATACCCTTGAGTTAAATATCTCCTTTACTCAAAACATCAAGGATTAACATGTTTCAGCAACTCTTTAAACAGTAACTACTTTATCTGCTCCTCCTGGCTTCTGAGATTAATCATTGTCTTTGCAAGCTTTGTTTTTACGAAGATCTGACATTTCCTCATTAACCAACTTCCCATTAGGTTGTACATTCTGCTGCTGCTTTTCTACCTCAAATGTGCTTTCCTTTACCATTTTAACAAAATTCACGAATCGTACTCTTTTTCTAATCTGTCTTCGCAGAGCTTTCTCTCGCCCACCAAAAAAGTGCCTTTAAATTATCCAATTTATTGCAGTAAAAACACTGGAGCTTTTCAACTTTTGTCTACCCTTCATGGCTTTCCTTTAGATCCCTATCGTAAGCAACTTTATTATTTTCACAAAGATCTACTTTCCCCTTACGATGTGAGGATTTGTGGTATCCCAAACTTCTATCCCTCTTTGATTGAAATTCATGTTGGAAGCCAAACTTTGGTATATGAGCCATTTCATATTCATCAGTCATTTCAGTTGCTCATCATTTTAACTCTCTCTGCTTTAATCTGTTTCCCACTATCTCAAGAATCTCAAAATCTCAGATTGAGTGCGGGCAGCAGCTGAGGTTTAACCAACCCTGAAGACTGCAGCTAAGGTAAGACACTTTGTTTAAAAATTACTTACCGGTAGCGGGCAGCTGTGTGTTTTTTTTCTTCACAGAAGGAGCGGGAGCAGCAGGGGGAAGTGACGACGACCAGAGGGGCAGCCGGGAAGGAAAGCAGTGAGTATATAAATCAGGAAGGCGGCTAATGCCGAGACTCTACAACTCTCGTGTCTCCCACCAGCCCTCCTCCTCTATCCTAGTTAATAAGGACTCTGGTTTGTTAAGGTAAGTATTTTCTATTTCGTTATCAGTGACTGGTTAAAAAATTACTTTTTTGGTTTATCTATTATGGGTTTTTAGAAAAAGACTGTAGCAAAGAGGTATCAGAAAGTATTTTAAATCAAATTTATACAAAGTAAAATGAAATTAACGAAGCACAGATGTCTGGGTAGGTAATGTGCTGTAGCTGTATGATATGGGAGCTGGCTGATCCCATTGTGAACGGCAGTGACCACATCTGCAGTAAGTGTTGGTTGCTGGAAGTTCTCCGGATCAGATTTGATGATCTGGAATCTGAGCTTCAAACACTGCGGCACATCTGGGAGGCTGAGCGTTACCTGGAAGCTTTGTTTCAGGAGGCAGTCACACCTGGGAGATTAAGCAATTCACATTCAGTTAGTGATCAGGGCCATCAGGGTGTGACTGTAAGTGAGGCAGGTAGGGGGAACCTGAGTTCAGGAGTGCAAGAGCCACAGCCCTTGACCTTGTCCAACATTTATGAGATTCTTGCTCCCTGTATGGATGCGGAAAGGGGCTGTGGACAGGATGAGCCAGCTGACTATGGCACCATGATGCAGAAGGCCCTTCAAGAGGGGGGGGGGAGCAAAAAGACAAGTTGTTATTATAGCGTATTCCATAATTATTGGGACAGCTAGTATCTTATGCAAGCCGGATATGGAGTCTCGCATGGTGTGTTCCCTGCCCGGTGCCAGGGTGCGGGACATCTCCGACCGGCTTGAAAGGATATTGGAGCAGGAGGGCGAGGATCCATTTGTTGTGGTCCACGTTGGGACTAATAACATAGGCAAAGCTAGGTTGGAGGACCTGTTTGGGGATGATCAAGCACGAGGAAGGAAATTGATGTACACGTCCTCAAGGGTCATAATCTCAGGAGTAATGCCCAAGCCACGTGCCAATTGGCATAGGGGTAAGAAAATTAGGAAAGTAAACACGTGGCTAAGGAATTGGCGTGGGAAAGAGGGAATCCACTTCATGGGGCATTGGCATGAGTTTTGGAACTGGGGGGATCTGTACCGTTGGGACGGTCCCCACATGAACCGATCTGGTACCAATGTTCTTGCGAAGAGGATAAATAGGGTGGTCAGTAGGACTTTAAACTTCTGAGTTTGGGGGAAGGGAAAGTGAAAGCAACAGGGAGTATGGAAAGATAAGCGGCAGGATAGCATGTGTGCAGGCGGATTTAAACTTAAAGCAGGTTAGGAATGCAACAAAAAGGAAGGATAACTTAGGACATCTTATGACTTCCAATATCCCTAATGATAAGAAAGTTAGCATTAAGGCACTTTACCTGAATGCTCGAAGCATTCGTAACAAAGCAGATGAACTAATGGTACAGATTATCCTGAATGATTATGATGTGGTAGGCATCACAGAGACATGTTGCAGGGGGGTCAGGGCTGGCAGTTAAACATCCAAGGATTTTCAACTTATCGAAAAGACAGGGAGGAGCGCAGAGGGGGCGGGGTGGCCTTGTTAGTTAAGAACCTAATTAAATCCTTGGCACTTAATGACATAGCGTCGGATGATGTGGAGTCTGTGTGGGTGGAATTGAGCAATCACAAAGGCAAAAAAAAAATAATGGGAGTTATGTACAGACTTCCAAACAGTGGTTAGGACCAGGGGCGCAACATGTAATGGGAAATAGAGAAGGCATTTCAGAAAGGCAAGGTCATGGTGATCATGGGAAACTTCAATATGCAGGTGGACTGGTTAAGTAATGTTGCAAAGAAAGGGATCCAAAGAAAGGGAATTCATGGAATGCTGACAGGATGCCTTTTTGGAACAGCTTGTCATGGCGCCCACAAGACAGCAGGCTATTCTGGACCTAATGCTATGCAATGAACCAGACGTTATAAAAAATCTTAAAGTAAGGGAACACTTAGGAAGCAGCGATCATAATATGGTAGAGTTCAGTCTGCAGTTTGAAAGAGAGAAGGAAAAATCGGATGTAATGTTGTTACAGTTAAATAAAGGTAATTATGAGGGCATGAGAGAGGACCTGACAAAAGTAGACTGGAAGCAGAGCCTAGCGGGGAAAGACAGTAGAACAAAAATGGCAGGAGTTTGTGGGTATAATTTAGGACACTGTACAGATGTACATCCGCAAGAAAAGAAAGATTATCTTGGGAGGGATTAGGCAGCCATGGCTGACAAAGGAAGTCTGGAAATGTATTAAAGAAACAGAGAGATCCTATAAAGTGGCTAAGGGCACTGGGAAAACCGAAGATTGGGAAGGCTACAAAAACAAACAGAGGATAACAAAGAGAGAAATGAGGGCGGAGAGGATCAAATATGACGTTAGGCTAGCCAGTAATATTAGAAATGATAGTAAAAGTTTCTTACATAAGAAACAAACGACAGGTAAAAGTAGACATTGGGCCACTTCAAACTGATGCTGATAATGATGGGAGAGAAGGAAATAGCAGGAGAACTTAATAAGTACTTTGCGTCAGTCTTCACAGTGGAAGACATGAGTAATATCCCAACAATTAAAGGGAGTAAGAGGTCTGAGTTTAGTATGGTTGCCATTAGAAAAGACAAAGTGCTAGAAAAGCTAAAAGGTATTAAAATTGATAAATCTCCTGGCCCCAATGGGCTACATCCCAGATTTCTGAGGGAGGTGGCTGAGGAAATAGCGGAGGCGTTGGTTGACATCTTTCAAAAGTCACTGGGGTCAGGGAAAGTCCCGAATGATTGGAAGATCGCTGTTGTCACCCCCTTGTTCAAGAAAGGAACAAGACAAAAGATGGAAAATTATAGGCCAATTAGTCTAACCTTGGTTGTTGGTAAAATTCTAGAATCCATCATTAAGGATGAGGTTTCTAAATTCTTGGAAGATCAGGGTCGGATTAGAACAAGCCAACATGGATTTAGTCAGGGGAGGTCGTGCCTGACAAACCTGTTGGAATTCTTTGAAGAGGTGACAAGTAGGTTAGACCAGGGAAACCCAGTGGATGTGGTGTATCTAGACTTCCAAAAGGCGTTTGATAAGTTGCCACACGGGAGGCTGCTGAGCAAGGTGAGGACCCATGGTGTTCGAGGTGAGCTTCTAGAATGGATTGAGGATTGGCTGTCCGACAGAAAGCAGAGAGTTAGGATAAAAGGTTCTTTTTTGGAATGGCAGCCGGTGGCAAGCGGTGCCCCACAGAGTTCAGTGTTGGGGCCGCAGCTATTCACATTATATATTAATGATCTGGTTGAAGGGACTGGGGGCATTCTAGCGAAGTTTGCCGATGATACGAAGTTAGGTGGACGGGCAGGTAGTACTGAGGAAGTGGGGAGGCTGCAGAAGGATCTGGACAGTTTGGGAGAGTGGTTCACAAAATGGCTGATGGAATCCAATGTGAGCAAATGCAAGTTCTTGCACTTTGGAATAAAGAATACAAGCATGGACTACTTTCTAAACTGTGAGAAAATTCATATAACCAAAGTACAAAGGGATCTGGGAATGCTAGTCGATGATTCTCTGAAGGTAAACATGCAGTTTGAGTTCGTGATTAAAAAAAGCAAATGTGATGTTGTCATTTATCTCAAGAGGGTTGGAATATAAAAGCAGCAATGTGCTACTGTGACTTTATAAAGCTCTGGTTAGGAACCATTTGGAGGACTGTGTCCAGTTTTAGTCCCCACACCTCAGGAAGGACATACTGGCACTGGAGCGTGTCCGGCGGAGATTCACACGGATGATCCGTGGAATGGTAGGTCTCACATTTGAAGAACGGCTGAGGATCCTGGGATTGTATTCATTGGAGTTTAGAAGATCAAAGGGAGATCGAATAGAAACTTACAAAATAATACATGGCTTGGAGAGGGTGGACGCAAGGAAATTGTCTCCATTAGGCGAGCAGACTAGGACCCGTGGACACAGACTTGGAATTAGAGGGGGTAAATTCAGAACAGAAATCTGGAGACATGTCTTCAGCCAGAGAGTGGTGGGCCTGTGGAATTCATTGCTGCAGAGTGCAGTGCAGGCTGGGATGCTAAATGTCTTCAAGGCAGAGATTGATAAATTCTTGATGTCACAAGGAATTCAGGGCTACGGGGAGAATGCGGGTAAGTGGAGTTGAAATGCCTATCAGCCATGATTTAGTGGCGGAGTGGACTCGATGGGCCGAATGGCCTTACTTCCACTCCTATATCTTATGGACTAACCCCTGAAAATAATCGTCTAAGCACGTCATATGATTGACCTATTTTTAATGCCCTTATCCACTTATCAAAATTACTGCGTTTGATCCTTTCAAACGCAATGTATGTGTGACTAGGGTCACTGGTTAGACTATTTAAGCATTATCTGTGGCCCTTTGACACATGGTCCTATGGTTTTCTTCACGTTCTCACGTCCCCAGATACCTCCACGGGCCGTGATGCAAACACCTCAAAAGCGCTACGTGACAGCTTTGTTTGGATCAACAGAATCCATGGGGTCTCTGTTTTACCATGTTTGGACTTTTTAAGCAGATCCCTACCAGAAATTTGATTACGATGTGTTTGGACATCTTTGCTACCTTCTTCACTAAGCCTATCTTTTACATTCATCTTCTTTCTTTTAGGCCGACATCCAATGAAAGTGCATTTTTCTGACTTTAAACCTCCCTCTCTCGCTTTCTCTTCTCTCATTTTCCCCTTCTTCTGTTTTTCTCCCTTTCTTTGCTCTCTTTCTCTAGTTCTTCTTCTCGGGCCTTTCTCTACTTCACTTTTTTTGTTTTGCGAAAGTGATACTATGCATTTCCTTCTATTCTTCCTGGAAAACTCATAATTCTTCTCTTACCACTGCTTTTCAACGACATTCAAAACCTTTGATTTTCTTTCCATGTTTAAGCTGCGACATCTGCAATTGAATTCTAGCTATTTCTAAATCTTCTGATATTATTTCCATCAAATGTAACTGCGAAGGTGTTGCTATAATTACCACGTCGTTCCTCACAGTCGAAGACAACTCCAACTCTAGCTTGTCTGCCATTTCCAGCAGGTTTGACTTGCTCGTTTTTTTTTCAAAATACCCAAAGTCACTTCTTACACCACCAGAAAACCCCAAGTGACTGAACAACGGTTTATGACACCAGTGATATTTAAACCAACAGAATTCAAACCCGAAACTAAAGGCATTAAAAGACACCATTTGCTGGCTTTAAGTCCCACAACCCTAACCCAAATTGGAATTATTGAATTAATCACGAAAAGAGCCCCCAATCCGTTGTGATCCCGGACAAAACTTGCCAAAAACATTTTGAGAAGGAAACCGAATCTTAAATTCTTTTTATTTTAAAGACTGATACGAAAACATATTCCACGTGTGATGCAGCTGTTCAAAACATTCGCCTTTCAACAAAACGGAATTTATTTAACCAGTCCAGTTGAAACACACATAAAAGAAAGCGGAGTTTAAAATAACTTACCAATTGGAAACTTTACTGAAACAAATCTCGTTCCTCAAACATTCAATAAAAAACGCTCCTTGGATAAGTGTAAATTCAAACGCAGGTTCTTACAGGCAGGAGAAATTTCAGAGAGAAACGTCAGCCGGGAACTATCTGCTGTAGCTTGAAATCTTTCTTGACTGCAACAGTGTCTGCTCCAGCAAAAGCAAACGCTTCTCAGTGTCACAAGTAAACCAAAATACGGAAATCAAAAATACTCAACTAGGAGAATTGGGTACTCCACTGCCTTTGACAACGTCGAAGTGTCAGCGCCTCTGCAATGACAACCTCTCTTGAAAGCATTTTGTCAAAATATCCTTTGTGAAAGTGAAAACGTCGTCATATCAGTGACAAACAATAAGATTTGTATAAATTAATACATGCACACTACGACTGTTGCTTAAGCAAAACGTGTAAGAAAAGTCATAGTTTTAGTAAACATTTTCTTTGCACTTCCTGGTGTCTCCATATCTCTGCTATATGGGAGAAACGGTCGAGATTTCATTTCATATGTATTTGTCAATCACCATGTGTTGTTATCAACATTACATTACATTGATGTAATGTACGCTAGTGCATAAAACAATCCCAAAAAGCAATCAACAAGAAGACATTTCCATAAATTGAGACATTTTGATGTTTGTGCCCTGAAATGTATTCATCTGCTGTGAAACCTATAATTTGCGCTGGAAGGTGACAGAACGAGGCCAGTGAAGTTTTATGAGAAAGTTGATAATCTCGTATTATTGCAGCGGAGTAGTACGCTCCAACCAGAGATTCTCGGCTCTTCTTGTTCCCTTCTCTTTTGTCTGCAGTTGCTCCCTCACGCGTGTCAATCTGGCTTCTCTGCAGCTCATGGCGGGCCCCGACCTGGTATCCAGGCGACTCCCAGCTTGTTGTCTTATGCTTTGTTGACTGGTCTCTCGGCAGTTCATGTTTGAACCTGGCCTGGTCTCCCGGCGGCTCGCGGTGAGTTCCGGTCTCGTCCAGTGAGTAGTCTTAGTGGTTCCACGCCTGGTCTCACGGTGATATATCGGGCTGGTCTCTCTACAGTTCACGGTGGTGTCTCCGTTACACGTGCACGTGGGTCCTGCTCGGGCATGTTGCTGAGACACGGGGGGTGATCCGACTGGTGGTAGTTTCAACAGGAGTGATGGTATCTGTGGCAATTGACATCCACAACAGAGAGCAGAGCGAGAGAATCAGAGGACTCATCAAAGTCTGTTGACGTTTAATTTGTTCATCTGATATCTTCATCTAATCTATGAAAAGCTTAGATGTAAGGTATTCCAAGTTTGTTTATTTTTTTGTCATATTCTATCAAGTAATATTTCACTTACTAAATCTACATTGGACTGAAGCTTTCTCTTTAACCCAGCGAGATTGTCGGTTCAGATGAGGCCATGCATGGGAACAAGACACAATATTCACTGTATTACTTATGTCTTTGCTTGACTGCACATGACAACAAAATAAAAATAAAATAGTCGATGTTTCGGCACTAAATAGAACTGGAGTTGTTTTGCGACAATAAACGTGACATGGCCATGCAAGATTGAGATAACGGCCTATGTTATGAGAGTGATGCAACAGCTGAAATTACTGTAACATAACCACAACGTTCTTGCGCTCAATGTTTTTTTAAGAGAGCGACTTCAGCCCCTCAGTCATAGAGTGAAAGGGCATCAGGGAAGGCGGGAAGTGGAGTTGCTACCACAGCCAGTTAATCCATGATCTGATCAAATTTTGGAACGGATATGTGAGCAGGACGACTTTCATTGGTTTTATCTCAAGCAGTTGTGCTTTAATTTGAGTACACAGTTTTACACTATCGAACGGTAATTTGGTCGAATGTGCCCCGGAATAAAATCAAAGCACTTCATTCCACATTGAACCTATATGATAAAAGTTTGCTGGCGTGGATAGAACCGTGGGTTTGAGATTATAATTAGATCAGCAACGATTTTAAGGAATAAAAGTGAAAGCTGGCGTTATATCGTGTTAAACTCACGATATAATATTACATATGTTTATGAAGCACTTTATTTTAATTCACGCAAATACTGCTGTATCCCTTTTCAAGTTATTAATGGATTTAATTTCCACACCATTTCACCCTTTCTGTACAAGTTATTTTTCCCTCATCTCCAGGCTTTTAATTTTTTTCCACTGCACACTGGCTGTGATCAGCCAGATCGGAATAACTCCTCTGACATGATTCTGATCTTCAAGTTATGCATTTTTCAAAATACACCCGCACTACTGCTGTGGAGCCATGTTGACAGGGAACCAGTTTTCGGCTGATCCTCATAGGGGAAAATAACTGTGCTTCTCTGAAAGTAACTGTGAAGGTGATAGTACGGATCAAACATAATAGAATAGGAAGAGGCAGGAAAGCACTCCACCTCTCACGGTGCCCAACTGCCCCTCAAAGTATTAGTGGATATCGCATTTTCACTCTCCAACGACACACGGTCCTGCCTTCTATCAGTGATTTTCAAGATATGGCTGCTGACACTCGAATAGAAGTATTCACCATCTACTCTGTTGAAAGTTTGAATGATTTTAAAATGTGGAATTTCTGTATCCGGAAGTGTATGTATATATGCGGAGAACTCCTTATACTCTGAAATAACAACTACAACAAGATACTCGATTCATATAGAACACAAATAAGATAAGAGCAAAGCAACTTCCAAATTGTCCAAGTCAAAATTTCCCAGAGCATATCGGCACAATATAATTCAAATTAATGTGTCTTCTTCTCTTTTCCAATTAGCACTACCAGGTGTGGCCGGGCGAGCAGTCCAATATATAGAGTTTTCGATGATTTTCGTGAAAAAAGAACTTGGACTAAAATATGTGGGGCAACTAAGGCGAGCCTTGACCAAAGTGACTACTCTATTAAACATACTGCAGAATCCAGACCAGTTGCACCTACCAGCAGGAAGTTTGTTAGTTAGGTGCTATTTTCTCATATGAGATCCACATCAGTTTAGTTGCCATTGTGCTTTGATTGAAGATGGTTGGACCTGTAGTCACCACCATTATTTTTGTGATCTATCATGCTTGTGTTCAGGATCAAAAGGAGGAACTGTGGTTGGACCGGCTGCTCAGAATTATAAACTCTATTATGGATATGGTGGTAAACGGGCAATTACTAAATCATGCTAGGCAACTAAGGCGAGCCTTGACCAAACCAACTCTGCTAGTATACATGCTGCATAATCCAGTTAAGCTGCAGCTACCAAGAGACAGTTTGCAATCTACCCTATCGTTGCAGATTTAGCATACACACCAGAATCTGGGTTCGAATGGAATCAATGGAATGTCATCGTCAGAATGGATGTACATCAATGCTTATAGCAGACATAGGGGCGCAGCACACTCTTCTTTGAAGGAAACTACGTGCACCCAGCACCTACAAAAGGACCAGAGTGCCATCAAAAAGCCGATGTTTTTTTGAGTCCAATTAACCAGGTTGATCGAGCCCCATTGATTCATTGGTGATGGTGAAGACTTTCGCAAAAGAGCGCAACGACCATGGAGTATAAGAATTAGGAGCAATCCATGGTCGGGGCAGTAAATTGGGAATAACCACCGAGGAGAAATGGCACCTGAGTTCTTCGGCAGAACACCAAACACAATCACGATATGGCCCAAGTCCTAGTTTTAATGTGGTGGTATGTGATCATAGAATTCTTGCAGTGTGGAAAGAAGACATTCACCCCAAAAAGTCCACATCAACCTTTTGAACAGTATTCCACCTAGACCCGTTTTGCTTCCCCATTATTGTATATTTCCCATGACTAACGTTTCTAACCGACACACTCCTGAACACAATGGAGAGTTTAGAATTTTATTAAATTCCCGACAGTGTGGAAATAGTTGCTTTGGGCCAACCAGTCCACGCCGAGCCTCCAAAGAGTAACCCACCCAGACCCATTTCTTTTTTACGAATGCACCTAGCACTGTGGGCAATTTAGCATGGCCAATTCACACGACCTGTGACTGTATTCGAAATAAACAAACAATTAGGAAGGCCAATGGAATTTTACCCTTCATTGTTAAAGGGATTGAGTTGAAGTGCAGAGAGATAATATCGCAGCTGTATAAGGTGCTGGTGATTACTTGAGAAAGGATGTACTGGAATTGGATGGGATGCAGAGGAGGTTTACTCGCTTGTTTCCGAAGTTGAGGGTGTTGGTTTATGAGGAGACACTGCGTAGATTTGGATTATACTCATCGGAATTTAAAATAATGAGGCGGCATCTTAATTTGTCCTTAGTCCACGGAAAGATCAGCCATGTACTTATTGAATGGCGCAGCAGGTTTGAAGGTACAGACAGTCTACTCCTGATCCTGATTATTATGTTCTTAACTTCTTGCAAAGTCTCAAAATACATTAGAGTTATTGAAGTGCCTACATTTTGTTTATGCGGGTGCACCCATGTTGGAGATGCAGTAAGTAAATTTTTCCTACCAAGTTTCCACAACCAGACACGGCAAATTACTTGAGAAGCCTTAATTTGATAATAAATGAATGAATGCTGTTTCAAATACTATGGTCAACTCGATTTGAAAAAAAAAAGCAATTGGGAGAATTCTCAACAGAGACCATGAAAAAAAACATTTGATCCCGTCACGAGCATTACTGGCCAATCTGTTGAGTCTACCTTGCATATTATTTAAAGCCCATTCGCCACCACTTCCTGCATCTGCAGGGAAATGCCACCACATGACACACATTTCCTTCTCTCTTGTCACCCTTCCAAAAGTACCATTCCCTCCGTAGCATCCTCACCAATTCCTCATGTAATCCCGACAATACCTCCCATGGCGCCATGACACCTTTCCCTGCAACCTCAGTATGTGTGGACCCAAACACACCTTGCACGTGAAGCGCCGCTTTACCGGTGCTGAGCTCAGTGTGGTATTCTTGCTCATACTTTAGTGCCTTCTATCTTGCAGAAATAAAGCATAGACTGTTTGACGACTTCTAGAACACAAACATTATCCCTGCATTACAAAATCCCTGAGTTTTCCGTTGGCTGCTCCTTCAACACATCACATTGTCCCCTTCTTACCACTTCCGTCAAAAGTTTGTTTCAGTTCATCAACAGTCCTCCTCTATCCAATAGAAAGAAGACCCCGCGAGGACGATTGTTATTTAACGCTTTTTTTTGTTGAGATATATTTTAATTGACATTTATTCAATCTCTCCAGGTAAATTACAGCAGAGGAGAAAGAGGTTAGCGCAGTTACATGTTCCTCCTTTAGGAAGTGGGAGCTACAGGACAACATTGTTGCGCCTGCTGACTTCGTCAGCGGGAAGTGCATCAAACTCCAGCTCGTTAGAGACCGCATTAGGAAACTAGATTTGGAGCTGGTTGAACATCGGATAATTTGGGAGGCTGAGGGTGTGATGGTGAGGAGTGATAGGGAGTTGGTCACACCTATGTTACAGGTAAAAGTTGGTTCAGTAACCCTCAACAGAGTGAAAGAAAATAGCAAATATTGCATAGAGACCCTGGTAGTCTTACCCTCAATAATAAGAATACCGTTTGTATCCTATCGGGGGCGTGACCTACCCACAAGTGTAAAGCCACGGCGGCCAGGTATATGACACTTAGCCTGGTTGTGTGACTAAGAAGGGAAGAGCGAAGAATCGGAGAGCAATAGAAAAAGGCATTCAAAATTGAGATGAGTAAACAGGAAATACTGTGGTCTGAGTGAGACTCCTGAATGGTTTTGCCTTCCTGCTGCCAGGGTCAAGGATGTCTCTGATCGCATTTACAGGGTTCTAAAGAGGGAGGTAGAGCAGCCAGAAGTCGTGGTACACATCGTGACCCAACGACAGAGGTATTTAAAAGGAAGGAAAATCAAATAAAAACGTAAATAGGGAATTAGGTTGGAAGTTTTCAATAGGACACCAAATGCCAACAGAGGGAGGGAGGAGCAGATTACGAGGCAGATATTGGAACAGTGTAGAAGTAACATCGTTGTTATAATTGGTGATTTTAACGTCTCTCATAATGATTGGAACCTACTCAGTTCAAATAGCCTTGATTGAAATCTTTTCAGGTATTTGCAGGAAGGGTTCCTGGTGCTATGTGTAGGTAGGCTGGAGTAGAGGTCGGGCTATATTGGATTTGCTGTTTGTCAACGAACCAGGCCAGGAGTCGGACCTGTCGGTGGGAGAGCACTTTGGTGATAGTGATCACAACTGCATGACCTTTACTCTTCTCATGGAGAGAGAAAGGAGCAGATGGGATCAGCAAGTATTTAATTGGAGAGCGGGAATTACAAAGCGATTAGTAAAGAACTGGGGCATCTAGAATGGAAATCAATGTTCTCAGGCAAATGCATAACAAAAACGAGGAATTTGTTTTGAAAGCACCGGCTGAATATGAAGGACAGGGGTGTCTATCGGAGTGAGGAAAGAAAGTGATGTGAGGTTGAAAGAACATTGGTTAACAAGGGATGTGGAACATCTCTTCCAGAGGAAGAAGAAGGTTACTTAAGGTTGAGGAGGAAAGGGTCAGGCGGGGCTTTCGAAAATTACAATGTAGCCAGGAGAGGTCATCATTTTTTGGGAGGAGAGAGAGAGAGAGCAAGAGAGAGAGAGAGAGACCATGAAAGAGGACCGGGGGCTGACAGGAAGGCACATTTTCCCAGATAAAGGTGTCTTACCTCGAGCGTCAGAAACTTGCATTTTTCGGGAGAAGTGGAACACAGAGAGTACCAAGGGGTGCTGGGATGGAAAGTCTTCCCAGTAAATAGGGACTTACCTCGAGAGTTAGTGGCCCTCATTTCCAACAGTGACCGGAACGGTGAGGGCGACGTGCTGAGTGCGAGCAGTCAAATTGCCCTCTGGGAACGTGAAAGAAACAATATGTTTTTGAGGAGTAGATAGACGGTTTTGTAGGCGAAAACGAGGCTCCCGAATGGTATATAAGCACCTATGATATAGGTTAAAAAATGGATTGAAATCCTACAAGCAGCATTTAGAGAGTTTGAAGCCAAGTTAAAAGTGAAGAGCTCAGAGGTAGTAATCTGAGGATTGCTCAACTAAAGAAGACAGTGACTGTGTGACGAAACAACAGAGAAAGAGGAGGAAGGCAGTGCAGGTGTAAACAGATAAAGCGTTTTAGATACTCTTGGGCGTCACACCTCACAAGGGAAAAGCAGTATAAGCCACGTTCAAAGTACCATGGCGAGCTCTGCTGCGCAGACGAGAAAAAAAAAGAGTGGAAGTGTGATAGTCATAGGGGACTGCAAGGGGGAATCGATAGGTAGTCCTTGGTTCGAAAACGAGACTGCTGAATTACGTGTTGCTTCCCAGGTGCACGGATCAGGGACGTCTCAGATCGACTGCAGAACATTCTGAAGAGGGTGGACAGCAGTAAGTTGTCGTGGTGAATATAGGCAGCAATGATACAGGTGAAAAAAGGGGTATGGCCCTGCAAGCAGACTTTCGGGAGGTAGGAGGCAGGTTGGAAAGTAGGACCGCAGAGAGAGTAATCTCAAGGTTGCTAATAGTGCAACACGCTCGTCAGAGTAGAAATGATAAAAAGAATCAGCTGGATGAATGCAAAGCTTGAGATATGGTGCAGGAGGGAGGGGTTTATATTTTTGGGACTATGGGATGGATCCTGAGATTGTTGGGACGTTTAAAAACTGGATTGGTCTACGATGAACGGAAAGTGACTGCTTGTGTGAGGTGCATTTATTATAATGCCAGAAGCGTCATAGATAAGTTTGAAGAACGTGGGCTGGAATTATTACCTGGGAGTATGATGTTAGTGTTATTACAGAAGAGTTGAATAGGTATTTTGGATCTGCCTTCGTTGTGTAAGACATAAGCAATCTCCCAGATGTAATAGTGGCTAAAGGTCCTCGAGTAATGGATGAACTGAAGGGAAATTATTCGGCAACGCTGGATGGACTGTTCGGTCAGAAGGCTGATATATCATCCGGACCTGATTATCTGCATCCCAGGGTACGTCAGGAGGTGGCTCTACAAATCATGGACGCATTGGTAATCATTTTCCAATGTTCTGCAGTTTTAGGATCAGTTCCTGCGGATGGGAGCGTGGATAATGTTGTTCCACTTTTCAAGAAAGGAGGCAGATAGAAAACAAGGAATTATAGACCAGTTAGCCTGACGTCAGTGGTGTGAAAGATGCTGGATTCAATTACAAAAGATGAAATTACGACTCATATGTATAGCAGTAACATGGTAGGTCAGAGTCAGCATGGATTTTCAAAGGGGAAATGTTGCTTGGCTCATCATCTGGATTGTTTTGAGGATGTAACTATGGAGATGGACAAGTGAGAGACAGTGGACATAGTGTACCTGGACTTTCAGAAAGCCTTTGATAAAGTCCCACATCGGAGATTAGTGAACAAAATTAGGGCACATGGTATTGGAGCAAAATACTGATTTCGATTGAATATTTTCTGGTCGACAGGAAGCAAAGAGTAGTGATGAACTGGTCCCTTTCATAATGGCAGGTGGTAACCAGTCGTGTACCACAAGGCTCGGTTCTGGGACCGCAGCTGTTTAGAATATATATTCAAGGTGTAGATGATGGTACAACAAGTAATATTAGCACTTTGGCTGAAAACACAAAGCTGGGTGGCAGGATGAAACGTGAGGAAGATATTATGAGAATATCGGGTGATTTGGACAGGCTAGGTGAGTGGTCAGAAGCATGGCAGATGCAGTTTAATGTGGATAAATGTATGGTTATCCACTTTGGTGGCAAGCACAGGAAGACAGGTTACTATTTAAATGAAATTAAGTTAGGTAAAGGGAAAGTACAAAGAGATTTCGGTGTACTTGTACAGCAGTCAATGAAAGCAAGCATGCAGGTACAGTAGGCAATGAAGAAAGCTAATGGCATGACGGCCTTCAAAACAAGAGGAATTTAGTATAGGAGCAAAGAGGACGTTCTGCAGCTGTACGAGGCCCCGGTGAGACCACACCTGGGGTATTGTGTGCAGTTTTGGTCTCAAAATTTGAAGAAGGACTTTCTGGCTCTTGAGGGAGTGCAGCATAGGTTCACAATGTCACTTCCTGGAATGGCAGGACTATCATCTCTTGAAAGATTGGAACGATGAGGCTTGTATGCACTTGAGTTTGCATGGATGAGAGGGGATCTGATTGTGACATATAAGATTATTGAAGGATTAAACACTCTGGAGGCAGGAAGCATGTTTCCACTGATGGGTGAGTCCAGAAGCAGAGGACACAGATTAAAAATAAGGTGCAGGGCATTAACAACTGAGTTGAGGAGAAACATCTTCACCCAGAGTATAGTGGATATATGGAATACTCTGTCCCAGAAGACAGCAGAGGCCAAGTTTCTGCATACTTTCAAGGTAGAGATGGATACAGCTATTAAACATATTGGAATCAAGAGTTATGAAGATAACGCAGGATTAGGAAACTAATTGGGTATGATCAATCATGATCGTAATGAATAGTGATGCTGGCTCGAAGGGCCAAATGGCCAATCCTGCACCAATTGTCTATTGTCTATTACTGAGAATGGTAAAGGAAGGATATCATTAGCAACTAAGCATCCCAGCATTTCAGTGCTCAGGCTGGATATAGGGGTTGGTAAAAGGGAAGGAGGATTTGCACTACTGGTCAGAGAGAATATCACAGCTATGCTGAAGTAGGGCACAATGGATTACTCGAGAAGTGAAGCAATGGGCAGAGCTCAGAAATAGGAAAGGTGCTGTGACAATGTTGGGTCTGTACGACAGACCTCCCAATGGTGAGCGTCAGTTCGAGGAAGAAACATGTAAACAGGTTATGGAAAGACTGAGGGATGACAAGCTGGTGGTGATAGGAGACTTTAATTTTCCCAACAATGGCTGGCATCCACTTAGTGTCAGAGTTCTGGAGCAGAATTGGAAAGGAGCATCGAGGAGTGTTGCTAAAGCAGTACGTAAATAGTCCAACTTGGGAAGAAGCCACACTGGAACTGGATTTGCAGAATAAGACTAACCAGATTGTGGAAGGTTCAGTCGGGGATTACTTTGGGAATAATAATCACAATTACAAAAGTTTTTGAATACTCATGGCCAAAGATGATAGTGGTCCCTAAGGAAGAGTGCAAAACTGAGGGAAGGGCAACTATATCAAAATTCGGCAGGAGTTGGGGAACGTATTTTGGGAGCAGCAGTTTTAAGGTGAATCCACATTTGACGTGAGGAACATTTTCAAAGAGAGGTTGATTAGACTGCAGAGGAAGCATGTTCCTGTCAAAACGAGGGTTAAAAATTGCAAAGATGAGGGAACTATGGATGAGAGGTGAAATTGTGAGACAGGCTAAAAGGAATTAGGAAGGCTTCATAAGGTATTGGCGACTGAAGACAGATGAAAATTTGGAAGAACATATGGAATTTTGGACCAATCTGAAAAGAGGAATTCAGAGGGTTAAAAGGGGTCATGAAATATCTTTAGCACACAGGTTTAGGCAAAATTGTAAGGCATTTTATTCATATGTAAGGAGCAAGAGTGTAATTTGAGAAGGGTTGGCCTTCTCAAGGACAAAGGACGAAACCTAAGTGTGGAGTCAGAAAATATCGGTGAGATCCTTAATGAGTGCTTTGCATGTGTACTCACTGATGAGAAGGACATGACAGATGTTGTCGTTTAGGATACGTATTTGATTACTGTTGGTCAGGTCGGCATCAGGAGGGCGGAAGTGCTGGTTTTTAAAATGCATTCAGGTGGGCAGGTCCGCCTGTCCATATGTGATCTATTCCACGTTACTGAGGGAAGAAAGAGTGGAAAAAGCTGGGGCCTGAACAGATACCATTGCAACATTCTTCAACACGTGTGGTACACTGGAGGATTGGAGAATTGCGAGTGTTGCAAGACCTCACAGTGATCTATAGTTAGCTCCATTGGCCAACGCGTGTCTCTCTTCCCCAGATAATGAATGTCTAGCTGAAATTTCTGATAAAACTTCTCACTGTCCACAATACGGCCTCATTTAATCTTAACAATCATGCGTTCTAAATTCTAATCCAAATCATTGATATTGATAACAAACAATAATGAGCCAATCACCATCCCCTCAGGGACTTCTCGAGACACAAACCACCAGTCCGACAAGCATCCTTGCACTATTACCCCCGCTTCCTACCATCAAACCAATTGTGTAACCAATTTGCCAGCACTCCCTGTGTTCCACGCCATCTAACCTTCCAAATCAGCCTACCATGTGGAACCTTATCAAAGGCCTTTTTGAAACCCATACCGAACATGTACAACGCCCTTTCTTCGTCAACCCTGCTGGATTATTGATGCTGGAAGAGCACAGCATTTCAGGCAGCATCCAAGGAGATTGCTGCCTGAACTACTCTACTCTTCCAGCACCACTAATCCAGAATCTGGTTTGCAGCATCTGCAGTCATTGTTTTTACCCCGTTGATGTCAACCCTGCTGGTCAATTTAACAAAGAACTCTAACAAACTTGTCAGACATGTTTGCCCACGCAAGAAGCCATTCTGATTCTTCCTAATCAAACCCTGCCTTTTCAAATGAATGAATAAACGTTTCTCTCAGAATTTTTTTCATTTAACCTACGCACCAGAAACGTAAACATTAATTATGTATAGTTCCCAACTTTTCTTCGCAGTCCTTCTTGAGTAATGGGACAACATTCGTCATGCTTCAGTCTTCCAGGACCACACCCGTGGCTAACCGTCATGCAAAAATATCAGCTAAGCCTCCATTAATTTCTTCTCTGGTACTAGCTGTATTATTGATTTTATCTGGGTAGGAAAATCAGATTTATCCACCTTCAAAAATTCTAAAACATCGAACGTCTCCTCTACCATAATATAGACGGTCACCAACATATGACCAGTAACTCCCCCAAATCTTAAGTTCCCAAGCTGTTCTGTACGCTAAGCACAGAGATGAAGTATTCATAGAGGACCTCGCCCATCTCCTGCGTTTCCACATGTATATAACTACCTTGGTCCTTGAGGAGACTCATTCTCTCTTTAGTTATTGCTTTTCCCTTGATGTACATCAATAACACTTTTACTTAAAAAAAGGCCTTTCCCAATTTTAACCATCCATCCTGTGCCTTCTGCGAACAATTAAAAAACAAAACCTGTAGAATGAAGCTCGAGAAGCCATGGTATAAGCAAGAAAACGATCTTGCCATTAATTCCTGAAAACAGGGAAAAAATAATTAGTTTCTCAGTCTATCCTTCCACCCATCATATCAACACTACTATCCTGTCTGCAACTGTATTGAGCAATGTTTATCTGCGAGTTACTGTTCTCATTTTTGAAGTTATACATCGATGGCTCATGACATTTTTAGCCACGGCTACCAGTTATAAAAAAAAATCTTGGCAAGTGCAGACATCTGGTCTTTGCTCATTGACGAACTAGGTCCAACTGGTCGATCAATTAGGAAAATCGTTGCACTCGATGTGCACTTTTATAACAACTTCGGGATAAGTAGAGCCTTCCTCAACAAAATTTCGCCTGTGAGGGGTATCACTATTGTACATTACTCCGGATTCTGGAGTACTATGGCTGATCGGGCCCTTTGTCCTGTGAGCACAGTCTCCCAACTTCAGGCCTCAATCCCTTTCCTCCTGAGCCTCGAAGCTGCGCGGGGGGTGGGGGGGGTGGGTGCATAAAGTGTTATAATGTTAACCTGCATGTTGATTCTCAGAATATGAACCTTCCGGTAACTCTTTGAAATTTGATTTTAGAAAAGTTATGGAGGTACTCTCTCTGCTATTTGGGACGCAAGTCTCGTGCAAAGATTGAAGGCATTGCCTGATGCAAAGACAGTTGATAGGTCAGGTACATAAAACGTATCATTCACTCTCACGAGGTTTTTGAGGTTGGAACGGTGTAATAAAGTGAATGCCAAAATGGGTAGAGGAAGCAAGAAACCAAGGCAAAACTGAATCAGTTCTAAAGTGGTTAATAAACTAATTTTGACAATGCATATTGAAAGCCAATGCAGCACCAGAAAATCTTCAGAGCTCTTCGGGGTATTTATCACTTTCAGAAATATCAAATTTCTACCTTAACTTATATTCACGACTGAAGCATTGCAACTTCTCAACAGTACCAAGACGACTGCAGATTACTAGCTGCACTGTGTCACAATTTTTTTTTTACAATTTTACTATGCCCTTGTTTTTATTTTGTCTTGAGAGCGGGTAGTTTGCCAGCCTCCAAGTCGACTGGGTTTGAAACGTTTATTGGATTGATTTTTGTTTAACTCTAACAGATAATGCCTCCGGCCTAAGTCTTTCATATCTTAAAAAAAGGGGCACAATCAGAGGGGATTTACCTTCTAGGTGTGTAGCTAACCTTCGTTCAGATTAATATTTTTGATTCAGTTCAGCTGTGTTGTGTGTGAAGGAAGTGAGGCCTGACAAGTGAGGCCAGGTTTTCTCTCTCTCTTTCTCACTTCAAGCATGGAAGCCTTGGTTTGTTTCATTTTTACTCTTTGTGCTAAGGGTTGTGTTTATTGGGACCGATGTTACTGTTTTCAGTACAGCATCATTTCATCAGGGTAGTGTGTCGGGTTTTTGAATATGATAATTTATCTCGTGTACTATTTTCTGTTTTTTTCTGTTGCATTCCGTATTTTTGTAAATAAGTACTGTTTGTTTAAAACTTGACAGTCGGACCAGCTAATTCAATTCTGGAATATCCACTATACACTTAACTAAAAGAAATAGCAAAATTACGGTCTGGGCTACGTGCTTAAAAATGTGTTTTCAGGTCGAGCCTGGTCCGTCACATCTGTTAAAGTAAATTATTTTGTTCCGTGCTAATCTAATCAATTGGAAAATGATAGACAATGAAACGATGCCGTGTGCATATAGTTAATAACTCGTCAATGGTCTATCTGTAATGGGAACTCATGAACTGAACATTCGAAGTGGGAGTCGGCAATTCATTCCTCAGAACTTTCTCTGTCAGTTAACATGACCATGACTCATCTTAGAGGAGAAAGTGAGGACTGCAGATGCTGGAGATCAGAGCTGAAAATATGTTGCTGGAAAAGCGCAGCAGGTCAGGCAGCATCCAAGGAACAGGAGATTCGACGTTTTGGGCATAAGCCATTTCTCTCCGCCTACACCCCACTCCGGCCTATCACCCTCACCTTGACCTCCTTCCACCTATCGCATTTCCAACGGCCCTCCCCCAAGTCCCTCCTCCCTACCTTTTATCTTAGCCTGCTGGACACACTTTCCTCATTCCTGAAGAATATTTGGTCGGCATGGATGAGTTGAACTGAAGGATATGTTTCTGTACCGTTCATCTCTATGATTTTCTCACGCTAATTTGTGTGTCTTCTGTCCCTTGCAGCGACTCGGGGAGTTCCTGACGCAGCAGAATTCTCCAATCCTGTCTTGGCCAACACTTCATTGAAGTTGATCTACCATCCAGAAAGAGAATGGTGAGTGAGTACTGCAGCTGTCAATAAACCTTGCAGAGCTGTCAGATCAGTTACAGTGAGCCGAGGACAGAGTACAGAGGTAGGGCAGCATAGGCCAGGGCCGTTGTTTGACAATAGTCACATGCTGCCACAGTGAGACTCAGTACACCAGAGGGGAAGCAGCTCTATCACGATAGCGTGGGGATGAAGGCCACCATATCTGCAATGTAAATTTCTGAATTGTGTGTGATTCTCTTCCACACCATGCCAATGTTGTGCATGCCTTTGTCAATTTTATAAATGACCTAGATGAGGGCGTAGAAAGCTGTGTTAGTTAAATTGCGGATGACACTGAGGTCAGTGGAATTGTCCATAGTGCTGAAGGATTTTGGAGGTTAGACAGGGACACAGCTAAGCTGCAGAGCTGGTCTCAGCTCCATTTCGGAAATGCAGGCAGAGACCAGTGGGGAACCACAGGGATCAGTGCTGGGAACGCAACGTTTTACAATATATGTTAATGATATAGAATATGGTATTAGTCATAACATTAGCAAATTTACTGATGATACGAGGCTGGGTGGCAGGATGAAATGTGAGGAGGATGTTAGGAGATTACAGGGTGAACTGGACAGTTTAGGTGAGTGGTCAGATGCATGGCAGATGCAGTTTAATGTGGATAAATGTATGATTATCCACTTTGGTGGCAAGAACAGGAAGGCAGATTACTACGTAAATGGAATCAATTTAGGTAAAGGGGAAGTACAAAGAGATCTGGGTGTTCTTGTACACCAGTCAATGAAGGTAAACATGCAGGTACAGCAGTTCGTGAAGAAGGCTAATAGCATGCTGGCCTTCATAACAAGACGGATTGAGTATAGAAGCAAACAGGATCTTCTGCAGCTGTACAGGGCCCTGGTGAGACCACACCTGGAATACTGTGTGCAGTTCCAGTTTCCAAACTTGAGGAAAGACATTCTGCCTATTGAGGGAGTGCAGCGTAGGTTCACGAGGTCAATTCCTGGAATGGCGGGACTAACCTTATGCTGAAAGACTGGAGCGACCGGGCTTGTACACTGCTGAGTTTAGAAGTCTGAGAGGGGATCTGATTGAGACATATAAGATTCTTAAAGGGTTGGACACTCTGGAGGCAGGAAACATGTTTCTGCTGATTGGTGAGTGCCGAACCAGAGGACACAGCTTAAAAATTTAGGACAGAGATGAGGTGAAATTTCTTCACCCAGAGAGTGATGGCTGTGTGGAATGCTCTGCCCCAGAGGGCAGTGGAGGCCCATTCTCTGGATTCATTTAAGAAAGAGTTGGATAGAGCTCACAAGGATAGTGGAATCAAGGGGTATGAAGATAAGGCAGGAACAGGATACTGATAAAGGATGATCAGCCATGATCATATTGAATGGTGGCGCAGGCTCCACGGTCAGAATGGCCTACTCCTGCACCTATTCTCTCTTGTCTATTGTCAGAGGTGGAAAATTAAGTTTGATGCGTCAAAGTGTGAGGTGATTCACTTTGAAAGGCTCAACAGGAATAAAGAGTACGGGGCTCATGGTAAGACTCTTGATAGTGCGAATGAGCAGAGAGATGTCGGTTTCCATGTACAGAGATTCCTGAAATTTGCGACCCAGTTGGTTGGGTTGCTGAGATGACATCTGGTGTGTCCGTTGTATTGGTTGAGGGATTGACTTTGGGAGCTACGAGGTCATGCTGCAGTTGTACAAAACTCTGGTGTGACCTAAATGGAGTGCTCCATGCATTTCTGGTCAGCACGTGAAAGTACGTATGTGGAAGCTTTGAAAAGGGTTAATAGGAGATTTACAAGGATGTTGCCTGGTATGGAGGGACGGTATTATGAAGAAAGTTTGATGGACTTGAGGTTGCTTTCGTTCCAGAGATAAAGGCTGAGAGGTGACCTAGTTGAGACCTATAAGATAATCTGAGGGTTAGACAGGTGGACAGGGAAATGGCTATCTCCTCGGATGATGATGTTTCTTACGAGGAGAAATACCTTTAAATTGAGGAATGATAAATATAGGACAACCTTCCCTGGCTCTGCAATCCCCTCCAATTCTACCATCCTATCTCTGTCGTCTGCTACAGTCTCCACAGCAAAGTATTCCTGTTACCTTGTTCAGCAATTGTTACCCTCCCTATCTGTTATTTTGTACAACCCCTACAAACGTCAGTTTGTTACTCGAACATGCCTTATCACTATTGCTTTCTCCTGATTGTATACCATGCCCTCTTCTCTGACCACCACAATCCCATTAACACTCCCTTCATGTTCAAACTGATTCAGTCTTTCCAAACAGACCAATCATAGTAAACGTGCTACCTCTGAAATACTCCCTGCCTCGGAATGCAGGAGTCTTGCATGCAACCCCTCTCTGATACCCTTCTAAAAACTTGCTGCCGATGAATGTAAGGTTCACCGGTCTGCATTTCCCAGGTATTTCCCTGCAGCCTTTCTTAAATAATAGCTCAACATTAGCCACCGTCCAATCTCTAGTCACTTCACATGTAGCTGTAGCTGATGCAAATATCTCCTCTTGGAGTCCACAATTTCCTCTCGCGCCTCACAAAAAGCGCTCGAAAACTACAATGCTCTCTTTATGTGCAGTCTCCAGCTCATATAATATTTCCTTATGACTATCATCTCCAGCTCAAACTACTGGGCGTCTTAAAGGCAAGTAAATTCCTGGGACCTGATGACGGAAAGCGAGGGAGAAAATTGCATGTCTCCTGAAGGAAATGTTTGCATCATTGACAGGCAGAGCAGTGTGTCTGAAGCTTGGAGTGTGGCTAATGCTTGTGTCATTATTTAAGAATCTTTTAAGGGAAGTACCTGGAAACTACAGATTGGTGGACCGAGCATCCATAGTGAGTGTGTAGTTGCCGGAGGATTCTGAGAGACTGTATCCACAGAGATTTGGAAACAGATGGACTCATTTCGGATAGTCAGCATGGCTTTGTGCATGGTAAACCGTGTCTCATGCAATTGGTTCAGTTTGGAGAAGAGGTGATATGGAATGTAGATGAAGGCCATGAGGCAGATATTTTTTATATGGACTTTAGCAAAGCCTTTGACAAACAATCGCACATCAGCTGTTGACTCAGATTCAATCTCATAGGATCCACGGAGAGCTAGCTTATTTAATACAAAATTGGTTTGTTGGCAGAAGACCGAGAGTGGTGGCAGATGATTGTTAACTCTGTCTGTGACCTCCTCCCAACGCTGTTTCACTGGCAACGGTCTGCGATCCCATTCCCATCAAAATCTCCTAGCAACAGCCTGTGAACCCATTCACACTCTGCTCATACACAAACTGTCTGGGAATCCATCTCCACTCTATTCCTCACTCAACAGATTGAGATCACATCCTTACTCTGCTTTCCTTGCAACGGAGAGTGATAACACCCCAGTCAGTTGTGTAGCTCTGGCCTGGAAAGCCAATCCCGCTGTTATCCCTTCTTAACGGCCTGTGAAGACATCTTTTACAGGATGTCCTAGCAAATGGTTTTGAACTCAAACCCTGTGTTCTGCTAGCAATGGCCAATAAAACCATTCCCCCTCCGTTCTCCGAGCAACCACCCCTGAACCAATCCCCACTGCATTCTCCTAGCAACAACCTTTGAATCTATTCCCAATCATTTGCTGTATCAACGGACTGTGATCCCGTCTGCCCTCCATTCGCATAGCAAAGGGGCCAGTGACATCCTCCCCAATCATTTTGTTCCCACAAACGGCACATGAGACCGTTCGTACACTGTTGTCCTGACAGCATACTGAGAAAGCCTCCCAAAGCAGCCCTGCCTGCAAAACGCTGTGAGCCCATTCCTACTGTGTTCTCCTTGCGACAGCCTGTGACACCATCCCAACTCTATTCCTCTATCAAGGCAGGTAAATCTAACTCCACTCTGTTCACCTAACAACTGCCTGTCAACGCATCCATACTCAGTTCGCCGATCAATGGCCTTTGAATCCATTCCAGCTGGAATCCACTCAGAACAGACTATGAAGCAATCCGAGAATGGAGTTTGAACTCTTACACAGTCAGTTCTCCCAACAACAGCCTGAACCGTTTCCCATTGCGTTCACCTGGAAACATCCAGTGGCCCGCTTCACAATCTGTTCTCCTCATGACATCTTTTACACCCAGCTCCGCTATGGGCAGCTGGCGACTGCCTGTGAATCAAAACAGTACTCTGTCTCCCTCGGAATGGTCTGTGAATCCATTCTCAGTCTGGACCTCCTGCAAGAGCTTGTGCAACAATCAACTCTCGATTTCCGGAGCAACAGCCACTGAAACTGGCTGTTTCCATTCTGTTTCCATCGCAATGGTGCGTGAAGGCAATCCAGCTGGCATTCCCTTGGAATGAAATGTGAACCAATCATGCGCGAGATATCCAAGGAAACACCTTTGAAATCTTCTTCATTCTGTTCTTCAAAAAGCAGTTTGTGATCCCGTCTCCATTTCATTACCCGAGCAACGGCTTGTGAGATCATCACCATTTCTTTCACCAGACAACAGCTTATAAACACATCCCCACCCTGCCCTCCTGGCAACGTCCTCTGACCCCACCCCGACCCTGTTATCCTACCCATTCTTAATGTAAACCCGTGTAAACCCAGCAACGTGTACAGTATTTCCCGTGTTCTCTGGATGGGGATTATTTTAAGATGTTTGTTTATGGCACCATTCGATAAATACCAGGCCTTCGGATTTCTCGTGTTTCTGTCTGTTTAGCCTGTCCCAGTATTCTGATGTTGTCCCAGCTGATATGGTGTCCTTCATTGTCAGTGTGCATTGATGTGAGGTAAGACCAGTTTGCTGTTTTTTTCGTAAGCTGGAGCTCATGTATTCACAGATGCTGCATGTTGTTGGTATGGGTTCTTTAGTCCTGGACCATAGCTGGTTAAGTATGTCTGTGAGTTTGTATACTGTCATTATTCCAAGAGGACTTCAGAGCCTTTTAGTCAGTTCTGAGACGTTTCTAATAAATGGTACTGTGGTCCGTGGTTTGGGATGCAGAGCGTCTTCCTGATGTTGCTTGTATGCCAGGCATTGGTGGATGAAGCTGTTCGGATACCAATCATTGGCAATGAATTTATGTAAGAGTTTCATTTTGGGGAGCTCAAGCGGTTGCAGTGTGTCATAGCTGTCATAGCTGTCTTGACACAGCTCTGTTTTTTGGAGGTTGTGGTGGTGACTGCTGTAACTAAGAGGCTGGTGTGCATGTGTAGCTTCTCTCTATAATTGGTAAGAAATTCGCTATTTCTCCATAGCCCTCAGCAGGAATGATTTCCACAGATTCACCACCCTCTGGCTGAAGAAATTCCTTCCCCTTTCATTTCTAAACGATAATCCCTTCATTCTAAGTCTTTTCCCTCGGATTCTAATCTCAACTACAAGAAAAACATCTTCCCCACATTCATTGCATCCAGGCCTATAAGCAATCTGTGTACTTCAAACAGATCCTCTGCCCATTCTTCAAAACCTATCGAGTAGGTCCAGAGTCTTCAATAACTCCTAAATTACAAGCCCTTCATCATTCTAATAAATCTCCTCCGGAACCCCTCCAAGAGTAGCACATGCTTCCTTAAAGAAAACTCTGAAAACTGTTCACTATATTCTAACTGCAGTCTGACAAAGACCTTCCGCAGCCTCAGCTGTACATCCCTGCACTTGTATTATTCCGAATTTTCAAGTGATAGCCATAAGGGAATCCCTGCACACTTCATATTGCCTTTGCCTTCCCCATTTAGAATACCAACTTCACTTCCATTCCGACCACCACATTTGCTACCTCATACTTTCCCACATTGCATTCCTTTTGTCAGTCCTGCCACATTTACCCCACATTTTGCTTCCTTCTGACTGCGTAGGAAATCTCTGTTGTTGTTCTTGCAATTTTATAGTCATCGTTCTGTGTCGTGTTACATAGTCAGAGAATTCAATCATATCATCGTACGGCTGCTTATAATTTAAGAGGAAACAAATGCTCTTTCCGAGAGTAATAATCCTGATTGGTTGAATCGTGTATTCCTCGGCCACAATAGCAGTCATAAAGCGTTGATTAAAAGACAAAAACATGAGGAAAAACAGCACTTGCCATTGAGTCTCACAGGCCTACTGTACTATTTAGAATGCTCATGGCTGATCTGATTATGGCGGAACACTCCTTTCCTGTCCCATCTAAGTAAACATTAATGCATTTCTCCATCAACAAACTATGAAGATAAACCTCGAGTACCTTCAGTGAATTAGATTGTCCTGCTCCTTGAAAAGCAGAATGCTAAAGAGAGCTCAATTCTAAGAAGGAAATTATATACTTTTGTAAATCTTATAATGGAGATTTATTACTTCTAAGTTGTGTTCCTACACAACAAAGTTGAAGCTGTGTATTACAAGATCAAATACAGGAACCGATGCCGGCATTTCAGTTGATCAAACATTTTCCAGACAAAGAAAATTGCAGATTCAAGAATGCAAGGTCGACATGCAGAGGCCTGAAAGAACACAGCAGGCCAGGCAGCATCAGGGAATGAAGTTAATGTTTCAGGTGTAATACGTCTTCAGGACTTGACTCACCATTGAAACACGAATAAAGACTCTCCGTTGTTCCCTGCATAGAAAAGGTTCAAATGGTGAAAATCAAATCTAGGCGAAAAAGTACCTCCAGGCATTAGGAGACTCGACGTTTGAAACGGAGGAACCCAGTTCTGACACGCTTATTTGAGGAAACATGATCTTAGCAGCAACTTGTCGAATTATTTCTGTACCTTTTACGTCTTAGTAAGAAATCTGATTCTTCCTGTAAATCGAGTAGAATTTATTAATCTCAATATTCCCAAATGATAAGCAAGTCATCCCACGAATCAAATCGGTAAATAATCTCGAAGCAAATATTCAAATGCAATGATAAGCGTTTTCATAAAATCACACTCTTCCTGCTCACAGTCTTTTGTTTTCTTTTACAATATCAGATCTTGCATTTCATTCCTCTGGAGTCTTCAGTGAACTCTACATTTGATTTATTTGATATCATTCCACAAATGCACTGCACAACTACTGTTGCCTGGTGATTAATATCAGAACAACCATCTCTCTTCATTTCCCCTGCTTTCTGTATTTTTGTTCAATGCCATTTCCAGATTCTCACAAAACTGCAATTGATTATATTCTGTTTCCAAACCAAGTCCAACTAAATGACATTATATTTGCTTCTGATGCACCTTGAACCATAAAGATCTCCATCTCAAAATACGCACTTCAACCTACTCTGTCAAAGGACAAAATGGAATCTACTAAGTGCAATTTTCTATTCACAAACCCAGATTGCTTTATTTTCCTTATGAATGCATGTTTGCTGAACAGCAACTCTTTTCTCCAGATCTTGTAAAATTTCCAAAATGATTTGATGATTATGAAAAGAATGCGTACTTTTCCAGTGTTCATATCATTTTATTTTCTATAAGATTTACAACTCTTCAATCATCTGCTGAATCGATCGTGTCCTCTGAGGATAGAATGACCCTGGTCATTCCCTCTCCTATTTCCACAATGTTTCCCACATCGTCTGCAATGCCTTCTACCCAGATTGGCTAAATATTAGGTTTATTGTGAGAGAACATGTGTTAAATTGAAAGGAGTTAAATGGAGCTGTTTGCTCATTGACTGTAATAATGTTCGTCTCCAGGATTCAAAAGATGTCGCTGGAGGATTTATCAGTCTTATTAATAAGGGACTGCACTCGATGTGTTACCCCATAGTATGAATTTGTGCATCACCTCCGACACGAACAGGTATCAGCAGCTGCAGAGCAAGGGAGACAAGAGATCAGAATCTTAACATTTCAGACTGGGACGTTCGCACAATGGATCAGAATCTGAGATCAATAGACTGGAATGTTCCAACAATGTACAGGAGTTTACCTTTGGGTCTTTTCTGGCTTTTTCGTGATGGAATGCCATTATCCCATCGGCTTTGGGCTGCATTTTGGGTGATCCAAGCTGGATACTTTCCTATCCTCGCTATCGTTGGTGTTCCTGGTGAGTCTCTCTATCCGACCATGAACTCTACTTACCTTGTTGCTTTGAATTACTGTCCTATTTATTTAGGTTCAGAAAAGATTGAAATAACTGTAATCATTTCCATTCATAAACTTTATTTCTTATCAAACATTTTTAAACCTGAAACCAAAGGAGGAAGCAAACTGTTCACAGCCTCCATAAGTAACCTTGCCCTGAATTGACTTCTGTCTCCATGTTTACCCCAGCAATAGCACTGTACATCATTAACTGCACAATATCCCTCGTTTCCATCTCAGTCCCACTCGAGCTGCTGACTTATCTGTACATATTTCCTATGCAATTTGTATTCCTGTACTTTTCCCTCTCCAGTTCTACTAGGAAAAATTCAACAGGGAACTTTCCGTGCTGTTCTGCCAACAGATGTCCTTTTCTTGGGACAGCACGGAATTGTCGTGATATCGCCTTCGGAAAGCAAAAATGTCATTGGCTTTGACGTGTCCTCTGGAATAGGAGAAGGTGAAGACTGCAGATGCTTGAGTTGAGAGTCAAAGACTTTGGTTTTGGAAAAGCACAGCCGGTCAGGCAGCATCCGAGGACACCCGAACAAAGTGCTTATGCTGTAAACGTCGATTCTGCTGCCTCTCTGATGCTGCCTGACCGGCTGTGCATTTCCATCACCACAATCTTGTCCTCCACAATGAATGAGCAAGCCTCCCAACTCAGGGATTTACAGGACTGACAAAGATAGCTGTTCTTTCCAATATTGCCCAAATGTCTTAAATGATTACTGAAAAGAAAGATGAGTCCTTTTTCTCGGCCTTACCATTTTGTCCAGAAAATTGTTTCCATTTCCGTACATATGCATTACCCTGTTCAAGTGAATTCCTTTCCCTCTGTTTCTTTGTCTGAGTGTGGTGTTTACCTCAACAGGCACCAATGGTGTTAGAGAAGCTGTACTTGAGTACGAGATACACTGTCAAATACTTCTATAGAAAGGAAATGTCCAGTTTTCAAATCTGAAAGTGTTTCTTAAGAAAGGGAAATGAACATAACGGTGCAAAATTAAGGAAAGGCGGTTGGTTTGTTAAGTATCGAATGGGCATCCTCTGTATTTTTGAAACGTAATGCAATTGCACCATCAGAAATGTTGTGTCGGTGTGGTGCATGCTTTCGTCGCGGTTGTGTTTGAGCTGCGGCATAGATTCAACGAGGAGCCACAAAGTCTGTGAAATCTAAGCGAAGACTTCAGAGAGGAAACGCTCGGAAAAGAAATAGGAGGAAGATGGTGGAGTAGTTGAGGACGTGAGGCAGTTTGTGCTCAACTGATTAATTCTGACTGTTGCAGGAAACGTTTCCCATCAGATTGGAAAAGCAGAGTAAGGCAAGCCTAATTCAAAGAGCTGGTGGCTTCAGAGCTGGGTCACCACTTCCAGCTAAATTTCCAGTGTCACACCAACTTGAGGGCTGTGCTTCCTGTGGCCATTACCGTCACAGTAGTATTGAATTTATATGATGTGCAACTTCCCAGGCAGACATGGGTTTGATTTCCATCAATTCCCAGGATGCTATCCATCGATGTGTCCATTAGGTCATGCAGGTTACCGGCTCCAGGGTAGCAGCACACATTGTTTCTGGCACTATGGATTGAGGAGAGAAAATAACCGAGCAGTACCAGTGAACTGAGTAACTTGTATTAAGTTTAACATGTCTATGGATTATGTGTGTTATTGGCTGAGCCAGCGTTTATTTCCTATCCAAAGTTGTCTGGAAAAAAAAATGGCAGTCGGCTATTTGTTGGTCTGCTGCCGTCTAGTTGGTGTAGATTGAAACATAATACCATTCAGTGGGGCGGGTGTATGGGGGGGGGGGGAGTGGTGTTGCAGGATTTGGAGAAACCCTGAAGGAACGATAATATGTTGACATATTTCCAAGTCAGGATGACAAGTGGCTTGGAGGAGACCTCGTAAATGATGGTGTTCCGATGTGTCTACTGCACTCTACTTTTCGGATGGATGTGTTTGTAGTTTTGGAAGATGCTGTCTTAGGAACATTGCTGACTTTCCACAGAGGAATTATAGATTCCACAAGAAGTACTTGTGAATAATTAGATGAAGTTAGTATTGCTGAAAGGGAAATCATCCAGAAAGTAATTGTACAGGGAGATCCACAGGGACGACGACCTGAAGTGGGCATTTGGCTCCTCCATTCTGATATTCAACATGATTACGACTGATTGATCCCGAGTGCCTGGCGCTGTGAGGCAGCAGTGCTAAGCACTGACCAATCGTGCTGGCCAAAGACTCATCAACGAGCTAATTGTTCATTATCGCACACACATTGTGAAGATTTTACAGGAAATTATAAAGTCCCTCCTCAATCCTCAGAACAACCATGGAAACAAGGCCAGCTTGACAACTTGCCTCCCTCAGGCCAGTCACCAACATGTTTACAGAAACAGACAAAAAAGCTACTGTCCAAATCTGCACATGGGATTCAGGATGTAATCTCACGAATGTCTTGTAAAACTGTAGTATGGCATCCTTACTGCAATTTTAAATCTCCACACCAGGAAGACACTGAGGGAGCTGTACTCTGCATATTACGCAAACTGTGCCATGTGTTGGTGATCCATTGGTTGGAAATTATAGCATTGTCGAAATGGTGAAACACTTACATTAACCATCACACCAACAATGGAACAAGTGTTGTTTCCTATCGCCGTAAATTTATTTCTGTTTCTGCCTCCTGCTCCATGATAATTACAGCATCTTTAATCTCTACGCACTATCTCCCATACATACTGGCTTTTTTCCTGGACTAGCCAATATCTGAGTCTGAATCAGTCCTGTACAACCTCAGCATTCTACTTCACACTGAACTGTGTTTCTTACCACTTTTCAATTCTACCACCAAGACATTAACCTACTTCCACGTCAATTAAATCCTCCTTTTCCACCTGTGCTTCAGACCCTCTGCTGAAAAAAAATCATTCTCAATATCTGTGGTAGATCGAGACTAAACTTGTTCAATACTAATCTTAGTGACATCATAGTTTTACTGTCCATATCCTTCAGCTCATCCTTAACTCTATTTCCTATCTTATAAATCAGACGGATTATCACTCACCTTTCTACCCATACAGATTGATCTACACTGTCCGGTTCACCCATCACCCCGTGCTCATAGACTTACACAGTTCTGTTCACCCGTTACCCCTGTACTGAATGACCTCCACTGTCTCATTCACCCAACACATCTGCACTCACTGAGTGACACTATCCCGTTTACCCACCGCTCCTGTACTCACAGTACGACATTGTCCTGTTCACCTGTCATCCCTGTACTCACGGACCGACACTGTCCCATTAACACATCACCCTGATAATCACTGACCTACACAGTCTCATTCACCCACCACATCTGTATCCACTGACTTACACTCTTGCATCCACCAATCATCCCTGTCCACACGTACCTACACTGTCCCATTCACTCATCACCACTCTTCTCATTGACCGACACTGTCACAAACACCAATCTCAACATGCTCACTTACCTTCACTATCCAGTATACCCATCACACCTGTGCTCACTGACTAACACTACCCCATTTACTCATTATCCACATACTCGCTAATCTAAACTGTCCCAATCACACATCAGTCCCGGTAATGACTGATCTACACTGGTCTGTTCACCCATCACCCATGTATTCAATAACCTACACTCTCCCATTCACGCATCACCCTTGTACACACTGGCTTAGGCTGTTCCACTCACCCATTACCCAGATACTCACCTACCTACATTCATTCATCACCACTCTACTCACTGACACCGTGCCATTCACCCATCACACATGCACACACTTACCTAAACTGTCCCATTCATTCATCACCCTATATTCACTGACCTACACTGTCTCATTCACCTGTCAATCCTGTACTCACTGTGCGACACTGTCCGTTTCACCCACCGCTCCTCGAATCACAGATGTACACTGGCCTGTTCACCCACCATTCCTGTACTCATGTACCGACGCTGTCTCATTCACACATCACCCCTGATAATCACTTACCCACATAATCCAATTCACACATCACATCGGCATTCACTGCCTTTCACTCTCCCATTCACGCATCACCCCGTGCCCACTGACCTCGACTATCCCGCTCACCCATTACCCCGATACTCACCTACCAACACTGTCCCATTCATTCATCACGACTCTCCTCACTGACTGACACCATCCCAGTCACCCATCACCCCGTGCTCACTTACCTACACAGTTCAGAACACCCATCATCCCTGTGCTCATTGACATACTCTGCCCCATTCGCCCATCTTCCATGCACTCACTGACCTAAACTGTCCCAATCACCCATCCCTCCCGGTAATCACTGACGTAAACTGTCCCAATCACCCATCACTCCCGGTAATCACTGACCTCCACTGTCCCGATCACCCATCACTACTGTACTCATTAACTTACACTCTCCCATTCAGGTATCATCCCTGAATTCACTGACCCACGCTATCCCGTTCACCCATTACCCTTCTAAACACTGGCCTGCATTGCCCCGTTCAATCAAGACCTCTGTACCTCAATGAGCTACATATCCCCTTTCACTCACTACCCCTGTACTCACTGGCCTGCACTGGCCCATTTACCCGACACCCCTCTACTCACTGACGTACGCTGTCCCATTCACACATCACCCCGTGCTAACTTACCTACATTGTCCCGTTCAGCCATCACCCCATTCACTCATCACCCCTGTTCCCACTGATCTATACAATCCCATTCACACAACATGCCTGATACTCACCTTGCTACACTGTTTCATTCACCCATCAACCCTGTGCTCACTTACATACATTGTCCCATTCACTCATTACCACTCTACTCGCTGACCGACACTGTCCCAATCACCAATCAGCCCAGTGCTCACTGACCTACATTTACCCGACGCAATGTGCTCAATATGTTTCACTGCCCCAATAACCCATAATCCATGGGCTCACTGACTAAACTGTTCCAATCGCCCCACACTCCCAGTAATCACTGACATACAATGTCCACTTCACTCATCCCTATGTATTCACCAACCTATAATGTCCATTTCACGCATCACTCCCGGTATCACTGACCTACTCTGTTCCATTCACCTATGATTCCTGTATTCACTGATCTCCAGTGTCCTGTTCACCCATCACCCCTGTGCTCACATATCTACACTATTTCCTATGCCCATCACCCCGTGCTCACTGAACTACACTGCCTCATTCATCCAATAATCATGTACTTACTGACCTAAACTGTCCCAACCACCCGTCATTCCTCGTAATCACTGACTTACACTGTCCATTCACACATCACCCTGATAATCACTTACCAACATAGTCCCATTTACCCTTAACATCTGCATTCACTGACTTACACTCGTCCATTCACCCATCATCCGTTTGCCCACGTACCGAGCCTGTCCCATTCATTCATCACCCCTCTCGTCACTAACTACACTGTCCAATTCACGCATCACCCTTGTGGTCACATGCCTACACTGTACCGTTCACGCATCACCCCTGTACTTACTAACCTGCAGTGTCTCATTCAGCCATCATCCCTGAACTAACTCACCTACCCTGTTCCATTCACCCAACAACCACGTAGGCACTGATCTACACTGGGCCATTCATCCATTACATCTGAAGTTATTGACCTACACTGTCCCCTTCACCCATTAGCCCTATGGTCACGTACCTACACTGCGGCGTTCACCCGTAACTCGTGTACCCACTGACCTACACTATCCCGTTCACCCATCAGCGATGTACGTATTGAACTGCAAAGAACTGCTCATCCATCACCCCGTATTCATAAACCGATATGTCCCATTCACCATTCACCCTGTACTCAGTGACCTACACTCTCTCATTCACCCTTGACCTCTGTACTCATTGATCTATTCTGTCCCATTGACCCATCACCCTTGTACTTACTGACCTATACAGTGGCTTTCACCCATCTCCCTGTCCCACTGACCTACACTGTCCCATTCACCGATCACCACTGTACACACTGGGCTGCACTATTCAGTTCACACATCAAACCTGTCCTCGCTGATCTACACTGTCCCGTTCACTCACCACCACTGCACGCAATGACCGACACATTGGCGTTGCCCAGTCACCCCTATACTCACTGAGCTACACTGTCCAATACACCCAGCACCCCTGTACTTTCTGACTAAAACTGCCCCATTCACCGATTATCCCTCAACACACTGTCCTACACTGTCCGATTCACCTATCACCCCTTTACTCTACTGTCCCGTTCACCAATCTCCTCTGTACACACTGAATGACACTGTCCAAATCATCCATCATCCCTGCCCACCTACCCTGTCCCATTCACACATCTGCCATATACTCGGTGATGTATTCTGCCCCATTCCCCAATCACTGCGATGTTTATTAACCTGCACTGAATTCTGCTGTGTTAATACCTATTTTCATGTGATCATTCTTATGAGGGTTCGTCTTTCCCATCACTTTTCAATTTAGTCTATTCCTCCAAATCCTTATTAATGTCTTCCTCAGCCATTCTCCCTTTCAGCGCTACCTAACGCGATGTTTGAAACGAAAGTGTTTCCCTCTGTTACCGTCACTCAACGTGAATGTATCCTCTGTTAATTCAGTGGTGCCATAGTGTTGTTTGTACTGTTATTTACTTCCCAGTATATCACACTTGGTGCTCCTTCCGAGATAGGGCATTTCACCAAGTTTGACTTTTGTCTTTGAAACTTGTTTGCTGGCTGTCCTTTGAAAGTGAGTGTTGTCACTGTCAAGGTGATCATGTGTTTAAACAGATGAAGAAGCCCTCACCCATCCTCACCCTCCTGGAACCCACCCCTTGATGGCTTGAGTAAAGAAAAGTGTCAAATCCGCAGCTCAGTCACTTTTACTTACTTATTGATCTACATGAGCTGGGAAATAGGACGAAGGGGAAGCTTATTTGATGGACAAAGGCAGGTAAATGAAAATATATTTCATAACGATCGAAGAGGAATCTGTAAGACGATGACCCTTTCATGATTAAGAAAAGTAGTCAACGTAAGTGCACAATAGAAAAAAAAACACACCAAATGATGAACACTGCTGGTAGGCAAGATAACTGCGATTTTTTTTAACGATGCAGCAGTTGACCGATTTGAAACAGATAAAGATGGAGGGAACTGATTCGGAAAATAAATTGCCTTTAAACAACGAGAAATTGCCCGAAATGTTAACTGTAAATAAATAAAACATAAGAGAGCAGCTGAAGCCTTCTTGGGACATTTGGAAGATGAAACTGACGCTGTCCGGTCAGGAAAAGTGAGAAAAAGCAGATAATGCCAACCAGCATTTTACATTGGTTATCACACTGGTTAGATAGAGAATATCCTGGGAGGTTCACATGTCTTATCAACAGGAAAGGTCTTGCATTTATGAAGGGGAAATCATGCTTGACTAATCTTCTTGAATTTTTTGAGGATGTAACTCGGAAGATGGACGAGGGAGATCCAGTGAATGTAGTGTACCTGGACTTTCAGAAAACTTTTGATAAAGTCCCACACAAGAGGTTAGTGAGTAAAATTAGGGCGCATGGTATTGGGGGAAAAGTACTAGATTGGATAGAGAATTGGTTGGCTAATAGGAAACAAAGGGTAGTGATTAACGGCTCCATTTTGGAATGTAAGGCTGTGACCAGTGGGGTACCGCAGGGATCCGTGTTGGGACAGCAGCTTTTTACATTATATGTAAATGATATAGACGATGGTATCAGCAAGATCATTAGCAAATTTGCTGATCATACAAAGCTGGGTGGTAGGGTGAAATGTGATGAGGATGTTAGGAGATTACAGGGTGACCTGGACAAGTTAGGTGAGTGGGCAGATGCATGGCAGATACAGTTTAATGTGGATAAATGTCTGGTTATCCACTTTGGTGGCAAGAACAGGAAGGCAGATTACTACCTCAATGGTATCAAATTAGGTAAAGGGTCTGTTCAGAGAGATCGGGGTGTTCTTGTCCACCAGTCAATGAAGGCAAGCATGCAGGTACAGCAGGTCGTGAAGAAGGCTAATAGCATGCTGGCCTTCATAACAAGAGGAATTGAGTATAGAAGCAAAGAGGTGCTTCTGCAGCTGTACAGGGCCCTGGTGAGACCACTCCTGGAGTACTGTGTACAGTTCTGGTCTCCAAATTTGAGGAAAGACATTCTGGCTATTGAGGGAGTGCAGCGTAGGTTCACGAGGTCAATTCCCGGAATGGCAGAATTGCCTTACACGGAAAGACTGAAGCGACTGGGCTTATATACCCTTGAGTTGAGAAGACTGAGAGGGGATCTGATTGAAACGTATAGGATTATGAAAGGATTGGACACTCTGGCAGGAGGAAACATATTTCCGCTGATGGGGGAGTGCCGAACCAGAGGACGCAACTTAAAAATACGGGGTAGACCATTTAGGACAGAGATGAGGAGAAACTACTTCAACCAGAGAGTGGTGGCTGTGTGGAATGCTCTGCCCCAGTGGGCAGTGGAGGTCCAGTCTCTGGATTCAGTTAAGAAAGAATTGGATAGAGCTCTTAAAGATAGTGGAGTCAAGGGTTATGGAGATAAGGCTGGAACAGGATACTGATTGGGAATGATCAGCCATGATCATGTTGAATGGCGGTGCAGGCTAGAAGGGCTGAATGGCCTACTCCTGCATCTATTGTCTATTGTCTATTGTCTATAACACGTCTTACCGTCAGAGTAAGGTCTTTGACAAAAGAATGAGACTACATACAAGCTATCCACCATGAGCCTTGGTCTGTCAGTAGCATTTTGAAAAAAAATTGCAACAGAGATATTCCTGGCATTTTTTGAAACACCTTCAAACTCTCAAGAGGGTTCCAGTAGATTCACAGCTGTTTTCTATGATAAATGGATTCAAGATCGAATAGAAGGGGACAGTAAGCAGGAAGCGATAGGTTAGGTAGCGTTTCATCCATTGTTAGGAAATGCTTGAGATTATTAACGGGAAGAAAAATTAACAGGGGACTTACAAAACCTCAATGGCATCAAACAAATCATAATCGTTTTCGAAAAAGGAAATCTTGTGTGACAAATTTGTTGTGTTGTTTGAAGATGTAACAAGCAATATTATTAAAAGTTAACCGTTCGACCGTGTATTTAAATTAGATAAACCTTTGGTGAGCTATCATATAAAACATGTCTTGCACAAGTTCTGACCTTTTGTTCCCCAGAGGTTAGTGATTTGTTAAGACAGAAAAGTGTGAGTCTTGTTTAATCTAACTCTATGAGGACGGAAGATATAACTGGTGGTGTACCACAAGTATTTGCCCTTGGACTCGTCACTCTCTATATTAATGGTGTCGAGAAGGGGTTTGAATGCAATCTATCAATATTTAGCGATGATGACGTAAATGTGTTGGATTGCATGGTGTGATAAAAATATAAGAAATTTGCATGGTGAAATAGATAGATGGAGCTCACTGTAAGGATATGTGAGGTCATGCAGTCGAGCAGAAAACTCAAAACGTAAACCATTGTTCAAGGTGAGAGAAATTCTAAAAAATAGAACAGCACAGAGAGTTCTGCGTGTTGTTCTGAACTAAACACAAAAGGTTAAAATACATGTGCATCAAGAAGCTTGATCAATTCATTCGGATGATTTTGTTGACATCTGCAAACTTTCTAACCATTCCTACTTAATTTCACATCGAAATTGTTAATATAAATGACAAAATCCAATGATCCTAACACCGATTCTTGATGCACAATTTTAGTCAAAAGCCTGCATTCCAAAAAGCAAACTTCTATCACCACCCACCCTGCCAAACCAAACCCCAAACCTCCGTCCCCTACTTTAGAGCCAATTGCCTCCAGCTCTCCCTGGATTCCATGTAATCTAAACTTGTTAAGCAGTTTTCCATGTGTAATATGTCGAACGCCTTACTGAAGGCCATATAAGCAACTTTCATTGTTGTGCCTTCACTAAATTCTCTGTCATTTTTACAAAAAGCTCAATCATTTTCCTCAGAGACGATTTCCCACGCACAAAGCCATGTTCACTGACTCTAATCAGTCCTTGGCACTTAAAATCCATACAAAGCCTGATCCTAAGGCACCCCTCCAACAACATACCCACCATGGCAATCAGGCTCAATGGTCTGCAGTTCCATGGCTGTTCACGACCAAATAACTGATCATCCAGTCGTCTACTGGCATCTTGCCCATAGCTGTTCATGACACATATTGCTCAGCAAAGGGCTCAATGTTAAAAATCGACACTCTAATGCAGTATTGGGGTACAGAATATCAGGTCCGAAGGAGTAAGCCGCCTTTATGAGTTTTAGAGGCTTCCAGCACCTCCACCTCTGTCAGATGGACACTTTTTCATTATATCACTATTTATTACCCCAATGTGCCTCGCTCACATGTCCATCTGCAAAGTAAACACTGACACAAAATGGTCGTTCATAGCGCCCCCATCTCCTGTGGTTCCACACACGCAGCCTTGCTGTACTTTCAGAGGCCCTGCGATGTCTCCCTCATTTCATTTTTACAGACATATTTGCAGAACCTGTTTGGATTCTCCAAGATCTTATTTGTCAAAAGTAGCTCATGTTCCCATTTTCTCTCTCGACTATTACGCTATGGCCCTCAATGAATTCACTCGATCCTGACGGTCAATGCCTACCATATGCTTCCTCCTTTTTCTTGACCCGAACCTCAATTTCGCTGGTCATTCAACAGTCCCTGCACCGACCAGCATTGCACTTCTCACCAACACTAACATACAGTCGCTGGACTTTCATTATCACATTCTTGAAAGCCTTCTGCTTTCCAAATGTCCCTTCAACGACGAAAAGTCTTTCCCAATCAGCTTCTCAAATTGCTTGCCTAAAATATAAAAAATCTATCTCACTCTATTTCGAACTTTAAGACTTATATCAGGTCTGTTGTGGTTCTGTTCGCCGAGCTGGGAATTTGTCTTGCAAACGTTTCGCCCCCTGTCTAGGTGACATCCTCGGTGCTTGGGAGCCTCCTGTGAAGCGCTTCTGTGCTGTGTCCTCCGGAATTTACAGTGGCCTGTCTCTGCCGCTTCCGGTTGTCAGTTCGAGCTGTAGGCTGTAGTGGCCGGTATATTGGGTTCAGGTCGATGTGTTTGTTGATAGAGTCTGTGGATGAGTGCCATGACTCTAGGAATTCCCTGGCTGTTCTCTGTTTGGCTTGCCCAATAATAGGAGTGTTGTCCCAGTCGAATTCATGTTGCTTGTCATCTGTGTGTGTGGCTATTAAGGATAGCTGGTCGTGTAGTTTCGTGGCTAGTTGGTGTTCGTGGATACGGATCGTTAGTTGTCTTCCTGTTTGTCCTATGTAGTGTTTTGTGCAGTCCTTGCATGGGACTTTGTACACTACATCGGTTTTGCTCATGTTGGGTATCGGGTCCTTCGTTCTGGTGAGTTGTTGTCTGAGAGTGGCTGTTAGTTTGTGTGTTGTCATGAGTCATAATGGTTGCAGTAGTCTGGGCTGTCAGTTCGGAAATGCTCCTGATGTATGGTAGTGTGGCTAGTACTTTGGGTTGCGACCTGGACCCAATATACCGGCCACCACAGCGGACAGCTGGAACTGACAACTGGAAGCAGCAGAGACAGGCCACTATAAATGCTGGAGGAAACAGCATGGAAGCGCTTCACAGGAGGCTCCCAAGCACTGAAGATGTCACCTAGACAGGGGACGAAACGTTTGCAAGACAAACTCCCAGCTCGGCGAACAGAACCACAACAACCAGCACCCGAGCTACAAATCTTATCCCAAACTTTATATCAGGAATATTTTTCTCCATATATAATTTGAAAACTAAGACGTATTGTGTAACAGGGAAAAAGAAGCAGAAAGCATCCTCCTGTCTCTCTGTAACAGGCCTGAGAGGCAGAAAGGTCACCACTTTAGATTAGATAAGATTAGATTATCTACAGTGTGGAAACAGGCCCTTCAGCCCAACAAGTCCACACCGACCCACATAAGCGCAACCCAAGTATACCCCTACCTAACACTACGGGCAAAATAGCAAAGCCAATTCACCTGACCTGCACATCGTTGGACTGTGGGAGGAAACCGGAGCACCCGGAGGAAACCCACGCAGACATGGTGAGAATGTGCAAACTCCACACAGTCACTCACCTGAGGCGGGAATTGAACACGGGTCTTTGGCGCTGTGAGGCAGGGAAACGAAGCAGAAAGGCATCCACATGTCGCTCTGCAACAGACCTGAGGGGCTGACTGTCCTCCACCTGTCCCTCTGGAAAAGACCTGAGAGGATGAATGTCCTCCTCCTGTCATAGAACATAGAACATAGAACATAGAACAATACAGCACAGAACAGGCCCTTCGGCCCACGATGTTGTGCCGAACTTCTACCCTAGATTAAGCACCCATCCATGTACCTATCCAAATGCCGCTTAAAGGTCGCCAATGAATCTGACTCTACCACTCCCTCGGGCAGCGCGTTCCATGCCCCCACCACTCTCTGGGTAAAGAACCCACCCCTGACATCTCCCCTATACCTTCCACCCTTCACCTTAAATTTATGTCCCCTTGTAACACTCTGTTGTACCCGGGGAAAAAGTTTCTGACTGTCTACTCTATCTATTCCTCTGATCATCTTATAAACCTCTATCAAGTCACCCCTCATCCTTCGCCGTTCCAACGAGAAAAGGCCGAGAACTCTCAACCTATCCTCGTACGACCTACTCTCCATTCCAGGCAACATTCTGGTAAATCTTCTCTGCACCCTCTCCATAGCTTCCACATCTTTCCTAAAGTGAGGCGACCAGAACTGCACACAGTACTCCAAATGTGGCCTAACCAAAGTCCTGTACAGCTGCAACATCACTTCACGACTCTTGAATTCAATCCCTCTGCTAATGAACGATAATACTCCATAGGCCTTCTTACAAACTCTATCCACCTGAGTGGCCACCTTTCAAAGATCTATGTACATAGACCCCAAGATCCCGCTGTTCCTCCACCTGACCAAGAACCCTACCATTAACCCTGTATTCCGCATTCTTATTTGTTCTTCCAAAATGGACAACCTCACACTTGGCAGGGTTGAAGTCCATCTGCCACTCCTCAGCCCAGCTCTGCATCATATCTAAGTCCCTCTGCAGCCGACAACAGCCCTCCTCACTGTCCACAACTCCACCTATCTTTGTATCATCTGCAAATTTACTGACCCACCCTTCGACTCCCTCCTCTAAGTCATTAATAAAAATTACAAACAGAAGAGGACCCAGAACTGATCCCTGCGGAACTCCACTTGTAACTGGACTCCATGCTGAATATTTACCATCTACCACCACTCTCTGACTTCGACCGGTTAGCCAGTTTTCTATCCATTTGCCCAAATCTCCCTCTATCCCATGCCTCCTGACTTTCCGCATAAGCCTACCATGGGGAACCTTCTCAAATGCCTTACTAAAATCCATGTACACTACATCCACTGCTCTACCCTCATCCACATGCTTGGTCACCTCCTCGAAGAATTCAATAAGACTTGTAAGGCAAGACCTACCCTTCACAAATCCGTGCTGGCTGTCCCTAATCAAGCAGTGTCTTTCCAGATACTCGTAAATCCTATCCCTCAGTACCCTTTCCATTACTTTGCCTACCACAGAAGTAAGACTAACTGGCCTGTAATTCCCGGGGTTATCCCTATTCCCTTTTTTGAACAGGGGCACAACATTCGCTACTCTCCAGTCCCCTGGTACCACCCCAGTTGCCAGTGAAGACGAGAAGATCATTGCCAACGGTACTGCAATTTCCTCTCTTGCTTCCCACATAATCCTAGGATATATCCCGTCAGGCCCGGGGGACTTGTCTATCCTCAAGTTGTTCAAAATGTCCAACACATCTTCCTTCCTAACAGGTATCTCTTCTAGCTTATCAGTCCGTTTCACACTCTCCTCTTCAACAATACGGTCCCTCTCGTCTGTGTAACAGACTCGTCTGTTGGATATCCTGCCTTTCTCAGTTCCAGAAACACAAACAACACATTGTACTTCAGGTGTCCTCTCAGTAACACACCGCCAGCTGCAGTTACAGAGCTCTGTGTTTTGAATGATTCCCTTTGAAAGATATGCCACCAATCCAGCTTTGCAGTTCTTCAAGTGATAATAACCGAAAATGGTCTGAGTGGCCTATTCCTATACCTCTGCAACGGGTGCATTTGGATGGAATTGCTCCCTTTTGTTCCTGAGGAGCAGTCTCAATGCTCTGAACGGTATCTCAAGGTTATGAAAGGGTTTTATAACTTGGGCTTTTAAAATTACGAGCAGCATTACGCAAAGTTAATGGGCAATAAACGCTGTTACCTTGGTGTATGGCATCGAGATATTTCCAGAACAGAGTTAATAAGCAGTTGGTCTATTATTTTATCTCTGTCTCCTTTTATAAACAATCTGGAAGATACACAACCTTGCAATGTTCTGGCAGCACTCCCACATACAAGATAGGAGAATTAACAAATTGGAAGATTTAGTGTCAGTCCCTCAGCAACCCTAATCTACAACATCGATGATGAGTAAATGATTCTTTTAATTGTTGTATGAATAATGATGCAAAGAAGGGTATACCTGAACCCGTTTGTTCAATGACTGTGATTAATGTCAGTCTCCATCGACTCTAATTATCCCGCTGAAGAGGTTCTATCTTTAATGATGAATGGGCTCAGTTCAATTTGGTATCCTACAAATCAGCGGGAGCATCGCCGACAGCACTACCAGAGATCAGCAGCTTCAGAGAGAGAGGGATGGGATATCAGAATCTGAGAACAATAAACTGGAATATCACAAGAATAGACAGGAGTTTTTTTTTTCAGTTTGACATCTTTCTACATATTATGATTGATGATTATTATCATGGTTAGTCCAATATGAACTTTACAGTATTCAGTATTTGTTCAGAATTCTATCCTGGTTGAAGTTAGTTTCCCAACTAATCTCACTGCTCAGTTATCATTTGCATGAACGATGTGTAACTCTATTACTGTTTCCTTTTTCATTTAGTTTCCTGTCCTGAAGACTGTTATTTTTCTTTCTGAGACTCTGAATCGAGATATTCACTCCACAAAGTTTTAATAACTGCATCAGTGAACTTATTCAGTCATTCTCTCCCTCTTTGCCTCTGGGAGTATGTCTATTTTGACCGACTGAGGTTCAACCAGGAACCAGAATTAATTGTATCATTGCTCTTGTTATTTAAATACGAGGAGCATGGAGATCAATGTCTTCTCTCCTGGTTACAAATTAAACTTCCTTTCTCTGACTCCATCCCATTCCTGACCAAAATCTGTGTCTTAAACAGATGAATCACAGCTGTAGTGATCCCTTTGGCTATGAGCTGATTCCTGACACTATAGTCTGACCATTCCTAATTCTAAATCCTGATATTGCGAGAATATACTTTAGTGGTTCATCCCAGCTGCTATTTGAACGTTGAGCAATGAAACACAGTCTTTATGATTTTAATCATCGGATGCTGACACTTCCAGCTTCAAATCTGTAGAAGTTAATCTGAGTTGATACTCCACGATTTGTATCCAAACTCACGCCAACATCCAATCCAACCGAGAATCCAGCGCACACTAATCTACATTATCATTGGATCTGGCAATGTCTTAATGTTCTTAAGCATGTCCTCACATCTGTCCACGAAACGTCCGTAAGTCTTTGTTGATTCCCGAAAGCCCTGGCAGTTGTACACATTTATATTGATTTCATCCATGCATGTTCTCTCCCAAACAGTGACTTTCAAGTATAACACGCGCGCGTGCACCCACACATATAAACACTCAAACACATGCACAAACAAACACACACAAACTTACGCACAAACACATAAACACCACACACACTAACACACAAACACACAATCACACAAACACACACACACAGACACACACACAAACACACACACACCTTGCCTTGTTTTCGTGCAATGCAGGTGCAGAGACATACGGAAGCCATATTTACTGATACTCACAACATGAGTCTGCACATTTCACCATGCAAAGCAGTTATCTACTCGCAAAGGTTTCTAAAGCTCGCCAAGCTGGGCAGATAGTGCAGTTTACTAAGCAATGCACAAGTAAACTCTGCTCAGCTCTCAATGGTGGGCTATCACCTTGACCCAGTTTATAGTGTCTGGGCTGATTCTGTGAAGCATATTCTGAATTTGATGTAACCAATCATTTCAGCTAAACTGGAACTGCCTTTATTCAATGTCCTCATGATTGCGATTGCACACTCGTGGTTTAATATAGTGACAAGTGCCTAAGCACAGTGCAAAGCTTATTTTGGGAGTAGCAGACATCATAGAAATCAAGAGGATACGGATTATTGATTGCTGAGACAGAGCAAGGCATACTAGGTGATGGCTGCACAGGAAGTGCACAAAGCTAGATCAAGATTACCAAATTCAACATTATTTGACGTTTCAGAGGTCCAATCACCAGTCTCATAATGGTAGGGAAGAAGCTGTTTTTGAACCTATTTGTGCGGATGCTCGAACTCCTGCATCTTCTGCCTGACAGCGGAGTTTGTAGGAGAGCATTAGCGGTGTGGGAGGGATCTTTGATGATGTTGGCAGCTTTTCCATGCGATCAAAAGAGCAATAAATCGAGTTTATAGATGGGAGGTTAGCTTCTATAATTGAATGGTCTGTGCACACCATTTTCTGTAGTTTCTTATATTCCTGCACAGAGCAGTAGCCAAACCAGACCGTTATGCATGTGGACAGTATGATTTCAATGTGCATCTGTAAAAGTTTTTGTGGGCCCTTATGAATATAGAGAAAAAAAACTTCTTAAGCAGTCTGAGGAAGAAGAGGCTTGTTGTGTCGTCTTGGCTGTCGCTTCTACGTAGTAAGAGAAGGACATATTGTTGGTTTTCGTCACTCTTATAAACTTGACACTCACTACTCTCCCCACCTCATTTCCATTGATATAGATGGGGCGGGTTCACCTACATTCTTTCTGAATTCTATGATCATTTTATTTTTTGTGTATTACCAACATTGAGAGAGAGGTTGTTATCATTTCACCACAACAACTTTCTGCATTGGGATTTATTGTTATTTGATATCCGGCCAACAACGTTGGTGTCGTTTGCAAGTATGGTCTGTGCCTGTTCGTTGAACGCTTTTGTTTGTTCCGGTCAGCTGATCGTGGATTCAGGAAAATGAGGAAGCCAGTTGAGTACTTCTCAAAAACATCAGGCATGCAATTTGTAGCAGAGGGGCTACTGACTAATTCCTGTTATTCGAAAGGCAGTAGAGCTGCTGGGGATGGTTTACTGGAAGTTGTGCTGTGAGCTGCCTTTCAATTTCAGGGAGTCCTGAGGTTTTGTTGAACCAAATCTGGACGGAGCATGGGGACTGTAGTTCCAGCATCTATGTCTGTAACATGAACAACAAATGAAGCAGAGGCTGCAGTGAGAGGAATCTCTGAAACCACGGAGTGCCACACAAGCATAAAGATGGGCAGCACAGAAACAGATCCGTCGGTCCCACTCGTCCTTATCGACTGGATAATTGACATTAATCTCCTCCTATATGCATGCATTTGGCCCATATCTCTCTAAATATTTCGTATTCACGCACCCCTTGCAGATGTTTTTGGAACATTGTAATTGTCCCAGCCTCCAGCTTCCAGAGGCTACTAATTGATGCACACACCAAAATCTGCATGAAGACCTTGACCCAAAGGTCATTTTTTTTTCGCTGTCACCTTAAGCATTTGCCGTCTAGGTTTGAACTCCTCCAGCCTTGGGGAAAGATTGTGAATGTTCATATTGTCCATGCCCCTTATGATTTTATGTACTTCCATATGGTCACCACCTCAACCTGTGACAACGGCGAAAACAGACCCAGCCTATTCAGCCTCTTTCTGGAGCTCAGACTGCAAAAACCTGGAAATATCCTTCTAACATTCTTCAAGAAGGCTTTCAACTTTCACAAGAAATTTTCTACAGCATAGAGTCCAGAACTAAACGCAGTATTGCACATCTGCCTAAAACAAAGTGTGTTAAGCTGCAATTCGACCTCCCAAATTCTTATGTCATGCGCGAAAAGTACAGGTGAGCATATGAAAAGCACTCCTCACTAACCTAGCTACCTGTCACTGTGCTTCCTGCAACTATCAACCTTCACTGCAAAGTCTCTTTGTTCGGAAACACTGCCCAGGATATTACGAATCAGTGTAAACTTCCTGCCCCGGATTGCCTTTCCAAAATGTAGCACGTCACATTTATCTGAATAAATTCCATATGCAACGCCTCAGCCCATTGGCCCAACGGGTCCACATCATATTCTACTCTGAGGTAAGCTCCTTTGCAGTACGTTACACCTCCACTTTTGGTCATTTCTGCAAATTTGCTCAGAATATGTCCTGCGTTTACACCAAAAGCATTGTGACAAAAAGCAGTGGGCACAGAACTGATCCTTGTGATACCTTGCTGGTCATAGGCCTCCAGTCTGACAAACAACCACTAACCATCATCCTCTACCTCTTATTTTCGAAACAGTTCTATATTCAACTGGATGGTTCTCTCTTTATTCTATGTTATCTAACTTTACTAACCAGTCTCCGAGGCTGTACCACGTTGAACACCGCATTGTCGTCCATATGGACAACGTCAATTTCTGATTGTTTTTAGTGAAATGGATCTGCCGTATCCACCCCGGGTTTTCAAAGAACTTCCCAAGCTACAGTTTCCCAGGAGCAGAGTGTTAGAGTATCCTGATAGAACAAGGGACATGTCACTGAACGCTGTCACTTCTTTGAACGCGACCTGCAGCTTTACACCGGGGAGAGGGTGGCGTTGCCAGTTTCTATTAGGGTCACAGTTTCATTCACATTCTATGATCTGGAACTTTCCCGTCAGGAGTTGCTGACATATCCATCATCTCCCAGTATGTCGTCATCAATGGAACTATTACATGACAGAGGTTATATATGGTGGATGAGGTGAATACAATGTTTTCTACCTCAGTGGGGAGCTTTCATGTGCCCTCACATTCATCTACCTAGCGCATTCTCAGCTGCCTTCCCCAAAACCCCACTCGAGTTCCATTTACCTCTCAGCACCCCAGACAACAAGTCTCATTCCTGATGAAAGGCTGATGACTGAAACGATGATTCTAATGCTCCACCGAGGCTGTACGCACTACTGTACTTTTCCAGCGCAAGACTATCTACTCTGATCTCCAGAACCTGTAGTCCTCACTTTCTCCTCGCTGCCAGATGTATCCTTGTTTTCCCAGTATCGCGGGATTCCCGATGATATACATGGCTTTGCGGCGTCACCATGTCACTGGGGGGATGTAGAGGTTCCGAAGAAACTCTCACTCCGTTAATGTTGCAGTGTGACCATTCTCAGTACACCACGCTGGTGAATACCCACTGTCCTCGCAGTAACCACAGCCTCTTCATTCAGAAGCAGTCAGCCATCCCCATCGTCTTAGGGTATCCGTGTAGAAAAGAAAAACGGCGTCTCAGATAAAGGGGTGCCAGGATAACAACACCAAACCATATCCCCGTTACCACTCCACACTGCCAACTAAATGCATCAAAATATCCCGTGTGTACTGAGAGCAATGCAGCCACTGGGAACATCATGATGGGCGTTTGCCCGAAATGTCGATTTTACTGATCCTCGGATGCCTCCTGAACTGCTGTGTTCTTCCAGCACCACGAATCCAGAATCTGGTTTCCAGCATCTGCAGTCATTGTTTTTACCTAAAGTCATGAAGCTAACCATTACGGAGATGGAACAACACTTCCGGTGTCAGAACGGGTCAGAGCAAAACATCCAGTACACCGTGTATCACTCAGTCCTGTCATCTATGCCCAGTTGATTGACAAACTGCCTGTCATTCCTCCCAGATAAGAAATGACAGCTGAGCTAACACGTTATATTACTTCTGCCAAACTGTTATCCATTGGCTGTCATGGTATGGAGCCACCAGAGATGGGGATAATTTTAAATAAATATCGCTTCTCCGTGTTGACTGAAGGCAGAATAATGGATGTGAAGGGGAAAACAAAAGGAAATAGGTGGGGAAATTTTTGCCCGCATTCCTATTCCAGATAGGAGCTGTTTGCAGCTTTCAATTGCATTAAGGTAGTTAAATCCCTTGGGACCGATCAAGTCCATCCTTGGGTGTGGTGGGAGGCCTGGGTGGAAATTGCAGTTTCTTGCTCAGCCACTGGAGACGTTCTGGAGGAATGGAGGGTGGCTAACGTGGTTCTACTGTTTAAGAAATGGGAAAAAAAAACAGCCGGAGGATTTACTGCCTGTGTGCCTAACATTTGTGGTGAGCAGGTTTCTGGAGAGGTTCCTGAGGGACAGGAACAACTAACATTTGCATCGTCAAGGTCTAATTAGGAATAGTCATCATGGATTTGTGCAGGGGAATTCATGTCTGCCAAATATTTTCGAGGTTTTCTAAGAGGTAACCAGGAGCACAGATGACTGTAGTGTAGTGCATGTTGTCGAGATGGAACTTAGGAAGGCCTTTGACCAGGTCACACGTGACAGCATGGTCATGAATGTTAGGTCGCATGGGAACCAGGGAGAGCTAGCTCGTCGGATTCAAAATTGGCTCCATGCAAGGAAGCAGAGGCTGGTGGTTGATGGCTGTTTCTTGAACTGGAGTTGTGACTAGTGCAGTGCTACAGGGGTTGGTGCTGGGATATCTGTTGTTTGTTTTTTTACACAAATGATCTTATCAACGCATGATACGTACGTTTGTGTATGATGGCCAATTTGGTATGTTTGTTAGCCACGAAAGTTTTCAAAAATAGGTAGGGGTTTTGTTCAGGTGGGAAAGTAGGCTCAGTATTGGCAAATTGAATTCAGTATAGATAAGTGATAGGTGTTGCACTTGGAAAGTCAAACCAAGATAGGCCTTATATAGTACATGATTAAGGTCCTGAGGAGCAGAAAGGTCGAGGAATACAAGTACATATTTCATTGAAAGCAGCGTCACAGCTAATCACGATGGTGAAGAAGGCATTTAGCATGCTGGTATTCATTTGTCGTAGTATTGCGTATGTGAGTTGGGACGTTAACTACAGTTGCATAAGTCATTGGTGAGGTCACAATTGAAAAATTGCGTACAGATGTGGTCACCCTGTTATGTGAAACACGCAGGTAAACTGGGAAGACTGCAAATAAGATTAACAAGAATGATGCCAGGGAAAGTAGGCCTGAATTATATGGAGAATTTGACTAGGATAGGACTTCATTTCTCAGAATTCAGGAGAACGATGAGTGAACTTCACGAGATGCATAAAATCATGAGGGGCATTGATAGGAAGAAGAAAAATATTCTCCTTTCCAGGAATGGTGAATTGAAAACTACTGGGTATCGGTTTATTGTGAGAGGGGAAAGATTTATGGATGACATGAGGGGCATCGTCTTCATCCAGAGAACAGTGTGTTTATGGAATGGGCTGCCAGAGAGAGTTGTTGATCCGGTTACAATAGCAAACTACAAAAAAATTCCAACGGTACGTGGATGGGAAGGGTTTAAGGGGATATGGATCAAATTCGGACAACTGGAACTGGTTGAGTGGGCACTATTGTCAGCAGTGACAAGTTTGGGCCGAAGGGCCTATATTCATGCTGACATACTGTATGGCTTGATAAATTTACCTGTTTATTTTCATTTACAAACTCTCCACCTTCTCTTGGTAATTCAGTTTCCTGCTGACCTTATTTGCAACGTCACACACTAGTTACAGTAAATTCATTCCTCGAACTTTCAATTTTATACATTAACATTCTGGATGAAGCAACTGAGCGCTTAGATAAATTAGAAGATGATGCAAAAATAGGTAGGTTGACAGGTAACATGGAGGAGTCTGCAGAAAGAGCTCGGCGTTTTGGTAGAGTGGGCAACCAATGGATTGCAACTAAGGAAATTGTGAGGTCATCCACATTGGGAGGAAGAATAGAGATATGGGCATTTTTTTAAATGTGGAGAAAATCAGAAGTGCAAAGTGACTCGGGAGCTGTCGTCCAGCATCCTCTGAAGGTGAACTTGTAGTTTGAGCCAGAAGGTCAATGTAATTATGACATTTGTTTTGTGAGGACTTGAATATATAAGCATGGACATAATTTCGAGGGTGAATAAGGCTCTGGTCAGACCACATTTAGCGCACTTTGCGCAGATTTGTCCACCGTATCTCAGGAAGGATGTACTGGCTTTCTGTGTGGCTTTGAGCGGAGGTTGCAGGAATGAAGAGCTTATCACAGGATGAACTTTTGAGGATTGTGGGTAAATACTCGATGTTGTTTCAAAGAATTAGGAAGGATGTAATTGAAACTTATCGAATACTGAATAGCGTGGACTGGATGTGTGCTTCGAATATGTCTCCATTGGTAAGATGCAATAGCATCAAAGGCATAGCCTGAGAGGAAAAAGAAGACATTTCAGAATAGAGTTTTGGAGAAACTTCTTCAGCCAGACAGCGGTGAATTTCTGAAATTAATTGCCAGAAAGGGCCGTCGAGACCAGTTCATTTAATATAATTCAGACTGAGACAGGTAGATTTTTGCACATCAAGGAGATCAAGAATTGCATGGAGAAAGCGGGAGAATGGGGTTGAGAAACATATCAGCCATGATTGAGTGGTGCAGCAGACTCGATCGGCTCAGTGGCCCAAATTCTGCTCCTATATCTTATGGCCTTATACTCAATTTATTGATATAAACTGCAAATAGTTGGGTACCCAGCACTGGTCACTGTGTAACTCGACTTGATTCGTTCTGTCAAACTCATGAAGACTGATTATTCCCCAGTGCCTGATCCCTGTTTGATGACCAGTCCTCCTGCATTCCTGTAGCATATTTGAAGGACTGAACAGGAACGAAGTGCATTTCAGTCGGCAAATCAGCCACTTGACCATGCTCCACTATTTTGGAACAGCAATTGCTGAAGTCATCTGAGATTCAGTTCCATTTTCCTGTCCAGTCTCCACATTGCTTCATTTACTCAATGTCCCAGCATTCACTGCACTCTCGTTCAGTACATTACGCAGAGTCACAACGCTTTGAGAAGGAAGTTCTCTTCACCCCTGTATTAAATCTGTTCCTTCTAATTCTATAACTCTGATCGCTTGTTCCACATTGCCTCACATGAGGAAATATTAATTCAAAACTACATCGTCAATCACCTTTGGTATTTTTGAGACTTCAATGCAATTTCCTCATTGGGCTGACGGGCCTGCTTCCACACTGTAAGTAATCTAATCTAATCTGACAGTGTAGATATGAACTGCTCAATCTCTCTTAATGAGACAAACTTCTCATCACTGGAAACAAACTAATGAAAATCTTCCGAACTGTCTCCATTGCAGCTGCATCTCTCCTCAATAAAGTATACAGTGCTCCCGTTGCGTTTTTCTAATGCATTGAATGAATGCAAAAATACTTTCTAACATTTAGTCTTTATTCTTTCCAAATAAACGCCTTAATTATGTTTGCCGACATCAATGCCTGCTGTACATGCATTTAACTTTTTACTGATTAAAACGAGGAAACACAGATCCTTCTGCAGTTAAACTCGATGAAGTTTCTCTTCATTAAGCTAATAAGTTGCTTTTGTATTTCTCTGTACAAAATGGATAATTGAATACATATCCAATTTAAATTTCATCTGTCAGATGTTGACACATTCATTTATACTGTGCATTATCATTTGTAAATGTCATATATCTTCATTGCAATCTATTTTTCCACCTATTAGAGCATCACCTGTAAATCTGGCTGTACTATTTTCTATTCTCTTAATCAGTACATCAAATAGACTGCAAAGTGTTGGAGCCTGCGAATCGAACTCTATGCCACCCCAAAATCTGCCAGAAAACGATGCATCTATTCTATCTCAATGCGTTATTTTGTTTGGCTGATCTTCTAGTCAAGTTGATAAATTATTCCAAAATAGTGTGCGTTTATTTTACGGAATTACTTTTTGTACGACACCTTAATCAATTACTTACAGCAGTCCAGAGAAACTACATCTCCAGGATGCCCATTATCCATCTGCCTTGTTCGAGGTCCAATCTTCAGACGGCATTGGGCCACGTCTCCAGATCGAATGAGACAAAGTAATCAGAGCGCACAGGGCCCAGTCCCCAGACCACACTGTACCTGGTCCCCAGTTTGGGCGGGACCCCGTGTCCAGAACACATCGAACCATGTCTCCAGACTGCACCAGGCCAAGTCCACACTGTACTAGTTCGAGGCTTCAGACCACACTGGTGCTGGTCACCGGACCACACCAGGCCATTTCTCCTGTCCTCAACTGGCCAAGATTGCAGATCACATTAGGACCAGTCTACTGTCCGCATTCAGCCAAATCTCTAGATCACAGTGGTCCGTGTCTCCAGACCACCCTGGGCCACCTATCCAGTCACCTAACTGCACCAAAACCAGTCCACAGACTGCTGCGGACCCAGTCACCTGGCCACACAAGGCTTTGTGCCCAGACCACACCAGGCCAAGTCTGCAGATCACACTGGGCACAGTCTACAGACTGCATCAGGCCAAATCGCCAGTGCACACTTGGCCATGTCTCCAGACTACACCAGGCCAGGTCTGCGGATCACACTGCACCCAGTCTCCAGACCGCACCCGGCCCAGTCTCCAGACTGTAATGTGCCCATTCTCCAGACCACACCGGGTGCAGTCTCCAGATGGGACCTGATCAAACCTGCATGAAGCACTGAGCCAAGTCTCCAGACCGCATTTGGCCAGGTCTGCAGACTTCACTGAGCCCAGTTTCTAAACCACATGGGCTCCAGTCTCCAGACCACGCCAGGCCAAGTCTACAGATCGCACTGGGCCCAGTCTCCAGATCACACCACGCCAAGTGTCCAGATTGCAAGAAGCCAAGTCTGCATGCACTACTGTGCCCAATCTCCTGACCGCATTGGGTCCAGTCTCCCGACCGCACCAGGTCCACTCTCCAGAATGGACCAGTCCCAGTCTAAGGGCGTGCTGGGCCCAGTCTCCAGACTGCACTGGGCCAACTCTCTAGAACACAGCAGGCCTTGTCTCCAGACTCAACCAGGCCGAGATTCCAGACTGGGCAGTGTCAAATCTCCAGGTCACACTGGGCCAAGTCTCCAGACTGCATTGGGCCAGGTCTCCAAACCGCAGCAGGTCAACTGTACAGACCGCACCCGGGTCAGTCTCCAGACTGCACCAGATCCAGTCCTTAGACCGCAGTGCAACCATGGCAAGTCTGCAGATCGCGCCAGACCCAGTCTCCAGATCACGCCGGGCCCAGACTCCAGACTGCACAGGGCTCAGTCGCCAGGCCACACTGTGCCTCGTCTCTACACTGCACCAGACCAATTCTCCATTCCACACAAGGCCGTCTCTCCAGACTGGACCGGGCCGAGTCTCCAGTCTGCTCTGTTCCAAGTCTTCACACCGCACCAATCCGAGTCTTCACATCGCACTGGGCCTAGTGTCCAGACGACCCCAGAACAAATCCCCAAACCACACAGGGCCAAGTCTCCTGACTGCACCAGACCGAGTCTCCAGAACACAGTGTGCCATGTCTCCAGACCACACCATGCCAAGTCTCCAGGTTGCAAGAATCAAGTCTGCACACTCTACCGTGCCCAATCTCTCGACCGCACCGGGTCTAGTCTGTCCCAGTTTACGGGCGTGCTGTGCCCCGTCTCCAGACTGCATTGGGCACCTAGCTGAGTCTTCAGACTGCACCGGCCCAGACTCCAGAACACACCAGACCAAGTCGCCAGACTGCACAGGGCCACGTCGCCAGACCGTAACTGTTTGAGAGAGCAGACTGCGCCAATCTCAGTATCCAGTCGTCCAACCGCATTGGGCCTCATCTCCAGATTGCTCCAGATCGATTTAAAAACTTTAATGTGCCAAGTACCCAGAGCGCACTGGGGCCAGTGTCCAGTCTGCACCTTACTCAGTCTGTAGACTACACCAGACTCAGTCTCCAGACCACATCAGAAAATGTCTGCAGAATACACCAGGTCAAGTCTGCAGATTACAACGGGCCCTGTCTCCAGTGCGCACTGGGCCAAGTCTCAAGACTGAGCCATCTCAGTCTACAGGCCATGCTGGAGTCAGTCTCGAGACGGGAACGGGCCCAGCTTCTGGACCATGCCAGATGCAGTCTCCAGACCACATCAGCTGAAGGCTGCAGTTCGCAACGGGCTGTCTCCAGGCAGCACCGAGCTCAGCCTCCGGACCACAGTAGACTGCGTCTCCATGCCGCACCGTGCCGTGTCTCCAGACCACACTGGGTCAAGTTTCCAGACTACACCGGGCCTAGTCTCCATACCGCACCAGATAGAGTCTCCATGCTGCACCATGTGTCCACACTGCATTGGTACGAATCTCTAGCCCAAACTAAGCGAAATATTCACAAAGCATTGGGCCAAGTCTTCAGACAGCACTGGGGCTAGTACACACACCGCACCGGGCCCAGTCTCCAGACAGCACTGAGTACAGACGCCAGACTGCAACCGGCCCAGTGCCAAGACCAACGCCGGGCCTAGTCTCCAGACCACACCGAGCAAATTTCCAGACTGGACCAGGCTTCAAAACCTGACGCTTCACGTCCCAGACCAGCGTCCAGGACACATTGACCCAGACCTCATTCCTACAGGTCAAACTCTGGTCTGGGACTCACCCGCTCTACTCACCTCCAAGTAACCTTAGAACGTGAACTGTTTAGGGAATGAAAGCACTCCACAAAGAGAAACAAAACAAAGAGCAGGGTAGCAGAGGAGCTCTGAATGCGACATTCTTACTCTGTCATCATCTTTCGAGCATTTCACGGCTGTTTCCTTCTTTAAAGAATTACTTTGGAGACTCAGAACAGTTTTGTCCGATTCCTTGCAATGCTGTCCTTGTGATATTAACAGAAGGAGATGAACATGCACATTTCTGACCCGTACTTTGCCATTGGGTTTGTTTCTGGAGTTTAGAATCCATTCACACTATAATTTGGAAGAGTACATCAAAACACTTGCGAGGTTCCAGAAAGTATAGTAAAATTTATCGCAATCTCTTCCAACGTACTTCACTTCGAGTGGCCAAGATAGAATGATCCCACTTTTGTCTGCATAGCTCCTGTTAGGGTATAGATATTTAGTCCGTGTTGAAATATCATATTCTACTATGGTGTGCACAGTGTTGTACTCTGGTTAGATTTTCGGGGTTGCATCGAACAGAGCTTGATCTATCCAATGTTGCATGCTGAAGGGATATGTCCTCTGGGTTTTTGGTGCCTGGACCGGTTCTCTGAGTAGGTTTGAGAATATGATATAACTAATTGTTACATCTCATCTGTCAGTGTCTTTATTTTATGTTGTCATTCTTGTGACTGGGCCCTCAATCTCTCACTCCATTAATGTTGCCATGTGAGCATGCACAGTACATTATTTTGGTGAATACGCCCTGTCCTGGCAGCAGCCATGCCCTCTTCATTTAGAAGCAGTCAAACATTCCCATCGTTTTCTGCTCTCCACTTTCACGGATAAAGGTCATCACCACAGCAAAAAAACCCTCCCACTCACCACTCCCCCACCTCCACGCCAACCAATCACATCAAAATATTCCTTGTGTACTGAGAGCTAAGGCGGCACCGTGAACAGCAGGGAGTAAACCATCTGGTGGAAGAAGCCAACCTTCCGATGTCTGAATGATTCAGAATGAACCCACTGGCGCACACTGTATCAGTAAGCCTCGTATACTCTTTCCATTTATGTAATATATGACCTTTTGTTCTTCCTGAAAGAAAAACAGGTCGACTGTGACCTAAATTATATTCCAACTGCGTGGATGTTTTCCATTTTAAATTCATTTCTGGATTCGCTGCCTCCTCTTGATAACTCAGTTTCCTGCCTACGTTAGTGTCATCCACCAATTTATTTAAACTGTTGACATAACATGCAAATCGTTGAGAGTCCAGCACTGATCACTGTGTCATTGCAGTCCATATTCTTTGATAAACTGATATAAACTATGTTATCCTTGAGATGCTGTGGACAGCGAAGAAGGTTACCTCAGATGACAGCAAGATCTTGGTCGTTGGGCCAATGGGCTGAGAAGTAGCAGTTGGAGTTAATTCAGATAAATGTGAGGTGCTGCCTTATGGGAATGTCAATCTCAGCAGGACTTATACTCTTATGGGATAAGATAGTGAAGAAGGCATTTGGTATGCTTTCTTTTGTAGGTCAGGGTATTGAGTACAGGAGATGAGAGATTATTTTGCGGCTGTACAGGACATTGGTTAGATCACTGTTGGGATATTGCATGCAGTTCTGGTCTCCTTCCTATCTGAAAGATGTCGTGAAACTTGAAAGGGTTCAGAAACGATTTACAATGATGTGGGGTTGGAGGATTTGAGTTATAAAGAGAAGCTGAACAGTCTGCGGCTGTTTACAATGGAGCGTCGGAGGTTGAGGGGTGACCTCATAGAGGTTTAAAAATCATGAGGGGCATGGATATGATAAATAGACAAAGCATTTTCCTTGGGGTCGAGGAGTCCAGAAATGGAGGGCATGGGTTTAGAGTGAGAGGGGCAAGCAAAGAAGGTGGTACGTGTATGGAATGATGTGCCAGAAGACGTGGTGGAGGCTGGTACAATTGCACCTTTTAAGAGGCACCTGGATGGGTATATGAATCGAAAGAGTTTGGAGGGATATGGGCCGATGCTGACAGGTCGGAGGAGTTTGGTTTGGGATATCTGGTCGGCACGGTCTGGTTGGACTGTAGGGTAGGTTTCCATGCTGTACATCTCTATGACTCTATGACCCAAAGATTCCAACTCAGTAACAAATCTTAACTAGTAAAGTGTGTGGGCAAGAATCTGTCAGATGGAGTACAACGTTGATAAATATATAGTCATCCATGTCGCTGGAATAATTTGTTAGGACGAACAGCAAAATGAAGTAAGATTCAAATGGAGAAAACATGCAACATTCTGCTGTGTCGAGGGATCTGTTTGCCCTTGTGAAGGAATCAATAGAAGCTGGTTTGCAGGTGCAGCAAATAAACAGGAAGGCAAATGGAGGTTGTCTTTCATTGGTAAAGGGATGGGGGTTGAAAACAAGAAGATAATGTTGCGGCTATATAGTGTGCTGGCGAGGCTAAACTTGGAGTAATGTGTTCAGTTGTGATATCTCTCCGTCAGAAAGGATGTACTAGCACTGGAGTGGGTCCAAAGCAGCTTCACGAGGTCGATTCTGTAGTTGGGATGTTTGCCTTATGAGAAACGATTGCGTATAATGGGACTATACTCATTGCTATTCGGAAGAATGAGTGGCATCGTACAGAAAAGTACAAGCTTATGAAGGGAGTAGATAAGATTAAAACAGGGAGGCTGTTTCTACTGGCTGATGAAACTAAAATGAATGAGCATTGCCTGAAAAAAGGGGGAGCAGATATAAGACTGAGTTGATGAGGAACTTTTTGACCGAAAAACTTGTGCATCTGTGGGATTCCCTGCCTAGAGAATCAGCTGAGGCTACCTCGTTGAATGTTTTTAAGGAGAACATAGTTCGTTTTTTTTTCAGCAGTGCAGGAATTAAGGGCTATAGTGATCGCATAAAAATATCAATCATAATTTTATTGAATGGCGGAGTGGGCAGATGGCCTACTCCTGCTCCATGTGCTTATGTTCTTATGTATTGGATAAATCTTTTCGTACTATAAACAAAGTGCCAGTTGAGTTGGGTTTGGGGCAAGATTTGCACTGTGTGGCTGATTGAATCTCACCCAACTCAATACATGAGTTTGAGGCCTCACAGTGATAATCTTGTCGGGTCATAACCACTGCTTACTGTACACAATTCACAGAGCAACTGTCATTTAGCGGAGTCCTGAATTACCCAGCATCCCGGAAACTAGTGTCATCTGTAAAAGCTCCATCGTGCACCGGGACAAGCTCAGTCCATGCGGAACTGTCTTGCACAGCTCTGATAATGAGCCTGCATCTGGTATGCAGGGGGAAATTTACAGTCCTCCCCAAACTTGCATTATGGGAATGGTCACGAAGCTCATCCTGGGTGGGGAGGGTCAGAAGCATTTTCTCCCCTTGGCCTGGAACGAGGATGGAAACCATGAAACGAAACCATGCTTGCCTGCTCTTTGGTTGTCTCCCCACAATCCAGTTGACAGTATTATAAGCCATCGGGACGAATGCACAGCATTGCTGGGCAAACATTGTCCTTTTCCAGCCTGCCTGCGCAAGGGGAGAGTCAGGGACAATCTCATAATTCCCCTTGAGAATAACGAAGGACAGGCAGTGGGATTATCTTAATATTAAAAAAGGCCTCAGAAAACACTTCACGGAAAACACCATGAACATCACTATAGACAACAGTGCTAAGATTACACAGAAACAAATTGGGTGGATCTTCGAAACAGCATGGAATTTTTTTTTAAAAATCACTGGTGGAATTTATATGTCTAAGTCAAATCCGCAGGGTGAATTTTGTGCTTGTTATAAGCAGGAAATAAGATATGCAAGAAATTGTTTGTAAGCCGCAGTCGTTCTGACTGCACCTGTAAGAAGAAAGCGGAGATGCCATGTCAAATCTAGGGACTCTTCATTGAAAGATGTTTTGGTTCATATCTCCAACAGCTGCAGTTCTGTGTTTTATTTTAGATCAGAAAGTATTATTTTTACTGCAGTATTAAATGTTGACTTGATCTGCGACGGAGGGGAAGGGATGAGGAAAGGAGTGCGGCAGACAGGTCAGTTAGAGCTGAAAGCCCTCACCATGAAAGTTTGGGGCAGGAGATTTTATTCATCGGGAAGGGAAAAGGACGAAGGGCTCTTGCCTGAAAATCGATATTGCTGCTCCTCGGATGCTGCCTGACCTGCTGAACATTTGCAGCAACACACTCTCGATTTTGATCTCCAGTATTTGCAGTCTTCACATTTTAAGAGGGAAAAGGAAGGGCACGTCAAAGTTAAACATTCTATCTGCTTCTGTGTGAATTTCAACAATGTGCCATAAAGATTAATGATGGGTCCATTGGATGTTTTCATTTATGTTTACGATTTCGATGTGAACATCGTAGGAATAGTTAGTAAGTTTATAGATAATCGCAACACGTGTGGTGCAGTCGATGTTGAAGAAGGTTCACTCAGAATACAGCGGGACCTTATTCAGATGGGCTGAAGTATCTAAGAGTGGCTGACGGAGTTTATATCAGTTAAATATGAGGTATTGCATATTGGTAAGGCAAAATGTGCAAACGCCACATAGGAAATTGTCCGGGATTGGAATTGAACCCAAGTCTCTGGCACTGTGGAATTCACGGTTCGCTGGCCGTGAAGTGAGAGATAAGGTGGTGGGGAGGTTGGGGAGGGTCGTATTTTTGAACTGAAGTCCTGTGAAGAGCACTGCTCCCACCAGTCATTTGATGTAGCTGATCTGTTCTTAATCCATGCATTCTTTTGTAAACAGAGTGAAACATGTACGACCCTGCAGTGTTCTGGAAATACTCCCACATACAAGGTAGATAGATTTAAAAGATTTAAAGATTCATAGTCCATCCCTCTGCAAGTGTCATGCATTCCATCCGCAACTGTGTAAATGTTCCCTTTTCTTGTGATATGAAATGTAAAGGAATGAAAGGGTAAACCCATCCTATTTGTTGGGTGACTATGATAAATGTCAGTCTCATTGGGTTCTAATTATCCCAGTGAAGGGTTTTGATCTTTCAATGATAAATAACCTCTGTTCAAAATGTTATCACATTATATGAGGAGAAGCGTCAACGACAGCAGTAACACAGTTAAGCAGCTCCAGAAGACAGGGTGAACAGAGATGGGAATCTCAGAACATTAGGCTGGAATGTTCCATCAATGGATCAGAATCCGAGAAGGTTAGACAGGAAAGCTATAATGATGGAACGGGGTTTATCTGAGAATGTTTGGAAGCTTGCTACATATTGGTTGTCATTATTATCATGAATCTGTATTGCATTTTTCATTATACTTTTCTTATTGTCCTATTCTGGCTATCATTGATGTCCCTGGTCAGTCTCCGATATTATTTCTATTGCATTACTATTTGTTTCACCTGCTGTGCACGCCTTGTTACTGTTCCTGCTCACTCTGGATCAATGTGTTCATTTTCCAGACGATTACGAACCGCATAAGTAAACTCGTTCATTCACTCTCTCCCGCTTTGCTTCTGGCAATGTCCTTCACGAGTCTTTAAGCTGACCTATTCAGGTGTGAAATACTGTTCATTGTATCAATGCCTTTATTACTTAAATATTGGGAACATGGACGTCGCTGTCTTATGCTATGGTTCGGAACTCCATTTCCTTCCTCTGACTGCATCCCATCCATGAATAATATTTGAGATTGATATAGACATATCAAAGCTGGGTCACTTTGACCCTGAGCTCATACCAAATTGCCATTCCTAATTTTAATTAGTGACACCTCCAGAATATATTTCAATAACTCAACAAATCTGCTCATTTAACTTTAGCTATGAAGCTATTTAACTTTAACTTTAGCATTAATGATGCCAATTATCTGCTCTGACTCTCCGAGATTCACACCTGCAGAAGCAAATCTGAGTCGGTACTCCACGGTTTATTTCCAAACTCACAGCAAAATCCCCTCCATCTGCCCATCTTGAACGCACTGATCTATATTGTCATTGGGTCTGGTAATGATTTTAATTTAATATTCTGAAGCATATCATCATATTTGTTCATGAAACGTCCCTCAGTCACTCTCTGTCGGTTCGCAAAATTTCCTCCAGTTGTGCACATTCAAACTCATTTTCTCCGTGCGTTCTCTCTCTCACACAATGAGTTTCACATTCAACTACAACACACACAAACCCACACACAGTCACCCTGCCCCCACGTCACATACACAGACACGCACACACTTTCTGGCCTTTTTCTGCGGTAGGGGATATATGGAGACATTATTTTGTGGAAGCCCCATCTACTGTCATTCACATCATGGGCTGTAAATTTTCCCATGTGAGGCAGTTATCTCGTGCAAGTATGGTAGCAACATACTGTTGTAGTTTTTCACTGATTTCCAAGCTGTGCAGATAGTTATGTTTACAAAGCATACTCAAGCGTTGTCTGCACAGTTGTCGTTGTTGGGCTGTCATCTTGCGTTGACTTGTTTAAGGTTTCTGAGTTCATTTTGTGAGGCAGGTTCAGAATTTGATGCATCAAACATTTCAGCTAATCAGGCAATGCCTTTCTGCAATGTTCTCGCTCTTGTGATTGAAGCCTTAAAGGTCCCACTCTCCCGACTTTATGCCTATGTTTCTGCAACATGTTATTAGTTAATTAATTGTCTGTTTATATCTTTAATGTGAATTTTTCTGTCCCATTGTATCATTCCTGGCCTCGTGTTTGTATCGGCTGGCATTGTGAAGCTCAGAAACAATAAAATGGTGTGTCATCACTTCCTGGTGTGTGCCATGTTGGGCAGGGGGATTCAGCAGCTGTAACTCACATCTATCCTTGTGACTGTCCACTGTTTGGCTCACTTGTTGATAGCGTGGCCAATAAACGTGTACTACAAAGGGCCTCTGATTGTCTCCTGTTATTGAAAGGTTAGCAGAGCTGCTGGGGCCTGTTTGCTTGAGGTTGTTCTGTGAGTTGCCTCAGACTTTCAGGGAGACCTGACAATTTGGAAGCACAACTGTAAATGGAGCATTGGGACTATAGTTACAGCAAGTTGGTCTGTAACATGAACAAAAAATGGAGCGCAGGATGCAGAGATGGGAAGCTCAGAAACGACGGAGTGAGTGTGTGTGGGGAAAAGGATCTGTTGTATCCACTCAGGATTTTCCAAGAACAACTTACCAAACTAAACATAATCCAGGAGCAGAGTGTGACAGGACCCTGACCGAACATGAAGCTGATGACAGACCGATGTTATCTCCTTCAACACGACGAGACCAACTTGGCCTGGTGCGGACTGGAAACTGGACCTCGTGCGTCCTGGAGGCTTGGCCTAGTACAGGAACAGATTGACCTTTCACTCAATTTATGTTGCAGTGTGCCCATGCCCAGTCCACCATGTTTATGCATCCCCATTCTCCTGGCAGCATCTGTACCCTCTTCATTAAGAAGTAGTCAGCCAATTCCATTGTGTTAGGCTTTCCAAGTAGAATGAAAAGACGGCCTCTCAGATCGAGTCCCACTCCATGATACACAGATCAAAATACCTTCCCTTCAACAGTCCCCACCGTCAAACAATCTGTGTATACTGAGAGCATTGAGGTCACTGGGAATATCAGGGAACAGAACATCTGGGAAATGGAGCAACACTCCCGATGTCTGAGCATGTCATGGTGAACTCTCCAGTATACATTGCATCACTAAGTCCTGTAATCCCACTCCATTGCAGGAGCATCCAGTCTTCCATTCTTCCTGGAAAATAAGACAGTGGACGCTACATGCTACATTCCACCTGCCTAATTATGATCCATTTACTCTACTTGTTTCTGTCCACTTAAATACTCTCCACCTCCTCTTGATTATTAAATTTGCTTAACTTCTCATCTTCGCTGTGTAATTGGCTTTTGTTGCTGACTCCTTCTGGTGTTCCACATAAAATTAAGACGATCTTCCATTCTTGAGAAATCCAACTGCTATTGGATCAACAGGATCCTCCTTTCGTGGATAGCCAACATCTTCTTTGCAGGAATGCGTTCAGGGACCAATCTCTGAGCTGTTTCCAAAGTAACGATATCCTTTCTTCAGTGAGGAGCATAACTCTGTGCACACTCCTTTGGATGTGATCTCACTAACAACTAAGAGATCGTTTATATTGCCAGAACGTGAAAACCTTGCAGTGAAGAAGTTTTTAGAAATAGAATAATATATTGAATTTTACACGACGGCTTAATACAAAATGATTTTTTTTAGAAATTACGATTCTTAACCGAAGTCGTGCAAGCCATGAATGTATGAAATTAAATCGTTTGTTTAACTGGTGGATTTTCCATTGAATGTGAAACAGTAGACGACATCAACATGTCTGCACAAACACCTCCAGATGGAAAAATAAATCTGAAGTTTGGGAAACTCTGCTCCCCTCACCTCCATGCGCAGAACTTGCTCGCTGTTCGAAATTTGTGCCCTGGTTCCGGCCGCCTGCAGGCCCGCCCTTCATTCGTGCCGCCAATATTATCCACGTGGAGACTCCATCCAGCACTGAGTGTCTACAGTCCAAAGCTACTTCCAGGTCAGACGCTCCTTCCACTTTGTTACAAAGGCCATCAAACCACTTACATGGAACCCCAAGTACTCAACCAAAACCTAAATATCTCCTCCGGACCTCTCCAACAACACTGCCCGGCTTCTGCTGACAACAACACTCCAACCAAATTTGAAGTTCGTCCAGCTTCCACGTCTAACTCTGGCTCCGCCCACTCTGCAATTAATTCTCAGTCTACATTTCTCAGTGTCATCACTGAGTCCTATTGCCTACCTACAGCCAACCAGCACACCAGCTCTCCCTCCTCACCCATTCCACCCCCTCAATACATTTTACTTCGCCACCTCTCCGTCTTCACCTCATCCGGCCTGCTCGCCTTGCTACTCTGCAACCCACCACACTCTCAATCCTCCTTTTCCACGCACAACAACTCCTCCGACTACAGCACATCTAAAATTCACTCACCATTTCCAATGACCATTCTCCAAACCCCCACCCCACCATCAAACTCTGGACTCCCTCTAAAACCCGCCCCGAGACCCTCAAACTAATTCGTTGTCGCCCCAACCTCGAATTCTCGGTGGCCCAGCGGTTTGTCCTCAAGATAAAGCTGAAATTCCTACCTCTGTACCTCCACCTCAACGAATTCAGGACCCGTCACGTCGTGGAGATCTTCTTTCTCGCCCTCTCTTTCCATGTCTTCTTCGTTGCCAAAACATCCCAACCTCCCTCGGAGGAACTCGTCTCCCACCACCAACCTCCCTTCTCCACCTGATCACCATCAAAAGGCCTTGATCCTGCCCCAGACCTCTACCTTGCAGACTGCCAATGTAACATCAGCCTCACTTTCTCCACCACCCGAACTCACTCAACATTAATCCCGTCCAAACGTGCAGCACTCTACTCGCTTTGTGATGGTTAACCCAAAAGCTGACTAAGGTGATAGTCTGGAGAACAATTATGTATTTTGCAGAGTCTCAATGCTAACTATCCAACAACACATCCTACCTCCCGCTTGATCACCATCCCACCGTAGTCCATCAGGCCAAACAGACGCGCATTGTTTGTTCCTTTATTGCATGTGGTGATCTCTCCTCCACCAACTCCAATCTCATTGTCCCTCAACACCCCCCCCCCCACTGCCGGATTATACCTGCAATTAAAGATCCAAATGCCCAAACTACCCTGTCCGACATATCGTCTGGGCATTCTCCAGCCCCTTCGAAATCATCTCGTTCTGTCTCGACTCTGTCCTGATCCCTTTGGTTCCGTCACTTCTCACCTGATTCCATCACCCCAACCACCATCTCCATCTCTTCAGAATTCAAGTCCCCCGTCCCGCAGCACGCTATTTTCACGATGCACGTGCTGTCCTTATACATGTCAAAACTACCAAGGATGGCCTCCACGCCCTTATCTTCTTCCTCTCCAAACTGAAACATCCAGTCTAGCTCTTCCACACCCTCTTCCGCCCACCTGATTATTCCCCACCCTCAGTAATTTTTCCTTTAATTCCTCCCATTTTCTCCAAATCCAACTGGGTGGCCATGTGCACTCGGATGGAACCGAGTCATGCATGCCTCTATTTTGAGTATTTCAAACTGCCCTCTTCAGTATCCACAGAGGCACTGTGCCAAAACCTTACTGCGGTTACATCGATGACTGCATCGGCACAGCAACCTGCACCCAGATTGGACGGGAGCAGTTCATCGTCTTCATTCACCACTTGCACCTTGTCATCAAATTCATTTGTTCCATTTAGGCCACGTGCCTCCACTTTCTTGATCACTCCATTTTCAATTTCGGTGACACTCTCCAAAAGGACGCTTCCGTTAAACCTACAGACCCCCATTAAATACCTGGATTACAACTTCAGCCACCCAGTGTCCTGCAAGAGTTCCATCCCATTCTCCCAGGTCCTCCACCTACTCTGCATCTGCTCACACGGGGAGACGTTCTACTCGTGAGCACTCCAGATTGCCCCTATTTCGAGCAATGTGCTTTTCTCCCTCTGTAATTCAACAGAACTCCCTGCATTAACTCCACTCCCCATTCCACTGCCCGAAACACCACATTCTGAGCGCAATAAACATAGAGACCCATCTTGTCCTCATTTACTACCGCATCAGTCTCCGTATCCCAGACATCATACTTAAACACTTTTGCCAACTTCCATCAGATCACTCCTGCAAGGGCATGTTCCCCTCCCCATCCCTCTCTGGCTTCCAAGAGGATCATTCCCTTTGCCAGTCATTGATTTGCTCACCTCTACCCACCAATCCTCCCGAATCCCCAGAGATGTACTCCTGCATCCGGAAAAGGCGCAAAGCATGCCCGGACATCAACCCCTCACATCCATTCGGAACCCCGAGAAGTCCATCCATGTGAAACAGACGTTGACATGCCTCTCAACCGAGTTTACTGCATCAGGTGCTCGCGATGTGGTCTGCTTTACTTCGGGGAGATCAAACGTCAAATTAGGGAACAGTTCGCCAAGCATCACAGCTGGGCCTGCAGGCGACGAACGGTGTTCCCAGCCACCAAACTTTTAAATCGTCTTCTCACTCCCATCCAGACTCAACGATCCTTCGCCTCTTCTACAGCCATAATGAAACTAAAGGAAAATTGGAAGAACAACACCTTATGTTTTACTTGGGCAACCTGCAGCTCAGAGTTTTCAAAATTGAGTTTTTCAATTTCAAGTAACCTCCCATCCCATCACCCGACTTCCGTCCCTGCCCCTCCCCCTCCCTTCAATCTTCCCAGACACCTACAGGCTTCATCTCCCTTTCCCAATGACCAACCAGTTGGTACCCTCTACCTGTCTTCATATACGCCCACTTCACGACACTGCCCCCGCCACCTCTTTTATCTGCAGCTCACTTTACATCCACCCACAGTCCTGAAGTTGAGTTAGCCCAAAACGTGGACTTCTCCACCTCTTACCTTACTGCCTCTTACCTCTTACTCTCTCTGCCTTACTTGCAGTATTCTCCCAGCCAACGTTTTGTTTATTATAAACGTATGAGGCGTTAGATCACTTCAGCGAACTGCAAAAGTACATGACAAAGATGTTAGGAAGAGAAGCAATGTCTGTTGCTTAAATAAAAACTACAGCATGTAGGTTGTACAAATACTCACCACAGACCAAACATCACAAAAGAAAGAAGACTCAACGACAGTTTAAAAAATATTAACATTGCGTTAGAAGAAAGGAATTGTCTCAGAAAAAAAGCGAGATATTGTGGTTAGCCTTCGACGCAGAGGAATGGAGTAGCCAGGTGCAGAAATTAATCTCTTGACCATATCAATATGAAAGTAGGGATGGAGACAGTGGCTGGTATAAAACTGGACTGATTAGCATGTCTGGATGAGTTGAATCGAAAGCGGTTGTGAGAGAAACGTTGGACATCTTCTGAGTCAAAGACATAAGTAGAATCTGTCCACAGGAGAGGTGCCAGAGAACTGGAGAACAGCTATTGAGGTCCTAATTTGCAATAAGTGTGCAGGAAGAGAATTCGAGAACATGAGTATCAGATCAGTGTTAGAGAAACTAAAGGAGAACATAGTGAGGTAGAAAATCGATCTCCATTCAGACAGCCAATGTTTGATCCGGGTTAGTCAGCATGAACCTATCTCAGGGAAGGAATTCTGAATGAAAGTGATTGAGTTTTTTTTCAAGGAGGTTTTCTATCAAGTTTCGCACCAAGGCCTTTGACAAACCTCCACATGGGAAACTGATTAACAAACTAAAACCTCATAGTATCAAGGATAACATAACAGGACACATTCAACATTGCCTTAGTGGTAGGAGACAGACAGTAGTGGTGGAAGGCTGTTTGTGTGACTGGAGAGCAGTGTCTGGTGTTGTACCACAGGAATCAGTTTTGCTTCCCTTGTTGTATCTAAAATTCACAAATGATACAAATGTGAATGTTGGGGAGGAAGGGGGAATTGTGATTAGTAAGTTTGCGTTTGACATTAAGGTTGTCCGATTGGTTGGCAATGAGGAGGAAGATCTTACGATACAGGAAGGTATAGGTGGAATGGTCAGATGTGCAAATCAGTGGCAGATGGAATGTAAACCTGATAAATGTGAGTTGATGCAATTTGGAAGAAGGAACTAGACTGCTCAACGAATGGCAGCACACGAAGAAGCTGAGAAGGTGCTTCGCCACAGATCACTGCATGTGACTGGACAGAGTAATAGTTTAGTTCAGAAGCATCGATTCCAAAGGCAGAGCGTGTATTCATTGAAGCATAAATAACAAAATCCGGTTAGGATATTACACAGGTTGGAATATTGTTATGCATTTCTTCTGGCCATATTGCATGAATTGCACCGGAGAGGTTGCTGATGAGGATCACCAGGATGAACCGAAGGATGGAGCACATCAGCGATAGAGGGAAGCAGAATAAACTCGGGTCGTTTTCTTTGGAGCAGAGACGACTCACTTGTACGTAATTAAGAAGTATAGGATTTCAACTGACATGGAAAGGGCAGATAGACAACAGCTGTTCATTTTAGTTAAAGGTTCAAGATCAAGTCTACACATTTTTAATGTGATGTGATTGAGGTTTGAATGGAATAGAATAGAAAATTCTTTGCTGGCAAGTCCATGTGAATGAGTTCAGTGAAAAAGTTGTAATGTCGCATATCTCAGGTGCAGCTTCTTCTGTACAGATATTTTAAGCGTTGTTACCGTATTGAAATAACGAAAAGAAAACTGGAATGGAAATAGATTCTTTAAATTCTACAAAGATCATAAAAGATCACAGAATTTGCAGTGCTTTCTCACTGAGCCCGTGCCCGCTGGGCTTCTGTACACGAGGCGACGTTAACTCCAAGCCCTAGCCTCTCTCCCAGATTCGCCTTCAGGTCTCGTCCCCCTGGCCAGACTATGATTGATCTGCTCCTGCTTGAGGCTCCTGGTCCAACTCACTTGATGCACTGTCCTGGTCTCCAATTTGTTTCCCTTGCTGGGCTGAGCATGGACCCCATTCTCTATTCCCTCGAAGTCGGGTCGTTTAATAAGTTAAAAGTTAGGAAGAGGTAGAAAGAACTGCAACAAAGAGAGGAAGAATAAAGAAAAAAGAACAGCGACTGGTGAGCATCAGAATTCCAGCGGGAGTATGATACTGTTATCGCGGCAGCAAAGTTGAGTGTCAGAGAGCATTTGAGAGTCTATGCTTCCGTGAAAGGATGATTGTAAAAAGCCATTTATTGAGTAGATTATGACAGGACTGGATGGTTTTCAGAGCTGCATATTAACACGAGTTGTAGTAATGAACAGTCATAGCTTCTAAAATTATACCAAATGGAAAATGTCAGACAAAATAAGTACAGCTCCCTTGCAGTCTGGGAGCAGAGAATGGAGAATAGGGAAATCGCAGAACAATGAAGCAACTATGTAAGTTCTGTATTCACGTTTAAAAAGCAAGAAAAAAAAATACTGCTGAGCAAAACGAAGAAACCTGAACCTGATGAGAAAATGGTCAAGAATGCATGTAGCATGTCAACAGTTTTGGATTTGGAGACACAAGTGTTGATTGGGGTGTACAAAGTTAAAAATCACACAAAAACAGGTTATAGTTGAACAGGTTAATGTGCAAGCATTAGCTTTTGGAGCGTTGCTCCTTCATCAGGTGGTTGTGGATAATAAGATTATACTACACATACTTTACTGCAAAGGTTTGCAGTGTGATTTCTACTTGCCCAATTACGTTTTACTTTGCTCAGAAGCTGCATGAATCCATTCAAGATTCTGTAAATCCGTTTTTTACATTAGAATCAGTCTGGCCATTGTGGCACAGACAGTCTCACACAGGGAAGCTCACACCTTTAATACATTATCTGGGCCAACATGACATTAGTTGTTAAAGTTCACTTGAGAATACAACTTCTAAAAGCAGTTTTACGATTTACATGTGAAAGAACTGAACCCAACATAGCCATTCTAAAAGATAATAGTCTTAACAAAAAAAGCAGGTCGATTTCAATATATAATTACAGTTGCATCACACTGTAAACTTTTGCTATACATTCTGTGTCGTACAATTTTGTTCTCCACAGCTACCTGAGGATGGAACAGCGCTCCACAAGCAAGTATTTCCAAAAAAAACCACCTGTTAGATTATCACCTGCTGTTGTGTGATTTTTATCAGTTTTGGAGAAATTACTGTGTTTGAATCATTGTAATTGATATAGTCGACGTCAACATAGATTTGTGAAATGGGATTTACATTTAAGAAATCGACTTATCGATAAATTAAGCAGAAGAAATGAATGCTGTACAATTGCATTATCAGAAAGATTTTCAATGAAGTCGAAAGTCGGTTCACAAAATGATTGGCGGTAATATATGGACATGCTTTCAAAATGGGAGAGCTCAGGGGAAACAGGGAGTAGATTTTGATGATTTTGATTTTATTGACAGGTGTATTTAACAGTAAAAATACAATAAAATGCAATGAAACAATTTCAATTCTCACCATAAAGCACTGACATATTGAATAATTTGAGAACACGGCAAAAATGGAAGCTATACCTTGAAGAGAGTCGATCAGTCCTGAGCCCAAAACCTTCAACGATGTGTGGACTGCCATTATTCCACCACTGCATCCTCACCGTCCCCACCAGAACCAACCAACACTGAAGTAATCGATCCTCAGCCACGATCTTTGCCGCTAGTCAGATACTCCTCCATCACTGCCCAGTCACATCCTGCACCAGAAACATTTGCCGTGGAGTCGCATCTCTCGCTGCTCTTCCTACACACGATGTTGCAGTGATGACCTTCCACCATTGTTTCACTTTTGCCAGCGCCGGAAAGAACCAACAACAACGTCAATGACCCTTAGGCGCCATCTTTCACTGCTGAGCATAGCTCGCCAACATCGCCTCTGCTGATGTAGTCACTGAGAATTCCTTTTCCTGCTGCTTGTTCCAGAAAAGAAAGTCTTGGATCACTCACGTCTAAGTTGGACTTGTTCATTTTCCACAGTAATCCTGCGCTAGCTCTGTGCTCTGGGCCCAGCTCGATTTCCGTGTTCTGCACCTAGCTCGAGGTGCGTTGTAGGCCTACTTGATTTCCAAGAATTGTGCCTACTCGAATTTCGCGGTAAGCCTACTCAAGATCGAAGGTATATCTGCTCAAGATGTACATACTTGACTCACATGTGCCCGGCAGTCTGGGCCTGGTTGAGATGAGGGCTGTGCCCAACTGACTTTTGCACACTGGCCTGTTGCCATCTCTGAATCTCAGGATAAGATACGTTAAATGAAAGAGAGGAAAATAACAAGGAAAAAGAAAAGTGGTCAGAGCAGATGAGCTTCGGCACAGGAGCCATCCTACATCGTCAACGTAGGACTGAAAAAAAAGATTTTAAAAAAGTCCTTTGGAGTGGAAGACTGCTGCAGGAATCTTTGCTTTGGCTCCAGCCTTTTCCAGTATATATAAAACATCTGATTGAGGAAATTAAATGTAATATGTCCAAGTCTGCTGACAGCACTAAACAATGCTGGATGGCGAGTGGGAGAGGAGGATGTATAAAAGCTCCAAGGCACCTGAGACAATTTGAGTGAATGGGCAATAACATCGCAGACGAACAGTAATGTCAGTCGACGTGACGTTGTGCATTTTGATGCAAAGATACCTCAGCAGCGGGATGTAGGTTTACTCGGTGAGTGGAAGGCTCATTTTCGGACGTTTCATCACCATTCTAGGTAATATCTTCAGTGAGCATCCGAATGAAAACTGGAAGAGCAGCCTACCACTTGAAAAGCAATTGGTTAAAAATTGTTTGTGTATAAAGGCACGCATTCTGCACTTTTGATTCTGTTTGCGCAGACCTCCGAGGTCCATGCAGGGCAGTGAATTCAGAAGCCAGAAGTCAATAGTGAGAATTATATTTCAAACTGACCAGTGTACATACATCCAGCAGATGTAACATTGAAAAGGATTTGGATCTCCTTGTACACCAGTCACTGAAAACAATGTTGCAGGAAAAGAAAGAATTTAGGAAGGTAAATGGTGCGTTGATCTTCATTTCAGGTGGAACTTAGTATTGGAGTAATGATATCTTACTGCACCTGTACAGGACATTGGTGAGATCTCATCTGGAACATTGTACGGTGTTATGTGCAGTTTTCGACTCATTTCCTATTAAAGGGCAAACCTGTATTTCAAGGAGTGCAGCAAAGGATAACCAGACTGCTGTGGGAACACAGTTTAGGTCTGATGCACATGTATTCCATTGGGTTTAGGAAAATGAGTGGAGATATCAATGAAATACATAAAACTGTGACAGAGTGAGACAGACCGGAAGCAGTGATATATATTCCCCTGACTGGGCCATCTAAAACAAGAGCCCACAATACTAGATGCTAGCAGGCCACTCTGCATTTAAGTTTGAGTAAACGTCTGCCCTTAATGAATGTGGACCCTGGGGAAGTCTCCACCACAGAAGCCAAGGCACTGAATAAAAATAACGATTTCGACACCCCCCCCCCCCTTTCTAAATGCTGAGGTGAGTGCCAAGTTCTCTGTCGGTCTTATCTTTTAGTTCCTCGGAGCAGTTTGATGCAGTTGGGTGTCTTGCTTGGTCGTTTCAGAAACCATTAAAGAGTTTATCGCATGTCTGAGTGTCTGGGGGTCATTTTTAAGCCAGAGCAGGAACGCACGGGAAATTTGCTTCCTAAAATTCACTGGGGAAGCAATCTGCTGTTTTCCATTCGACTTGACTTCTGGCTCAATGTTACTGACGCCAGATTTGAGATCTCGACATTTTAATCATTGTTTTTACCTTCCACCGGCTGTCAGAGAAACAGTCCGTTCTGGATTAGTCAGCCAGTGACATTTCCACCTCAGCACCAAGTCCAATTTGGAACCTTTCAGAAAGCACTGAGCATGTTATGTCAGTGCTAGTTGACAGTTCTGTCAAAAAACTCCCGCCAATTTGACCATCGTGATGGACATGAGGGGTTCGTAATTGTCCTGATTGCAATTGTTCTCCTCTCAGCGAAAGGGCCATAGTTGAGTGATTTTCCACATGGTGCAGATGCGATATAGTTGCCTTTTGAACTGATGTACAATGCTGTTCCAATGTCTGAGATGAGGACATTTGTGCAGACTTCCCCTCCAGTGGGTTTTTAAGTAGACCGTTTATCATTTAAGGCCAGATGAGTCCGGGCTTTGGAACTACGATTGCACATGTTGGTTCTGGGATCATTTCTCCCTGTTTTTGATGCGAGTTTTGCTGTCTGGATGTAAGCAGCCACGTGCAGTATCCTTAACGGGTTCTCATCCGGTTTAGGTACTTCTGATCCTTGCATGTTCACGCACACTCGTCACTGGCTTGATAATGGTGGTAGCCTGACCGACTATCGCAGGACACTGTTACAGATTGTCGCTGAATACAATTCATTCTCTGCTGCGGTTGTGGTCTCCAACCAGCACACAATGTCAGGTATTCTCGATTCAAAGTTAGAGGAGCTCGATCAGTGAAAGTATTAAAAGATGACGTTTGTCTTTAAGTGAATTAAGAGTAACGAATAATTGGCCATGAAATTGGAGTTACAGAGTTATGCAATATGCAAACAGACCCTTCCGTCCAACTCCTCCATGCTCACCAGGTTTCCTAAACTGTGTGTCCATTTACCTGTTTTGGTGCATACCATTATAAACCTTTTATTATTCATGCACATGGTCAATTTATTTTAGATACTGTAATTGCACTTGCATCCAGAACTGCTCCGGTAGCTTGGTACATACATGCACCATTCACTTGTTCGAAAAAAAGTTGCCCCTCAGAAGGCATTTAAGTCTTTAAACCTTTCCACTATATCCTCAAATATATACCGTCTACTTTCAGATCACTCTGCCATGGGGAAGGGACATCATCTACTCAAATATCAATTTTGCTCATGATTTTAAAAACATCAAAAAGGTCATGCTTCATCCTCCGATGTTTGACGGTTAAAACAAAAAAGTCCAGCTTATTCGTATCATTGAAAACTTCGAGTTTCGCTTGCATAATTTGGGGTAAAGCAAACAAGAAGAAAAAACACCTCCAGAAACCCTATCCACTCTCCCCGACATCAAGGACACTTCGCAAATCACTGCCAGACTACTCAGACCCCTTGGCATCATGATAACCTACAAACCGAACAACACACTAAAACAGCCGCTAATGAACTTGAAAGACCTTATACAGATAACAAGGAAAACTAGTAACATTTGCAAAATACCTTGCAAGAACCGTAACAAACACTACATTGGACAAACAGGCAGACAACTAACCACTAGCATAAGTGAACATTGACTGGCCACAAAAAGGCATGACCCACTTTCACTAGTATCTTTACATATGGATGAGGAAGAACACCACTTCGACTGGGACAAGACACCCACCTTCGGACACGCCAAAAAGAGACAAGCACGAGAATTGCTATAAGCATGGCATTCCAACCGGAACTCCATGAGCAAACACATTGACTTGGATCGCATTTACCAACCCCGAGAAAAAGAACAGGAAATGACATCACTATAGGAAAGATGCCACCACATGATATGAGATCACGAACCCAAGGAAACCCAACATCGAAATACGGAACGACCTACACCAACAGTACTTCATTCGGAGACTCACTGATGGCTTTACTTAGTTTGGTGACGAAATGGCTGAAAATGAACTTGCCAGCTCAGTGAGCAAGCCTAAATCCAGGCTGTGACCAACATTGGGAACTGAATGTCCAGGGCATTTGGGAGTGTTACACAAAAGTGACAACAAAGATGGGGTAGTTATCCGAATAAAGGATGGCTTGTGTCTGACCGTAGAGGAGGATTTTGAATGAAATGATGAAGGTATTGACTGAATCTTATTGTATTTAGTTTAAAAATACCAGCTGGGTTGAGCTTGGAGACAGATTGCCACCGTGCAGCTGAGCGGATCTCAACAAATTTAATGGGCACAGGAGCTTCTGAGATGTTGATATTTATAAACTTGACACATTCTATACCTGACACTCACTGGAACACTCTGCACCCGACATGGATCTGAACATTATGCAAACAAAAATACCTCGAACATTCGACAAAAAACAATCTTCAGAACTTTGTGCACCCAACAATGCCTGCAACGTTCTGTAAAAAACGTTCCATGGAACGTTCTATACCCAACATTCTCTGGAATATTCTGCAACCAACACTCATTGGAAGATTCTACACATGACATTCCGCAAACGTTGTTAACCCAACATTTACGAATCATTCTATTTTTTTCCAGAACATTCTGGAACTGACATTCCCTGAAATGTTCTACACCCGACATTTTCCAGAACATTAGACAATGACATTCGAGATCATTCTTCAGCTGACATTGTCAAGAACATTGCATAACCGATATTCCTCGGAACATTCTATAACCTGCAGTCCCTGGAATATTCTACACCTGACGTTCCTCACAACATTTGTTCATGGAATTCCCCGGAAAGATCTAAACCCGACGTTCTCCCGAATATTCTGAAATTGTCATTCTCCAGAACGTTCCATTACTGACAGTTCCATAACTGATTATAACTGACATTCACAGCATATTCTGTAAACTACATTCTCTGGAACATTCTGGAACCGACATCCTACAAAACACTTCGCACCGACATACTCCGGAACATGCCGTACCTAACGTCTGTGGAACATTCTGAAGCAGACATTCCCAGGAATATTCTATACCCGACATTCCCTGGACCATTCTATAAATGACATTTCCCGGTTCATTCCATACCCAACGTTCTCAGGAAGATTCTGTAACAAACATTCTCAGAATATTCTATACCTGACCTTCTCTGAAACGTTCTATATCCAATGTTCCCCAAAACATTCGATATCAGGCATTATCCGGAGTGTTCCATACGTGACATTCCCTGCAATGTTCTCTACCCGACAATCCTTTGGATATTCTATACCTGACATTCGCCAGAGCATTCAGTATTTGCAGTCCACAGATCATTCGGGACTTGGAATTAATTAAACAAATTTTGGAATTGACATTGCCCAGACAATCCTTTAGCCTCCATTCCCTGGAATGTTCTACACCATGTATGCTCCGGAACATTCTGGAATCAACATTCCCAGGACCATTCTATACCCGACATTCTCCAGAACATTCTACTCCCGGCATCCCAGATTTGTGAACCTCTGATATTAGTAAATTGAAAAAAAAGATAAGACCCTGAGGGAACACATCCCCTTCCATTGAGAAGGAAACATTGTTTTGATATTCCCTCTGACAATTAAAGGAATGGATAAGTTTTTCCAGCATTTACATTTCTTCATGGCAAATGATTGACCACAATTGAGATGAAAGGACAGAAATTTCCAAACGCCATTTGCCTTCAATAAACTGTGATAGAATACTTCAGGACCGCAATGTTTTCACCTTCCGTATTAGAAGTGGGATGAAGTGACCGGTGTCTACCCTCGAGTAATTGAGTATGTAGCCGAAAATGAGCCGCTGGTAAAGCGCAGAGGTCAGGCAGCATCCACGGAGAAGGAGGATCGACGCTTCGGCCATGATCCCTTCTTCAGGAATGAGGAAAGTATCCTGTGTGAGTATGTAGGAGTGTTCCAGAAATCATTCTGTTCTTATTGATGTGTCTGTGTCTGGTTGGGGAGGGAGGACTTCTTGCGTTTCATGTAGCATTTTTGTGAGTAATTCAGACTTCCTGTTTTATATTTCAGCTCCAACTATTTCAATAAATCTCTGAATGCAGTGACATATTTCAAAATCTCATTGTGTTATCAATCAAACCGGTAACGTTGACTCCAGGTTGATGTATAATTTGTATGTTTGTCTTTTTTCACAGTTAATGTAGTGACGATCTATGTCTTGATTTATAAAGATTGTGGATTGTCTCCGTGTATGAGACGTTACCTTGGGGCCATGGCAGTGGCAGACCTATTGGTCATTATCCTCGACCTGATATTGAGACACATTCCCATTGTTTTTCCGAATCAGTTTCATTTCGTGAGGTCCATCCCCGTGTGTAATATCCACGCAGTCCTGCTTTATGCAGCCACTGACTGTTCTGTCTGGTACACCGTTGCTATGACCTTTGATCGATTCGTGGCCATTTGTTGCCAGAAGCTGAAAAACAAATATTGCAGTGAGAAAACGGCGGCTGTAGTTCTGGGAACGGTCACTGTGCTGAGCTGTTTAAAGAATATTTTCTGGTATTTTATGTACACATCTCGGTACTGGCTATGGAACTCCCCCTGGTTTTGTGCTGAAAGAGACAATGTCCAGCACTCTCCTGTCTGGGCCACAATAGAGTTCCTTCATCACGTTATAACCTCGGCTCTCCCATTTCTCCTCATTCTGCTGCTCAATGTTTTCACCATTAAACATATTTTAATGACCAGCAAAGCCCGCAGGAGACTCCGGGCTCACACCAATGGGAACACTCAGTCTGACACAGAAATGCAAAATTGAAAAAAATCCATTATTATACTGTTTGTCATTTCGGCCAATTTCATAGTGTTTTGGACAACGTTAATGGTGTATTCTATATGGTATCGGATGTATGACATTGGATATAAATCTGTGCATCTCGACGACTTTGTGCTGGAATTGGGCTTTATGCTGCAGCTTCTCAGTTGCTGCACAAACACCGTGATTTATGCCATGATCCAGACTAAGTTCAGACAGCAGTTGAAGAATGTGCTGAAATGTGGCGTTTGTTCTGAAAACGGGGCGTACTGTATCTTTAAGAGAGTTAAAAACTAGCAGAATTCCCTGACAACAGTAAGTGTTCTGAACAAGATGCAATGTAACATTTTGTTCCAACAGCTAGTGTAGCTGGTTGCCTGCAGAGAGAAAACAAAATGGACTTAGGGCAATCAGTTTAAACCATATCCCCAAAATACCAAACTACAATCACATTCCTACTTAGTAGATTGAAAATATTAAGAAAAACAGTGACATAGTCCGATGCTTTAGCGATATAATACAGGGAAAACGTGAATAGATGAGGGAGAATTGACAAGCCGTCAGCATGTACAGACTACGAGACACACAGCTTTTTTAAAGCATCCTTTAACAGCCACAAAAATCTGTGACCTTGACACAAAAATCCCTAAGAAGATGAAACTCGATACAGGAGGATAAAAGGGTTCAACAGCTGCCTGGTCTTGAAATCAGTATTTGAGGTCCATGGTACTCCAGCGTTTTAGCGGTTTATTATTATGGAAGTGAAAGTAAAAGATGGGTGAGAGAAGGAGTTGTGAATATTTGTTAATTACTTGTTGTCTCTTAGAGTTTAAAAAAGAGTTAAGTTTTACTTTAAATTGTGCCTTAAAATAGTTATTGTCTTCTCAAATGATCACATATTACCGCACGGGGTAAATCTTTCTCTGCTGGAGGTTAAAATTGGCAGAGGGATTCACCCCGTGTAGAAAACTATTCCAAAATTCATCAAAAAATATGTTTCTCTCAATAATCAATTCTTCCGAGATTTTCTCTTCTCTAATCAATGTTTGAGAAATGAAGCAGCCTGTCGCTATCGTAACAGACTGCGGGTCGTGCTGGATTGTCCAACCTTATCCCACAGGGGGTTATAAGGACCAGTTTCAATATTTTTCACAACTCAGGGGCCAATGAGGAAATGCACCATCCCACTGACTGTATCCATCACTTCAATTTCTAAATAATAAAAACGTTTATTTAAAGGGTCAAAATAGCAGCATGAAATATATTCTTATTTTGTATTGTGTTGAAAAAGCTGAACTGGACAGAGAGAGACTCTGCCCCACGTCCTGATACTCAGGGAAGCGAGTGCTATTGGCCGGAGCTGAGGAGTTGGGTTTAACTCACACTGCCCTTGCTCTTACTTCTGGAGTTACGCAACCTTCCCAGGTCTACTTCACTCTCTCTCCTTCTTTCCCTCTCTCTCTACCTCTCCATCACCCTCACCTGACTTAGCTTACACTTGGCTTGTGTTCCATGATTATGGGTGCACAGACAATTGTTGGGCAAACAGAGGGGTCGGTTTCACAGTCCGTTGCAAGGAGAAGAATGTCAGGAACACCGTGAGGATTGGTTAAGAGGCCAAGGTAGGAGAATGGAGTTGGGATATGTTCAGAGGCCGTTGCTGGGAGAACAGATTTAAGATAGTTTATCAGGATGCTTCTGGGAGAACAGAGTTGGAATTGTTTCACAGACCGTTACAAGAATAATAGCTTGCAAATGTGTTCACATATTGTTGCCAAGGAAACACAGTGGTATAGCGGTCACGAGCCGTTTCCAGGTGTTGAGATGGATTCACAGGCCACTGCTACGGAAACAGAGTGGAGACTCTGTTACAAGCTGTTTCTGGAGGAACAGAGTGGGGATCGGTTCACAGGCAATTGAAAGGCAAACAAAGGGAGGATGCATCAGATACGGTTGCTACAAGAACACAATAGCGAAGTGTTCAGGGCTTTGCTAGAGTTACACATGTTGAGGGGTACTCAGGCCTTTGCTGGGGGACAGATTGGTGACTAGATGACAGGCCGTTTCTAATGGAACAGAGTGGGTATGTAGCGAGACACTGTTCCCAGGAGAAAAGTGCTGTCATGCTTAATGTGCCATTGCGATGAGAATCTAGTGAGGATGCGTTCAGACGCATTTCCGAGGGGAACAGATGTAGGCTGAGGTCACAGCCAGTTGCGACGACAACAGAGTGCGGAAGGGGTCACATGCTGTTGCTCAGTAAATAGAATGGGGATGTTGTTACAAGCCACTGTTCAGCGAACATAATGATTCACAGGCCGTTGTTCGAAAAATAGGTGGCGGATGGGTTCACAGACAGTTGTTTGGAGAACTGGGTGGGGACGGTTTCACAGGGTGTTCTTCGTGGAACAATTTGGGGGGATGCGTTCGCAGGCAGGAGATGTCCAGAAGTTGCATGTGTCCACAGGCACTTGCAGGGGAAACAGAATAGCAATGTGCTTCCAAAGAAGCAGAGTGGAAACTGGGTTACAGACTTTTGCTTAGGGAACAGGGTGGGGATGTATCCACAAGCTGTTTCTTGGAGAACAGATTTGTGATAGGTTCACAGGCCGTAGGAGTGCAGAGTTGGTCTGCTTTCACAGGAAGTTTAGAAAGGATCAGAGTGAGGGTGAGTTCACAGGTCGCTCCTGGGTGAATAGGGTTACGGTGGGTTCACGGGCCATTGCTGGGAGAACCGAATGGGGAAAAACATACAGCCCATTGCTGAGAAAACATTCCTGTGTAAGTGCACAGTCTGTTGCAATGAGAACAGCTTTGGAATGGTTTCACTAGCCATTACTAGGGGAATTCTGGATTAGTGGTGCTGGAAGAGCACAGCTGTTCAAGCAGCATCCGAGGATCAGTGAAATCGACGATTCGGGCAAAAGCCCTTCATCAGGACTTCAGGCAGAGAGCCTGAAGGGGGGAGAGAGAAGTGAGAGGTTGGTGGGGGTGGGGAGAAAGTGCCACAGAGTCTCTATGTTTCTTTCTCCCAACCACCACCCTCCTCTCACTAATCTCCCCACCCTTCAGGCTCTCTGCCTGTATTCCTGGTGAAGGGCTTTTGCCCGAAACGTTGATTTTACTGCTCCTCGGATGCTGCCTGAACTGCTGAGCTCTTCCAGCACCGCTAATCCAGAGTCTGGTTTCCAGCATCTGCAGTCATTGCTTTCCCCCCATTATTTGGGTAATACTGTGCCGATGGGCTGACAGGCAGTTCCAAAGGAAGCAGAGTGATGATGTTGTCACAGGGAGGAATTAGCTCACAGTATCTTGACGGGAGGATACAGTGGGTGTTTGTTCACAAGCCCTTGCTGGGAGAACAGACTTTACATGGTTGTTCGCAATTCGTTGTTTGCGGAACAGAGTGAAGATATGATTACGGGTCGATGCTATTGGAACAGAGTAGGAATAGTTTCTGTGACCGTTGCGAGGGAGACAGAGTTGGTACAGGGTCACAGGCTGCTTCGAGGAGAACAGTGTGAAAATGTGTTCATATGCCATTGCTCTGAGAATATTCACAGGATAAGGTTTCACATTCGGTTGCAAGGAAAACAGAGTAGTGATGAGTTTTCTTTGCTACAGGAACAGAGTGGGAATGTGTTCGCAGGCCATTTCTCAAATAGTACAGTAGGGGTGGGCTACAGGCTGTTGCTACGGAAATAGATGGCGATAGTGTCACAGGCTTTTTCTCGACAAGAACAGAGACAGGATGGATTCACAGCTGTTGCAAGGGGAACAGAGTGAATGAATGTTTGGAAGCTCTTGCTGAAAGGACAGACTTGACGTAGATTGATGTAGGTTGACAAGCCGTTGCAAGAACAGCAGCGTTGGGATTTTTTCACAGTATGTTGTAGAACATAGAACTAAGAACATTACAGTGCAGTACAGGCCCTTTGTCCCTCGATGTTGCCCTCACGTGTGAAACCAATCTGAAACCTCTCTTTACTGCACTATTCAATTTTCATCGGTATGCTCATCCCATTAATATCTAAATATGCATAAAATTGACGAGTATAGTACAATTGCAGGCAGTGCGTTCCATGTCCCAACTTCTCTGTTAAAAAATATATATCTGATATTTTTCCTCTGCCTATCACCTCTCAATTGAAAGCCCGTCCTAGCCATCACCAGCCGACGAAAAAAGCTCTCAATATCCTCCATATCTCATTCTCCGATTATCTTGATTTGGACGTGCAGCAACCGACAGGGTACCCTTCGTTGTTCAGTATTCCCAACGAGCTGAAAATCTACGCCATGTTCTTCGTGACCTGCAACACATTATCAATGAGGATGAGCACCTCTTCATGACCTCTACTACTTGCCTTTAAACAACTGCTAAACCTTAAACGGATCGTTGTTTGTAGGAATTGCCTGGCTGTCAGGATAACTCCATACAACCCTGTCATGATCGGCGCTGCACGACGTGTCAGAGTGTGGACACGTGGGGACACCTCCCACCTTGTACATGGCAGTTACTGATGTGACTCAGCCAAAATTGTCTATTTTATACGGTACAGGCAAGGATGCCCTGAGGCATGGTATGGTGATGAAATCGAGCAAAGGCTACAACAACGGATGAATGGGCAATGCACAACAATCAACAGACAGGAGTGCTCCCTCCCAGTTGGAGAACACTATAGTCGTTCAGGACATTCAACTTTGGACCTTCGAATGACCATCCTCCAAGGCGGACTTCGGGTCAGGCAGCAGCGAAACTTGGCCGAGTAGGGGCTGATAGCTAAGTTTGGTACCCATAAGGAGGCCCTCAACAGGGACCTTGGGTTCATGTCACATTACAGGTGACCAACATTGCACTATACACACACACAGGCACTGCTACACACACACACTCACAGACAGACAGTCCTATGCACATATACACACGGACACACATGTACACAGATGCGTGCACAGACACCCACAAACACCCTTACAGACACACTCCCACACTCACACATGCAGCCCTCACAGACCTAAGACACTCGATACTCACTGCACACACACATACACTTTCTCAGACTCACAATCCCCAATCCAGACACACACAGACAGAGGAAGACCCACATGCACACATATATTTTGTGAGGTGAATTTGTACTTGTAAGGTTACATTGTACTTTGCTCAAAAACTGCAAGAATTCGTGTAAAACTCCGTTATATCACTTTTTAGATTAGAATCAATCTAAACATCATGGCATTGAAAGAGAACACACGAGGCTAGCACCTTCAACATATTGTCTAGCTATCACCATTGTTAACAGCTAACTTGAGAATGCCACTTTAAAAAAAGTTTTGCAATTTGCACAAGAAAGAAGTGAAACTTTTATTGTAGTCAAACAGATGAAAGACTTAACAGACAATCAATTGTTCAATGTATAATTTCAGTTACTTCACACTGTACATGTTTGCTCGAAATTCTGTGTGTTAGTATTGAGCTCTCCACAATCCCCTGATGAAGGGGCAACGCTCCGAAAGATAGTGTTCTTCCAAATAAAACTGTTTGACTATAACCTGGTGAATTGTGATTTTTAACTTTGATTATCTTGTATGTCTCAATTTAAGTCACCAATTAACCTTTTCTTTTTTGCAAAACAGCCGCAAGTCCCTTTACCTTTGCTTAGAAGACCTTCCCTCCATAACATGCAAAATCAGAGGAACTGTCCTCTGAACCATTTCCAAAGCTTTTGCATCCTCCCTATAAACAAAATTGTACGCAATACACCAAGTGTGGCGGCACCAGAGTCTTGTGCAGTTGCAGCATTACCTCAGTCCCTCCACCAATAAAAGTTAACTCACCATTAATCTTCTCATCATCCTTATCCGCCTGGGTGGAATCTTTCAGTGATCTCTCTGCTCATCCACACTAAAAAGAAACTTACCATTAGCCCAGTATTCTTTCTTCCTGTTGCTGCTCCCAAGTGAATCACCGCACGCTTTTCTGCAATAAATTCATTTTGCCACCTCTCAGCCCAGCTCTGCAGCTTATCTTTGTCCCTCTGTAAACTGCAACATCGTTCATCAGTACCCACATCTCCACCTACCTACGTGTCATCCATGAATTTACTTACTCAACCTTCTATGCGTTCATCCAGGTACGCTACTGGTAACGTAACTCCAGGATGAACATTTTCGCTCCACTACCAAGCTCTGTCTTCTTTCAGTATGCCAAATTAAGATCCAAATTGCTAAATCACCTTCAAGCACACAATATCAGACTCTCCCTCTACTGCCTCACACAATCTACATCCCTCTCTACATCTTCTCAACATCCCTCCCCGTCTAACCGTTTCCCACTCTCACCCTCCCCTCCAATTCCCCCCTCTCGATATTCCCCCTCACTTTCTTCCGCCATCCACTCTCTCCCCGCCACTCTCTCTCCCTACTTCCACACTCTCTCTCTAACCCCTTCCCAATCTCTCTCACTCTCTATCCAATTCACATTCTCACTGTCTCGCCGTCTCCCACACCCTCTGCCACTCGTCGACACTCTCTATCCCCTTCCCACACTCTCCATCTCTATCCCCCGACGCCCAAGCTCAACCGCTCACTCATTCTATGCACCCCATTCACTTCCACTTCATCGACATCCCTCTCTCGTTCTCTCTGTCTGCATTCCACTCTCTGACTTCCACTCTCTGTCTCCCTCCCATTTCCTCTGTCTCCCTCTCAACTCACCTCACACACTCTCTCTCCAACTTTCCTTTCTCTTTTTCGTTCCAACCTTCAGTCTCTCTCATCCCTTCGACTCTTTGTCTCCCTCTCAACGCACCTCAGACACTTTCGCTCTCGACCAACCTCCTTCTCTCTCTTTCTCTCTCTCTTTCCAACCTTTGCACTCTCTCTCTTCCCAATCTCTCTTTACCCACATCCCACTCTATGCCTATGTCTACAACCCTGCCACTCTCTCACTCTACCACATTCCCACAATTTGTCTACCACTTCCAGTACCACGTGCCACTCTTTCTGGAGCCACATCCTAATCTCTCTCTCTCTGCCCCATCTGATTGTCACTATCTGACCCCTTCCAATTCTCTCTCTACATCTATACTCCTTATCTCTTTCTCTCCCTCTGGCCCCCTTTAACTTCTTCTCTCTGCCCCCGACACTCTCTCCACAAACCTTCCCACTCTCGCCCTCTCTAGCCCTTCCTCTCCAGCTCTCCCTCAGCACACTTGGCACACTCTCTCTCTACTCATACAACTCTTTCTCTGCCCCTTCCCAGTATCTTTTTGTACCGATTTCCTCTCATTCTCTTTCTTCGCCCACCACTCATTCTTTCTTTTTAACCCCTTGGAACTCTGTTCCAGTTTCTTTCTCTCTCCACACTCCAATTCTCTCCACACACCTCCCAATTTATCTCCTTTGCTCCTGCCCACTCTCTCCACGCCCAAAAGCTCATCAAACTATCTTTCTCACTACCACCTCTCAATCCCTCTGTAACCCGTTCCCACTTTGTCCCTCTCCTTCTCTCTATATATTCCCCTGCCACTCTCTGTCCATGTCCGACACTGTCTCTCATTAATGTCTTCCCACTCACTCTCTCTACCTCCTCCCGTTCTCTCTTTCTATCCGCCTCCCCAGCGCTCTCACCCTCTCCATCTCCTTCCCACAATCTCTTTCTCGCCCCCACCTCCCTCTCTCTCTGATGCCTTTGACTCTTTCTATCTACCCCTTCCCAATCTCTGTCGACGTCCTCCCACTTACTCTACCTGCTTACGACTCTCCCTCTACCCTCTCTGAATCTCTCTTTACACCTTCCCAAACTATCTCACTTTCTACTTTTTCCCACCTTCTCTATGTCTCGACATCCTTCCCCTCTCTGCTCCTCTCTAGCCCCCATTCTGTCTTTCACTACCCCTTCCCACTCTCTCTCTACGCCTCCCAGTTTCTTTCCCTGCCCCCCCGACTCTCCCGATCCAAGCCCTTTCAACTCCCCTCTTTTACTCTCTACATACCCAATCTGTCTCTCCCTCTGCCTCGCCTACTTCTTCAGTCTGCCGCATCACACCCGCTCTCTTCTCCCCCAAACTCTCTCCATCTTTCTTTTTCCATTCCACTTTCTCTCCCACTCTCCAACCCCGTTCCATGCCATTTCTCCCCAGCTCCTCCTACTCTCTCACTCCACCACTTTCCACTCTATTTCTCTTTACACCACTCCAACTCTCTCTACACCCCTTGCACTGTCTCTCTTGAAACCCTCCCACTCTTTCTCCCTCTGTTTACACTATTTCACTCTATCTCTCTCTCGAGGTCCTTCCTCTCGCCCTTTATCTCTATCACTTCCCTCTCTCACGCTAGTTTCTCCCAGTTTAGCTCTCTGTCCTAATCTCTCTCATTCCTCCAGTACTCTCTCTCTAAAACTCCAACCTCTCCGCCTTTCTCCAACCCTCTCTCCCACTAACCACATCCCAAACTCTAACGCCTACCCACTCTTGCGCTGCCCCGTCCGACTCTCTCTCCTCCCTACCCTCCTATCATTCTCGCTCTCTCGCTCTCCACCCCTTCCACTCCCTCTCTCCCTCTACCCGCCTTGCATTTTCTCTACTCCCTTCCCAATCTCTCTCTGTACCCCTACCACTTTCTCTCTGCGGCATTACCTCTCTCTTTACCGAGCCCGCTCCCACTCTCGCTCTCCCCAACTCTCTCACTATGCCCCTTCACATTATCTCTTTCTCTGTCGCTTTCTCTCAGTCTTCCTCTACCTCCTTCTACTCTCTCTCTAACCCCTTCCAAATCTCTCATTTTTTCTCCGTAACCCCGTTCCACTCTCTTTCACTTTGTCTCCCTCTTCTCATTCTCACTCTTTTTGCACCACTCCGACCTTCTCTCTATAGCACCTACACTCTCTCGCTCGCTCTCTCTATGTTTTCCTACTCTCTCTGTATCTCATCCCTCTCTCTCTATTTAACACCTTCCGACTCTCTCCATCTCACTCTCGCTCTACACACAGTGCCTGTCGCTCTGTAGCATCCTCCACTCTCTCTAATTCTCTGCAACCCTTCCCTTTCCCCCACTTTCTCTTCATCGAAGAGCTTCCGCTTTCTGACTCACTGTTCTACCTCCCTACTATAACACTCGCTACTCTCTGCCCACACTCACAGTAGCACCCTCAGATTCGCTCTCTGTGCTCCCTATCCAACTCTATCTCTCTACGCCCTTCCCACTCCCTCCCACTCTCAAACACTCCACTCTCACCCTGTAGCCCCGTCATATTCTTTCTACCGACCAACACTTTCTCTCTCTCTGCACCGCTAACACAAATTAACTTGCTATTCCCTTCCCACTTTCTTTCTCTGTCTGTCCCTGTACACCCCTCGCACTCTGCTTCACTTCTCACTTCCCACTCTCTCTCACTATTCCCTCTCACACTCTCATCCCTACCCAGTCTCTTCCTCTCCTCCTCTCTACTCCCCTTACACTGTCGCTCTATCCTAACAACTCTGACTCGTTCAAGCCCCTTCGAACTCTCTCATTCTTTACTCCTCTTTCCACTCTCTCCCTTAGACCGTGGACTCTCTCTCTCCAGGTTTCGACATTCTCTCTACCCCTTCTCACCTTCTCTCTTCCCGACACGTTCTCTTTACCTGCTTCCAACCACCCATGCCTCCCACCTCTCATTATCTCTTTCTAAAATCTTCCAACGCTCCCTCTGTTTCTCTCTGTCTACTCGCCCACTCTCTCTCTAACTCCCACACTTGCTTCTTTTAGGCCCCTCATATTCTGTCTCTCACTACACTATACCCACTGCGTCTCCCTTCCCCCTCCCAAGCACTCGATCTCTATGTACCCCTTCATATTCTTCATATCTCTATACCCTCCCAATCTCTCTCTCTGCACTCCACCCACGCTCTCTCTCTATCCGGTCATGGAAATTAAATTGAGTCGACTCAACTATTCGCAAGAGCAAAGAAAAGGGCTTTATTAAAATTTTTTAACCTCTGCATTGCAGAGGGGCTAATGCACTTGGCAAACATGCCTTGTTGAAGGGCAATGAGCATAATTCACATAATTTTCTTTAACCATTTCACATCACGCAATCAAGGACAAGGACTGCGAAGATTTGTGTTGTTATTCTTTTAATTCCCTTGTTGTAGACATACTGTTCTTCCGTTTTTCTCTTTCTGAATGCTTACAAAGTCCAAACAAAAACAAGCTGTGTCCTGACTGCAAAGTGTTTGCGAAGTGTTTGCACAGTATTAAATTTAGAAAAGCATTTTAGATTTAACAGCAAATTGTTGAATGTATTATTTCTCCATTTCATTTCCCCTATTTCTCATTTTATGACAACAAGGACAAAATGCATCCATCGCATGTTGTTCCACCTAATTCAGCTTTCCCGCATCCTAAGAAAGACTTGTGTCTTTTACGTTTTTTGCTATTTTATCCTTCATTCCATTGATGTAGCTGGTCCTCAGGTGTGGTTCATATCGCGTGATTTCTGCTGCCATTATGTCTTTAAGTGGTCTCAGCTCACTATGGGTGATATGGGCTTCAGTGAGGCGAGTTCGGCACTGGGACACTGCCTCACATTCTTGTCGTTTACACATTGCTATGTGGACATGTCCATTTGCACAGGGAATGCCTCCCTGCAGGTGGTCGCCAGCGCTGCAACAAAGGCATTAAAGTCTCCTTTCTGCTCCGCTTGCGGGTTGGTTGATCTGGTTTGGAAGTTTACGGCTGGCCATTTAAACTTGCTTTTGGTGACATCGGTACCCAGTTTTCATCCCGCTAACGGTAAATCATCAGAGCCTGAGGCGGCAGCCGCTGACGTGAAACGTTCACCAGGCGAAACTGGTAGGGGGGCTGAAGGTCTCGGAGGGCAGTCGTCAAGGTCAGGATCTGAAGCAAGACACTTTACAGTTTCGTGAGGTTGTTTTCCGCACACGTCTGCTTGTGCGTTTGTGTTTATAAGAGTAGCTGATCTACGTTTTTCTTGCGATTTCCTTTCCCTGATATCAGCCTCAGACTTCCACATGTTATAAGCATTTTAATTCACAGGTTATATTTTTCCCTTCCGTTTCTCCTTCACTCTCTCGACCAACTTCGACCACAATATTTCCAACTGCATTTTATTAATACTTACTCCCTCTACACCTTAATCCACAATTCTAATTGCTTTACAGACTCTGGGCCGTAAGTATTTCGTATTTATCGTATTTCTGGTTGACTATTTCAAGTTCTCTGTGCGCCCTGTTTTGTTTGCTCTTGCTGGAGACCATTTTCAGCGTAACTGGAAAGGAATTCAGCTCGCCTCTCTCTCTCGCGCGCATGCTACTGCTATATTTTCCCTTTTACTTGTTTTTACCTCCAGAGGTCTCCTCTCGCATTGGGCGTGTCCCCCTCAATGCATTGCTTTTCATAAGCCAGGAAACCATGTACCTGGTCCGTCTTTGCCTAGTGCAAATCAGCAAGTGGTGGCTCCGAATCTAAAATCCGCCTTAAACTCATGGCCTCTTAATCAGTCGAGAGATGGCAATCCCCTTGCCTTGTTCAAATACCATACGATAGTTTACTGAACGCTTTTACTGCTTTATTTATTCTCTTAGCCTGAGTCTCTATGTAGGATTAAATAATCTGTGACTCTTACCCCGACGCTTTTTGGTTGAGCCCCAGGCGCTGGGACGATCCACAGATTCCCAATCTTCTCACGCAAAGGGGCAAATTCAATGCTCGAGACGAAGTGAATGACCTTCAAGGCGCTGGCGCATACGCCTCCTGGGAAACCTCAGAATCCCACGCAGTCGCGGGATCCCGGACAAGCCCCCAAGTTTACAGTCGTGGAAATTAAATGGAATCGTCTCAACTATTCACAAGAGCAAAGAAAAGAGCTTTACTAATTTTTAAACCCCTGCAACCCCCTTCAACTCTTTCCCTCTCGATATCTCTTCCATCTCTTTCTCTCTACCCTCTTCCCCCATTGTCTCCACTCCCTTCCCACTAACAATCTACCCTCTTCCCACTTTCTCTACCACCCCCACTTTCGCGCTGTCTCCACCCACGTTTGACTCTCTACCTCTACCCTTTCACCTCTCTATATAACCCGTTTCAACTCTCGTTCTCTTTACCTCTCTCTGTGGCCCTCACTCTATCTCTCTAACTCCCCAATTGCTCTCTCTACGGCCCCACTGACCGTCTCTCTCACTACACTCCATCTACTGTCTCTGTATCTACATCCCTCCCACTCTCTCCACTCCATCCCACTTTCTCACTCTTTCCTGCCTCCCACTGTCTCTGTCTAATCCGTTCCGACTCTCTGACTCTCACTCTCGCTCTCTACACCCCACAACCTGTCTCTCACTGCCCCATTTCACACTGTCTCCCTCTCTCTACCCCACCCGTCCCTCTCATTCTCTGTCAAACAGCTTCCTCTCTCTACCCTCCAATTGATCTCTATCCCTTGCTGTTCTCCTCGTCCATCACCCTTCCACTGTCTCCGTCTGCCTTCCCCAACACTCTCTCTGTACACAGTTTCCTCTCTCTCTCGACCGTTTCGGCGCTCTCTCTGTTCCAATTCGACTTGCTGTCTCTCTACCCCCTTGCCACTCTGCCTCCCTCGAACTCCTTCCACTATAGCTCTCTCTACCCCTTTCCCATTCTCTCTCTCGACTCGCTTTCAACTCTCTCCCGCTCGGCACGATCGTACTTTCTCTCGCAATCCACCCGCTCTCCATCTACCCCCTCACACTCTCTCTATCAGTCTACCCAGATCCCATTTATTCTCGCTCTGCACCCCCACTTGCATTCTATGTACTTCAGTAGCTCGTCTACGGCCTCTCAATCTCACTGTCTCTCCACTCTGTCCCTCTGTCTCTTTACACCATCCCAATCTATATCTTAATCTCTATCTATCCCTTCTTCCTATCTTTATCACATCTCCCACACACTCTCTCACACATTCTTTCCCCTCCCACTCACTCTCTCACTTACACACCCACCACTTTGTCTCTCCCCTTCTCTCTGTGTCCTTCCTCGCACTTCCTATATGCTCACACTCCTCCAACTCACACTGTTTCTTGTCCCCCACTCTCTCTCTGGCTACACCCTCACTCTATCTCTGTACTCCCTATCTCTCTCCCTCTTCCTGCTCCGATTCTCTCTCTTTTTTCTACCCAATTTACTCTTTGTCTATTTCTGTCTCTCTAGCCCTGCGTAAACTGTCTCTCTCTCTAACCGCTTCCACAGTGTCTCTCCATTCGCTCCGTTTTCCCTCTCACACTCTCACACCGTCATTTTTCAACGTTCCTTCTCTCTCGCTGTCTCTCTGTCTCGACTCGCCTCCCACTCTACTCTCTACATCATATCTCTCGATCTATAACGCTCCCACTCTCTCGCTCAATCTCCTCCGACTCTCCCCCTCTCTTTGAACACACCCCACTCTCTTTCGATACGTCGACCCAGTCTCTTTTTCTCCACCCCTTTCCACTCTCTCTCTTTCTCTTCCCCCTCACTGTTTGTCCACTCTCCACCACTTTCTCTCATTCTCTCTCTTTATTCATCCCACACTCTTTCTTCCTCAGCCATCCAATTCTCTCACTCCTCCACCCTCTCTCTCCCCACTCCCCTCCCACACTATCTCTCACTGTCCTGAGTCTCTTTCACATCCCTCACATTCTCTATGTCTACGCCCGAACTCTATCTCTCGCTAACTCCATGCCCTATCTCCCCCTGTCGACACACGCCAACATCTTACCTCACCCCTTCGCACTTTCTCCCTCTCTACACAATGTGTTCTCTATTCCCGTCGTCTCTCTCTCTGTCTTCCCCCGTCCCACTCTCCTCTCTCTCTCCCCACTACATTTATCCCAGTCTCTCTCTCACTGCCCCTGCCTCTCTCTCTTTCTCTCTACTCCACTCCCACTGTGTTTCCATGCCTGCACCTCCACTCACTGTCACTCTCTCTACCCACCTTCCAACCTCACTTTGTATCCCAGTGTGTTTCTAAAACGCCTCTCTCTATCTGTCCCTCTAAATCCCCGTCCAACCCCTCTCTCTCAGAATCTGTCTCCAGCGGTTCTACTCTCTCTGTGATCCATCCCATTATCTCTCTCCTCTGTCTACACCCCACTTTCTCACGCTACCCCTCACACTCTCTACCCCATCTGACTCTCTCTATTTCTGTGCACACCACACTCTCTTTCTGCACCTGCCCACTCTCTCTTTCTGTCTATCCTGTCCCCCTCTCTATTTTCTAATCACCCCACGCCCTACTTTCCCCCTTCGGATTCTAATTCTCCCCTCAGTCCCTGTCTATTGCTGATCCCTTCCTCTGTTTCGCTGCCCCCTGTCTGTCTCCACCCACGCACTCTCTCTCGCTAAGTTGTAACTCTCCCTAAATCGCTCTCTCGACACGAATCTCACTTTCTAACCCCACTCACTTCGTCCCTCTCGTCGCCCCCATTCTCCACTACATCTCACTCTCCGTCAGCTCACCTCCCACGGTCTTCTCTTTCTTTCTCTCTTCCCCTTTACCCATGTCGCACGCTCTGTCTCTGGACCCTCCCACTTTCTCTCTCTGTCTCTGTTCCTGCCTCCCACACACTCTTATACATACTCACTCGCACTGTCTCTCTCTTCCTTCCCACTATCTCTTTACATATACACCTCGCTCTCTCAGTCTCTCACACTCCCGACCACTGTCTCTCTCCCTCTCTCTTTATAGATATCTCAAACTCTCTTTCTAAACACCCTTACCACTCTCTGGCTCCAAACCCTCCACTGGCTCTGTATCCTGCCTCTGTCTATATATCCCTCTCCCACTCTCTCTCTACCCCAAACTCTATCTCTCACTAACGCCATTCCCTCTCTTTCTCTCGACAGACCCGAATCTCTACCCTTACTCGAGAACACTCCGACCCTCTCTGCACTCCTTCCACTCTCCTCCAGACCTATCTCTCTCGTACCTGCCCCGTCACACTTTCCTCTTTCTTCTCTCTTGCCCCCACTACCTGTCTACCAATCTCTCTCTTGCCCCCGCTTCTCTCTCTCTACCTCTCTCCCACTCTCTCTCACTTCCCATTTGTCTCTCCCTCTCCACCCATACCACCCCCCTCTCTTTGTATTAACTCAAACTCGTTCTCTGCCTCTCTTGCTCTCTCCCACTTTCTTTAATCGGGCCCACTCTCTCTCTCTGTCTTCTCCCTCGCACCCTTTCTCGCTACCCGTGCGCTATCTCCCTCTGTACCCACTCTCGCTTTTCTCTCCATCCATCAATCTCCATCGACTCTCTCATCCCGTCCACTCATTTTCCTTTCTCTCTATATTCCTCTACCCTCCACCCACTCTGTGTCTCTTTCTGCCCCCTCCCAGTCTATCTCTGCCTCCCTCCATCCCACTCTTTGTTTCCATTTCTCTCTAAAACCAATCCCACTCCATCTCGCCGTTTCGATACCCCTCTTCCACACTCTGTCTCCCTGTCTCTCTCTCTCTCTCGACCCACATCCAACACTGCCTCTGAACACTCTTAATCTCTACCTCTCTAACATTCCCCCTCTCTCTATTCTGTACCCCCACTGTATCTCTTTCTGTCGAATCGACTCTGACTGTTTCTTTACTGTGTCTCGAACAACACTCATTCTCTCTCTTCACCCTGTGTCTTTATCTCTCTATCACATCTCCCATTCTCTACTCTCTGCCACTCTCACTCTCACTCTGTACACCTCCCAGTGTCTCTCTCTGTTCCACCTTCCCATTCTCCTTCACACCTCGCAATTCCACTATCTTTCCTCACCCCTCCCGACTCTATTTCTTCCCTTCTCCCCATCCCTTCGCTCGTACTCTCTCACTACCACCGCGCTCTCTTTCTGTACCACCACCACTCTCCTCTCCCTCTGTCAGTTTCTATCTGCCCCACGCTTTCTACCCCCGCACACTCATCTTTATTTTTCTCTCACACCCTCTCGCTTCAACCACTCTGTCTCTCTCTGCCTCCTCCCACTCCATCTCTCTCGCTCCAGCTGCCGACCACTCTATCTACATTACCACTCTCTCTCAATGCGACTTCCTACTCTCCCACTCTTTTTAACCCCATCCCACTCTCACTCTCTCTCTCTATTTCCCACCCATTCTCTCTCTTTACCTTGCATCCCTCTCACGAGACCCTGTCCCACTGGCTCCCTTTCTTATTACCTCCCTTCCTCTCTCTTTGTCTCCCCTCCCCACTCTCACTCGCACTCCCTCTCAACGCCCCTCCCAATCTTTCTTACTCTCTACACCGCTCGCTCACGTTTTCCCTCCCAACACCCCTACTCTCGCTCTCTGTCCACTTCCAACTCTCTCTGTCTTTCGACACTCCTAATCTCTTTTTCTCTCGCACGACCTCTCTTTCTTGACTTCCATCTCCAGCTCCTCTCCATTCATCCATCCATTAATCCATCTATCTATCGATCTATCTATCTATCTATCTATCTATCTATCTATCTATCTATCTATCTATCTATCGATCTATCTATCTATCTATCTATCTATCTATCTATCTATCTATCTATCTATCTATCTATCTATCTATCTATCTATCTATCTATCTATCTATCTATCTATCTATCTATCTATCTATCTATCCATCTATCTATCTATCCATCTATCTATCTATCCATCTATCTATCTATCCATCTATCTATCTATCCATCTATCTATCTATCTATCTATCTATCTATCTATCTATCTATCTATCTATCTATCTATCTATCTATCTATCTATCTATCTATCTATCCCCTTTCCACTCTCCCCTTAGCGCCTCCCACTCTCTCTCTCCACCAGCCGCCCATTCTCCTCTTTCTCTCTGTCTCCTTGTACCCCCATCATACTCTGCCTCTCTGTCTACAGCCCCTACATTATTTCACCCTCCCTCTACCCATCTCATTCTGTTACTCTCTCTATCCCTTTCCACTCTCACTTCACCGCCTTCTACTCTATCTGTCTCCAGCACGTCTCACTGTCTCATTCTTATCCCTTTCATGCTCTTTCCACCGAATTTCCTCTCTATGTCTCCGCCTCCCACGCATTGTCCCTCTCCGCACCCATCGCTCTCTACCCCCTCCACTCGCTCCTTCCACTCTCTCACTTGTCCTCCCACGCTCTGGCTCTACCTTCTCCCATACTCTCTTTACCTCTGTTCCACACTCTCTCCCTACATTAACTCGTGCACACTCTCCCTCGCCCACTCACGCTCTTTTACCTCTCTCCCCTTCTCTCCCTCTCTACACCTTATATGCGGCTCCCACGCTCTCTTCTCACTTGCTCTCAGGCTCTGTCAACGCCCTGCCTCTCTGTCTCTCTGCATCCTTCCCACTTTTTCTATATCTAACCACGCATTCTCTCTCTTAACCCAATTCCCATTCATTCCCTCTCTACAACTCTCCCACTTTCTCCCTCTGTGTCTCTAACTCCCTTCCACTTTCTCTCAAGTTTCTCACTCTCACTCCCTCTCCATACATGTCAATCTCTCCCTCTACACATTCTCAGTCTCTCCCTTTTGCCCTCTCTTCCTGTCTCTCGGTTCTCTCTGAAATCTTCCACTGACTCCGCCTCTACCCCACGTCACACTGTCTATTTAAGACCTTGTCTCTCGCTACCACCTCGCTTTCTCTATCTCCCCTCATTCTCTCTCCCCAAACCCTCATCCTCGTTCTCTCTACACGCCCCTGCACTCTATTTCTCTCTCCCTCTACCCACATCCCACTCTCTCTCCCTCTACACCCATCTCTCTCTACACCAATTCCACTGCAATTCTCTATCTCTCACTCTTCCTCACCATTCTCTCTGCAGACGCTGATCTCTCTTTCTACCATCAACCAAAACCCTCTCTCCCACCTCTTCCCTCCCTCTCTCCCTCTACCGCTCTCCCACACTCTCCCTCCCTCTAAATTCCTCCAACCAATTATTCTCACCCCAGGGCACTCGCAATCTCTATCTAACCCTCTGTCTTTGTAACACCCTCGCAGATTCTCGCTCTCTCTAATGAGCCCTGCGATTCCCACTCTCTGCTGCCCCCCCCGCTCTATCTCTCTCTCTACCGACCTCTCACTCATTCTCTCTAACCTATTCCTCTTGCTGTCTTTCCCTACCCCTTCTCTCCCTTCCCCCTCCCACTCAATCGCCCTCTCTTTCCTGCCCCACATTCTCACTCTTTATATCACCCCGTGCCATTCTCTTTAGGGCCCCCTTACACTAATTCTCTCGAACATCTCCTACTTGGTCTCTCTTTTTATGTCCCGACACACTCTCTCCCTCGACCTCTTACCTCACTCTTCATCCCGTCTCTCTGTCTCCTCCCTCTCACTCTGTCTCTACCCTCTCTCTCTACTCTCCCTTCCACTTCCTCTCGCTATCGCCTCCCACTGTCTCGCGCTCTCTACCACCAACCTTCTCTCCATCCCATCCTCACACTCTCTCCCTCTATATCTCTGCCCTTTCTCTCTCTGCACAACTCGTACTCTACCTTTCTCTATCGTCTACCCTTCCACTCTCTCAGTCTGTCTCTACTGTGCTGAAGCCTCTCTCTCTCCCCATCCCACTAATTTTCTATGACCCCACACACTGGCTCTCTTTATCCCCTCCCAATCTTTAATTCTCTCCACACTCCCCCTCTCTCTCTGTCTCTACCCTCTCCCGCTCTCCCCTTCTCACTACCTCTCTCGGTCACCGTCCAACTCGCCTCTCTCTTTGTCCCCTCACATTCACTCACCCACTCTTCTCTCTCTGTCTGTATAAATATGTGTGTGTGTGTGTGTGTGTGTGTGTCTGTGTGTGTGTATGTGTGTGTACGTGTGTGCAGACGCCTCCACCTGTCTCTCTCACTACCTGCTTTTATCTCTCTCTCGACATGTCTCCCAAATTCTGTCTCCAATCCCCATCCAATCTTTCTCTCTGTCTCTCTCACTGTACCCCTCCCTCTCGCCATTCCCACTCTCTGCTCTCTCAACCGAACTTCCACATTCTCCTTCTCTTGCCGGCTCTCTCTCTCTACCCCTCCCATCTCTGTCTCTGTCTTTCTCACTCTATCTCCTCCCACTCCCCCTCTCTCCGCCTCAACATTCTGTCTCTTTATTCCCTCCCTCTCTCTCTTTCTCTCTGTCCTACTTCCTCTGTCATTTTCCCTCTAACCATGCAACTCTCACTGTCTCTCCTCACTCTTCCGCTCTCTCTCTCTCTCCAGCCACTCCACTCTCACTCCATCTCTACCCACATCCCATTGAACTCTTTCTCTTCCGTGCAGCATTCCACGCTCTCTATACTCCCCTTCCACTCATTATCTTTAACTCCTCGCTGTCTCTCTGTTTCACTATCCTCTGTTTCGCTCTCTACCCCGTCCCAGTCACTCTCCCTCTCTACCTTGCTTCCACATTCTCACTCTCACCCCTCTCTGACTCTCTTTTAACCTCCGTTCTTTCTCTCTGTGTAAACCCTTCCCAAAGTCTCTCCCTGCCTTTTTCTCTCCACTCTCCTCCCTGCCTCCGACTGTACACCCCACCCGCTATACCTCTGACTCTTCCCTCCAACTCTGTCTCCTCTGTCTGTCTCTCTCTCTCTCACGGTCCCTTCCCCCTCTCTCTCTACAACCCACTGCTCTCTCACTCTGTACCAGGCTGCCCCTGTGTCTCATTCTCTGTCTCTCTCTACCCTTCCAATTATTTTCCCTTCCCCTTCCCACGATCTGTGTCACTAAATATCTCCCATACTCTCTCTGTACGCGCTTCCCACTCTTTCTCTGTCTCCCCCATTCCCACTCATTCACGATCGACATCCCTCCCACTCTCTCTCGCTCAATCGCGAACAACCTACCACTCTTTCACCCTCGACCACCTCACATTATCACATGCTCACTCACTACCCTCCTCCCACGCACTCTCTCAAATTGCCCACTATCTCCCTCTGCATATTCCCACCCACTTTCTCTCCCTATCCCAACCCACTTGCACGCTCTCTGACTGGCTCTGCCTCTCCTTTCTCTCTGTTTATGTACACACACTTCTCCCACTCTCTCATCGATCTACTTGCCTTCCGTGGTCTCTCTCTCTCTCCAGCTGCATCCCTCTCTCTTTACCCCCTGCCGATGTCTCTCTCCCCACCTTTCTCTCTCGATCCCTCTCGCTATCTATGCTCACACTATCCCTTTCTTTACCCCTCCTGCTCACTACACGCTTCCAAAGTCTCGCTCTGACTTTGTCTCCGTATCCCCCTCACTTTCTCTCTCTTTACACCCTACACTCTCTACATTACTTTCACCTCCACTCTCTCACTTTCACCTGTCTCCCTCCCTCAATCTTTACATTCTTCCCGAGAACTCACTCAATCTATCTGTCAGCTTCCATGTCTCTCGCTGCACATTGCCAGTCTCTCTCTACACCTTTCCACGATCGCCATTTCTAAGCTCTTCCCACACTGACTCATTCTAGTCCGCTCTCACACTCCCTCTCTACCCAACTCTAACTCATTTTTTCTCGAAACTCCTCGGACTCTTTCGGTCACCCTCTACTCCCCTCATGCTCGCCCACTAATTTCCCATTCTCGCTCAATCTCTATACCCCCTCAAACTCTCTGCATCCCAAGCTTCACCCTCCCACTTAATCCTGCTGCAAACCCCCTTTCTCTCCTGCTCACTTTCTACGCATCTCCTACTTGCTCTTCGTCTACCCCTCACACTCTCCGTCTCAGCTGCTTTCTGTCTGTGTCACTCTTCGCTTTCCCTTCCTGCATTTCTAACTCCCCTCCTTCACTCTCTACATCCTTTACATTCCCACTATCTCCCTTTATACCCCACTTACTTTCTCGACCGCATTACACTCTCTCTCGAACCCTAAAAAAATCTGCCTCTCTCTTTAACGCAATCCCACTCTCCCTCTACCCCTCTCCCACTCTGTCCATGTCACAGCACCCCAACTAATTTTGTCTAAGCCCTCCCAATAACTCTGTCCATCAAACCCCTTTCTCTATATACTACCCTCACAGATTCTCTGCATCTCTACCCCGTCCGACTCTGACTCTTCATTGACCCCTCCAACACTCTCTCTACCGGATTCCACTATCGCTCTCTACTTAATCTCTCTCACAGCTTCCTCTCTCTCATCTCCACCCCACTCACTTTCTACGCCTCTCATACTGTCTCGATCTCGACCCCGTTCCAGTCTCTCTTTCTGTACTGAGCCCCATACTCTCTTTCTCTTCCTTACAGTCTCACTCTCTCTACTCCCGCCTATTAATGATCTCTAACCCATCCAACTGGCTCACTCTCTCTCTAACCCGTTCCACCCCTCTCTATATATACAGCACCACCCCCAAGTTTCTATTGCCCTACTGCATGATCCCACTCTTTCTCCACTCTCCAACCAATAATTCTCTTTTTACCCATCGCGCTCGCTCTCTTTCTCTCTCTCTCTATTTGTTCACACGGCCTCTCACTCACCATCCCCTCCCTCAGTAACTCCGTCCCCTCTCTCACACTCTCACCATACGTGACGTTCTCACTTTGTCTTTACTACCCTCCTACACTCTACTCGACTCTCTCTCTGTCTAAGCCTCTCTCTCACGAACACCTTCTGCTCTGCCTTTCCCTTACTCTTTCTTACCAACCCGTCCCACACTCTCTCCATCCCTTCCTCTCTCTCTCTCCATCCCTCTCTCTCTGCGTTCTGCTTACCATACTCTATCTCATTGCATTGTCCCTCTATCCCCTTGCAATCTCTGTCTCCCGAGCAGTTCCCCCTCTCCCTCTAACCAGACTGCGCCACTCTCACTCGCTCGACACACTCACACTCTATCTCTCCACTCCACTGCCACTCTATCTCCCTCCCTAGACCTGTCCCACTCCCTCTCTTTAGATACTAATCCCTCCCACACTCGCTCTCGTTCTACTGCTTCTTGCCAGACACTCTACCCTCCTCCCATGAATTCTCCCTAACCTCTGCCACTCGCTTTCCTATTCTCTGTCCCCTCCCAGTGTCTCTCTCTCTCTCCACGCCCTTTCTCTCTGTCTCATCCCTCCCATTCTATCTCCACCTGCCTTCTCTTGTGCCACTACTCCCTCCCTCTCTCTTTCATTCTTCACCAGCCTCGCTCTCTCTCTCACACTCTACTGCCTCCCGCTCTATCTCTTCACCACATTTTCTCTTTCTCTCCATCTCCCAGCCTGCCTTCCTCTTCTCTATACCATTCCCAATTTTCTTAGTCAACTCCCCTTCTACACTCCCCCACTATCACCTTCCTACCCGTTTCTCTGTCTTTCTACAGCCTCCCATTCTAGTTCCAATCGTCGAAATCTCACCTCTCTCTACCAATGCACTCTCACTCTCCTCCTTCCCAGCTTCTCTGTCTCTGTCTTTCTCTCTCTAATCCCACTTTCTCTTTCAAATATCACACTCATAGTCTCTATTTCTCTCTACACCTACTGACTGTCTCTATTTTCTCTCTCGCCCTTTCTACTTTCGTCCAGTTCTCTCACTTTTTCTCTCTCCCGCCCCATCCTACTGCTTTTGTCTCCTCCCCTCCCACTCTCTCTCTGTTTCTCCATCCCCGCTTTCGCTGTCTACGCTATTCTGTCTATCTCCCTTTCTACCGCCCTCCAACCTCCTTACTCGTTCTACAACCCCTCTCTACCTTCGTCCCTTTGTATCTCTCTATATCATTCTCGCTCTCTAACGCCTCCCAAAGTTTCTCTCTGTCTTTCTTTCTCTATACCCCTGCCACTCTCTCCCCTCTGTACAACCCACAGTCTCTTTCTCTCACTCCACCTCCACTATCACTCACTCTCTTTCGCCACTGTCTCTCTCGCGCTCTCTAGCCTGCTGCCCCTCTGTCTATCTCTTCCAACCACTCACACACTCTCTCTGTTTTTGCCCACTTTTTCTCCCTCTAACCACCTCCCGCTCTGCCCCCTCTCTCAACCCCGCCTTCTCTCTCTCTGCGCACTTCCATCTCTCTTATTCGCTCATTCTCTTCCACCCTGCCACTCTCTCTATCCCCCTCTACCCACCTCACACTCTCTCTCTAAACGCCTCTATCTCTTCCCACTCTCTAATTCTCTTACTCTATCACCTTCCCACGTTCATTCTTTCTGCCCCATTCCACGGTCTCTCTCTCTCTCTAACCCCTAACCACTCTCTCACCCCTAACTTTGTCTTTCCCCTTCACTCTCGATCTCTACTCCCTCCCACCCTCTCTCTACCCCTATCACTCTACCCCTTCTCTTTCGCTTTCTGATCATCCATCTATCCCTTATCCTCTTTCTCTGCACTCCTACTTGCTCTCTATACGCCCGACGTGCACTCTCTCTCACTATACAATACCAACTATCTCTATCTACCACCTCGCATTTTCCCTTCCTCTCTCAACCCCTCCACAATTTCTCTCTCGACCCCCTCCCACACAGTCTCTAACCAATTCCAATTCTCTCTCTCTCATTCTCTCCTCTCCCCGCCATCTGCCTCTCTCCACTCCCCAATCTTTCCTCCCTCTCTTCCTCCCACTCTTTCTCTCTGTACCTGCTGCCACACTCTCTCTTTCCAACACCTTCTAACTCTCACTCTATCAATCTTCCTCTTTACACTGAAACCACTCTCTCTAAACCGTCCACACTCTATCCCGCTCCCAGTCTCTCTCTCTCTTTACCACGTTCGTCTCTCTTTCTCCCTCTGCTCCCCTCGCACTCTGTCTCTTTACCCCATTCCCACTCTCTCTCTCGCCCACTCCCACCCCCTCTTCCTCCACCCCTCCACCACGAGTTTCTCTCTATCTCTAATCCTCTGTCATTCTCTCTGTCTCGGAACCTTTCCCATTCCCTAGCTCGAGCCCCCTGACACTCTCTTTCGTATAGTGAGAGAGTGTAAGTCTCCCTCTCCGCTTCTCCCCGACACTTACTATCTACCACTTCCCACTCTCGCTCAATCTCTCTCGTCTACCTTATTCCCACACTCTCTCTCAACATCCATCTAACTCTCAGTCTATTCCTCTCCCATTCTTTCTGTGTCCCCGATTCTTTATATCTCCTGCTCCCTCTTTCTCTCTCTCCAATACTTCCCATTTTCTCTCAACCCCTCTCATTCTCATTCTCTCTAATCCCTTGCCTCTATCTCTATACCATCACTCTCGAACTGCACCACTCCCAACTTTCTCTCTCAGCTCCCACCAACCTTCTCACTATGTACCCTCCCCAACTCTCTCTACACCGTCCCACTCTCTCTTAGTATCCTCTCTCACACTCTCTTCCACTCCCTCTATCTGCTCAACTCCCACTCTCTCTGCACCCTCTGACTCTTTCTTCATCAAGCCCCTTCGAGATCTCTTTCTCTACTCCCTTTCCCACTGTCCCTACCTTGCCCCCTTTCACTCTCTCTCTGCCGCCGTCGACTACTTCTCCACCCCTTCCCACGAACTCTCTACTCCCAATCTCTCTCTACCCGCTTCCAACAAACTCTGTCTATCATTTCCCACACTCAACTATCCCTGTTTCTCTCTCTCCTACCTGCCCTCTCTCTACCCCCACCCACTTGCTCTCTGTTCGTCTGACTTTCCCTGTCTCTCATTGCATCCCTACCATTCTCTCCCTCTCTCTGTCCCCTTCCCACGCTTTCTATCTCTTTATCATCCCAACCTCTCTCTCAAAACCCCACCCACGCTGCCTCTCTATCCCTGTCCACTCTCTCGCCCTTTCTCTTCAACTGCCCTTGACAAACCCTCTCGAGCAGCTTCTGCTCTCTGAAAGTCTATTCGACCATCCTACTGTCTCTCTCTCTACCCTTTTCCCATTCTCTCCCTCTACTCCCTCCAATTCTCTCTTAGACCCACTCCGACAATCTCTTTCTCTCAACCCACTTTCTTCACTGTGTCTACCCCTCCTCTCTCTCTTCCCCTCAATCTCTCTCTCTCTAAACGTCCTTCCCATTCTCTCTCTGCCGCCTTCAACTGTCTATCTCAACCCCTGCCCGCTCTCTCTACCACCCCCACTTGCTCTCTCTTCCTGTTTCCAACTCTTTATCTCGCTCGATGCCATCACATTCTCTCTCTCTATATTGCACCACAGCTCTCTCTTTACCTCAATGTCAGTCTCTACCCAACTCTCACAGTCTCTCCCTCTCTACACCAGACCCATTCTCTCTCCATACCATCCCTCTCTCTCTGTCTCCCCTCTCCCACTTTCTCTCTACCTCCCTCTCTCTCTATATCTGCCTTCTCTTTGTCTGTCCGCTCCCTCCCTCTTTCTGTCGCTTTCCATTACCCTTCCTATCTTTCTCTCTCTGCCTCCCAGTCTGTCTTTCTCTCTTCCCTCTACTACACCCCGATTTCCCTTGTACTCCCCCCCACTCTCCCATCGCTCTCTTCAGTACCCTCCGACTCTCACCTCTGCCTCTCTACACCCTCCCACACTCTTCTCTGCCTCGCTACCTCCGCACTCTCTCGACCTCCACTCAATCTCTCTCTAACACCACTCTCTTTCTCGATCCAACACTCAATCTCAACCTCTCTAGTCGTAATGATTTGGAGATGCCAGTGCTGGACTGGGGTGTACAAAGTTAAAAATCACACAACACCCGGTTATAGTCCAACAGGTTTAATTGGAAGCACACTAGCTTTCGGAGCAACGCTCCTTCATCAGGTGATAGTGGAGGGCTCGATCGTAACACAGAATATAGAGCAAACATTTTACAGTGTGATGTAACTGAAATTATACATTGAAAAACTTGATTGTCTGTTAAGCCTTTTATCTCTTAGAATACCGTGATAGTTTCCCTTCACATGATTTTGTGATTTACACATGAAAGAAGTGAAACTATCACTGTTAACAGAAATCACCTTTTCACTGTGTAATTTCAGTTACATCACACTGTAAATGTTAGCTATAAATTCTGTGTCAGGATTAAGCGTTCCAATATCAACTCATGAAGGAGCATCACTCTGAAAGCTAGCGTGCTTCCAATTCAACATGTTGGACTATAACCTGATGTTGAGTTATTTTTTACATTCAGTCTCTCTACACCGTCTGACTGTTTATCTTTCCTGTCTCTCTCCCTCACTGTCTTGAACACCTTCAAATCTCTCCCCTCTAAACCCTCTCAAGCTCTCTTTCTCTCTCCCACCCCACCCTAACCTCGAGATCTACTCCCCTCCCACCTTTTCTCTATAACTCCTCCCAATCGCTCTATTTATCGACAACTCTCTCTCGTTTTCTACCCCATAGTCTGTTACTATGTCAACCGCCTTCTCCCCTCTCGCTATCTCCCTCTACACCCTACCACTCTCTCTCTCTTTCTTCACCATCCCTCTCTCACTCTGTCTCTCTCTCTCTCGACCGCCACCTCCAACTCTCTCTGGCTCTACCACCACATCCCACTGTCTCTCAAACGCACTCACACTCTCTCTCCCCTGATCCAGTACCACTCTCTGTCGATGTCGCTATTCGGCTATATCCCAGTCTCACTCTCTACTGCTCCTTCCCAGTCTCTGTATCTCTCCACCGCCCACCCACTAATTTCTCTAACTCCTCCCACTCACGATCTCGCTCACTCTTCCCCTCTCTATCGTTCCATGTCCATCCCAAATTCTCTCCCTCTGCACCAAAGCCCAACTCTCTCTCCCTGTAAATAACACGTCCTCCACTCTCTGTCGCTCTATTGTCCTCTCCCATTCTCTATGTACGCCAGTCCCACGAATTCTCTCAAACCTTTTTTGCAAGGTTTGTGAAGGTTTGCATTTCAGCTTGAGGTTTAGGTTGTAGTTTTGCTCGCTGAGCAGTAAATTTGATGGCCAGACATTTCATTACCTGGCACGGTAACATCATCAGTGGCGACCTCCAAGTGAAGCGAAGCTATTGTCTCACGTTTACTATTTATATATTTCTTCGGGATGGGGTTCCTGGGGTTAGTGCTGATGTCATTTCCTGTTCGTTTTTAGAAGGGTTGATAGATGGTATGTGATCTATGTGCTTCTTTATGGCGTTGTGGTTGGAGTGCCAGGGTTCTAGGAATTCGCTGATAAATCTTGCTTAGCCTGTCCCCGGGATAGATGTGTTATTCCAGCCGAAATTGCGTTTTTTTTCATCCGTGTGTCGGGCTACGAGGGAGAGGGAGTAGTGTCTTTTTTGTGGCTTGATGGTGTTTGTGTATCTTGGTAGCTAACTTTCTTCCTGTTTTTCTTCCGTAGTGTTTGTGGCATTCCAAGCATGGAATTTTGTAGATGACGTTTGTTTCGTCCATGGTCTATACTGGGTCTTTTAAATTTGTTAGCTTTTGTTGGAGAGTGTTGGTCGCTTTGTATACTACTAGGATTCCCAGGGGTCTTAGTAGTCTGGCTGTCATTTCTGAAACTTCTTTTCGAAGAAACCATCACACACACACACACCAACCACCATCAATCACTTTGCCAACGAAAATATCATGAAGCTAGTGGACCTGTGCCTCACCACCCACTTCACCTTCTACAACACAATCTACAAACAAACCAACGGCACATCCATGGGATCTCCGCTATCAGGATTCATAGCAGAAGCGGTAATGCAAAGACAAGAAGAAACAGCCCTACCAACCATCAAACCAAAAATCTGGGTGCGCTACGTAGATGACACCTTTGTCATCACAAAATGAAACGAGATGGAAGAGACATTTAACATCATCAACAACACCCTCACAGGCATAAAATTAACCAAGGAGGAAGACACCGACGACAAACTCGCATTCCTGGACGTCACAGTCGAAAGAAATGACAACGGAGACCTACAAACCTGCGTATACAGAAAAGCGACAAATACTGACCAAATACTTTACTACATCAGCAACGATTCCAGCACACACTAACGAAGCTGTATCAGAACACTCTTCCAACGAGCCACCACACACTGCAGCACAGTTGAACTTCAGAAAACAGAGGAGATCCAGCTATGCAACATATTCAAAAAGAACTGATACTCAAAAAATACAGTCCGCAGATTCCTCAAGAATAAACCACGACAAGCAGACCAAACACAGCCAGAAACCCTAACCACCTTACTATACATCAGAGACAGCCAGACGACTAAGACCCCTGGGAATCCTAGTAGCAGACAAACCCACCAACACTCTCAAATAAAAACTAACAAACTTAAAAGACCCAGTACATCCCATGGATAAAACCAATATCATCTACAAAATTCCATGCGAGGACTGCCACAACCCTTACATAAGACAAACAGGAAGAAAGTTAGCCACCAGGATACACAAATGCCAGCTAGCCATTAAAAGACACACCCAGTAGCCCTACTCACGGATGAAAAAAAACGACCATTTCGACTGGGACAACACATCTATCATGGGACAGGCCATGTAAAGACATGCCAGAGAATTCCTAGAGGTCCGGGCACTCCAACCACAGCGCCATAAACAAACACATAGATCCAGATACCATCTATCAACCCCTCAGAAAACGAAGAGAAAATGACATCACCACAAACCCCAGGATCCCCATCCAGGACAAACATATAAACAGAAAGCAGGAGACAACAGCGTCGTTTCACTTGCAGGTCACCACTGATGATGTTACCTAGCCAGGTAATGAAACGTCTGGATATCAAACCTACAGCTCATCGAGTAAACCTGCACCCTCAATCTCTCTGACCTCTCCCACGTGCGCTCCGTCTCTCTATCTCTTACTCACTGCCTTTCTATGCACTCGTCCCTCTGTCTCTCACTCACTACTTCCACCCCACTATCTCTTTCTATACTGCCACCTCAAAGAATCTCTCTTGCTCTAACACACTCTCCCACTTTTACTAATCCCTCCCACTTATTCTCTCTACCTTCGCACTCGCACGTTCTTTCTACCCTGTCATTCTCTATAACCCCCTCAGAGACTCTTCCTCACCCATTAATTCCACTCTCTACCTAATCCCTCCCATTCACTAATTCTCTATCCGCACCCATTTTCTGTCTGTGTCTGCGCCCTTCCTCTATTTTTCTGTATGCGCTCTCACTCTCTCTTCTCTCCACATAACCGCTGTTGCTCCACCCCCTCCACATTCTCTGAACACACCTCGATGTCTCTCTACCCGCCTACAATCTCTCTGCCCCCTCCTTCTCTTCCGGCTCTGACACACTCTCTCTGTAGAGTCTTTCCATTATCTCTACACGTAACCAACTCCCACACTCCCTACACATCTCCCATTTTTTCTCTGTCTGTCGGTCTTTCTCCCACTCTCTCCATAATCTCCGTCTCTATTATATGCATATATATGTATGTATATATATGTTTGAATATGTGTGTATATATATATATATATATATATATATATACACACACATATATATATGTATATATATATATATATATACTTACATACATACACCACCTCTCACTGTCTCCCACTGTCTCTACACCTCCCTACTCTCTCTGCGCCATTCTCACTGTCTCCAGCTGTCACTCTATCCCAATACTACTCTCTCTCTAACCCTCTCTCTCTACACCAACAGACACTCTCATTCTCTCTCCCTCTTCCCACCTCGCACTGTCTCTTTTCATCTGCACCTTTCCTCTCTCTGTCGACTCTGAGTCCAGTCTATGTTGCCCTCTCTCCCTCTACCACCCTCTCACACTCTATGTTTCTCTCTACGCCACCACCCTCTCTGTCTTTCGACCACATATTCCCACACTCTCTCTAGCTCTACTATCTCACACTTTCTCAAACACACCTCACAATCTCTCTCTCCCTCTTTCCATCTCTCAATGTCTCGCTCTCTCTCCGTCGACCACCCTCCCACTCTCTCTCACGGTACCCCCTCCAACTCTATCACACTCTTTACACTTCCCACTAATTCTCTCTAAACCTGCCCACTCGCGCTCTGTCTACCACCCTGTCTCTAAAATCTCATCACAGCTTTTCTCCCTCTCTACCCCTTCCCACTCCCTCTCTCTCTACCCAGACATGCTCTCTCTTTCTCTATCGTACCACTTCCCACTCCATGTCGCAACCACTTCAACCCACTCTCTATCTCTCCCTGCCACCCTGCCACTCATTAACACTAAAATTTCCCCATTCTCTCTTACTCTTCCTATCATTCCCAGTACTCATTCCAACCCCAGTCTGCCTATCCCTCTCTCGACACACTCGCTATGTCTCTCTCCCTCTAGCATTCTCCAAATTTGTTTCTTTCATTCTGCCGACTCTGCACTTTCTTTCCCGCTTTCTATGCCACTCTCACTCTGTCTCTATCTCCCTGTACCTTCCTCTCTCTCTCCCTCTACACCCTCGCTCTATCTCTACACATCCCCTTTCCCTTTCTCTTTATTCAATTCCATTCTCTCTTTCCCTCTACACCACTCTCACTCTCCTCTCGCGCTCTCTCTCTTGCTATCTAGCCTCTTCCCTCACTCTCTTTCTACCCCCCACGCACTCTGCCTCCTTTCCTCCCACTCTCTATCCCTCGAACCCACTGCCATTCTCTCTCCCTTTGCCCGCGTTCTTCACTCTCTGCACATTCCACACTCTCTTGCTGCACACATCCCATTCTCCTCTTAACTTCTGTCCTTCCATCTAACACCTTCCATACCCTCAGTCTCTCGAGAACCCCCTCCCGCTCCCAATCTCTGCCACGAAACCCCTCCAACTCTCTCTCTTCCCCCACCCTCTCTCTGTGCACCTCTCTTGTTCCATCTATTTACCTCCTTTTCCGTCTCTTTCTCTGCCCCCTCTCACTCTGCCTACATCCGTTTACCGACCACCCACTCTCTCTCTTTACTGCCTTCCTAATCCCGTATTGCCCCCCTCCCACTGTCTTTCTCCCCAATCTTTACAGCTTCGCACTCCCTCTCTCACTACACTCCTTGGTCCCTCTGTCTCAGACTCGACCCAACTCTCTCTCTCTGTTTCTGCACTCCGATTCCCTCTCTCTCTATCCCTTCTGACTTGCTCTCTCTTTCTGCGCACTCCACTATCTCTCTTTCTGTTGCTAATCATTCTATCTGCACACCCCTGTCTCTGTCCACCACACTTCCTCGTACTCGTTCTCTGTACGCCTTACCCACTCACTCACTGCATTCCCTCTCCCCTTCCATTCTCCCACTCTCTCTACTTGCTTCCCTTTCTATCCCTGCACTCTCTGTGTCTCCTCCATCGGAATCCCTCCCTACAAACCAACTGTGAAACTATCTAAACCATTCCTTCTCTCTGTCTCAACTTACCCACTCTCTAGCAAACGCTCAGCCCATTTCCCTCTCTCTCCACATCCTCTCTCTCTGATTTCCCTCCTTCTCTCTCACGGCACCACCCCCGTTCTCTCAAACTCTCCCTCTATACCCCCTCCCACACTCGTTTTGTGCACACTTTCCACGATGTCTATCTCCAACCACTTCCCACACTTTTCTCTAAATCTTCCCACTACTTCTCATTCTCCCCTCCTCCCACTCTCTATCACCCGCCCTCTCTCTCTAATTTCCCTCCTCTCTCTGTGTGTATGTGTGTATACGCACAAAATCACACACTCCCACACGCACACACACTCTGTCTCTAACAACTCCAACTCCCTCTCCGTTTGTATCCTGTCAACTCTATCGCTCTCTCTTTGAATTCCTTTGAAATGCTTGCTCTCTCTCAACATTTCGCACTAAATCTCTCTCTTCCTCCACCATTCTCCCCCTTTTTCCTCTCTACCGCCACCGCACTCTCTTTCTCTCTCTCTAAGTCCCTCCCACTCTATCTCTTTCTCTCTCCGTCTAACATCCTCCCTCTCTCTCCCTCTAACGCCTTACTCTTTCACATTCTGTAATCCCCAATTTCTATCACGCTGTCCTTTCCCATTATCTTGTTCTCTCCACAATTCTCCCATTCTCCTCTGCCCCTCTCGTTCTCCCTCCAACCCCCACCCACTGTCTCTCTCTCTCTTGCCCCCAGCACTTTCTGTCTCTCTCCATTCCCTTTTACTCTCTATCCCTCTCGCCCACTTCCAGTCTCTCTTTCTCCCTCTACACCTCTCGCTCTCCCATTCTCCTCTCACCCTCTCTCCCCTTCCACCTTTCATATTCTCACTCTCTCTAACTCCTCCCACTGTCTCATCTATCACCTCAGTCTCTGCACTCACCTCTCATTCTGACTGTACACCCATCCCGCTCTCTTTCTCTTTCTCTTTTGCCTGCCTCACTCTTTATCGCTCTCTCTAATCTCCGATTCCCACTCTCTGCACTGTCCGACTGTCTTTCCCTTTATGTCCACACAGCTTACTCGCTCCCTACACCTCAGCCACTCTTTCTATCTACATCCCATTCACTCTCTCCCCTGCACTCCGTCTCACTCTCTCTCCATACACCTCCCTCTATATTCCTTCTCTCTCTGTGTCCTCCCACGCACTCTCACTCTCTATTTTCCCACGCTGCCTCTCTCTAAACCACTTCATCCCTCTCTTTACAGACCCACTCCCTCTCTACCCCTCCCACTCTCTCTCAGCACAGTTCCCACTCTCTGCCCCTTCTTTCTCTAGCGACCTCGCACTCTGTCCATCTTCACTGCTCTTCCACTCTCTGTCTCCTTCCACTTTCCACTTTCCCCTCTTTTTGTCTCTCTTTTCCTCCACCCATCTCCCTTTCTCTCGGTCCCATTGCACGCGCTCTCTACCCTACCATTCTTTGTCTCTGTCCCTTACCACTCTGCCCCTTCCCAACTCTCTCCCTCTGTACTCTCCTCCCTGCCTTTCTACACCCCACCGACTCTCCTCTCCCTCTCTTGCTATCTAGCCCATTCCTAATCTCACTGTCTCTGCACCCCTACTCTCTCTCTATCGACCCATTCAACTCTCCCTACGTTACTGCCACGAGCTCTAACCCCACACATGATCTCCTCCAATTCTCTGTGGCTCCCACCAACTTTCTCTCTACATCCCTCTTATTCTCTCTCTCTCGACATCCTTTCCACTCTCCCTCACCTCTTTCTCTATATTCGCACAATCACTAGCTCTCTCTACACATTTTAACAATTTCTCTCTCTCTCTCTGTCTCTCTGTCTACAAGCCTACCAAACTTTCTCTCAATTCACGCCTCTCTTGAACGTCTGTCCGTACGCTCTCACACACTCTCCCCATCTGTATTAGTGCCTAATCTCTCTCTACCGCCTTTTTCGCGCTGTCTCCGTCTCCATATCGAGGCGTCTCACAGTCTCCTTCTATCTCATGCGGCAACTCTGCTTTTGCTCCCTACCCCCTCACACTCTCTATCCCTACCCCTCCCTTTCTCTTTCCAGCTCAGACCCTACTCTTCTCGCACTCTCTCTCTCACGATACCCGTTGGACTCCTTTTCTAAGACCTTTCTCTTTCCTCTATCCCCTCCCCCTCTCTTTCTCTCTGACTTCCCTCGTCCTCTGTCGGCACTCTTCCCAATCTTTCATTTTGACCCTAGATACTCCCTCTTCCTTTCTATCTCTCTACCCGAGTCAATTCTCTCCCACTCCTCGCAATCGCTCTCCCTCTACAGTCTCTCCATAACACTCTCACAAACACTCCCCCTTCCATGCCCTCCCACTCTCTCTTCCCCGCTTACTCAGTCACTCTCTACCCTTCCTCCTATCTCTCTGTCTCTAAACTATCCCACTCATTTTCTGTAAGTCGTCAAACTCTCCTTCAATCTCTCTCTCTACTCTCTCCTACTTTCCCTGTTCTCTATCTGTCTGTGCGCGTGTGTGCGTGCGTGTGTGTATCCCTCACTATCTATCTTTTCTCTCTGTCTGTCTTCTCCTTCGCAGTCTCTGTCTACACCACCCCACTTTATCTCTTCAACGCACTCCCTCGCTCTCTTTTCTCATCCTCAATCTCTCTCTCTAACCCCTCCCAATATATATCTCTAGACATCTCCTACTCTCCGCTCCCTCTCTCTATCTACCATCAGGCACGTTGTCTAACTCTAACTGCCTCCCACTGCCTCTCTCTATCCCTGTCCCACTCTCCTATTGTTTTTCTTTCTCTCTCTCCCTCTACCTGTATCCCTCTCTGTCTGTCTCTCTCTGGACCCACGCAATGTCTCTCTACCTTTCCATACTGTCTCTCTACCCTCCTCCCACTCTCTCCCTCTGTCGCTCTTCTCTCCTCCGACTCTCTCTCAAACCTGACCAATATCTCTCTCCCTTGCTTTCCCTCTCAACATCCCCTTTCTGTAAACCCTACCCACATGTGTATATTGAGGTGCCACTTAAAGACTGGGTTCACATTTCTGCATTGAGTAGTTCCCAAGGCACTTTCCATCCTCATTGCAAAGAAAGCCTTACTTCGCACATCTCATTTAAACTTTCCCCATCGCACCACAAACTTGTGCACCTTTGTATTTAACTGTTCTACACTGAAAAAGAGGTTTCGACTATCCACGTTGTTCTTGCTTCTCACTAATATTATATAAATCCACAAGGGAACCCATTCGCATTCGACTCGAAGAAAACAGTCCAAATTTGTTCAATCTCACCTTATATCAAACACACTGTGAAAACATGTAATACAGGCGACATGTTGGTAATCTGCTTTTGCCCTCTTTCCACAGCCTCCATATACTGCCTATCGTGTGGCGATGTGAACTGCACATGCTATTTCAAATATGGCCAACTAAATGTTTCATATTCTTACTCCATCACATGCAAACATTCCTTCTCAGTTTTGTGAACGATGTGGGCAACCATGCCATCTGCTTTGTTTCCACACTCACCAAATTGCATTGTTAGTTTCATGGAGCAATACACAAGCGCGAAGATATATCAAGTTAAACTCTCTTTGTCTTATCTCCACCTAAACTTTTCAACCGAACTCTATCCTGCTGCAACCATTGATATCCGTCCTCATTGTACACAACTTCACAAACTTTGTTGTCTTCTGCAATAATTACTTTTGCCACTTTCTTTGTTTTTCATTGTGTGAGAATCTGTAACCAGAGTGCATAAAATCCCAGCAAGGGCTCACCCATTGACCACAGAGATAAGAAGGAAGTTCTTCACTCAGGGGGTGTTCTAGGCTTTGACGACGGAGATTACAGTGATAGGGAGTTAGATTAGGCTAGACAGGTGTGGAGGACAGTGGGGAATGAAGGGGTGTACGCAGATTGGAAGGGTCCAGTGATTGAAGGAGGTTATAGAGGTAGGTAGGGGCGTGGGGACTAAAGGAGGTCACATAGATAGGGATAGCAGTGTGGAATGAAATTGATTACACAGATTGGGAGGCCTGTTGGGAGTCAAGCGGGTTACTTCGATAGGGGAACTGTGGGAACTGAAGGAGGTTATACAGAGAGCAAGTGTCGCCGGGACAGAACATGTTTCCATGGAACGGGTGGACGTGGGGACAGAAGGAGATTACACAGACGGGGAATGCCATGGGCACTGAAGGAGTAAAACAGATCATGTGGGTTGTAGAAACTGAGGAGGTTACACAGATAGAGAATATTGTGGGTACTGAAGGAGGATATGGAGATATGGAGGGCCGTGGGTGATGAAGAATGCAACACAGAAGGGGAGGTCCGTGGGGATTGAACGAGATTACACAGATAGGGAGGGTCGAGGGAATGAAGGAGGATATAGAGATAATGGGGCCGTTGGGATTGAAGGAGGTTACACAGATGAGGAGGGTAGTGGGGACTGAAGGAAGTATGGCAGGTAGGGTGTGCCATGGGGAACTGAAGGAGGTTATTGGAAAGGACGGTCGTCGGGACTGAAGGCCGTTACAGAGATAGGGAGTGTCATGGGGATTGAAGGAAGTTACGCAGATTGGGAGGGTCGTCGGGACGAAAGGAGTTTGCATAGAAAGGCAGGGTATTAGGGACTGACGCTGATTACACAAGAACTGAGTGCTGTGGGATTCAAGGAGTTCACACAGGAAAGGAATTCCGTGGATACTGAAGGAGGCTATACAGATAGGAAGCGTAGTATGGACTGAAGGAGTTTACACAAATAGGGAGGTCCGTCGGAACTGGTAGCGGTTATGGAGAAAGGGAGCACGTGGCGACTGAAGGAGGTAACGCAGCGAGGGACAGCCATGGGTACCCAAAGAGTTGACACAGTTAAGGCGTGTCGTTGGTCTGAAGTAGGTTATGGAACTTAGAAGCGTTGTGGGGACTGAAGAAGGTTAGACTTAGAGGGAGAACCGTGGGGAATGAGAGAGGTTACATGGATAAGCTGGGTCGAGGAGACTGAAGGAGATTATGGTCATCAGGAGAGTCGTTTGTACAGAAGGAACCTACACAGATACGGAGTTTTGTGGGCACTGAAGGAGGTTACTCAGGTTGGTAGGCTCGTGGTGACTGAAGGTGGTTACATAGAGAGCGAGGGTAGTAGGCACTGAAGGACGTTACGCAGATAAAGAGGCTCGTAGGCACTGAAGAAGTTTACACAAATAAGGAGGGCCGTGGGCACTGAAGGAATTACACAGATCCTGATGGCAGTGTGGGCTGAAGTAGGTTACATAGATAGCGAGTGGCATGGTTACTCAAAGGAGATTATAGGGATAGGGATGGCCATAGTGACTGAAAAAAGGTTAGGCAGACAGGGAGGGCCTTGGGGTCTGACGGTGGTTACACAGATAGGGAGGGGTGAGGAAATTAAGGAGGGCTGTGTCACAGAAGGAGGTTATTTAGGTAAGGAGCGTCGTGGGCACTGAAGCAATTACACAGATCATGAGGGCTGTGGAGACTGAAGCAGTTTACACACTTCGGGAGTTACGTGGGAATTGAAGGAGTTTACAGAAATAGGAATTGCCATGGGGACTGACGAAGTTTACACAGATAAGCACGTTCGTGGGGAATGAAGGAGATTATGGAGATAGGGAGAGTCATGGATACCGAAGGAGGTTAACCAGGTAGGGAGACTCGTGGATGCTGAAGGGGTTTATACAGATACGGAGGATCGTGGGGACTGAACGACGTCACAGAGATGGGGAAGGTCGTGGGGTCTGAAGCAGGTTACACAGATGGGGAAGGTCGTGAGGACTGAAGGAGATTTATTGAGATGTCAGGCAAACATAGGAAAAGTCGCAGTTGGCAACTGTTTGGCCACTCGAGCCTGCGTCAACTTTCAATGAGATCACAACAGGTCGTCTAACTGTGTGCACTGTTCCTGCTTTCACCAGATACTCTGATATTTTAGTGACTGGTGGCAGTAAGGGCAAGGGAAGCTGTAGTAACTGGAGATATGGAGGGCTGTCGAGTCTCGAACAGGTGACAGCAAAAGGCAAATCATTGGGAATTTGAGGACTTAAAAGAGAGACTGAGATGTGTAGGGATGCGAAATCTTTACAGTCACAGGGAGTATTTTGGGAATTCATGTTGGTATTGAAAATAAACAGAATTGAAAAATATGTTGCTGGAAAAGCGCAGTAGGTCAGGCAGCACCAAAGGAGCTGGAGAATCTACGTTTCGGGTATAAGCCCTTCTTCAGGAAACTAAACAGTGTTGTCATGTCTGAAAGAAATTAAATGTGTAAAGTAGTCCTGTGACAGAAAGAGATTACATGAGTACAGACCATCAGCGTTTACAGAGATTGAATGTGATTTAGCGACAGGAGGACGTCACAATAATCATTAGGACTGTAGAGACTTTATGAGGTGAGACGTATGGCAGCTCTGCATATGGTACAGAGACAAGGGGAGGAGATGACAAAGGTAGGGCGCTATTTGTGTAGTTATAGGGAAAGTTACAACGATCATGTTGGTAGTAGGAAATTCAGGCTATTACAATGTTAGGGAGGTTTTCCAGTCTGGAAAAGATTACACTGACATGAATGGCTAAAGGTGCTGAAGACGTGTTTCCGCAGATAAGGAAGGCTGGAGAAGACGACTGAGATTGGGAAGGATACAGGGATTAGAGTCAAATTCACATATAAGGATGAGTTGTTTTTCTTTTCTGGTACGAGGGCTTATGGGGCATGTTAGATTTCAGGGCTTTAGGAAGATACGACATGGAGAGTTACAGATACACTGATAACACAAAAAGCAGGAGGATTTCAAGATTAAACAATAATGTCAGAAGAAGTGGTTTTGGCTCAGTGGGCACTGTTACCAGATTAAAGGGATACATGTGCTATTATATTGGAATGGGTTCCTCTGATACTATGCTGGGGCTAGTGCCCTGGTCAACTACATGACAAAGAATATGCACAATTCTTTAAACTGACACGGATGAGGTTGGACATGGCACGAGGTGAAAAAAAATGCAAAGTCAAAAGAGAAGTTTGAAATTTCAGAAAACCAACGGGATGTGACACAAGACAAGCAGAAAGGAATAGGAAGAGACTAAGTTGATTGAAATTTGTACGTTGGCAAATAAGTATGTGACAGGGGTTTGTGCTTAAGAAGTAAAGTATTGTTTCTTGATTTGAAATCACGATGTCTCTCCAATAAGGTATAGGCACTGCGGATTTGGGATTTCTGGCTGATCACCATTAGGGAGACCTGGTGACAGGGTGGAAATAAAGGCGTGCATTAACATTCAGCGCTACACAGCATTTTGGATATCAAGGCAGAATGGGAATCAGCATGGGGAGCTTCCATATTTAAGGTTAGCAATGCAATTAATAATAAATATGAGGTTTCAGATTGTGAATGAGAACGAATGCACATTCTGGGTTGTAAGGATCAGAACACAAAAGTCGAAGCACAGTGTTAGGATCCCCTAACTGCATGACATTATCAGACACTGCCTTAACAGGGAATTATTGGAATTTGCAACAAAGGCACTGGAATAATTGTGTCGGATTTCAGTCTTCTCATCTCATCATCTCATTGGTGATGGGTCACAGATTAAGAAAACACTCGCTCAAGCTGTGTCTGTTGGGTGCTATATAAACCTATGTGGCCTTGCACCGACTCTGTTACACTTGGAACAGAAGGTGGCCGTGGGAAGGGGATGGGTGGGGCGGTGGGATAGCAATACGCTCCTTGTTCTGTTTCTTCCTGAATTTCCCTTTCTCACGTCGGCAAGTCCGAGGTTTCTGGACGCCTTCCCAATGCTCCTTATTCACTTTGGACGGTCTTGTACTCGTGGTTCCCAGGTGTCGGGGGAATGCTGCAGTCCACCAGTGAGACCTTGAGGGTAACCATGAAGCTGTTCCTCTGTCCAAATGGAGCTCGAATGCATGTTCGGAGCTCGGAGTAGAGCACCTGCTTGGCGGGTCTCGTGTCAGTTATGGGGAAGAACTGGGACAAAGCTCATGGTGTAGCCGAAGTGAAGGAGGGTTCTCCATAATGTATTCCACATGATTAAGTCAAAGTTATTTGAAAGGTCGAAGATGACCATGCACAGGCAGAGGTTCTGTTCTCTGCACATCTCCTGCAGCTATCACACTGTGCAAATCATGTCTCTTATGACCCTCCATGGCCACTAGCCTCACTGTGATTCTGGGAGGAGCTAATCAGCCACAGGGAGGAGATGGGTGAGATAGATCATGGCAATGAGTTTTCCAACTTTCCAGAGCAGGGTGAACTCCTGTAGTTACCACCGTATGAATGGTTCCCTCTTCTGAAAGTCCTCGAGATGGTGACATCTCGGACCTCTCCCTGGATACTCGCCTCGTTCCAGATAAGGCAGACGAGGGCATGTAGCTGCACTGGGATTTCTGTGCCTAATTGTCAGAGGCCCATTTAGTGTCATTCACTGTATGGGCTACAAAATTCCCCATGACAGACAGTACTAAGATGCGTTGAAAGTAGCATCATATTGGCAACAGTTTGCAGCGCTCCCTATCCTGGGCAGATAGTTCAGTTGATTGATCTATGCAGTAACAGTCTGCACAGTTCTCCGTGCTGTGCCATATCTCGCCCCAATATGGTGTCTCAGTTGGTTCTGTGTCACAGATTCAGAATTTGATGTCATGAATCATTTCAGCTAATCTGGCAATGCCTTTACTCAGTTTTATCATTCTTGTGATTTGGAGACTTGAAGGTCTCACATCTCCAGTTAGTCTCACTCCCTTGTCTTTTTTCTCCATGTTCTTACAACATTTTCTCAGTTAGTGGACTGCTTGCTTCTATCTTGAACGTGACCTCTTCTGTTCCTCTGTATCTTTCCCTGCTCTTGATTTTTGTTTCCCGAGTATATCGAGTGTTGACATTGTCAAGTATCCGGCTGATGTTTACTGCCTGTCTTGTCCCATGTGGTGTTCGAACTGGGACAGGGTTTTTTTAGCAGGTTTGGGTCACGTCTTTGTTCAGCAACACTCGCTGGGATCTTTCCATTAAATGTATGAGTCGTGCCCTGATTTGCTTTTCCAAAATGCTGCACATCACATTTAGACAAATTAAACTCCTCAGCCGTTGAGTACAAGCTCCCGTTGTACTCGGAGGTAACCTTCTTCACCTCACTATGCATCCAATTTTGTTGTCAACTGCAAACGTACTAACCATTCCTCCTCGATTTACACTCAGATCATTTGCATAAATGTCCAAAAGGAGTGGAAACAGCCATGAACCTTATGGCACACAACTGATCACTTTCCTCCAGTCTGTAAAGTAACACTCTACCACCTCCCTCTGTATCCTTCGATTTTGGTAAAGCGTGAATTCTTCAGAATTTGATGTCACGAATCATTTCAGCTAATCTGGCAATGCCTTTACTAATTTTTATCATTCTTGTGATTTGGAGACTCGAAGGACTCCCATCTCCAGTTAGTCTCACTCACTTGTCTTTTTTCTCCATGTTCTTAAAACATTTTCTCAGTTAATGGGTTGCCTGCTTCTATCTTGAACGTGACCTCTTCGTGTTTATCTAACCATGCCAATTCGCCTACCGTCTGCAAGCTTGTTGAATGCCTTCTTCGAGATCAGAATGCCAACAGCACATCTGAGTACGCGTGTGTGTTTTAAAGGGGATAGGTTATGTCTGGAAGGAATGTTTTGTGTCTAAGCTGGCTTTTCCATGAACAGCTTCCAAACCTAAACATAACCCTAAAGCGGAATACGAGGGAACACTGACTGAACAAGCAACCGTTCAAAGAGCGGTGTCAAATCCTCCAACACGACCTACAGCTTCATATCAATGGGAGGACCGTACTGCCAGTGGCTGCTTCTATGATCCAGAACTTCCGAAGCAGTACAGGACGACATATCCAGAAGTTCTTTAACTTCTCGTCGTTTCCGTAACAGACTGCCTTCCTTTCTGCCTTGGATAACAACAATGTCAGTTTATATATAACCTGCTTACTATTATCCATTGACATTACCTCTCTATTCTTTTACAGTCTGTCGACCTTCTCGAGATGTTCTAATTTTCCACTTAACTTACTGCTATCACCAAACGCAGTTATCATACATTTGGTCCACCCCTCCAAATCATTGGCACAAATTGCAAATAGTTGAGAATCTAGCACGAGGCACTGTGTGACTTCACTGGTCCCTCAAAAGTATCAAAATTGATTTATCCCGAATACCTGCTTCCTGTTTAATAACCAGTCCGACGACATATCTGTGTAGCACATCCGAAGTGCTGAATATGAAAAAAGAGCATCAGGCGGCAATGCAGCCCCTCAAGTCTGTTCGGCCATTTAACGTAACATTGGCTGATGTCATTGCGGCCTCAGTTCCACATTTCTGCTTGCTCACCATACCTTTATGTACGCATTGTCACAACATTCGCTGCAGCCTGCGGTAGAGAATGCACGGATTCGCATCAGTTTTGGAGACATATGTTCTCCTCACGCCAGTTTGAAATATGTTTGCCTGAAACTGTAACTGTGATCTGTTCTTCTTAATTGGACCACATGAAGAAATATCCACTCCACATCCACATTGTAAATCACGTCCTGCTCTCACGCTTCTAAACCCCAGAGAGTATAGACCTGAACTGCCCAATGTCTCTCCATAAGACGAACTCCTCATTCCTGAAATCAATCTAGTGATACTCTTCTGAAATGCTTTCAATGCATTTGCAACACTGGTCAATAAGGATGGGCTAGAAGAAATCGAATTGTATCCTTTAGAGCAGTAAGGGCTGACGGGAGACTTGATAGAAATCTATGAAATTATGAGATGTATGGATCGGGTTGACGGTGAGATTATTTTTCCCAGATTTGAAATGTCTAATACCAGGGGGTATGTATTAAAGGAGAGAGGGGCAAGTTCAGACGAGATGTGACGAGCAAGATTTTTACAGAGAGTGTGGTAGGTGTCTGGAACGTGCTTCCAGTGGGTGGTGGTGGCGGCAGACACTATTAGGGCATGAAAGTAACGCTTGAATAATCACATAAATCTGCAAGGATCGGAAGTTTATGATGTAAGTGCAGTCCAAAGGAGCAATTTCATTTGGCGTCATGTTCAGCACAACGGTGTGGGCCGAACTGGCCTTTCCTGTGCTGCAAAGTTCCATGTTCTCACTTTGATGGCAAGATTGTCTGAGGAGCAATCTCGGCCAGTGTTGTCCAGTCTTCGAAATAATGAGAGGTATTCGCAATGAAACATAGAAATTAACACAAATAGGATTGACGATCATGGCGGCATGCAGAGTGCTTCCAAGCAAAATTCTGGGGACTCCCAAGATATTCTACAAATACACCAAGAGCGGCAGTTTAACCAGGAAAAATAATGGCCCATTAGAAACTAAGAAGACAATCTGCGTCAAGCTGAAGAACATTGATCTATTGTCACATGAGAGCTTCGTACCTGCCTTACTTGGGAGTAGATGGATGAAGCAAAGAATTCGAGAAGATGGACTGTGAAGTTCTTGAACAGATCGATACAAGATGCGGGGGGAGATTAATGGCATTGTTTGATTCAAAGTTGCACAAATCCACGGTTCTGGATGAGTTGCATCTTAGACTGATGTGGGAGACCACGGAGGAAAAGCAAGGAGCCAAATGTTTAAGTACAATTTGGCCAAAGGGGAGCTGGTACAGAGCTGGAGAACAGCTAATGTGTTTCCTGTATACGGGAAGGGTGGTGAAGATAGATCATGGAAATATAGACAAGTGGAATCAGATCAGTGTTAGGGAAATTATTGTAGAAAATTGCGAAGGGGAAAATCAACATCCATTAAGAATCATGTTTTGATCAGGAATTATCAGCAGGAAGGTATCAGAGGGTGGCGATTCCGAACGAATGTGTTTGATTAATTTTCCGAGGCGCTTATTTGTATGTTATCCTTTTGACAAAGCCCCATGTGGGAGATTGATAAGTCAAGTATAATCTCTTATTATCAAGTGTAACTTTGCAAGTTACATCGGACATTATCTTGGTACCAGGAGACAGCTGGTAGAAGGTTGTTTGTGTCACGAGAGACCAGGGTCCGCTGGTACATCAGAGGGATCGGTGTTGTGTCTCGTATTATTTTTGGTATTCATTAAGTATTCATTAAATCTGGAAGTATAAGTTTGTGTTTAACATAAAAATATCCAGCTAGTTGCAGTGAGGAGAGAGGTGTAATTTTACACGAAATTGTAGATGCAATGGACAGTTCGGCAAGTTAATTGCAGATGGAAAGTAACCCCGATAAACAGATGAAGCAGTTCAGAAGAAGGAGCCAGAGGGCGGAGTACTCAATGAATGGAAGCAAATGAGGAAGCTCGAATGGTGCTTCTCCACAGATCCCTGAATGTGACTGATAAGGATAGAATAGTTAAGAAGTCATTGGGGATCATAGGCGTAAGCACTGACTTTTTCATCTTTGTGCAGATCATAAGAGATATACCGGACTTTGGTTAGACAAAGACAACCCTGTGTAGTTCTAGTCACCGCATTACACGAAGGATTTTATTCCACTGTCAGCCGTGCCAAGGAGGTTGTCCAGGATTTTCCTTGGGATGATGCATATAAGCAATGAAGAGAATAAGTCCGGGTTATTTGCTTTGGAGGTGTGAAAGCTGAGGTGGGTATAATTTAGAAGGAAAAGTTTCTTAGGGACATGGACAGAGTGGATATAATGTAGCAGGGCCGATAGAGCAGGCTGAAGATCAGCAAATTTATTGTTGGTTGAGGCCGACACAAGCAACAGTGAGACAGTTGTGGAAGGGCATCACAGCACCATCGATGAGTTGGGCCCAACGGTGAGAGGCGTGACTCTGAACTTGTTGGGTCTGGCATTGGAGGCAACGAAGCGTCGGTGGAGGAAAATAAGCACTTCAGTGATGCTATTATAGATAAATGTCTTTGACGGTGATTCACAACTCAGGACCAAGAGACTCTCTTCAAGCTATACCTTTCATTTTTCTGTGCTCTAAAAGTATCTGCCTTTATGTGAAGACAAATGAACGCCCTTCATTGCATTCTATCCTATTTCTGCTGTCAAGTGAACCTTACATTAAAATTAGCATCATTGCCTGCGCCGATACAGATCCTATATCTACACCTATCGCCAATTCCCCAAGAATCTGTATCCCTCTGCTAACTGCCCATTCATGCATCTTTCTAGATGCATCATAAAGGATGCTATCGTACCCGCCTCGACCACCTTCGGTAATAACGTGTTCCAGGCAAGCAGTATCCACTTTCTGAAGAGCGTTCCCTTAAACCTCCCCACCTTTCAGCTTGAAACTTGTTTTTTTTGTCAACTCGCCCATTATAAAACTTACAGTAATGAATCTTTCGGAAAAATAATGCAAAATAGGGACTGCATTTGTCCCTTTGGTCCATTGCGTTTTCTCCCCCAATCAGTTTACTGATGGCTGATCTTCTATCTCCACACAATACCCCTGTTCAACCATCATCGCTATAGTGTCCAGAAAACCTTATTTACACTCCGTACCTTGTCATCCACAGCCTTATGTGGTGGAGATTTCCAGTCTCTGAGTGCAGACAATTATACTCATGTCAATGCAGAGTGGCCAGCCGGTCCCTCATGCTGTGGTCCTTTGTTTCTGCATTGAGATGAGAATAAATGTCTGCACTCGGAGACTGTTAAATTGGTGTATTCACGACAACGTAGAGCTATGAAATATAATTAGGTATTTCTAGATGCTAAAGGGTAGGAGAGAAGTTGGTATTTTTTATTTATGATCACATTTAGCGATGTGTGCGTTGTGTGGGAAAAGTGCATTGAAGAGATGTTCGGTCATGAACGAGAATAGGGGAGGCTGAATGTATTGATTGGTGTACTCCTTTCCTGATATATCTGTGCAGTCTGTGGGAAACCAATGTAAATGTTGTCACAAGCTCTCAGATGTTTGCAAGGAGGTCTCTGCAGTGTTGACATGACTGTGTTTCCCCTTTCCTTTTCCGATGCTGAGACGAGGGCCCGTTGTTCTTTCCAGTTTTATCGGAGCAATTTCATAAAATTGAGTGGCTTGCTTGGCTGCTTAAAAGAACATTGAAGAGTTTATCAAACTCTGTGTGTTTGGAGTCACTTTTCGGCCAAACCAGGAAAGTACGGGAGATTTCCTTGATGGAAGCATTTTGAAGAAGCAAATTGATGTTTACAATCGGCTTTGGCTGCAAGATCAGTATTACTTACAACAGATTTTAGATTCAGGTACTTTCTAAATTGTTTTTAACTTCCACTTTCTGAGGAGCGTTCCCTTACACCTGCCAATGCATTCCCCTATTCGGGATTATTAATATCTACAAAACAGCACGATCTTCATATGGAGACCTATCTGGAATACAACAAAGCATGTTATTTCTGTGCTGATGGAACAAATCTGTCAAAAAAGAAACGTTAACTAATTTGCCTATCGCGATGGTACTGAGTATTTGGCAGTTGGTCAGACTCTAATTATTCTCCAATGAGTGGCTTGGAAATAATTGATAAGTTTTCACATTGCCACGGATATGTCTGAGTAGGAGCTGGTGCGAAACACCTTCCCCTGGAACACGGCTTATTGTGCTGTACAAACATTCTGTCATATTGCAGGAATGTGGTCAGCGAAAATTGCCATTGTATTATCTATTTTTCTTTCTTTTTCTTGCTGCGTGATCCAGACAGTTCAGAAGTCAGCCCCTCTCCTTGACAAAAAATGGAGAGTGCTTCACACAGCTTCCTCAAAGCCAGCTCTAAGTATGAGCAGAAACTCTGACACTCGAGATATTTTTGTTTCCTTTGTCGTATCTATTGTGTTGAGGTGTGCCTTGATTTCACGTGCAGCGAACTGAATTGGTTAAATTTGGACATCTGGGTTTCTGTAGATATTCTTGCAAGTGTGAGTTGAATCATCCACTCAAATATTCTGGCTGACAATGGTACAGATATTACATCCTTGACTATTATACCGATGTGCATGTCTGTTCCATTATTATGATGAAGATATTTTTGGTGGCCTCTCCTTCAATTAATTGCTTAATAGTTGATCACCATTTATGAATGGATGTGGCAGGAGTGCTGAGCTTCAATCTGGTCTGTTGGTCTTGGGATCATGTTGCCTTCCTTATCAGATGTTAGTTCTGCTAGCAGTCAAGTGCGGTACCTTTAACCAATTGTCATCAGTTTTAAATAAACATGTTTTTGACCCTGGAAATTTTACACACAGTCGTCACTGAACCATCAATCGGCTTGATGGTGTTTATTAGAGTAATATATCGTTCCAGCCAAAACATTACACATTGTGGTTGAACACAATTCTTCTTCAGCTTCTGCTGTGGTCTAAAGCATCATGCCAGTGTCAGGAATATTCTATTGAAGAAAGGTCAGACATCTACATCATGGTTCGCATTTAAAAAAATTCATTAAGGGCCACAATAAATTGATCATGGAACAGGAGTGAGCGTCAAAGCGATGATGAATCATATAATATGGAAACAGACGCTACGACCCACAGATTTCTTAAACTACACAAGTCTCAGGTGCCCACGTTTGAAAACCTTTCCTATCCACGTCTGTGCAAACGTCTTTGAAAGGCCGTAATTGTACACACCTGCACCAATTTCTCTGACAGCTTTTTCCATGTGTGCACCAACCTCTGTGTGAAAGAGATAGCCCTCAGGTTTCCTTCAATCTGTCTTCTCTAAATTTAATCCTGTGCCCTCTCGTCTTGGACACCTCGGCTGTGGAGAAAAGACTGGGCTCTTCTTCCTGTCCATGAGCCTCATAATTTTACAACACTCTTTCAGGTCACCTTTTGATATACTATGCAAAATTTTAAAAATACTCATCCAGCCTCTCCTTATATCTTAGTCTCCGTCACACCTTTTTAAATGTTTAGGCAGCCTTCCTCCAGCATGCAACAAAAAATGTACTCAGGCTCCAAATGTGGCCTTACTATTGTCTTTTACAGCCACAAGATGATGTCTCAACTTCTACCCTCAATGCTCTGGCCGATAAAGGCAAACATATCTTATGCCTTCTTCACTGCCATATCTAGATGTGATGCCAATTTTTAAGAACTATGCATCTGCAACCCTAAGTCTCTCTGTTCGACAGCACTGCATAGGGAGATAGTGAGGACTGCAGATGCTGGAGATCACAGCAGATCAGCGATAATCGAGAAGCAGGAGAACGACGTTCCCTCGCTGCCGCGTATTCTTGCATGGTAACCACTGACCAATGTATTTGTGGAGGATCTCACCTATCTAGCAGGAGCAACTCTCAGGCAGGGTAATAGAGCATGTCGAGCCTGTGTGAGGAAAGTGAACCCAGCATGCCCAGATGCATCTGGACTGTGTTTTTGAACTGTTAACTGTGTTTCTTTGTTTTTCCTTAGTTACTGGAAGGAGTGTAATGCGTTATATTTTTACTTTGTTTCCTTTTTTTGCTTTGTAAAAGGATCGTGTACCTGGGCGTACCATTGAACGTAAAATTGTGTCACGGGTGGCGACTTGCAAAAATTTTTCTGTATTCATGTGGGTATATGACAATAAAACTAATGAACCTAATTCATCTCCTGAGGTTTCACACGTAGATGGCTTTTTGATTTTTAATGAAACCTGTTCACCACCTAGTTTCTCTTTTGCCCTTACATAATTTTCAAATCCATTTCGATTCTCCTCAGGCTTTTTGAAACGCTATCTCATGCCCCCACTTTGCCCTCCTGATTTCCGTTGTAACTGTACTCCTAACGCCGTATGCTCCTTCAGGGACTGACTTGATCCCTGTTGCTTACACCTGAAATTTTCCTAATTCTTTTTTTACTCCTTGATAGAGTCTCGGTATCGCCTGTCGTGTACTGTTCCATACTCCTGCCTGTATTGCTCTTCACATGCACAGGAGCGTGATGTCCATGAACTCCCCTTATCCTACTTATCAAAGACTCTCACTTTCTAGCCTACGTTTTGTGTGCAGCAGCTTCTGCAAACAATTTTGGAAATTTTCTACCAAATACAATCAATATTTACCTTGCCCAATGCATAACTTTCACTTCTGGACCAGTCCTGTCCTTTCCCAGACTAATTTCATGCAAATCGAATTACGGCCAATGGCCTAACCTTGCCTGCCATATTTCAAAGGACGAAATAAAGTTGAGGCCTTGATTTCATGTGACATGATGTTATTGGATGGCAAGGCAGGCTTCAGAACTGAATGCGAGCATATATCTGTGTGTTTATGTGTGTGTGTGTCAAAGTGTATTGCCTGTGTCATTGTGTGCGCGCTCTACTTTATCAATGTGCTCCTCTGTGAGTGTAACTGTCTGTGCAATCGCTTTTCTGCTGTTTCGGGAGTGAATACATTGATATGGCGATCAAAATATTCCTTGACACTGACACTTTCTTCGCCTGTCTCTCTCTCTCTCGTATTTGAAGTGATGTGTGATACTACCCTCTGCTGGAAACTTGGTGTAACTGCACAAGCAGCCGCTTTATTTGGAAAAAGGCATCAAATACAGTGACTCTCTTCCATTTGAATTGAATTGGCTATATATAGCCAATATATATATTGGCTATATATATATGGCTATACTCTAATGAGTGCATTGAAACGTTTCTAATGCCATCACCTATGGTGCAACTTTAGGTAAAAGACAACTAGTTACAGATTTTGAAGAATTTAAACAAAATTGAACGAATAAACAATGGAAGTCCACCTTCTGAATATAAAGGAGTAAACAATAGACTCGACATAAACTCTTCTCACCACAATATGTGCGACCACTGAGACTTGAGACTGCACCAGGCCATATCTTCACATAAACTCAGACTTCAAACTTTTCATACCTCGCCTCACCGTGCCAGTCTCCAGTTGGGACTCATGTCCTGTTCCAGCTGTCAGTCCGGTAGTCATTTCCCACAACAGTCTTCGGGACTCTTTCCCAACGCCAGATTCCGGTCTGGGCCTCACCTCCGTACCAGGACTTGCCTCTTGTACCAGCCTCTACTCTGGGATTCGCTTCTGGGACTTGCCACCCCCACCAGCCTCTAGCCCTCAATTCACCACGGCACCTTCCTTCCCACACCAGCATCTTGTCCGGGACTCATCACCAGCACTTACCTCTCGAACCACCATCTGGTTTTGGATTCATTTCCACTGCTTCAGTCCCCGCACCAGCCTCCAGTCTGTGACTCATCTCCAGGACTTGCCCCCCTGAGCTTGACTTAAATTCGATACTCGCCACTTTATTCCTTTCTGAGTAAATAAGAAAGGTTAGAATTTTAAAGATAACACTCCTGTAAAGAGAAAAGCAGAAGAAAAAGAAACAGAATGGCCGGAGCACAGAAGCTCCGACTGGAGCATGCCCGATTCTGCTGCCATGTTTCGATCATTTCACGGCTGTTTCTTTCAGCAAAGAATGACTTTGAAGACTCAGTGCAGTTCGATTCTTGTAATTCCTTAATATTAACAGAGGAAGATGAGCATGCCCACTGGTGGTCCGTATGCTACCAAAAGGTTTGTTTCTGTACTTTTGAGTCCTTGCCCAGTATCATTTGGAAGAGGACAAAAAAACATTGGAAGTTCGAGAAAGTGTAATAAAATTCATCTCAATTTCTTCAAAAATTCTTCACTCCGGGTTGTACTGTCCAAGTATCTAGTCTTTGATTATTGATTGAGTCATTGCAGTAGGTTGTGTCGTCGAAAACTCTGGGCAGATTGACGGTTGGACAGAGCAGTGGTCTACGCTCTGCCGTGTGTTGAACTGATATCACCCCTGGGTTTATGGTGCCTGGATTTGCTCTGTGTGGTGGATTAATAATGCGATATCACTAATCATTTCGGTTGAGCCAATAATGCCTTTTTAGTTCTCATTTATATGATTGAACATTTAAAAGTCTCACTTCATTATTTTCTGTACCATTCATTGGAATGTTGATATAACTGGTAGAAGTTTGAGGACCCAGCACAGGTCATTGTGTTCCAGCAATCATTCATTTCTGTTAAACCGATAAAGACTGCTTTATCCATAATTTATCCCTGCTTCTAGTTCATTAGCCCGTGCTCCTCGTATTCCTGTGTAGCAGCTTTGAAAGGTTGAATGCTCCTTGCCGTTTCCTGGGTAACCAGCACAAGAGATTAAATGATCCGCTCTAATTTTTGGGCAATGGGCTCGAATGGCTAAATGGCCTTGTTCTGTCCTTGTTTAAAACCATTGATGACTGAATCGGCTGTTTCAATACATGTGTAGTTTTGAATTGTACTGAAGATTTTGGAATCTTCAGCGAAGAGCCCACTTCAGACTTTATGATGGAGGGAAGACCTTTGATGCTGCAGCTGATGATGGCCCACAGTGCCTCATGGATGCCTAGTTTTCATTTGCTGGAAACATTAGAGATACGTCAAACTTCGCAGGAGGCTGTGCTACATAATAGCATGTGTCGTATTTTCAATATGAGGCTGAGATTTTACCTCCGCCAGGACTGTGTGTTGGGTGCTCAGACAGATGTTGTTATGGACATATCGTCTGTGACAATTAGTTTATTGAAAATGTTTCTCTCTTATCGGTTCACCTATCACTTCCAAAGTCTGGTTGCTCTGCATTTGCTGTCTCGACCTGCTCAGTCAGTGGTGAGCCTGTGGAGAAACGCTTGATGATTGACATTGAGGTATCACATCCAGAGTCCTTGTCATCCTCAATGCTTCCACTGATCTGTTTCCAACATCGAGGAGAACTGAGTTATCACCGTGGGGTCGTGCAGATGGCAGTTAATGTCCATCATCAAACGATTTCATTGACCAATCTTTGAACTGTAAAACATGAGATATCTGGGTTTCTGGAATCAACGTTGTAGAATTTCAGAATAACACCTTCCCTGATGGTATACCACGATGCCACCATCACTGGTGGTTCTCTTCTGCCAGTGGGACAGGATAAACCCAAAGACGACGATGTTGCTACACGAAACATTTCTCATCAGGTCTAATTCTGTGAGTACGATGATGTCAGACTGTCTCTTGAACAGTCAAAATCAGGAATAAAGGCAACCATGAAGCAAGGAATAATGGTTCAAAAAGTTGATTACACACATTCTATCTCAATATATGATGAATTCTCAAAAATATTTGAGCAGTTCAATTGACGAAATTGGATTTGATTTTATGGTATTAGAGAGACGTAGATACAAGGTGACCGAACTTGTGTATTCAATGCAAAAATCATTTTACATTTTGGAGTATTATACAAAAATGGAGAGGAGGTGGGGTAGATCGGTGAATCAACAAAGTGACAGTTGAGTCGATCCTCAGGAGAGATTCACACCGTTAGGCTGAGGGGATCTGATCAACTTTCCCCCTTAATTGCCGTTCCAGCACTCACAGTGCGAATCATGTTGCATTTCTTCCATGTCTCACTGCACTTCATTTCCAGAGCAACTCCCCACTCACCGTAGAAGCTGGAATTAATCAGCTTCCCAGAACCAGTGCCATCTTTTAAAACATAAAATACACTGGGGCAAGCACCATCCGTGCAGAGCTATCCTCGACAGGCCCTGGCTCTGATCCTGCACGTGGCAGTCAGTGTGAAATAGCTGTCCTACCCAAACCCGCATTATGGGTAAGGGCATCGAGCACCTCCTGGGTGGGGCCACTCAGAGCAGGATGTCCCCTTTCCCAGGACCAGGAATGGAGACCATGAGACAGTACCGTGTTTGCCAGCACTGGAGTTGTCATCTAGGTTAGAGCAGTCTCAACCATCGGGACGAATGTACAGCAGTGTCGGGATATCATTGTCTTTCTCCATTCCGCCAGCATTAGGGGAGACCCATGTAGTGTCTCACAACTCCCCTTGAGAGGAACGAACACGAGTCAGAGAGTATACCTTAACATCAAGAAAAGGCCTGAAGAAACATCTCGCTGAATCTACAATGCAACTCACCAAAGTCAACGTCGCTCAGCTGGGACAGAAACAGTTTCGCTGAAGCTTATAAATAGCAGGAAGAAACAAATGTTAGTGAGAGTGATATATCGAAGTCAAAACTGCAGGGAAAATTTTGTACAAGTTTTAAACAGGAAATGAGATATGCAAGTACAGAAGTTGCTGATGAAACGCAGAAAGTCTGGCAGCATCTGTAGGAAGCAAGCAGAGACAAAATGTCAAATCTAGGACTTTGCATCAGAATAGATTTTGCTTCAGATCTCCAGCATCTGCACTTCCTTGTTATAATTTAGTAATTTAAGCATTTTGCATGCAGTGTCAATAGACGACCTGATATGGGAAGGAGGGGAAGCGGTAGAAGTGCAGAAGATAGGACAGTCACAGCTAAAGTCCCATTCCACCAGAGATTGAAAGAGGGTGAAATTCTCAGGTAAGGGAAAAAGATGTCATGGCGGAGATACCCCACTGGAATTCGCTACGATTTGAAAATATATGAGGCTTGTGATGAAAGTGGGAGATTGCATTCAGTCTTTGATGATCCTTTGGATGGCACAGTGGCTGCATGTTTTGCACTGCTGCTTCATATTGTAAAGGACCAGCGTTCGATTTCACCCTCCAGCGATTGTCTGTGTGGAGCTTGCATATTCTCTACGTATCTGCGAGGATTTCCTCTGGGTGTTCTAATTAACTCTCACAGTCCAAAGATGTGCAGTTAAGGTGCATTGGCATTGCTTAATTGCCTGCAGTATCCCGTGTTGAGCTGAGACAAAGGCAGGGATATGGAAACAAGCTGTGGGTGTGTCAGGTCGGAGGCTCTTTGGACAGTCAGTGTAAATCCAATTGGCCAAAGCGTGAGTTCAACACTGCAGTGGTTCTATAACTTCGATGAAAGTTTCTGTCTTTTGAAGTACTTCCCAGAACACTACCTCTCAATCCATCCCCGATTTTCCTCAGCAAGATGCAAAACTCACATTTATCTGTTATAAACTCAATCTGTCCATCTTCTGCCCATCTGATCAAGGCCCCTTTTTACTCTGTGCCAACCTCCATCGTTGTTGACTGCACCTCCATTTGTGATGTTGTCAGTAAACTTGGAAACCATAACTCCTTCATTCAAATCCAAGCCATTCATGTAAATTTCGAAAAACAGTGGAGCCAGCACGAATCCTTGGATCACACTGGTTGTAACAGGCCTCCAATCTTTAAAATTACTCTTCACCAAAACGTCCTGTTCTCCTACCTTCGAGCCAGTTCAGTATCCAAATGGCTAGTCCCCCCTGCATTCCGTGTGATATGACCGTGCTAAACAATCGAACATGAGCAACCTTGTCGAACGGCTGCTGAAGTCTGTGCAGATCATAGCTAGCATTCTGCATTTATCAATTGTATTTGTCAATTCTTCAAAAAACCCAACGAGGATGATAAGACATGATGTCCAACGTACATCGCCATGTTGGCTATCCCAAAACGGACATTGCCTTTCCAAAATCATAAAAAAACAAATTCTTTGGAATCCCCTCCAACAGATTGCCTGTCACTGACAACAGACTCACTGATATCTGTTTCCTGGCTTTTTCTGAACACCTTTTTAAACCACCATGCCAGCCACCCTTCAGTCTTCAAACATCTCCCCCGTGGACATCGATAACACACATATATCTGCAAGGTGCACAGCAATCACTTCTCCAGCTGTTCACAGCGTTCCAGTATACCGTTGATTGGCTCCCAGAGATTTGTCGATCTTTATCATTTTTTCAGACATCCAGCGAGATCTGTAATATGGAGCCTTGTGAGAACATCACTATTTCTTTTTCCGAGTTCTCCACTTTCTATATCTTTCTTCCCAGTAAATACTGACACAAAATCTTCCTTTAGTATCTCACCCATTTCTGGTGGTTCCACACATAGACGACTTGTTCATCATTAAAGAGCGCTATTCTCGACTTATTGCCCTTTGTTTTCTTCACGTATTTGTAGAATATCTTTGGATTTTACCAAAGCTGTCTCATGTCCCCTTTTCGCCCTTTTGACTATAGCTCTAATGTTTTTATACTTCTCTGGTGAGTCATTTGATCACAGATGTCTATACATGTCATATGCTTCCTGCTTTTGCTTGGCGTAAGCCACACTTCTCCATGTATTCAGATTTTACGACACTTACCATTCTTGTCCTTCCGACCAGCAACACACTGTCTTTGGACACTCATTATATTGTCTTTGCACGTTTCATACTGACAAACGTCCCTTTACCAGCAAAACGTCTCTTTCAATCAGCTTCTCAAAGTGCATGCCCAATGAGTTCAGAATTGGACTTACTCCAAATTAGAACTTCAACGTTCACATCAGGTTTATCCTTTTCCATAACTTTCTTAAATTAATTGTTGCAGTGTAGCAGACACTAAAAACAGAAATACTTGCTTCTGTTCCAGTGAAAAAGGCGCAAGAGGCTGAATGGCCTCCTCCAATTCAAGTATAACAAAAGCGAGAGGCTTAATGGCCCCGTCCTATCTCTCTGTCACAGTTTTATTGACTGAATAGCGTCCTCCTAGCCTCTGAAACAGGCTCAAAACATTAAATGAAACGGCAAGACGTGGATTATGAGCAACCAGTAAACTGTTTCTGATGGAGTTCCCTTCCTTCTCAGAAATGCAAAGAACACAATTTACTCCAGGCATCCTTTCAGTAACACCTTGTATAGTTACAGTAACAGTTCTCTAAGCTTTTAATGGTTCCTTTTGCAAAATGTGGCAACGTTTCAGCTTTCCATCTCTTCAAGTTGTAGCAGTCCTGTGTGGGCTGAATGCCCTTCTCCTATCCCTCTGTACGAGGCACATGAGGAAGATTTGATTTCCCCTTTTCACGAGCAGCGGTTTCAATGTAGTGAATGATGTCTCAGAGTTATGAAATACTTCAATAACAGGGCACTTAGAACTAGGAGCAGCATTACACAAAGTCATTGGGCAATATATACTGTTACCTTGGTTTATGGTTACTCGAAATGTCCACAGCTGTCTTTTTATGAAGTTGGCCTGTTGTTTAGTTCCTGTTTTATAAACGGAGGAGGCTGGAGTGGGCGGTTACATCTACAACCCTGGAGTGTTCCGACAGTACTCTCAAAGACAGGGAAGAAAAATCAATTAGATTGAGTAATGTATGGTTAATATTACAGCAACCCTCCTCCGTTCCATGGAAACTGAGTAATTGTTTCCCTTTTTTGTAACATAAATAATATTGTAAGAACTGGGTTACCTGAACCTGTTCTTGATGATTTAGTCATAGATTCGAATGGACTCTAATTTTCCAAGTGGAAGGTTTTCATGTTTACTGCTAAATAAGCTCCAAACAATGTGTTATTCCATAGCATTAGTCGGAGCACCATCTACGATACTAACAGATCAGCAAGTCCAGAGAGAAAGATAGTAGAGATCAGAATCTGAGAATATTAGACCGGCATGTAGAAGTAATGGGCAGGAACTTACACTGGAATGTTTCGTATCATTTTGCAAAATTTGATCGATGGTCATGATATTGGCGGATCCAACATACACTTTGCATTATTGAATATTTTCATTGTCCTATGCTGGATTATTGGTGTGCCTGCTCAGACTCAAAGTGCAGGTTTTATTTCTATTAACCATGTATAACTGTATTATTGTTCTTTACATTTTCTCTACCCTCCTTGGCACTGTTAACATTCAGTTTGAGACGTTGAATCCAGATATTCACTATATAAACCGCGGCTAATTGCATCGATGAACTTATTCATTCACTCTGTTTCTCTTTGCTTCTGGCACATTCCGTCTCTCTGTTGATCATCTCAGATCCAGCTGTGAACCACAGTTCATTTAATCACTGCCCTTATCATTTTAAAAATAAAATGGGAGCTTGGAGGTAACTGTCTTCTGCTCTGGTTATAACGTCCAATCACTTTCTCAGACTCCATCCCGTCACTGGTCGAGAAATGCAGGTGTGACCGATGCATCGAAACTGTAGTGATTCTTTTGACCATGAGCTTATTGCTGACCCCACACATTGAACATTCTATATGTTCACTACTACCAATTCCAGGACATACTTCACCAGCTCTTACCATCTGCTATTTGAATCTTGTGCTATGAAATAAATTCTTAATGATGTCAATAATCTATTGCTGACACGACCAACTTCAAACCTGCAGAAGCAAATCTGAAAGGAAACTTCATTCCCATCTCCGAACTCACACCAAAATCCCATTCATTTATCATTCCTGTGCTCATTTATCAATATTGCCATTGTACCTGGCAATGACTTTATTTTAATTTTCTCAAGTACATCATCGCATCTCTCCGTGAAATGTCCCTCAGTCTCGATCTCTGCCGATGTCCAAAACCCTTGTTATTTTTTTATACATACTTGCACTTATATCCTCTATGCATGTTCTCTCTCACTCAACCGCCTCTCCCCATGATCGCACATAGCACGGCCACGCAAATCTCCTTACCTTGTGCTGTTGGAATGCATATGTGGATAAATACATATGAAGGAACACCTTCACTAACTTTTCAATAATAGGAGTCAGCCAGAAGCCGCTCAGCTACACGTTTGGTGCCTGGTCATTTAGAATAATCTCGAGTGACTTCCACTTGTTTCTGAGCGCACAATCAGCTGAGAGGGACAAACACAGGCGTTCAGTGGACAGATGCAGACCAAGATTCAGTTCCATGATTCACAGATGATGAAAGCTGCTGTCCAACATGGGGAGCAGGGTGGCCCATTGGTTAGCACTGTTGCCGAGAAATGCCAGGTACCAAGGTTGGATTCCAGCTTCAAACAACTATCGGTATTGAGTTTGCACAATTTCCTCGTGTTTGTGCGGGTCGCCTGTCGGTGCTCCGGATCCCTACAACAATCCGCATTGTAGGGGTTCGAATTCTAATTGTCAACATTTCAACATGGAGCATTGCTGCGACACGGAGACAATTCTCCTGCTTAATTTAAAATCAGCAACACAGGAAAGATTTATCCCGTGCGGTAATCTGTGAAAATTCGATAGTCGAAGAACTAGTTAATGCAACAATTACCAACTTTGTTTCTTAAGGGATAACAGAGAATAATTAACTAATAACAATTTACAGGTCCTCACTCTGGCGTAACTTCTAACTTCCATCCAAAATACAAGTGCGAGAAATCGCGCCTCCTCACCCCTGATTAAGAATTACCAATATTCGACATTACAAATCGCCAATTAGATTTAGAATCTTCCTTCATTCTTCTTCGGGATTTCTGCTTCACAAGTTCCTGATCCATAAAAGTAAATTTAAGATAGCTACTTTCGGCTTTCTGTTTACATGCTGGTGACTTGTCAGTTCTCCTCTCAACAGTTCAGTTTTCGCCGCTCTTATCCCCCAAAACATCGGATTGTGTCATGGGCTTTTGAGATTGCAAATGTAATAAATTCAAATTGGTGTTTGGTATTTTTCGGGGTACAATTTCAACAGGTTAGCCTAATTCGAATCTGTTTTTTCCCTTTCCCATCATCAATCAACACTATTTGCTGTTCAAAAATGTTACATTATATTAGAGAGTATTGAGAACATTTGTAGCTCAGGTTGAGGTTCTGGATATAGGTTTAATCGCTGAGCTGGTAAGTTCATTTTCAAACGTTTCGTCACCAGACTAGGTAACATCTTCAGTGAGCCTCTGGATGAAACACTCGTGGTGTAGCACGCTTTCGATTTATATATTTGAGTTTACTTGGGTTAGTGATGCCATTTCGTGTGATGATGCTATTTCCTTCGGTGATGTCATTTCCTGTTCCTTTCATGAGGAAGTGGTAAATGGCATTCAAGGCAATGTGTTTTTATCGATTGCTTCCCGTTTGAAACGTCACATTCGAAGTGGTGTACTTCCTCAACCGTATAGAAGGAGACCAGTGAGAGTTGGACATGTCTTTCTGTGGCTAGTTGATGTTCATGTATCCTGGTTCCAAGATGTCTGTCTGTTATCCAATGTAGTGTCTGCTACAATCTTTCCAAGAACTTCACCAGTTTGCTTCTCGTATCCGTTGAAAGAGTTCAGCCAACTGTACCATGTGATCATTCCATGACTTAGGAAACATCACTACCTCTTCCAAATATACTGCATAGTTTTTACACCAGTCGCAACTCAGTTCATGAGCCTTTGAATTGTGGTAGGAGCGTTCTTCATTTCAAAGGGCGTCACTTTAAACTGATTTCGCCCATTTGTGGTTACAAATACAGGCATTTATTTCACCATCTCTGATAAAGAAACCTGCCAAGAACCACGCATTATTTCCGACTTGGTGATGGAACTGACTTGTCCGATTTTCTTGATACAGTCCTCCAGTCAAGGAATTGTAGAGGAGTCCGATTTTGTTAAGGCATTGTCTTTCAAGTAATCCATGCAAAATCATTGAGTCCAGTCCGGTTCAGCAAAGAAGATCATCGGCGCACTCCACTCATTTTGACTTGTTTCCATAATGTCCCCTTGGATCATGCCCTTCACCTCCATCTGGAACTGTCTGGCTTTGAAAGAATTAAGCCGATAAGGCGGTTGTTTTATCGGAACAGTAATCCCTACATCTACTTCATGCACAATAGCATTAGTCCTCCTCATCTAATTTTTACAAATGTCCTTTACTGAATTAACAAATCTTTCGAATGTGGTCCATGCTCCTGAGGCAGATAGGTTACTAACCTATCCTAGGCCTCAAGAACTCCTTTTTAAAAAATCTATTTTGAGGCACCTCAAAATCTACATCATCTGAATTCTTTTCCTCATTCTGCGAGGCAGTAACTAACTACCACCTGTTTAACTAGTGCATTCTCTCCTGTATAATACGGTTTCAACATGTTCACAAGGCAAACTTAACACTTTTGTTCCATCTGACATCTTTACTAAATATTTTACCTGACCCAACGTTTTCTCAATTTGATAGGGGCCACTAAACCTGGCTTTGAAGGGACCTCCTTCTTGGGAACAGTATTAACATGTTATCCCCTCAGAAAAGCGTCCGAGACTCACCGCTTTTATTTGCCCCTGTTTCATTCTATACTGTGCCCTCTTTCGGTGTTGTCTAGCTAATTCACCTCCCTCACCTCCGATACATAATATGAGTGTGACATCTCCGACTTTTGTTCTGTCAATTTTTTATTTAATTAAGTTCAAAAGGACTCTCATTTGATGTCCGAATGTCAACTCAAAGAGATTAAACAGAGTTGGTACGTTTAGGGCATCTCCAATGGCAAGCAATACGAATGGGATACCTTTGTCCCAATCATTCAGATCGTCCTGTTTGGATGCTCTCAAGGTTTGATTCAACCTTCCTTAAGCTATCAGTGATTATGTGTGATATGCACTAGATTAAAGTATGGTATAACTCAACTATCCATAATCTCCTTGAACAACCTCTCAGTAAAATTTGAATCTCGGTCCGATTGAATCCTTCTGGATCGTCCATGCAGCGTGAAAAAAGATACTAACCCCTCTACCACCATTTTTGCATTGAAACTTCATAACTGAAATCTGGTGGACATATCCATTATGGTTAACAAACACTGAAACACACATTTACTTGTCGGCAGGGGACCGCTATAATGAATTATAACCCGCCTGAAAGTTTTTTTCACATTCGGGAAATGGCAACAAAGGTGCTGGTTTTATTACCGACTCTGGCTGACCTACCATTTGGCAGGTATGACATTTATTATGGAAACCACCCACATCCTTGTGCTTCTCAGTCCAGTAGAAATGCTTTTGTAACTTGGTCTGAGTCTGTCGTGTACACGGAGTTCATGTGCTATGCGTAACACCTCCTGCCCATATGCTGCTGCCCACACAATCTGGTGCATTTTGCCCTATTTCTCCTCTGCACTAACCTGCCCTGTTCTCCATTTCTACCTTAGTATTCCATCTTTCAGATTATAACCCTCCGGAAGATTCTCTGCCTGGTTTTCAGAGTACATATCCATGCATAGCTTTTTTTTATCGTCTTGACTAAATATAGCAAGTACCTTAGCCTTTTAGGACGAACCACGTTTGTCTGACACTCTTACTGCTGAGGATTTTTCGGCATCATTACTTCAAACATTGTATCCGCTAACTGAATCTCAACACTTTCAACCACCTCTACTTTTTGCTTTGCGCTATGATTTATGATAGTGCGTTCTTGTTACCATACAGTCTGGAAAAACGCCAGGATATTTCTGTTTTAACTCTTCAGTTTCGTGGGCTTCTCCACAATAAGGCGTATCACTTCCACCTTGGAACCTGCCAAATCCTTGGCAAGCACAAACAGAATTTCTGGAAATGACACTCGATCAGTGACATCCCATGTAATTTCCCCTGTCTTACGTTGACACTCCGATCTGGCTGTACATGGGCTAATGCAAAATTTCTGTTAATTTATCCTCCAAATTAGCACATTTTGGAGGAACAGATCGTAAAGAATGCATATCGGTTTATTTCTTAGTATCAGCGACAGGTTAGATCCTGTATCTGTCAAAATGATAAATTTTCTTCCTTCTCGTCCTCTTCTTTCTGAGTAAAATTCACCACATAGGCGAACTCTTTGCAGAGAGCAGGTACTGACAGACCTCCTTTGAACCCTCATGTGCTTGTTTTATATCCAGCGGAAATTTCGTTGGATTAGTAGTGTAGGATCTTCCCTTGTTCTAAATTTTATTCCTCACAGGATGAAATTCTAGCCAGAAGGGTGTCTTATGCACCGACATATTCTCATCTGGCAACCTGCTGTCCTTCTCACTTACTGAATTTTCTGTTAATCTACATGTATGTTTACAATCACCAGCAGTGTGTTTTTAAACTCTTACAGCAAAATAATCTCTATTAGAGCCACAGAAACCCGATTTGTTTTTTACACACGCAGCCATCTAACAAAACGACTATATTTAAATCTTTCAAACTCAACATAAGTCGGATCTGTTTCCCTATTTATGTCTCTGAACCGCCGTCTATCAGCTTCTGGTGCCAATTCATCAGGTCGTAAAATAGCCCGTTTAATCTCTTCATAATCTCCTGGCACCTCATCTAAAAATGGAGGAAATACCTCACTAGCTCTGCATACCAACTTAGTCTGAACTAACAGGACCAATAAATCTGTGGTGTACTCAGTCTGCCCAAACGATTTTCCAAATGAAATAAAGAAAGCTTGAACATCTTTCACATCTACATGTGGCACAGTTTTTACATACTTATACGCATGAATACTTTCTCTTTTAATCTCCATCATGTTAACTCAATTTCCTTACTCAGTCGCAAATTCTCACTTTCTAATTTTCTCTTTTTCTCCTCTAAGAACTTTCTATGTATTTTCTTCACTGTCTTCTCTCGCTTACCTTACTCTCCCCTTACTTCTGTCTCTCTGTAATGAACCAAAAACATTCTTTCTCTTTTTCCTCTCTCTCCCTCTCTTCTCTCTCTCTTTCGCTTCCTCTCTCTCTCTCTATCTACACTGTATTTGTTTGTCTTCTCACTCCGTTTTCCTGAATTGTAATTTAAGATTTTCTCCCTGTACTGCACTTGTCTGTTTCTCTGATATAACTAATTGTTTGAGTAATCCCCTTACAAGTCTGCCATTTTACGCACTTTTAACTTCTTCAACTGCACATGTGCTAACGGAAACAAATTGCCTCATCTAAGTTTTATTGAAACATCTGGGACACTAATCGGCAAGGGTTTGTATTTGCTGGGACTTTTCGTACCCAAGAATCCATTCAAATCTGCCTAAATTATTTCAAATCCCAGATGAGTCCCCAAAATGTTACGGTAGAAGTGACCTGTCCAAGAAGGATGGATTGCACCTAAATTGGAAGGGGACTTATATACTGGCAGGGATATTTGCTATACATGTTCGGGAGGATTTAAACTAGCAAGGTCGGAGGAGGGGTGAGACCCAGGGAGATAGCAAGGAAAGGGATCAATATAAACTGGTACAGTTGAGAACAAAGGACAGTGAAACAGTCAGGGCAGGCAGAGGCAAAGCAGAGAACAAGGTAGGTTTGATATATTAAACTACACGTACGTTACTGCAAGGGACCTAACAGGGAAGACAGATGCACTATTTATCCCGAGCTGCAATCTTTGAAAATTAGAAATGCCAAGAAGTAGTTAAAGTTAAAAAAATCAACTTAATTTCTTAAAATAGAATAGAGAATAATTAACTAACAACTATTTACAAATCCTTACACTAACCTATTATTTACCTTCCAATCTCTAATACTAGTTCGATAAATATAAACATTAACCAAAATTCAGCTTCTCATAAAAAAAGACAGAAGTGCATTTTTTCTCTTCTTCTTCAGAATTTCTGCTTCACAGGTTATTGATCAATACAGTTACCTTTGGGAGAGCATTTTTCGGGCAAACTTTTTTCATGTTGGTGATTTGGTAGTTTTTCTTTCAAGTGATCAACACTCCCTCGTCTTATACTCCCAAAGCATCTGATTGTGTCATTGGTTTCGAAGATTGTCAATATACAGAATTAAAACTGTTTTGGAATTTGTTATTTTTCGGATGTAATATATCTGGTTGGCCTAATTCGAATCTGTTTGATCATTTCCAGCAACTAGCTACCCTAGCTGCTGGATCAAAATGATACATTGAGAACACTTGGTGCTGACACTGCTGGCTTTTAATTCTCTTAAATTTACTTCAGATCTGCATTTCCAAATTACATCTCTTCACTGATATGAATAATTTGAGACTTTAGCTACACAAGTACCATGGTCACTTGCTATTTCTGGGAGATTTAGACGGGACTTGTCCATGGATGGGGGATTTACAAATGATGGAACACATTTTTTTATGTGAAATGAGATTGATTTTAATATAAAGGACGTGGGGCAAACTTTATTAAGAGAGTGTAGTTTGGAGGTATTACGAACTCCCAGAAGAAGTCTTGGATGAAATCACAATTACACTCGTTAAAACACATTTTGATAATTGCATGAATAGGAAAAGTTTGGATTGGTGTGGACCAGGAGCAGGTATGTGAGAGTAGTTTAGTTTGGGATAATGGTTGGTGAGACTGGTGAGCCTGAAGGGTCTGTTTTCTTAATGTACAAGTCGATGACTGTGTAAAGATTGATGAAATCTTATATGTATATTTGAAAGGAAAGTAGAAGTAACGTCACAGTGAATATGCAGACAGGATAATTTATTGGAGTGAACTGAAAAATGGTCGGGAAATAAAATAGTAACTTTCTCTCTGTCTTTATTGAAGAAGATCCAGTAATTCTCCCAGAAATAGCAAGTGACCATGGTAAATGTGTAGCTAAAGTCTAAAATCATTCATATCAATGAAGAGATGTAATTTGAACGCATTGCCACATTTAACACTGATAAGGCTGACAGAGCAAAAGTACCTCATTCCAGAACTTCGGAGGAGCCAGAAATAAAGATATTGAACGCATTTTGGATCATTATGGTATTGTCTTCACCATTCTGCAAAGGCTGGAATCCATTCTGGTCAACTGGAAGATTATGGAAAAAATCCAACGTCTTCAGAATGGAAAACGAGGGAGATTGGCGAACTGCAGATCAGTTAAATTCTACGACAGAGCAGGGAATGTGTTGTAAACTTTCATAAAGGATGTGGCGAAATTGGATAATGAGAAATTCATTGCAAAATTTTAAAGAATGATTGCGCATATATGTACGGACAGAGACAAAATCATTTCTGGAGTTGTTCGGAGATGTTTCTTGCAGACATTGAGAATGGAGAAGCAGTGGATTAGGTAGAATTGTATAATCTGGAGGACTGTCTAAGAATTCACGTCGTGAGTTAGTACGTAAAATTAAAGCAAATTATATGGGGAAATGTATTGGCTAAAGGTAGGCTTCTCTGCAGTTCAAGTGAATCGGAATATTGACGTAAAGGTGACTTGATACAGTGGCGTAGAATGTTGACGGGACAGTACTTTGATTATTGTGTGCGTTTTTGGTGACCCAATCTAAGAAATTATCTACTTACCACAGCAGAAGTGCAATGTTTCTTTTCCAGGTTGATCGCTCTGATGGCAAGATTGTCTGAGGAGGAAATACTGCCTGCATGCTCTCGTGTCTCAAATAATGAAAGGTCATTGCAGTGAAACGTTGAAAAGTCACTTAGAGGGGACTAGCTAACACAGGGACATTGGGAAATGATGGCAGGCAACATGAGGGAGAATTCCAAAACATTCCATGAATCCGTCAGCCAGGGGGAAAAAAATAGAGCTACTTTCAAGCATTGGGGCAATCTGTTCTTGAAGCTGATGAAAGTTGATAGCTTGTTAAATGAGTGTTCCGCATTTGTTTTAATTGAGAGAAGTAGATGCAGGTCTAGAATTCGAGAAGATGGACTGTGAAGCCGTTGAGTAAATTGAAATAAGATGCAAGCAGTGATTGAAGTTTAGGTACAAAATTGGACAAAACCATATATTTGGTTGAGTTGTATATCAGTCTGTTGGTGCGGACAAGAGAGGAGAGTGTCTGACCCAAATATTAAAGTTATATCTGGCCATAGGGGAGATTCCATTGTACTAGCGAATACACAATGTGGTCCAACATTCCAGGAAAGGTACTGGAAATAGACCAGAAAACTATGGACCAGTGAGTATCAGATCTGGAAAGTATTCGTAAAAAAAATGAAAGGAGAAAAAGTATCCATTTTGAGTGCCGAAGGTATGACCAGGAATAGTGATCTATGATTTTATCAAAGGGAGTCATGCCTAGAGGATTTTTCAGAAGTTTTTCAAGTAAGTCAGGAGATTGCGAGTAATGAGGTCAGAAATGAGGTTTCAAGGTCGCAAGAGTTTTCCGACAAGCCGGAAGGCATATTGAACGGTGTCGACCTCACTACGAGGAACAACTGGAATGAGGTGGGTAAACTTTCAGTATGGGTTGGTACCCGGGAATTTGATATTGTGGCCATTTTGAACACATGGATAGAGCAGTGAGAGAAATGGTTGTTGTAGGTTCTGAGGTTTAGGTGTTCCTGTAGGAAATGAGAAGATGGTAAAAGAGGGAGAGGTTTCGCATGGTGAGCCAGAGACAGCATTATGGTAGCAGAAAGGACAGTTGAGAAATCGTCTACTGAGGTAGGATGGGATGAGGTTAGAAACAGTACAGGAGAGGTGACCCTCTTGGGAGTTTTCTACAGGCCTCCGAATAGTTCCTCGGGTGTAGAGGAAAGATAGCAAATATAACTCTGGATAGGATTGAGCATAAAATAGTAGGTTCTATAAGGGGCATCAACCTTCCAAATACTGACTGTAAATATTATAGTTAAATTACTGTAAATGGGTCAGTTTTTGTCCATGTGCACTGGACAGTTATCTGAAAAAGTACGAAGAGAGGTCAACGAGGGTCAGTCCACTTCGGATTTGGTACTGGGAAAAGACCCTGGCCACGTTTTAGATTTTAGGTGGGCACTTTGCTTATAGTGAACACAACCGGTTCTGGTTACTTAAGTGACGGAAGGAGATAGTTATCCAACGCAGGACAAAATTTACTTCTTGAGGAAAGGCAATTATGATGCAATTAGGCCAGATTTATGATTCAGAGGATGCAGAAGGAAACTGCAGGAGAAAGGCACAATTGAAATGCGAACCTCATTCAAGGAACAGCAACTGCGTTTCCTTGATAAGTAGGTACCTGCCAGGCAGAGACGAAGCGGTCGCCGGAGAGGAGTCTTATTTCACTAAAGTTGTTGAATCTATTTGACAAGCAGAAGAAGGTTTATGACAGGATAGGATGTGAAGGCTCATTTAGGGCACATGAGAGCTATAAGTCAGCCAGGAAAATAAAAACAAAACAAAGATCTCACAAGAGACAGGAGGGTACATGAGAAATTGTTGACAGATAGGATCAAGGAACAAACTTAGAATTTCTATGATTATGACAGGAATAAAAGAATGACTACAGAAAGATTAGGACCAATCAAAGATTGCCGTGGGAAGTTGTGCCTGGTGTCCGTGGAGAAAGGGGAAATACTAAAAGAATATTTTTCCTCAGTATTCACATTGGAGAAATAACATGCTGTCGAGGACAATACTGATAAAGAAGCTACGAGACTAGATACGATGAAGGGGCACCAGGAGGACGTGGTAGCTATTCTGCAAAGTGTGAAAAGAGATAAGTCTCCTGGGTTTTACGATGAGATTTATCCTAAAATTCTCTGGGAATCCAGGCAGGAGATTACAGAGCCTTTCCTTTGATCTTTGTAACGTCATTGTCTCTAGGAACAGTTATGAGAAGACTGTAGGATTGCAAATGTTATTTCCTTGTTCAGGAAGCGGAGTAGAGACAAGCCTGGTAATTATATACCAGTTCGCCTTACTTTAGTTGTGTGTAATCTTTTGGAACAGATTAGAAGATAACTAATTTATAATGATCAAGAAAAAGAATAAGTTGAATTGGGATGGTCTAAACGGAATTGTGAAGTATCCGTCCTGCCTCAGATGTTGACCGAACAAGTGGATGAGGGTGCAGCTGTTGATGTGGTGCACATGGTTTTTAGTAAGGCGTTAAATACATTTCTCCATGGTAGGCTATTGCAGTTCCTACAGAGTGATTGGATTGTGAATGATTTCGACAATTGGTTCAGAAATTGGCCAGATGAAAGAAGACCCAGAGTGTTCTTTGATGGTAAATGTTCATCCTCGAGATCTGTGAGGCATGGTGTACCATAAGGATCTGTTTTGGTACAATACTGTTTGTCATTTTTGTAAATTATCTAGTTGAGGGCATAAAAGATGGGTTGTAATTTTGTGGATAACTGTAAGATCGGTGCAGCTATGGGGGATATTGCTGAAGGATGTTGCAGGTGACAGACGGACACAGATCAGCTGCAGTTCTTGGCTGAGAGGTGGCGAATAGAGGTTAATGCGGTAAAATGTGAGGTGATTCACTTTGGTAGGAGCAACAGGATTAAAGAGTACTGTGCTAATGGTAAGATTCTTGATCGTGCAGATAGGCAGAGACAGTACACGGTCTGTTAGTTTTTATTGGTAAAAGGATTGAGTTTCGAAGCAACGAGATCATACTTCGGCTGTACAAAACTGTGATGCGAACGCACGTGGAGCATTGCGAACAGTTCTGGTCACCGCATTATAGAAATTATGTCCCAGTTTTCGGAAGGATTCTGTGTAATTTCACTAGGATGTTGCCTGGTATGAAGGGCTCGTCTTATGAAGAACGTCTGAGCGACTTGGGGTTGTTTTCGTTAGAGAGAAGAAATTTGAGAGTTGACTTAATTCAGTGATATAAGATATCAGAGTGTTCGAGAGGGTGGACAGTGCAAACCTTTTTCTTCGGATAGTGATGGTTAGTATGAGGGGACATAAATTGAGAGATGATAGATACAGCACAGATATATGCGTTGGTTTCTTTCCTCAATGGCTAGTCGGGCGTGGAATGAAATGCCTGCAACAGCAGTAGAATCCATAATTTTACGGGCCTTTAAATTGTTATTGGATAAATATTTGGATGAACATCGAAAAATTTTGGGTAGCTCCTTTCCAGATTGTTTCCATATGTTAGCAGAACATCGAGTACTGATGGAACGCGATATTCTTTTTTCTATGTTCATACGCCTGAACTCTCCCCTTCCCTTTCGTGTCTAGAAATTTTTGTGTATATTCAGGGACTTGGCTTCCAAATCCCAATGCAGTAGAGAATTTTCCTGGGTCACCATTCTCTGAGTGCAGACATTTCTTCTCACATCAATGCAGAGCGCCCTGCCTGTACCTTAAAAATGTGACAACCCCGATCTGTTGATTTTGGGATCATTTCGCCCTCCGTATCAGATGTTAGCTCTGCTGTTCAGAATACAAACAGACAAGAGGGATACCTTTTGCTGAAGCGGTGTTAAGTGCATTCGCAGTGATCTTTCAGGAATTATTAAAATCAGGACTGTACCAGAAGACTGGAAAGTCACTAACGTGACCGCCAATTTACAAATGGAGGAAGGCAGAAGATGGAAACTTCGAGGCCAATCAGGCAAACCTCGGTCGTGGGTAATATCCTGGATTTCATCATGGAGGATCAGATTTATGAATACTTGGACATGTTGGCGAAGTAGGGCAGAGTCAGCATGGTTTGATGAGTGGTATATCATGGCTGACACAACTGCTCGAATTCTTTGATGAAGTAGCGAGCAGATTAGACCGAATAGAACCAATAGGTGTTATCGAATTGGACTTCCATAAGGCCATTGACCAGGTGCTGAACAGGAGACGACTGAGTAAGACAAGAGTGCTCCAGTTTCACTGGAAAATTACTGCACTGCAAGGATTGATGGATTATGACAAGCAGTGCTGTCAGTCACTTTGAACCCACTTACTTTAAAACCGTTTATCAATTGCTACTGATCTGGGTTCCCATCGTATTATACGTTTGTCAAAAACCTTGTTTCTTTTGTTTGGGACAGTTCATAAACTTGCCTTATATTACCATCTTGATTTTATCACTGAATATTTAAAGTGCCTTTTTATGGAAGCGACGAAATGAAATACTAGTGTAAATTCTCTTCCTCTTCTCTGAAACTCATTCCCTCATCGGACCATCCGTGTATTCCACATATACTTTTCGGATTTGCTTTTGTCCAAAGGTCACGCACTCACCTCCACATTATTTATATGCACAGGATCGCTATTTTGTGTTGCTTGACTTTATAATTCTTGCCAAATTACTTGTAATTTTCTTCTTTTTTCTCGCTTGAAAGTATGATAGAGTCATACAAACATACAGTCAGACAGCACAGACACAAACCCTGCAGTCCATCTTGTCTCTACAGAAAAGGTTTTCTCAACTAAACCACTGGCATTTGTTTGTATTTGGCCCATGTCCCTCGAAACCATTCCTTTTCGAGGTTAGAAATCACACAACAGGTTACAGTCCAAAAGGTTTAATTGTAAGCACACTAGCTTTCGGAGCATCTCTCCTTCATCAGGTGGTAGATTTTTTTTTAGATTACTTACAGTGTGGAAACAGGCCCTTCGGCCCAACAAGTCCACACCGCCCCGCCGAAGCGCAACCCACCCATACCCCTACATTTACCCTTACCTAACACTACGGGCAATTTAGCACGGCCAATTCACCTAACCTGCACATCTTTGGACTGTGGGAGGAAACCGGAGCACCCGGAGGAAACCGACGCAGACACGGGGAGAACGTGCAAACTCCATGCAGTTAGTCGCCTGAGGCGGGAGGGCTCAATCATAACACACAGAACTCAGAGCAAATATTTACAGTATGATATAGCTGAAATTATACATTGAAACATTGATTGTCTGTTAAGCCTTTCATGTGTTATAATACCGCGATAGTTTCACTTCTTTCATATGTAAATCACAAACCATTTTTTTAAAAAAGTGGCATTCTTGGTTTAGCTGTTAACAATGGTGATAGCTAGACAATATGTTGAAGGTGTTGCTCCCCTGTGTTCCCTGTCTTTGCCATGATGTTTAGATTGATTCTAATCTAAAAGTGAGATAACGGAGTTTTACATGAATTCATGCACTTTTTGAGCTCAGCGTTAACAGCTAACCCGAGAATGCAACCTTTTTTTTAAAAAGGTTTTTGTGATTTACACATGAAAGAAGTGAAACGATCACGGTATTCTAACAAATGAAAGGTCTAACGGAAAATCAATTATTCAATGTATAATTTCAGCTAGTGTGCTTCCAATTCAACCTGTTGGGCTATAACCTGGTGTTGTGTGATTTTTAACTTTGTACACCCCAATCCAACACCACCATCTCCAAATCATTGCCTCTTCATGCATTTGTGCAATGTGTTTCTCAATGTTGTGATTGGAACAGCATCTACTACGTCTTATGGCAGCTCATTCCATACACACAACACCTTCTGTGTGAAAAAGTGGTTCCTGTGTCGCTTTGACATCTTTCTCCTGTCGCACGAAATTATGCTCTCTAGTTTTGACATCCCCTACCCTGGGGAAAACACCTTGGTTAATCTCCTTTTTGTTGTCCGTCATTATTTTATAAACTCCAACAAGTTCACCCCTCAACTTCCTACCCTCCACCGGATACCAAATGTATGAACAAATATTTAAAACTAGCACAGCAACTGTAAAACAATATTAAAAGTAGCAGGTAACCACACTCGGTCTTAAATTTCATAACATTCTTTTTAGTCCAAACTCATGCACAAACTCAACATGAAAAACTAACAGTAATGCTGAGAAGAAATCAGCCACTGAAATTCAGTTGCCTATAGGAAGTGACGATCTCAGCAGCGAGCGAAGTACCCCTGGCCAAATCAACAGAAGAAAGTGAATTCATACGCCACAGTGTCTGTCTGCATGTCATTTTCGCAGAGTGAGACAAACGCTGAGTATACATTTTGAAATCTGCATCTAATTGGGAATTCAGTGCAAGTGAGACAAGTCTTTTCAGTCAGGTTTACTACAAGAAGTAAACTTTCCAGAACGAGGTGTGTGTGGGAGGCGAAAACAGCATGAATGGAGATGTTGGCCCACACTGCGCCCACTGATGAAGTGTCATCTCAGGTTGATGGAAGTGAAGGAAGACAGATTTGAATAAACATCGTCAGCTGAAGTAGGTAGTGACCATTATATGAGAGAATTTACCCTGAAATTTGATAGGAAGAACCTGTCGTCAGAGGTAATGGCATTAGCATTGAGTAAACATTACTAGAATGAAGCTAGACAGAGTCAATTGGAAGGGGAGTCTTAGCAAGGAGGGTGGTAGTGCAGCAAAGGCAGGAATTTCTGGAGCAAATTCAGGAAACACATACGAAATCCATGCATTTCATCAGCTTCTAATTCATAAACTAAAAAACCTCAAAGCAGGCCGACACCAGTACTCACCAATTTCATTGCTTTAATTTTAGATTGAAAGCTCTCCTTCACAAAGTTTTTGTATCATTGGTGGTTCATATTCATTTTTATTACTTATTTTTCAGAATAATCTATTGTGAAACATGTGCCTAATTGCCTGCTCCTATACATACGTTAAACTTCCTGAGAGTGAATATTCTTCCAGTTTCTCGATCTCTGACTTTTATGTTTGATGATATCACATTCCAGTGAAAAGCCTCTGGCATGTCCTTTCCCTGCAAACGAGAAATTCCCCAAACTCTGTGAACAGGGATTTCATTCAAGAGTGAATCTTCTCCCACGCTACTGCCTCACCGTTCCCTTCCTTTCCAGCAGAATGATAGATATCGCTTCACACTGCATTAGAATCCACATTCAAAACATCACCCTCCACCACTTCCACCAGCTCCAGCAGGGAAACACCATCAAACACACCTTGCTCTCCGCTCCCCAATCAGTATTTAACAGGGTTTGTTCCCTGCATGAGACCCCCCATAATCCCAAATCATTCCCCATCCGCTATGGCACCTTCCCATGCAACCGCAGAAGCTGCAACCTTTGCGCATTCACCTCTTGCGCCCTCACTGTTAGAGGTGCAGCATCAGTTCGCTTACACTCTTCCAATCCAGTCTGAACCCATTGCTAATTACAACGTAGTTTTCTTTACATTGGTGAGTACAAACAGAGACTGCTTTGTGGAAAACGTCTACACTGACTGGACGAATACCCTGACTTCTCATTCATTTCCATTTCAATAAATTTCCTCACACTCATACTAACGTTTAGGTCCTGGGCTGCTGCAATATTACAATCAATAACAACCCAAGATCCAGAAATATCTCACATTTTCACTTTGGTGCATTACAATCTATCGAACTTTTTCGGTCGCTCAGTCTATCATTACCATCACTGGTTCAGTGACTAATGTCGATGTACCTGCTCAGGTCATAACCGTGTGTAGCTTAAACAGATGACAATACATTGAAGACCTTAAGAGCATAACTCATAGCAGGAGAAATTAAGTCGTTCAGCCCATCGAGTTTGATCCACCAATCAATTCACAGCCTGACCCCATTGTGAGTGTTGTCCAATTTCCATGCATTCTCACTCCTGGTCTCCGTATGTCTTGTTTGCGTCAAGCCTATCTTGCAGTCAATGGAAAGAGCCCATTTCCTCCAGTTACACCTCAATTTATATCCATTTACAACAGGTTATCTTTCAACACAATTAAAAGCCTGTGTGTCGTTTGCGTTAAAACTTAATGAACTCTTGATCACATCACTCCACCTTCACCTCTCCCAAGGGAATAAAAAGCCAATTTTCCAGTCCTTTTCGGTTCTGACGAAGTGTAATGCTGGACTTGAAACGTGAACTCTGTCTGTTTCCAGGTGCAGCCAGATCTGCTGAGTTTCACCAAAAAAGGAATAGAAGTAGATTAAATGTTCAATCAAAGGTCGAACTGTGGATACTGGAAATCTAAAAAAAAAACAACAAAATTTTTTGACGAATCAGACATTTTTGAATCAGGATTATTGGGCCCAAATGTTTTACTCTGCTTTCAGTTAACAAGTATTGCCCGACCTGCTTGGTATCTCCAGCAATTTCTGTTCTTGAACAATTTCCAATGACGCGTGAAAAAAAAACTGCTCAAACGACGCGCCATAAACTGGTAAGAGAACGATTATGCAATTTGCACAAATTCTTTGCTTATGAAACTATACAAGGCTAGCACGACTGACACGACGGTGCTCTTAATCATAGCCACGGACAGAAACGGAGGGAAACGCATTCACGTTAAGCACAGAAGTTGGCGCTAATTGAAGGAAAGTATTCAGATGAAAATATTAAACTTTTTTGATGAATGTGACAAATTGGAGGTTTGACACTCTCAGAAGAATGGGAACATTAAAATTGAAGTATTACCGTCAAAACCCAGAGTAGGTCACTGATTAAAAGGTTGAAGGGTGTATAGATCTCCGTGTGAATTGGGGTCAGGCATTGCAGATATTGTACCTCTAACGACGTATCCATGCGATGCTGTAGAACAGAGCAGCATCAGGAGGAGTAGAATTGTTTTAAATACCACTTCTACTTTTTAGCTCAAAGAATCCATCAGTCGATCATTACCATCACTGGTTCAGTGACAAATATCGATGAACCTGCTAGGATCAGGACCTTGTGGCTCTTAAACTGATGACAATAATTTATTGACAAGACGATCACAACTCATAGGAGCAGAAATTAGGTCGTTCAGCCCATCGAGTCTGATTCACCTTTCAATCATCGCAGAAAAGTTTCTCAAAGACATTCTTCCGCTTTATCCCTATAAATCTTGATTCACGTTACTATCAAGAATCGACCTATGTCTGTCTAATGTACACTTAATGACATGGCCCCTACAGCCTGCTGTGGCAATGAAGACCATAGATTCACCACTGTTTGGCTAAAGACGTTTCTCATTATCTATGTTCTAAAAGAGATTCCCTTTCTGCTCAGACTTGCCCTCTGGTCCCAGTCTCTTCTACCAACTAGTATGTTGCGCGCAAAAGAGCTTATACTCAACAAGTTGACTCTCCAGTTCCTTGGATGCTGCCTGATGTACTGCGCTTTTCAAAGACCTCACTGTTTGACACAGAACAAGGAATATCAATTAGAAACTGAAATGCAAAGAAATTCATTCCGTCAGGAGGAAGTGAATATATGGAATTCGCTAATCAAGAAAGTTGTGGAGACTAGATCACTGAAAGTATTTACAAACAAGGCAAAAATAATTGACACATTGCTGACCTCTGGGGTAAAAGCGGTTGATAGGAAAGTTGGTATGAGACTTGGGGCCGATCAGCTATGATGTTATTGAATGTCTGGGCAGGGTTGGTGGCTGAATAGACTCCTTCTGTTCATATTTCGCATGTTCTTGTGCTTTGTTATTGGAAAGTAACTGGAGGTTTTCCCAGCAATCTTGTTGTGCAAAGTTGCATTCAGAGGGAACAGTGGATTTGTTTGAGCTAACCCTGGGTGATGCATGGGAAATTTATTCACAGTGAATTTGAGCATGACCGACGTCTGTGTCAAAAGCTGCAGAGAGGGGAAGCCTCTGGAAAAGTGATAAGGGGAGTGTTCTTCGTCCGAACCCAGCCTGGGCATTTCGAGAATATTTCCCAATCTACACCTAAACATGGAAGTGGACGCGATCTGCTCCTATGTAGCAGGTTCGAAGGGCTGAATGGAACATCACAACATGAGACTGAGAACCACCATTGGGCCCTTTACCCCATTGACACTGCTGCACCTGTCAATGAAGTTGTGGCTTGTCTCATTGTGTTCCGGGCTGCACTTTTCTGTCAACACCCCATTATCCTGAATTACCTGGCGTTTGTAATCAAACTAAATCAGCCTCAATATTATATAAACATCCAGATACCACAAACTTCCTCGACAGATAACTCGCACTTCAATCAATTCTCACCTTGTGAATTTCCGCTTTTCCCTTTTCTAAGCGAAGTTTGAAGTGTCAAATTTTCATTTTCTATTCGAACTCCTCCGCTGATAACACCAGATTTTATAAGTAGTCAGGTTGGTTATATGGGCAATGATATAAGATTCACGCTAGGTCAGGGTCATTTATAGGAGGAAATCAGACAGAATGTTTTTTTTTTCTGCCATAATTAAATCAAATATGCTTTCCAAGCAAAGGTGCACATCTTAATGACAACCCCTCTGGACTATACAAACACACGAAGAGTGCCCACTCTCCTCAAATATTTTCAGATTCAGTGAAATCACCTGTCATCCCATGGATAATCAGTTAAACCTCGATTGCATAAGCACTTCCTCCCTGAAATAAGTAAAGTGATACATTTCTGAACTGCTTCTCATGTAGTTATATCTTTTCGAAGTTCCCCTCCAGTTCCTGTATAATGGTTTGGAGAGGCGGAATGGCCTCCACCTATCCCTCTGTATTAGGCACATGGGTACAGAAGTGCTTGCCCCAATGCCCGCGTAGCACTCTCAATGCTCTGAATCATGTATCAAAGTTATGAAAGAAAGAGATGCCAAGGCTTTGAAAACTAGGAGCAGCATTCCAAAAAGAAGTCAGTGGACACAAAATATTTTTACCCTGATTTCTTATTTCTAGGAATTACCCCATGGGTCATTTTATGCAGCCTGACTCTTATGTTATCCTTGTCTCCTTCTAGAACTAGAATGGAACATATACAGCTTTGTAACGTTCTGGCTCGACTCCCACATACAAGGATGTACGACTTAAATAACTGAAAAAATTATGGTCCATCCCTCCGCAACCCGCATACGTTTCAGTCAGACAGAGTAAATGTTCCCTTTTATTGTGAGATGAAAGATGATGTGAGCAGACGTTTAACTGAACCTGGCTGCTCTGTGACTTCAATTAATATCAGCTTCTATGGTTTCTTATTATACTCGAGGAGGGTTTCCATAGTTTAAAGATAAATGGGCTCCGTTCAATGTATTATCTCATAGTCTGAGCAGGAGCATTACATAAAGAACTAACAGGCCTAAGCAGCTCCAGAGAGCGGAATGAGAGATCAAAATCTCAGAACACTGGACGAGAATATTCCATCAATGAGGAGATAGTGAAGACTGCATGGGCGAAAACGTGTGGCCGTGGAACAGGCACAGCAGGTCAGGCAGCATCCAAGGAGTAAGAGTCTAAGCTTTGGACAGGGCGCTTCATCGTATCTGAAGAAGGCTGCTGACCGAACTATCGAATCTCCTGCTCCATGGATGCTATCTTACCTCTTGTGTCTTTACCCGTTTCATGTTCCAGCTTGGGAATAGTATCTCAGACCAATAGACTGGGATTTTCCAACAAAGGGCAAGAGTGGATGCTGACATGGTTGTTGTCTATCTACATATTATGATCCATGGTTATTAACTTCACAAATCAGAGTTGCACTTCACTTGATTCAATATTATTATTATCCTATTCTGACTATCTATGGTGTGTCTGCTAAGTATAATCGACGACCAGTCATTTGTATAAATTAATTTTCACTATATTACAGGGAGAAAATAAGAACTGCACATGCTGGAGATCAGAGTTGAGTTGAAGAGTGTGGTGCTGGCGAAGCACAGCCAGTAAGGCTGCTTCTGAGGAGAAGGAGAGTCGATGTTTCTCTCAAAATCCTGAATGCAGCGATTAAGCCTTCCTGATTAATGGCTTATACACGAAACGTCGACTCTCCTGCTCGTCGGATGCTGCCTGAGCCATGCTGTGTTTTCCAAAACTATACTCTTCATTACGGCATTACAGTTGTTTTCATTTACACTGCATTAACTGTTGCTCCTGTTCCTGCTGCATCTCCGATTCCAGATAATCACTCTACAAACCATTATTACTTGCATCAGTGAACGTGCTCATTCATCCTCTCTTTCTTTGCTTCAGCCCCTCATGAATGTCTGTTGACCTGTTCCGTTTCAATGTGATCGATGATACATTTTATCACTGCATTTTTATTTAAAAATTGAGATCATGGAGTTAACTGACTTCTGTTCTGTTTACAAATTCCATTTCCTCGTACTGACTCCATCCCACTCCTGGTCAATATCTGAAGGTGAAACAAGCGAATCAGAACAATGGTGATCCCTTTGGGAATGAGCTGATTCCTCATACCACACCCAGACGATTACTAATTTTAACTATTACCATCTCCAGAATGTACTTCAATGACTCATCTCTCTTTTTTGAACCTTGAGCTGAAAAGTTTTAATGATGTCAGTAATCTGCTTTTGACGCACCCAGCGTCAAACCTGCAACAGCAAGTGTTTGTCCATACTCCACGGCTCGTATCCGAACTGATACCAAAACCTATTCCATCGATCATAACCACATTTGGTTGCTAAACTTTCTGTTTCCACTCATCCAAATCATTGATACAGATTGTAATTACTTGGGAAACCAGCATTTATCAGCGTGTGACTGCAGTGGTTTACATTCTGCCAATCTAAATAAAGACTGTATTATGTCTGATTTCTTTTTCTAGCTCAATAACCATTCCTCCCTCAATTGCTGGTAGCTCATTTGATGAGCTGAATATTTCATCGTAAAAGCTAATTAGATCATAGGAAAGAGGAGATATTGAACTCCTCGAAACTGCTTCAACATTTGCAACGATTATGGCTGATCTCATCTCAGCCTAACTCCATATCCATGCTAATCCTCCAAAAGTCTTCGCATCCTCAATGTCTCAACAGCTGTATAGTCTAGGGCAGTGAATTCCACTGGTTCATTACCATTTCACAGGAATAACTTCAACTCACCTCTCGTTAAATCTGCTGCACATTTTGCGAAAACTATGACCTCTCATTCTCGATTGCTCTGCTTGAAGAAACATCTTCTCTGCATCCACTTTATCAATTCCATGTTGCATACCTCAATTTGATCTTCCCTCATTCTTCAGAACTTCATAGTGCATGAGATCGACCTGCTCCATCACTCCGTGTAACACACAGACGTTTTCTCTGAAATCGATCTTGTGATTCTGTTCTGAACAGCCCTCAATACCATTGCATCCCCTAAAACACTGCTTGTAAAAACTGCACAGAGTGCTATAACGGCAGTATCACCAATTTCTTGTATAATTAGAGTCACGTCTCTACATTAAAGATATTTTCATTTTGGAATAAATGAAGAAATTCAATTTTTCTTCCCTATTACCTGCTGTACCTGTGAGTTTTTCTTTTCAGCAATTCATGAACGTGGACACCCAGATGCTCTGGGCTGCAGCACTCTAAAACTTCTCTGCATTTTGATTATAAGTTGCCTTTCTATTCCTCTGACTAAAATAGATATACTCAGACTTACCAACATTAGCATTCAGCTTTGAAATTGTGCCCCTTTAATCTAATGTATACACAGCCATTTGAATTTTTTTTTCCTTGCAACTAACACTCTCAGATATTTCAGTATCATGTGAAGAATTGGTTAGTGCATTTTCCAGGCCCTTATCCTAGCCATTTAAGTATATTGGAAATAGATGGGGCCTGACACCGAGCCCTGTGGCATCGCAGGAGTTACATCCAATTTATCCAGTCTCTGCATTTTTTGGAGAGCCAACCCGCCATCCAAATTAATAAATTGCTACTTACACCCCGTGATCTACTCTTCGAAGTCAGTCTTTTGTGCAACATCGTATTCCATGCCTTCTGGACGTTCCAATAACTTTCAGCAGCAGGATCCCTGTTATCCAGCTTGGTGGTCATACACTTAATGAACTTGAAAAATTACTTAAACACAAATAACCCTTACGAAGGACTGCTGATGCTGATGGATTGGAATTTGATTTGAAAACCTAATTCTTATCAATGGCTTCTAGCAATTCCACATCAATTCTTGTGCTTTATCAAAACTTTAAATTCCCTTCTATTTAGTATTATTTTAAGTTCTTACCATTCTATAACCTTAATATTCCTTTCTAACTCTTGTCTAATAGACACACGGTGTTAAAAGATCTGCTCCAATTGTCGTGTAAGAGGCCTCTCTGGCTGAATGGCCTCATTTGTTTGGAGAGTATAAACATGATGTTGAAGGTTCTTCTTGTGTTCCGATGTTATAAGGTGTTGGACCTAAATATTTCGCTCCTGTTCCAAAGAGACTCAAGGTCTGACTATCCTACTCCTGTTGCTATATAAGCAGCTTGTGGTTTATGAAATCTTCCTCTTGTTGTGCAACAGTTTGAGAAACTGTATGGTCGCCTTATATTCCTCCATAACCGGCTGCAGATACTGAAGAGTCTCGTCTTGCATCCCTCAAAATTGGTTCGAGAGACTGATTGGTCTTATGTTCCCATACACCAAACACGTGACAGAATAAATGGCTCCTTTCCAATATTAAGTTTGAAATAGTTTACATCCGTCACCAGTTTCCATTCAACAGGCAGCTTGGGCTGAATAGTCTGCTCTTATTCCAGTTTACAGTCGGTAGTTAATTCGTGACTTCCTCTTGCCAATTGGACACATAATTGGCTTAAAGGAACGAGTCAGATTGTAATTGAGGTCGCTCCCTTTTGCGAATGAAGACCTGTGACAAGTGGGTTCCCTTTTGTTCGCCATTTATACAAATGATTTAGATTATAATATGGAGGGCATGGTTTATAAGTTTGGAGATAACCCCAAAAAGTTGTGAAATAGTAGACAGCGAAGAGGTTTTTCACATAATACAAAGGGATCTTGATCAAATGGTTCAAAGGGCTGAAAAATGGCAGATGGGTATCAGACTGGATAAATACGAGGCAATTCAATACAGTACAACAAGCAAGGGCAGGGCCTATACAATTAATGGTTAAGCCTTGTGCACTGTTGTAGAACAGAGATTGCAGGTGCATAATTGTTTGAACATTGTGTCACATATTGACAGAATGTTTGAAAAGCCGTTAGGCATGCTTGCCTTCTTTGTTCAGTCCTTTGTGTACAGGAGCTGTGAAATCATGTTTAAGTTGTACAGAGCATTGGTCAGACCTCGTCTGCAATACTGAATCTAGTTCTGGTCACCCAGTGAAAGGAAGAATTTTATAAAACTAGGGAGGTTTTGAAGAGACTCAGCAAAATGTTGCCATGTATGGTAGCATGAGTTATAAAGAAAGACTTTATAGTCCGGGACTTATTTCACTGGAGCATAGGGGGTTGTGGTGCGACCTGATATACGTATCTACAGTTAAGAGAAGTGTTAAGAGAGTTGATGGTCGTTGCCTTTTCCCGAAGATGGAAATTTCAAGACTTAGTGGGTACATTTTTAAAGCGAGTTGAGAGATATTTAAACGAAAACATTAGTTTTTTTTTCATACACAGAGGGTGGTTCAAGAGTGGAATAAACATCCTGAGGAAGTGGTGGATGCGGTTGCAGTTACAGTGTTTCAGAACAAAAAATTTGGACAGAGTCCTGAAGAAGATAGTTTTGGAGGGATATGGGTCAGGAGCAGGCAGGTGGGAAAGTTTGGTATGCGAATTAACTTGGAATGGACTGGTTCGTCAGATGGATCAGCTTATTTGCTGTATGACTTTATGACTCTCTGTGTTGCAGACTTGAAGAGGCTGAAGGGAATGGTAATGTCACTGTGTGAAACGTTACAAGTGCTGCATGACCTACGCTGTGTCTATTTTTTTAGGTTCGAGGTGCTGATTGGCCTCTTCCTGAAACTGTATATCAAGCTCCAGTGGTTGAATAGCCTCGTCCAACTTCTGGTACTCAACGATCCAAGACCTGAATAAATGTTTGCTGTTTTTGTGTGACAATAAAACAATCTTTCACTTGTGCAATCTCCAATGGGTATTGGATCAATCTGATCATCCTGTCCTTAAAATTTAGCACCTTTATAATCAGGTATCAATAAATGAAAAATTTTATGAGTTGCTTCCAATGCAACAATGCCCTTCCTTCAGTGTAAGAGCCTAAATCTGTTCACGATTCCAGATGAATCTAACTAAGATCCTGTAAAGTATCCACGACACTTTGCCAACCTACTGGAAGTTCCCACCCAGGTCATAGCAGCTTCAGTTGCCTCCAGGAATGCACAGCATTGTTGAAAGATCATTGTCCTTCTCTGCCCCACGGGTGCAACGGGAGAATTGCTGAAAATGTCACAATGGCGTTAGGGATGAACGCATATGATGCGGCTGGATGATGTCAAGTTCCAGATAAGCCACGTTCAATATCTCACCTGAATCCATCATTATTCTCCATAGAGCCCACCTCGCTCAGTTTTCACAGAATCCGGCTCGGTGGAGCTTAGAAAAGTAAGGGTAAGCAAATGTGAATGGGAGTTATTTTTCAAATTGCACATTTGTAATAACAATGGCGCACATGTTATAAAACAGAAAATTAGCTCTCCAGTTTTGTGGGTACTGCAGTAATAATGGACAAATTCAAGGTGCGTCTAAACATTATTAATTTAAGTAAATGATCATGTTAAAAAATGGATTTCATGCGCGTTGGTTTGCTTTAGCAGTATGTTGAGCACAGAGCGACAGATCAGTTTGTTGTGGATATAATGTTGTGTGATCAGAAGAGCTACTTGAAAATCTTGTTTTAATGGAACTTCAGGGAGTATTGATCATAATATGTTAAATTTTACGTGGTTTCTAAATACAAAACAGTTTTTATATTGAAACTGTTTGAAACCTGAGTTCGGCAAGCCAACAAATAATGAGCGGCAGTTTGCCTTCCATGAGATGGACAAGTACATGAAAGTGATTTGAAGGAATACAGGCAATGCGTGTAATTAAAATAATCACTGTAAATTGTACAATATTCACATATTCCTCCAAGCTGCAAACATGAAAACAGAAAGCTTGATCAACGATTGTTAAGAGAAAGAAGGCAAAGATTGTATGAGATCAAAGGAAACTGCTCAGAACAATGCCAGATATTTTGGTACAACATACTTTCAGAGAAACGTCGGACCTAGCAAAGGAGGTCTCTGAAACTGATAAAAAAATCCAACAGAGTACTTGACTTCCACCTAACAAGAAACACGAAGACTTCTAAAAAGCTTCTATCTATCCTTGAAATTAAAAACAAAAGCAAGATGAAATATGGAGCAGTGAATGAGCGGACAGGATAATTTGTTGTACAGGACAGAAACAAATACAGGTGAACTAAACATTTACTGTGTCTGACATAAGATCCAAAAAATCTCCTGAAATAGTAATTGACCATGTTTTTTGTGTGGCTAAAGAATTCATATCCATGATGGGATTGTATTTGAAAACATAGGCGGATTGATCTTTGCTAAAATCTGATGCACTTCACACAATAATTGTGGAGGAAGGAGAAAAAGACGTGTTGATTACATCGGGTATCACTGTGTTAGTTACATGTAGATACTTCAAAGCCAGGAAGCCATTCAATTTGATTGGAATCTTCTAAAGACATTCTGATTTTTCAGGAGCGAAGGACTGGAAGAGTGGAAAACGATAGGACAGGTAACTTGCTACCATCAAAAGGAATCTGTCGGATGTATGGTAAAGGATGTGAGACTGCATATTTAGCAAATAACAGAAAGATCATAGATAATGTAATCTCATTTACGGAAGGAAACTGATAACTGATGAACTATTTGTGCATAATTTCGAAGATGTTTCTTGTCGCTATAGATATTGGAGAACAAGTGGATGTATTGCATTTGATTGTTAAGGAGGATATTTTAAGAACTCACATCGTGAGTTAGTAAACGCAAGTAAATGAAAGGGTATTGGGAGTGACATACGCAAATGAGAGAGAGAAGTTAGGTTGGCCTTCATTTAAAGGGAATCGGAATACAGAAGTAAATGCATCCTGCACAAGTTAGTCAGAGCCGAGATGAGACTGTTCCTTGAGTATCGTGTGCAGTTTTGTGTCTCAAATTAAGACAGAATATACAGACCACACAGGAAGTGCAGAGGATATTGTCCAGATTAATCCTTCAAATGGCAAGATTATCTGATGAGGAAAAACCGTCTGTTTTCTCTACTTTTACAAAGAATAAGAGGTGAACGCAATGAAACCAAAAAAGTTCTTTTCGGAGAGACAGACGAACAATGGGGCATAGAGAAGTGCTGGAAAACAGATTTGGAGTCACCCCAAAATTTCGTTCACGTACCTAAAATGCATACAATAACCAGGGAGAACATTGTCAGATGTTCCATGAACGTGTTACGTTTGTTTTACTTGGGAGAAGAAGAATGCAAGCCTCGAATACCCGAAAATTGACTGTGAAGTTCTTGAGCAGATTGACATTAGACGTGAGTGAGGATTGATGATTTTCGCTAGTCCCCATTTGGACAAATCTTATTTACAAAGATTCCATTGTTCAAGAAAGGATCAAGGAAAAAGATGGAAAATTATAGGCCAATCAGCTTAACCTCGGTTGTTGGTAAAATTCTAGAATCCATCATTAGGGATGAGGTTTCTAAATTCTTGGAAGAGCAGAGTCTGATTAGAACAAGTCAACATGGATTTAGTAAAGGGAAGTCATGCCTGACAAACCTGTTGGAATTTTTTGAAGAGGTAACAAGTAGGTTAGACCAGGGAAACTCAGTGGATGTGGTCTATCTAGACTTTCAAAATGCCTTTGATAAGGTGCCACACAGGAGGCTGCTGAGCAAGGTGAGGGCCCATGGTGTTCGTGGTGAGCTGCTGGGATGGATTGAGGATTAGCTGTCTAACAGAAGGCAGTGAGTTGGGATAAAAGGTTCTTTTTCAGAATGGCAGGCGGTGACGAGCGGTGTCCCGCAGGGTTCGGTGCTGGGGCCACAGCTGTTCGCATTATATATTAATGATTTGGATGAGGGAACCGGGGGCATTCTAGCGAAGTTTGCCGATGATACGAAGTTAGGTGGACAGGCAGGTAGTACTGAGGAAGTGGGGAGGCTACAGAAGGATCTAGACAGGTTGAGAGAGTGGTCCAGGAAATGGCTGATGGAATTTAACGTGAGCAAGTGGGAGGTCTTGCACTTTGGCAAAAAGAATAAAAGCATGGACGACTTTCTAAATGGTGAGAAAATTAATAAAGCCAAAGCACAAAGGGATCATGGAGTGCTAGTCGAGGATTCTCTAAAGGTAAACATGCAGGTTGAGTCTGTGATTAAGAAAGCGAATGCAATGTTGTCTCTTATCTCAAGAGGGTTGGAATATAAAAGCAGAGATGTACTATTAAGACTTTATAAAGCTCGGGTTAGGCCCCATTTGGAGTACTGTGTCCAGTTTTGATCCCCACACCTCAGGAAGGACATACTGGCACTGGAACGTGTCCAGTGGAGATTCACACGGATGATCCCTGGAATGACAGGTCTAGCATATGAGGAACGGCTGAGGATACTGGGATTGTATTCGTTGGAGTTTAGAAGATTAAGGGGAGACTTAATATAGACGTAGAAAATAATACATGGCTTGGAAAAGGTGGATTCTAGGAAATTGTTTCAGTTAGACGAGGAGACTGGGACCCGTGGACACAGCCTTAGAATTAGAGGGTGTCATTTCAGAACAGAAATGCCGAGACATTTCTTCAGCCAGAGAGTGGTGGGCCTGTGGAATTCATTGCCACGGAGTGCAGTGGAAGCCGGGACGCAAAATGTCTTCAAGGCCGAGATTGATAGATTCTTGTTGTCTCAAGGAATTAAGGGCTACGGGGAGAACGCTGGTAAGTCGAGCTGAGATGCGCATCAGCCATGATTGAATGGCGGAGTGGACTCGATGGGCCGAATGGCCTTATTTACGCTCCTATGTCTTATGGTCTTATGGTCAAATCGGTTATATCCCAGTCTCCTGTGCCAGACGAGAGATGCCAAGTCCCTCCTCCCTACCTTTTACCTTAGTCTGCTTGGCGCACCTTCCTCATTACTGTAGAAGGGCTTATGCCCAAAACGTCGTATCTCCTTCTCCTTGGTTGCCGCCTGACCTGCTGCGCTGTTCCAGCAACACATTTTTCAGCTTTTAGAAACGGGACAAGAGCAAGGGAACAGAGTTTTAAAGTGAAGAGTTTCAGATTTAAAATGAATTTGACGAGTGTTTTTCATTCAGTATGCAGGGGGAGAAAGTATTTGCAGTAGGCAACCTTAGACCACTACAAAATACTTTGACAAGCATTTGAATGTCATAACATTCACAACGACGGATGTCTTCCCTATATTCTTGTTAGAAACTGACTCTAACATCGAATGTGCTGGACATCTGTCATTGTAGAGTCAATGCTCCTGTGATTGCATGATTGTGGTACGTCGATCATTGAGCGATTTAAGACAGAGTATGTGAACATTAACTTTAAAAGTGAAATGGAACAGGTTCTAAAAGTATTCCAATGGGAAGAGGAAACAAAAAGACACAAATGCAGTTTTCTTGCCATCTGAAACCAGAGAATGGAGAACAGGGTCATGGCAGAGTTGTGAAGAGCGAAGACTAACGAACTGGAAACATCCATTGAGTAACACCTCACCGTAAAATCTATGAAAGGAATGTGATAAGTGTTTTCGTTGTTTTTAAGAAACTTCCAGTGGAAAATAAAATAAGTCCCTGGCACTCACCTTAAAACCAATAAGTAACAATTTACCTCTTTAATCTTAACAGTGAACCAATTAAGTAAACTATTCCTAAATAAATTAAATGCCTTCTAACTGCTAACTAATACCGAATAACATACGATTCTAATGGGATGGCTCTAAATCCCACTCATGCACAAAGGAAAAGAATTTAGTCTTTGGAAATAAGGCCAAGTTATGTGTGTTCTGGAATATTGCGTGCATCCTCCACTGACTCTTCTGCCAAGAACTGCGTTTTTTCTTCGTTGGTAACGTTATGACGTATTTGATGCTTTCTCTCATAAAGAGATGACTGTGATAGTCAAACTCGCTTGAGAGAGCTGAGGGTTGTTTGATTCGATTAATTGCAATTAGTTTTTCTTTCGGTTGCCACGGGCCCCTCTTCTATACTTGTGGCGTTCTCTCAATAATTTCAGCATAGGATTGGTCTGTGTTGCCAAAAAACTCAAATATAAGTGTGATACATTTTTGATATCTAGGTTAGAGGTGAACGTTTATGGCTTGAATTCAAAAGCCTGCTGTTTTGGTGCAACTGCTGCTTGGCCGACTAAATGCACTGCCTTTCGATAGAAATGATTCAATTCGGGCACTGTGTGTCGTGGCAAACACAATGCGCTGCCAGACATCCACTTCACATCTCACAGCACAGAAACAAAGCATAAACTATTCAACCGACCACGCAATGGATTTTCTCCCTAGCACATTACCAACATCAACATCCCAACACGTTTAGTTCAGTTTCGTCCTAACAGAAGAAAATGAAATTTGAAAAAAAATATTCGAGCATCTCTCGGAAACCTCAGCCTGGTGAGGAAAAGGGAATGGAATGAAATTGTTAATAAGCATTTTTTGGAGAAATTATTTGGACTGAAGGTAACTGACGTAGACTATGTCAACATAGATTTAAGAAGTAGGAAACATATTTGAAATACCGACTGAGAGATAAATTATGGAGAAGCAATGGATGCAATGAATTTGGACTTTCGTAAACATTTTTGATAAAGTGCCAAGCCTAGTGTTCAAAATCATATCTTGTGGGGTTGTGGACATGGTGTTTGCATGGGAGAATAGACATAAAAGAGTCAGTTGAATTATATAATATTTCTTTTGGACTAGGAGGCACGACGGATGTCACAGGAACAGGGGCCTGGACCCCAGATATTAACAATGTTTATCATATTTTTTTGATGAAGTCAAATGCCATATTTCCAGTTCTGCTGATGGCACTAAACGCTGCCGGATTGTGAGTGGTGAGGAGGATGTAAAAAGCTTCAAGGCGATTGACAATGGAATGAATTGGAAAATGCGCAGTAGATGAAGAGCAATGTGGATACATGTGACTTTGAGCATTTTATGGAAAAAAAGAATGACAACCTACCATTGGAAAAAGTGTGGGTTGAAAAGCTTTGATCCGTAAAGGGACTCGTATCTTTTTGTATTTTTCTCTGCGCTGAGCTCCGTGGTCCTTGCAGAGCAGCGAGTTAAGAAACTAGAATTTAATACTGCGACTGGCGTTGGGAGGCTGAGCAGTCGATATACGCCCACTGAGTGGGTAGCTGTAGCATGGAAAAAGGATTTGGATCTCCTTGTAAATCAGTCACTGAAAGCAGTATTAAAGGAATAGAAAGCATTGAGGAAGACAAGGGGTATGTTGATCTTCATTTCAAGGGAATTGGAAATCAGAGCTAAGAATGTCTTACTGCAGCTGTCCAGAATCATGGTGGGCTTCATCTCGAAAACAATGCATTAGAGTGTGCAGTTTTGTTGTCTTTTCCAAATAGAGGACAAACCTGTCATTGAAAGAGTGCAGTGTAGTATGACCAGACTGATCTCTGGGATGACAGGCTTGTTGTGTGAGCAATGCTTGGGTCGAATGGGCCGGTATTCCATGAAGTTTAGAAAAACATGTGGAAATCTCAGTAAAATATACAACGCTCTGAAAAGGTGAAACTGATTCAAATCAGGGACAATAATTCCCCTGGCTGGGACGTCTCAAACAAGGACCCAGATTATCGGGAATAGGCAGTCACTCAGCATTGAGATGACAATATATGTCTGTCATCACAGACTGTGTGAACCTGAGAGATTTTCAACAACATAAAGCTGTGGAAGCCAAAGCACTGGATATAAACAAGGATTTCTGGACATTAAAGGAATGGCGGTATGGTTCCCTCTAAAAGACTTACCGCAAGGGTCAGCGAATGGCATATTCAGCAGCAGCAGGAGCGGTGAGAGGGAGGACCGGGGGCTGATTGGAAGGTAAGTTTCCCTCGAAAAGGACTTACCTCGAGAGTCTGCAGCCTTCATTTTCAGCAGCAGCGGGAACAGTGAGAGTGAAGAGCTGAGTTGGAGTGGCCGAGTTGAGCTCTGCGAAGGTGAGTGAACGAATAAATTTGGACAATGACTGAACTCAAGACACTCTACGTGCAATGCCTCCAACCCGTCTTCCTCCTCCTGACAAAATAAACTGGGTGGTGTTGATTAGGTAAGGTTTTTCTATTTCTTTTTAACGGATGATCGGTAAAATATATTGTCTTCCATTCATCTATGATTTGATATTATAGTTGGACAAAGTTATGCTTAAGAGCTGAGTATGATTGCTGAGTATTTAGGGAATGAGTGACCAAAGAGCACGGAAAGAGCAGCAAGGATGTGCATGTGTCCTCTGCGATCATCTCTCTCCAAAACAGGTATAACGTTTTGAACGCTGTTGGAGGAGATGGTACACCAGGGGAAGCTGTAGCCATGATCATTCTCGCTTTACAGAATGGCGGGAAAGAAAGTGGAAAGGTTATAGGCATTGTGAATTCTATTTTAACGGGAATATTCACGCAGTCCTATAGTCAAAAAGAAGACCTCTTGTTGTCTTCCAGGTGCATGGTCAGGGATGCCTTAGATTGGCTGCAGATCATTCTGCAGAACGTTTTAAAGAGAAATTGATTATAATGCAGGACAGAAACGGCCGTGTGAAAATGAAGGATAGAAATGTTAGATTAGGGCACCATAAATGATAGGTGCAATTGTGAGAATAGCTAAGAGGGAAAAGGGAGTATATGTAAGGTGGAGGGCTCTTAAAACAGACGAAGCTGTGGAAGAATATAGGGAAGAGGGAATCAATTTGAAATGAGGAATTCGGAGAGCAAAAAGTTCTCATAAAAATCGCAAAACATTTTAATCGCATATAAGGAAAAAGAGGGGAACTACTGAAAGGGTTGTTCTATTCAAGCACAAAGGAGAAATTTTATGCATGGAGGCAGAGAAAGTTTGCGACATTCTCAATGAGTAGTTTGTACATGTGTTCACCGAGGAGTGGGACATGACAGATGTCGAGTTTAGTGATAGGTAATGTGTATAGTCTAATGCAAGTCGACATAAGGAGGGAGGAAGTGTTGGGTATTCTAAATTCATTACATTCGAAAAAAACCCAGGTCACAATGGGCTCCATCCCATGTTACTGTGGGAAGCGAGGCCGAAAATAGCTGGGGCCTTAACTTATATTATTGCAACATTCTTGAACACAAGTGATGTCCGGGAGAACTGGAGAATTGCTGAAGTTGTCCCTTTGTTTAAGAAGGGTAGCGGGAATTCCCAGGTAAGTTTAGACTGGTGAGCCTGGCGTTAGCAATAGGGAGGCTGCTGGAGAAAGTACTGAGGGAGAGCACCGATTTACATTTTGAGGAAAACGGGCTTATCAGTAATAGGCAACATGGCTTTGTGCAGCAAATGTCATGTTTTACCAACTTAATAGAACTTTTTGAGGACGTGATAAAGTCGATGAGGGAAAGGCTGCAGTTGTTATATACGTGGACTTCAGTAAGGCGTTTGATAAAATTCCCCATGGTAGGCTGATGGATATGGTGATGTCACATGGGATTCAAGGTGTGAAAGCGAGATGCAGAGAGAACTGCCTGGGCAAAAGGAGACAGAGAGAGTAGTAATGGAGTGTGTTTCTCAAAATATTGAACAGTGACCAGTAGCATTCCCCACCTGTACGTGTGGGACCACTGTTGTTTATGATGTACATAAATGACCTGGTGGAAGGCATAGCTGGTCTGATAAGCAGGGTTTCAGATAACACTAAGATTATTGGATTAGCGGGTAGTTAAGAGGACAATCAAACAACACAGATTATAGATAGACTGGAGAGCTGGGGAGCGAAATGGCAGTTGGAGTTCAATCGAACCAAATGCGAACTGATGCATTTTGGAAGATGCAATTCAAGAGAAGAGTATAGTTTAAATGGAAAAACCGTGGAGAAAATTCATGTGCAGAGAGATTTGTGTGTTCTGGTCCATTGTTCCCTGAAGGTGGCAATGCAGGTCAATAGAATGTTTAAGAAGGCATACCGCAAGCTTGTCTTCATCAGAATTGGTATTGATCAAAAGAGTTGGCAGATCATATTAGCGTTGTAGAGGACTTTGGTTTTGCCACACTTGGAATACTGTTTACAGTTCCGATCACCACATTACTAAAAGGATGTGGATGCTTTCGACAGGATGCAGATGATGGTTACCAGATATTACCACGTATGCAGGGTGTTGGCCATGAAGACAGGTTGAGTAGATTAGGATCGTTTCATTAAAAAGGCAGAGCTGGAGGGGGGATCTTATCAGGTCCACACATTCATGAGAGGTCTAGATTGGGTAGATAGCAAGAAGCCTTTTCCCTAAATGGGGAATAAATAACTCGGCGTCATAAATTCAAGAAGAAAGGGGAACAGTTATGAGGGATATGCAAGGAGAGTTATTTACACAGAGGATAGTCGGTGTCTGGATGAAGTTGCCAGCGGATGTGATAGAGGCAGACATGATAACCTCACTTAAGAGGTACTTAATTTAATACATGAATGGCAGGGAGCAGAGGGATACAGATACTTAGAAAATCGGTGACAGGTAGATCAAGGATCTGGATCGGCAGAGGCGAAGAAGGGTGTAGGGCCTTTTCCTGTGCTGCAATTTTCTTTTGCTTTCTTCTTTGCATGGGGATAGAGAACGAGTATGGTGTGGAGTTAAAGGATCAGACATCATCACATTGAAAGCGGGGGCAAAATCTATTGATCAACGGGACTACTGAAGTTCGTATTTTATGTTATTTCCGATTGTAAATCGCTTTCAGTGATCCACCCACTTTTTTTCCCTGAAAAATACAGAAAGGCGATTTTTTGGCATTGAACAGAAATGGTCGAGCTCCAATTTGTTAACTGGCTTACCTGCTTCCTGATGTTTCTGTGGAGACTGTGGTAATCTTCCTGAAAACCTGAGTGGAGATATCTGGTGGGATGAAGGAGGCCTCTGCAGGATCAACAGAACTGTGTTTTCCATTGCCTTTCCTGATATCGAGGCTGAGGCTGGGCGTTCTGTCTGTTTTAATCCATGAAGACCTCGGAGACGATTGATACAATTGAGTGTCTGGCCTGGCTGTTTCAGAGAGCATTGAAGATTTTCTGACATTACTGAACGCAGTAAAGGAGGCTACAAGAAGAGCAGGGGAGCTGCAGGAGAGTGCAGAAACTAGGCAGGCGCTGAATATAGAGTTAGCATCTGAGCTCTAAAAATAATTTGCCTCAGTGGCTAAGGGGAGTCAGAAAGAACGAATGCAGAAGGACAATAAATTATAATTTTGATTGATGCATAATCTATCCAGTCCCTGATAGCAAGCGGCGAGCGAATCTTTCTGATCTGTGATCAGGGAGTGTGTTGATTTGTGGGACAGGTGAAAAGAAATTTAGCCTTCTCCCACGTAAGATTAGGTTGGAGTGCCAACTCAAGACTAGGGATATTACAGTGAGAGTGATTGACAGAGTGTCAGTTCCAGGAATTCAGAATGTGCTTGGGAATAATTTGGCAGGATTCAATTATTTGGGAGTGGCAGCACTTGTTGTGGAGAATCCCAAGGAAGACCAAGATACTGAGGATGTAAAACAGAAATATTCTGGTATTTTCCCAGACTATGTTGCAATCAGATCCCACTGTGGTTAATCAGAGCACGAAGCGAAAAAAAAGAATGCTGCAAGATTTGAGGTTCAGTTAGTGGATAAATTATTTGACGTACTGGTTCAGGAAAAAACCTGCACAGGTAGAGGGTCAGAGCAAGTGAGGACGATAAAAGATATATCTGTGAATATGTACTCCGAAAATGAGACAGAGCATATTCCGAACTCTTATTATCTTATTATCTTATTATTGCTTCTAGCAATTCCACATCAATTCTTGTACTTTATCAAAACTTTAAATTCCCATCTATTTAGTATTATTTTAAGTTCTTACCATTCTATAACGTTAATGTTCCTTTCTAACTCTTGTCTAATAGACACAAGGTGTTAAAAGATCTGCTCCAATTGTCGTGTAAGAGGATTCTCTGGCTGAATGGCCTCATTTGTTTGTAGAGTATAAACATGATGTTGAAGTTTCTTCTTGTGTTCCGATGTTATAAGCTGTCGGACCTAAATATTTCGCACCTGTTCCAAAGAGGCTCAAGGTCTGACTATCCTACTCCTTTTGCTATATAAGCAGCTTGTGGGTAACGAAATATTCCTCTTGTTGTGCAATTGTTTGAGAAACTGTATGGTCTCCTCATATTCCTCCATAACCGGCTGCAGATACTGAACAGTCTCGTCTTGCATCCCTCAAAATTGGTTCGAGAGACTGATTGGCCTTATTAGATTAGATTAGATTACTTACAGTGTGGAAACAGGCCCTTCGGCCCAACAAGTCCACACCACCCCACCGAAGCGCAACCTAGCACTACAGGCAATTTAGCATGGCCAATCCACCTGACCGGCACATCTTTGGACTGTGGGAGGAAACCGGAGCACCCGGAGGAAACCCACGCAGACACGGGGAGGACGTGCAAACTCCACACAGTCAGTCGCCTGAGGTGGGAATTGAACCCGGGTCTCTGGCGCTGTGAGGCAGCAGTGCTAACCACTGTGCCACCGTGCCGCCCATTATGTTCCCATACACCAAACACGTGACAGAATAAATGGCTCCTTTCCAATATAAAGTTTGAAATAGTTTATATCCTTCACCAGTTTCCATTCAACAGGCTGGTTGGGTTGAATAGTCTGCTCTTATTCTAGTTTACAGTCGGTACTTATTTCGTGACTTCCTCTTGCCAATTGGACACATAATTGGCTTAAAGGAACGAGTCAGAGTGTAATTGAGGTCGCTTCCTTTTGCGAATGGAGGCCTGTGACAAGTGGGTTCCCTTTTGTTCGCCGTTTATACAAATGATTTAGATTATAATATGAGGGCATGGTTAATAAGTTTGGAGATAACCCCAAAAAGTTGTAAAATAGTAGGCAGCGAAGAGGTTTTTCAAATAAAACAAAGGGATCTTGATCAAATGGTTGAAAGGGCTGAAAAATGGTAGATGGGTATCAGGCTGGTTAAATACGAGGTAATTCAATTTAGTACAACAAGCAAGGGCAGGGTCTATACAATTAATGGTTAAGCTTTGTGTACTGTTGTAGAACAGAGATTGCAGGTGCATAATTGTTTGAACATTGTGTCACATATTGACAGAATGTTTGAAAAGCCGTTAGGCACGCTTGCCTTTTTTTTCAGTACTTTGTGTACAGGAACTGTGAAATCCTGTTTAAATTGTACAGAGCATTGGTCAGACCTCTTCCGCAATAATGAATCTAGTTCTAGTCACCCAGTGAAAGGAAGAATTTTATAAAACTAGGGAGGTTTTGAAGAGACTCACCAAAATATTGCCATGCATGGTAGCATGAGTTATAAAGAAAGACTGTATAGTCCAGGACTTATTTCACTAGAGTATAGGGGTTGTGGTGCGACCTGATATACGCATCCACAGTGAAGAGACTTGATCGTAGTTGCCTTTTCCCGAAGATGGAAATTTCAAGACTTAGTGGGTACATTTTTAAAGTGAGTTGAGAGATATTTAAACAAAAACATTAGTTTATTTTCATACACAGAGGGTGGTTCAAGTGTGGAATAAACTTCCTGAGGAAGTGATGGGTGCGGTTGCAGTTACATTGTTTCAGAACAAAGCATTTGGACGGAGGCCTGAAGAAGATAGTTTTGGAGGAATATGGGTCAAGAGCAGTGAGGTGGGAAAGTTTGTTATGCGAATATGTTGGGAATGTACTGGGTAGTCAGATGGGTCTGCTTATTTGCGGTATGAGTTCATGACTCTCTGTGTTGCAGACTTCAAGAGGGTGAATGGAATGGTAATGTCGCAGTGTGAATGGTTACGAGTGCTGCATGACCTACACTGTGTCCAGTGTTTTAGGTTCGAGGTGCTGATTGGCGTCTTCCTGAAACTGTATATAAAGCTCCAGTGGTTGAATAGCCTCGTCCATCTTCTGTTACACAACGATCCAAGACCTGAATAAATGTCAGCTGTTTTTGTGTGACAATAAAGCAATCTTTCACTTGTGCAATCTCCAATGGGTATTGGATCAATATGATCATCCTGTCCTGAAAGGTTAGCACCTTTATATCAGGTGGCAATAAATGAAAACTTCTCTGAGTTGCTTCCAATGCAACAATGTCCTTCCTTCAATGAAAGAGCCTAAATCTGTTCACGATTCCAGATGAATCTGACTAAGATCCTGTAAAGTATCCACGACACTTTTCCAACCTACTGGATTTTCCCACCCAGTTTATAGTAGCTTCAGTTGCCTCCAGGAATGCACAGCATTGTTGAAAGATGATTGTCCTTCTCTGCCCCATGGGTGCAACAGGAGAATTGCTGAAAATGTCACAATGGCGTTTGGGATGAACGGACATGATGCGGCAGGATGATGTCAAGTTCCAGATAAGCCACGTTCAACATCTAACCTGAGTCCATCATTATTCTTCATAGAGCCCACCTTGCTCAGTGTCCACAGAATCCGGCTCGGTGGAGCTTAGAAAAGTAAGGGTAAGCAAATGTGAATGGGAGTTATTTTTCAAATTCCAAATAGGAATAACAATGGCGCACATGTTATAAAACAGAAAATTAGCTCTCCAGGTTTGTGGGTGCTGCAGTAATAATGGACAAATTCAAGGTGCGTCTAAACATTATTAATTTAAGTAAATGATCATGTTAAAAAATGGATTTCATGCGCGTTGGTTTGCTTTAGCAGTATGATGAGCACAGAACGACAGATCAGTTTGTTGTGGATATAATTTTGTGTGATCAGAAAAGCTACTTGAAAATCTTGTTTTAATGGAACTTCAGGGAGTATTGATCATAAGGTGTTAAATTTTACGTGGTTTCTAAATACAAAATAGTTTTTATATTGAAACTGTTTGTAAACCTGAGTTCGGCAAACCAACAAATATTTAGCGGCAGGTTACCATCCATGAGCTGGACAGGTACATGAAAGTGATTTGAAGGAATACAGGCAATGCGTGTAATTAAAATAATCACTGTAAATTGTACAATATTCACATATTCCTCCAAGCTGCAAACATGAAAACAGAAAGCTTGATCAACGATTGTTAAGAGAAAGAAGGCAATGATTGTATGAGATCAAAGGAAACTGCTCAGAACAATCCCGGATATTGTGGTACACCATACTTTCAGAGAAACGTCGGACCTAGCAAAGGAGGTCTCAGAAACTGATAAGAAAATCCAACAGAGTACTTGACTTCCACCTAACAAGAAACACGAAGGCTTCTAAAAAGCTTCTATCAATCCTTGAAAGTGAAAACAAAAGTAAGATGAAATGTGGAGCAGTGAATGAGCGGACAGGATAATTTGTTGTACAGGACAGAAACAAATACATGTGAATTAAACATGTACTGTGTCTGCCATACGATCCAAAAAATCTCCTGAAATAGTAATTGACCATATGCTTTGTGTGACTAAAGAATAGATACATTCATATCCACGATGGGATTGTATATGAAAACATTGGCGGTTTGATCTTTGCTAAAATCTGATGCACTTCACACAATAATTGTGGAGGAAGGAGCAATAGACGTGTTGATTACATCGGGAATCACTGTGTTAGTTACATGTAGATACTTCAAAGCCAGGAAGCCATTCAATTTGATTGGAATCTTCTAAAGACATTCTGATTTTTCAGGAGCGAAGGACTGCAAGAGTGGAAAACAACAGATCAGGTGACTTGCTTCCGTCATAAGGAATCAGACGGAGGTATGGTAAAGGATGTGAGACTGCATATTTAGCAAATAACAGAAAGATCATAGATAATGAAAACTCATTTACGGAAGGAAACTGATAATTGATTAACTATTTGTGCATAATTTCGAAGATGTTTCTTGTCGCTATAGATATTGGAGAACAAGTGGATGTATTGCATTTGATTGTTAAGGAGGATATTTTAAGAACTCACATCGTGAGTTAGTAAACGCAAGTAAATGAAAGGGTATTGGGAGTGACATACGCAAATGAGAGAGAGAAGTTAGGTTGGCCTTCATTTAAAGGGAATCGGAATACAGAAGTAAATTCATCCTGCACAAGTTAGTCAGAGCCGAGATGAGACTGTTCCTTGAGTATCGTGTGCAGTTTTGTGTCTCAAATTAAGACAGAATATACAGACCACACAGGAAGTGCAGAGGATATTGTCCAGATTAATCCTTCAAATTGGCAAGATTATCTGATGAGGAAAAACCGTCTGTGTTCTCTAATTTTTCAAAGAATAAGAGGTGAACGCAATGAAACAAAAAAAAGTTCTTTTCGGAGAGACAGACAAACAATGGGGCATAGAGAAGTGCTGGAAAACAGATTTGGAGTCACCCCAAAATTTCGTCCACGTACCTAAAATGCATACAATAACCAGGGAGAAACTTGTCAGATTGTTCCATGGACGTGTTACATTTGTTTTACTTGGGAGAAGAAGAATGCAAGCCTCGAATACCCGAAAATTGACTGTGAAGGTCTTGAGCAGATTGACATTAGACGTGAGTGAGGATTGATGATTTTCGCTAGTCCACATTTGGACAAATCTTATTTACAAAGATTCCTTTGTTCAAGAAGGGATCAAGGCAAAAGATGGAAAATTATAGGCCAATCAGCTTAACCTCGGTTGTTGGTAAAATTCTAGAATCCATCATTCAGGATGAGGTTTCTAAATTCTTGGAAGAGCAGAGTCTGATTAGAACAAGTCAACATGGATTTAATAAAGGGAGGTCATGCCTGACAAACCTGTTGGAATTTTTTGAAGAGGTAACAAGTAGGTTAGACCAGGGAAAATCAGTGGATATGGTCTATCTAGACTTTCAAAATGCCTTTGATAAGGTGCCACACAGGAGGCTGCCGAGCAAGGTGAGGGCCCATGGTGTTCGTGGTGAGCTGCTGGGATGGATTGAGGATTAGCTGTCTAACAGAAGGCAGAGAGTTGGGATAAAAGGTTCTTTTTCAGAATGGCAGGCGGTGACGAGCGGTGTCCCGCAGGGTTCGGTGCTGGGGCCACAGCTGTTCGCATTATATATTAATGATTTGGATGAGGGAACCGGGGGCATTCTAGCGAAGTTTGCCGATGATACGAAGTTAGGTGGACAGGCAGGTAGTACTGAGGAAGTGGGGAGGCTACAGAAGGATCTAGACAGGTTGGGAGAGTGGTCCAGGAAATGGCTGATGGAATTTAACGTGAGCAAGTGGGAGGTCTTGCACTTTGGCAAAAAGAATAAAAGCATGGACGACTTTCTAAATGGTGAGAAAATTAATAAAGCCAAAGCACAAAGGAATCTGGGAGTGCTAGTCGAGGATTCTCTAAAGGTAAACATGCAGGTTGAGTCCGTGATTAAGAATGTGAATGCAATGTTGTCTCTTATCTCAAGAGGGTTGGAATATAAAAGCAGAGATGTACTATTAAGACTTTATAAAGCTCGGGTTAGGCCCCATTTGGAGTACTGTATCCAGTTTTGGTCCCCACACCTCAGGAAGGACATACTGGCACTGGAACGTGTCCAGCGGAGATTCACACGGATGATCCCTGGAATGACAGTTCTAGCATATGAGGAACGGCTGAGGATACTGGGATTGTATTCGTTGGAGTTTAGAAGATTAAGGGGAGACTTAATAGAGACGTAGAAAATAATACATGGCTTGGAAAAGGTGGATGCTAGGAAATTGTTTCAGTTAGACGAGGAGACTGGGACCCGTGGACACAGCCTTAGAATTAGAGGGTGTCATTTCAGAACAGAAATGCCGAGACATTTCTTCAGCCAGAGAGTGGTGGGCCTGTGGAATTCATTGGCACGGAGTGCAGTGGAACCGGGACGCTAAATGTCTTCAAGGCCGAGATTGATAGATTCTTGTTGTCTCAAGGAATTAAGGGCTACGGGGAGAACGCTGGTCAGTGGAGCTGAGATGCGCATCAGCCATGATTGAATGGCGGAGTGGACTCGATGGGCCGAATGGCCTTATTTCCGCTCCTATGTTTTATGGTCTTATGGTCAAATCGGTTATATCCCACTCTCCTGTGCCAGACGAGAGATGCCAAGTCCCTCCTCCCTACCTTTTACCGTAGCCTGCTTGGCGCACCTTCCTCATTACTGTAGAAGGGCTTATGCCCAAAACGTCGATTCCCCTTCTCCTTGGATGCTGCCTGACCTGCTGCGCGGTTCCAGCAACACATTTTTCAGCTTTTAGAAACGGGACAAGAGCAAGGGAACAGAGTTTTAAAGTGAAGAGTTTCAGATTTAAAATGAATTTGACGAGTGTTTTTCATCCAGTATGCAGGGGCAGAAAGTATTTGCAGTAGGCAACCTTGGACCACTACAAAATACTTTGACAAGCATTTGAATGTCATAACATTCACAACGACGGATGTCTTCCCTATATTCTTGTTAGAAACTGACTCTAACATCGAATGTGCTGTACATCTGTCATTGTAGAGTCAATGCTCCTGTGATTGCATGATTGTGGTACGTCGATCATTGAGCGATTTAAGACAGAGTATGTGAACATTAACTTTAAAAGTGAAATGGAACAGGTTCTAAAAGTATTCCAATGGGAAAAGGAAACAAAAAGACACAAATGCAGTTTTCTTGCCATCTGAAACAAGAGAATGGGGGAACAGGGTCATGGCAGAGTTGTGAAGAGCGAAGAATAACGAACTGGAAACATCCATTGACTAACACCTCACCGTAAAATCTATGAAAGGAATGTGATAAGTGTTTTTGTTGTTTTTAAGAAACCTCCAGTGGAAAATAAAATAAGTCCCTGGCACTCACCTTAAAACCAATAAGTAACAATTTACCTCTTTAATCTTAACAGTGAACCAATTAAGTAAACTATTACTAAATAAATTAAATGCCTTCTAACTGCTAACTAATACCGAATAACATACGATTCTAATGGGATGGCTCTAAATCCCACTCATGCACAAAGGAAAAGAATTTAGTCTTTGGAAATAAGGCCAAGTTATGTGTGTTCTGGAATATTGCGTGCATCCTCCACTGACTCTTCTGCCAAGAACTGCGTTTTTTCGTCGTTGGTAACGTTATGACGTATTTGATGCTTTCTCTCATAAAGAGATGACTGTGATAGTTAAACTCGCTTGAGAGAGATGAGGGTTGTTTGATCCGATTAATTGCAATTAGTTTTTCTTTCGGTTGCCACGGGCCCCTCTTCTATACTTGTGGCGTTCTCTCAATAATTTCAGCATAGGATTGGTCTGTGTTGCCAAAGAGCTCAAATATAAGTGTGATGCATTTTTTTGATATCCAGGTGAGAGGTGAACGTTTATGGCTTGAATTCAAAAGCTTGCTGTTTTGGTGCAACTGCTGCTTGGCCGACTAAATGCACTGCCTTTCGATAGAAATGATTCAATTCGGGCACTGTGTGTCGTGGCAAACACAATGCGCTGCCAGACATCCACTTCACATCTCACAGCACAGAAACAAAGCATAAACGTTTCAACCGACCACGCAATGGATTTTCTCCCTAGCACATTACCAACATCAACATCCCAACACGTTTAGTTCAGTTTCGTCCTAACAGAAGAAAATGAAATTTGAAAAAAAAAATTCGAGCATCTCTCGGAAACCTCAGCCTGGTGAGGAAAAGGGAATGGAATGAAATTGTTAATAAGCATTTTTTGGAGAAATTATTTGGACTGAAGGTAACTGACGTAGACTATGTCAACATAGATTTAAGAAGTAGGAAACATATTTGAAATACCGACTGAGAGATAAATTATGGAGAAGCAATGGATGCAATGAATTTGGACTTCCGGAGATATTTTTGATAAAGTGCCAAGCCTCGTGTTCAAAATCATATCTTATGGGATTGTGAACATGGTGTTTGCATGGGAGAATAGACATAAAAGAGTCAGTTGAATTATATAATATTTCTTTTGGACTAGGAGGCACGACGGATGTCACGGGAATAGGGCCTGGACCCCAGATATTAACAATGTTTATCAAACTTTTTTTGATGAAATCAAATGCCATATTTCCAGTTCTGCTGATGGCACTAAACGATGCCGGATTGTGAGTGGTGAGGTGGATGTAAAAAGCTTCAAGGCGATTGACAATGAAATGAATTGGAAAATGCGCGGTAGATGAAGAGCAATGTGGATACATGTGACTTTGCACATTTTGTAGATAAATGAATGACAACCTACCATTGGAAAAAGTTTGGGTTGAAAAGCTTTGATCCGTAAAGCGACTCGTATCTTTTTGTGTTTTCTTCTGCGCTGAGCTTCGTGGTCCTTGCAGAGCAGCGAGTTAAAAAACTGGAATTTAATACTGCGACTGGCGTTGGGAGGCTGAGCAGTCGATATACGCCCACTAAGTGGGTAGCCTTAGCATGGAAAAAGGATTTGGATCTCCTTGTAAATCAGTCACTGAAAGCAGTATTAAAGGAATAGAAAGCATTGAGGAAGACAAGGGGTATGGTGATCTTCATTTCAAGGGAATTGGAAATCAGGGCTAAGAATGTCTTACTGCAGCTGTCCAGAATCATGGTGGGCTTCATCTCGAAAACAATGCATTAGAGTGTGCAGTTTTGTTGTCTTTTCCAAATAGAGGACAAACCTGTCATTGAAAGAGTGCAGTGTAGTATGACCAGACTGATCTCTGGGATGACAGGCTTGTTGTGTGAGCAATGTTTGGGTCGAATGGGCCTGTATTCCATGAGGTTTAGAAAAACAGCAAAGTATATGCCAGTTAAAATATCAGTGTTAGATTATAGGTAATCGGCCAGGGTTGTCGAAGCAAATAGGAGGTTATCTGTGTGAAACAGAAGGCATTAATAATGATCAATATCAGAGGGAACCGAGCAGATTTGGAAAGCTTAATCGGTAAACAGAAAGCTTGAAAAAGACGTCTCAAGAAAGGTGCATAGATTATGAGAAAATACTAAGCTAGATGAGAGACAAATAACAGAGGTTACTGGAAATATAATAAACGAAAAATTGGCTAAAGTAAATATGTGTCCCTTGGAGGGTGGGAAGGGGGATTTACTGCTGTGACATAAGGGAATGGCTGGGTATTGAACAGGTATTTTGTGTCGGTCTTCATATTGGAAGACACGAATAAAAATGCTAGTCATAAGCAAATGGTGAAGGTAGATGAGGACCTGGAAAGATCATTATCACAGAAGCGATCATGTTCAGCAATCTAATAGAGCTAAGGGGAGACAAGTCTCCGGGCCTGGTCTGAATGCAGCCCAGGCGAATAAAAAAGATGGCGGGAGAAATTCCAAATGTACTTGTGGTAAATTTCCAAATTTACTGGATTCTGGGGCAGTTCCAGCAGATTGGAAAGCAGCAAATGTGGTAACACCGTTTAAAAAGGGAGAATGGGAAAGATGTGGAAACGATAGACCAATTAGTTTAACTTCTGAAAAAAGTGGGAAAAATGTTTGAGACTTTTGTCAAGGAAGAAATACCAAGGCATCTATATAGAAGCTGTTCCATTTGACAGCATGTCTATGTGAAGCGCAGTTCATGCTTAACTGATCTACTTCTAAATCTTCAAGACATTATGAACACTGTGAACAACGGGGACCAGGTAGATACGGTGCATCTAAATTTCCAAACCGCATTCTACAAGGTTCAGGACAAAATGCTGTTGCGTAAGATAAAGATTCAAGGTGTTACAGGCATTAAATCAGCAGAGATAGAGTATTGATTAATTAACAGGAAGGAAAACGCAGGTAAAAATAAATGGGTTTCCAGTCAGCACTCAGTGACCAGTGGACTGCCTCAGGGATCAGTGTTCGGACGGCAATTATTCACAAGATATGTGAGTGATTTGGAGTTGGTGAGCACATGCAGTGTGTCAAAGATTGTGGATAACAGAACAAAGAGTGCTGGACTTTGCAACCCACGATGTCTATTGCAGAGTGTTCCAATTGCAATTATAAGTCCGTGACTGTCAATCCAGTGGCCAAGCAGAGAACAAATAATTTGGGAATAATGACAAAACAAGGGCGACTGTAAATGGAAAGTAATTGAATAAAAGAATAGACCTTGTAAAAATAAAGAAATAACAATAGTACTTTGGTGTAGCAACAAGTCACCAATAACGCTCTGCGGAAAAGCTTGCAAATAAATTTAAGAGTCGTTATCTTCGATAGGCATCGACTTGATGGACATCAGTCAATTCAGTTTTGGCCAAAAACTGATGTACTGATAAGAAGGAAGGAAAGAGAGAAAGAAAGTGAGAAAGAAAGACAGATCAAAAGAGAGAAAGAAAGAAAGTGATCAAAGAAGACAGCGTAAACAAAAAAAGACAAACACAGAAAGTGATTTTGAATTCATAAAGACATTTTCAAAATCCCAAATCAATTTGAATGTTGTTAAATGCAGCCAAATATTGGCAATGTCACATGCAAGGAATTTTAATGTTGTTGAAATGGCGAATGTGGGATGTTTTGCACTTCATCTGAGGAAGTGGACAGAAACATGTTTCAGCATCTCTCCTCGGATGACAGCACCTCCGATATTTCATAATTGCCACATCACTGGGAACATGGAACGATCAGAGTTGTAGTATGAATTGTGCATTAATCAAGAACTGGTCATGAACTGACAAATTTGCAGTATGTGAGGGAAAGTACTGCATGTTGTGCCACACCGAGAGACAAATAAGTTGGTAAAAATAGAAGCTATGTTGTTTTATTGATGGTACATTTTAAAGAAAACAATAAACATTTTTATGGGACTCAACAGCACCTTCTTCGTCTCCTCCTGAAATTTATTCTGGGAAACCACATAAATGAAAACGTTGTTGCAGGAACTGAGTAGCTGTAGCAAGTTGGTCATCTCTTGAAGGATGTATTCTGGGTCATTGAAATCCATGCTTGTGATGTAGCGCTCTCCTGTAACCCGTACGTAGAGGAAATGCCCAACATAGGTGGCCCATAGAAGGAGGAAGCTGAGCGAAATGGCGAAGAGTAGGACAATGGACCGCTTGCGACTGGCTAACTCAGTATCTTCACCACGCCGAGCACTGCAGAGCCGCTTGCGGGCTCTGCTGGCCACTGTGATGTGTCTTATCGTCAGGATGTTGAACAAAAGAATTAGAAAAAATGGAAGAAATGGCGTTAGGATCTGATCCAGCCAGTGGTATGCTTTCCAAATTGACGATGTGTAGAAGGTGTCCTGAACAGCACAGAACCAGGGAACACTGTCAATGGTATACAGCGGTTTGTACACGAAGTATAAAGGAACGTTCGTGATACAACTCAGGGCACAGACTATTCCGACGACCATTGTGGCAGTTTTCTCTGTGCAGTATCTTTTCTTCATTCTCTGTGAGCATACGGCCACAAAACGATCGAAAGTGAAGGCCACAGTCAACCAGACTGAGCTATCTTGAGTGGCATAGGCTAGCACGGTGCTGAGGCTGCAGCCAGGAGTGGTCGACAGCACGCTGTTTATGAAGTATTTTCGGAAAATCCGGTTGAGAACGCATCCTGTGATAATGAAAAGGAAATCGGCCACTGCAATCGCCACCAGGTAATAGGTGATGCATTGTGACAGTCCACACTGTCTTCTGGACAGGATTATAATGACCAACAAGTTGGCTATTGGATGTACAAACAGAGATAGATATTTTTGTGAGATATTAACAAATGCTGTGACATTCAAATTTTTATTACATTGTTTCTGTTCTGCGCTATGCCACTGATAAGCAGGTGTAATTCCACAGTTACTTATAGCTGTTCAACATCCAAAACAGAGTACATTATAGAGGACTTATTATCCAAGTCACTAACCTCACTCACGACTATTAAATCAATCCCTAATGTTGACTATGCAACCTGTCATCATCCAAACTTGTTGTTTGCCATGCTCTTGCTCATACCAATGGCATTACATCCCCGAATTTTCTATTGTCTATTCTAACCTGACCTCTTTATGGTAATCCGCGCATTTCGATAACCCCATTAGTCCAATTGTAATTAATTTCAGGAAATATTCTGGAGTCACGTGTGTTCCCAGTCGCCAATATTGCTCTCCCGCCTATGCCTGATGTTAGTAACTTCTTCCTTTAAAGATGCACATTTAGCTGCTTTCACCAAATTTCTGAAATGCATTCCAAAGCAGCTCCATATGTCCTTCCTTTCATTGCACAATCCTACAACTTAAATCTATCATCATGTTGCCTTGATCTCTCTCATTTGATTAGTTTCATTGATTTTGGATAAAGCAACAATATAAACCATGCATTCTTGTGTGGTTGAAGTGTCCATTTCCCCCTTAGGACTCGTCATGGTCATTCATATTCTAAAAATCCTTGGGTCGTCTCCCTTAATATCTGCTTGGATCTTTGGATAACACATCCGCTAAATCTGCTGTGAAGCAGCACCACCTCCCCCCCCCCCCCCACCCCCCATACCAACTGCAACAGGGAACAAGCGATCTCCATCAACGTGACTTGAAATCAATAATGAGCATTAGTTGTTGATTTTTGGGAAAAGATGCTCAAAATTTCTAAATGTTTTAGGAAGTATTTGCATATATTCAATACAATTTCCCTAATTAAACAACATTTCAATGGAAATAAACAAATGCATAACAAGCCAAACCAATTTGCAATTTGCCCTCAAATGTTTAAGTGATTTTAGATTTAAGTCATAATTCCACATTGCCATTAGGAGTTGCACAGTGTGAATCCACTAGACTGAAATGTACATCCCTCAATGTGTTGTATGTAAAGTCATTTTAAAAAATAGGGTGTATTCATTTTGAAATGCATTAGTATAATTATTGCCCTGTTATTGTTAATTATCCCATACTGTCATACAACTGATGCAGAGATTGTTAAAAATTACTGTCTATTGTGATATTATTCCACAAACGCAAATCAGAAATTTGCATTTTAATGTATGATATTGAAACATTATTCTCAATTATCGAATACATTTCTTCCAATAATATCACAGATAAACTTTTTATTTCAACAAGGCAGTCGAAGATATTTTTAGGAATGTGTGACATAATAAATAGGAGAATAGTTTGCAATGTTCCACGATAAAATTGCAAATAACACACAATGATTCACTATAACATTAATTGCACTGATTCCCATGGAATACGTCACAACTTTGTTACAGCCGTTGACTGGGAAAACAATTTCAGTCCAAACCTGAAAAACAGACAAAATTTCTGAGAACTAACTATAAAGAAAAGCAATGAAGTATTTATCATCTGGTACTCACCAGGGACACCAACAATTGCAAGGATTGGATACAAAACCGCGAAGACTGGAGCAATGGTCGGCTCATGCATTTTTCTTTGAGAAAATAAGAAAATCACGGAAATTTAGCTCCAACTCGTTTTGCTGAGCTCTGTAACAGGTTTTAATAGTTCTGCTTAGCTCTGTGACACTGTCAAATCGTTCTCCATTTATTCCAACTGTGAATCTCCCGAGACAATGTCGTTTCAACATGCAAATCAGTTGCAGTTCATTGGACAAACAGATGATCTCATACCCTCATGCCTCTCTTTAATAACATTATCGAAGTGGATGATTCTATGAAACACATGGGCGAAAGTCAGACTCCAAGACCTGCGGTACCTCTCACATCCTTCAACTTTGGCTAAGCATTCGCCGCAAGTGGAGCCAGTGACAGTAAATAAGATGCGCTGCTCTTCTCTGTAATCTAAAAATCGTGACTTCCATTCCGTTCACATTCACAGTCTTTTCGTATTTTCCATTCAGATTAGTTCATACATTCCTTAGAAATCTCTTGCTGTTTAATGATTTCGACAAACCAAATAATTTATGTTGATTTCCATTTGAAATATTTGAAATGGATTGTAGATGCCTTTGCAGGATATCTGAAAATGAGGGAAGCAGAGGGCGGTTGGTGTGCTGCTATTGGGCAAATTATGATGAATTTCTGATTTAAAAAAAACCACTGGAAGGTACATTGTAGTCAGCAAGGCAGTTTTTGAATATTGAACTCAGTTAGGTTTCTGGTGCAGCAGTATAGAACAATTGTTTCAAAATAATATACTGGAGAAATCAACTGAATTACATTCCCAACACAGATTCTATTATCACATTAAATACACAGAGGCAATAAGTAATATTCGAACCATCACCAAAGCTGACAATGAAGACGAGACTCAGATAAAGCACTGTGAAGAAAAACAACTCCAATAAAGGGGGGATAAGAATGAGACTGAGCAGCGGGGGACATTCACAGAGAAAGCAATAGGAGCAGGCAAATAATAATGATTCTGCAGCCATGATATTGAGAATTATGAGGTGAAGAATAACCATATCAATTCCAGAAATAGAACACTTTTGATTTTTCAAACATGGAATTGCATCTCCAGAAACAGACACACAAATGGGCCATGGTCTGAAGGGGATAAACAACTTATGTACTTTAGGACAGGGATGATAGGTTCAGCATATTGTGATTAAAATGAGAATCGATAGTGTGAATGAGTACGTCGGTGTGTGTGTGCCTGTGTTTGTGTTTGTGGCTGCGGTTATCTGTGGTTGTGCGTTTCTGTGTTTCTGTGTTTATTTTACGCTATGTATCTGAGTGATAACATCGTCTATGCAAATGGTTGCTGGTCAGGTAATTATTTCAAATATCTGAAGTCATTTCAGAAACAACTGAGAACTGCAAGAGATGATTCTTCTTGGTATCGAATGTATTATTGAGCATCAATGAATTATTATAGCCACTCTCTGCCAGCGGCCCGACTCGACTACAGAAGTTCTGGAGACACATCGACAGTGGTTTAAGCAAACTGCAGACAGAAGCACCGAATACCATCCAAAATAAAGGCTGCATCAATACACACAGGAGGTGGTGGAGAAACGAAACGTGAACATTGTTTATCGCATCTATTCGAAAGAATTATACACATTTTGAAGAAGACAGAATTAATTGGTGAAGTAAAGATCAGACAGACGTAACAAAGATTATGAGTACTCTGGATAGGGTACATCGAGAGAAACGATGCCTGCTTGTAAAACGAGAACAAAGAAAACGAGAAAAAATGAAAAATTGATTTTCAAAAATACGACACCCGACGTGAGAAAAAAAACTTTGTAAAGAACATCAAAATCATGTCAAGACAAATTATGTTGCCACAGTCCGTATTGAGTACTGTTGAATATTCTTGTATTTCCTGCGATATTCAAATAAAGCTTGTTTTATAAAGGCGGACGCCGAGCTGTGCCACTTTGGGTATTGAAGCCCAGAAATACGTGGTGGCACCTGTCGATACGACCTGAGTAACTCTCAACCAAAAAGTGCTGTGGTGAGTGCTCAGTTAGGTGAAAATAGGTCATTCATAAACTCAGCTCGTGAGGTGCCGTTTCTTCTTATCCGGTTCGCATTCACTGTTGGATGACCAGGAAACGAATGTCTCCAATAACGATAGGGCTCAGCATCTGCATTTAAGATTCTGCAATTCACTGTTAGTGATTTATCTTCTCTCACTCTCCTGATGAAGATATCTTGAAATACAGATTCGCCGTCAATGCTATGGGCTGCAAGATAAAGTGTAAGTTTACAAATGAAACTTTCTGAACGATTTGCATCTATTCGTGTTTTATTCTTGCTAACGGATTTCACATGAATTTACTGAGCAGGCAGGGAATCAATAACGGAATGAAATAAATAAAAGAGACACATGTCTGTCTTCGGAGCACACTATGGATCATACCAGCATTGCAACAGGCTGAGCTATGAAACACTGTGTGAAGGAGAAAAGGAGAAAGATGCCATGGTCGTCCCTGCTGATTATACTTGCAGGCAGTGAACCCATCTCCAGCTCCTCCAAGACCGTGTTAGGGAACTGGAGCTGGAGTTGGATGAACTTAAGATCATTCGGGAGGCAGAGAGGGTCATAGAACGGAGCTTTAGGGAAGTAGTAACTCCAAAGATTGCAGACAGATGGGTGACAGTGAGGGGGACTGGGAGGAAGCATCCAGCGCAGGGACCCCCTGCGGCCGTTCCCCTCAAGGACAACTATACCATTTTGGATACTTGTGTGGGTGACGACTTACCAGGGGTTAGCAATAGGGTTCAGGCCTCTGACACGGAGCCTGTCCCCGTTGCTCAGAAGGGAAGGGTGGAGAAGAGCAGAGCAATAGTTAATAGTTATTGGGGACTCGATAGTTCGGGACACAGAAAGGCGGTTTTTTGGGGGCGAGAGAGACTCACGTTTGGTATGTTGCCTTCCAGGTGCAAGGGTACGTGACGTCTGTGATCGTGTTTTCCGGGTCCTTAAGGGGGAGGGGGAGCAGCCCGAAGTCGTGGTCCACATTGACAGCAACGACATAGGTAGGAGGATGGCTGAGGATGATAGGCAGGCTTTCAGGGAGCTAGGTTGGAAGCTCAGAGTTAGAACAAACAGAGTTGTTGTCTCTGGTTTGTTACCCGTGCCACGTGATAGAGGGTCGAGGAATTGGGAGAGAGAACAGTTCAATGCGTGGCTCCAGGGATGGTGCAGGAGGGAGGGATTCCGGTATCCGGATAACTGGGGTTCTTTCGGGAGAAGGTGGGACCTTTATAAACAGGATAGTCTACACCTGAACCTGAGGGGCACCAGTATCCTTGGCGGGAGGTTTGGAAGTGCCCTTGGGGGAGGTTGAAACGAACTCTGCAGGGGCATGGGAACATAGACTGCAGCTTTAGGGTGCAGGACCTGAAGTGTAGGGAGGTTAGGAACATGGCATCAATCTCAATGGAGGGTGGCCATAAACAGGACAGTCGCTTGAAGTGTGTATACTTTAATGCAAGAAGTATACGAAATAAGGTAGGTGAACTTGCAGTGTGGGTGTACCTGGGATTTCGATGTTGTGGCTATTACGGAGACATGGGTGGAACAGGGACAGGATTGGCTGTTGCAGGTTCCAGGGTTTAAATGTTTTCGTAGGGTCAGAGGTGGGGGTAAAAGAGGGGGAGGTGTGGCATTGCTTGTCAATGATAGTATTACAGTGGTGGAAAGGACGATGGATGAAGACTTACCATCTGAGGTGGGTTGGGCTGAGGTTAGGAATAGGAAAGGTGAGGTCACACTGTTAGGAGTTTTCTACAGGCCTCCTAATAGTCCGAGAGACGTAGAAGAAAGGATTGCGAAGATCATTCAGGAGAAAAATGAAAGTAATATGGTGGTTGTTATGGGGGACTTTAACTTTCCTGATATTGACTGGGAAAGCTATTGCTCAAGTTCGTTAGATGGGTCGGTGTTTGTCCATTGTGTGCAGGAGGGTTTCCTGACACAAAATGTAGACAGGCCAACAAGAGGTGAGGACCAACTGGATTTGGTTCTGGGTAACGAACCAGGCCAGGTGTTAGAATTGGAGGTAGGTGAGCACTTTGGGGACAGTGATCAGAATTCGTTGACTTTTAGTCTAGTGATGTAGAGGGGTAAGTGTGCACTGCAGGGCAAGAGTTATAGCTGGGGGCAGGGAAATTATGATGCGGTAAGGCACGACTTAGGATGCGTGCCTTGGAAAAGTAGGCTTCAAGGCAAGGGCGCAATTGATATGTGGAGCTTGTACAAGGAGCAACTATTGAGTGTCCTTGATAAATATGTACCTGTCAGGCAGGGAGGAAAGGATCGCGTGAGGAAGCCGTGGTTTAATAAAGAATTGGAAACCCTTGTAAAAGGGAAGAGGGCGGCCTATGTAAAGATGAAGCGTGAAGGTTCAATTGGGGGCGATTGGAGTTGTAAGGTAGCCAGGAAGGATCTAAAGAGAGAGCTAAGAGGAGCAAGGAGAGGACATGAAAAGTCTTTAGTTGGTAGGATTAGGGAAAACCCAAAGGCTTTCTATAGGTATGTCAGGAATAAAAGAATGACTAGAGTAGGAATAGGTCCAGTCAAGGATATTAGTGGCAAGTTACGTGTGGATGCTGAAGAGATTGGGGAGATACTGAATGAATACTTTTCGTCAGTATTCAATCAGGAACAGGACATTGGTGCCGATGTGAATTATGAGTCACAATTAATTAGAATGGACGGCTTTGAGGTGTGTTGGGAAGAGGTGTTGGAAATTCTGGAAAGGTTGAAAATAGATAAGTCCCCTGGGCCTGATGGCATTTATCCTAGGATTCTCGGGAAGCAAAGGAGGAGATTGCAGAGCCATTGGCCTTGATTTTTATGTTCTCGCTGTCTACAGGAACAGTGCCAGAAGACTGGAGGAAAGCAAATGTCGTTCCCTTGTTCAAGAAGGCGAGTCGGAATAACCCTAGTAACTATAGGCCGGTGAGTCCCACTTCTGTTGTGGGCAACAGAGAGAATTGTAAGGGATAGGATTGATGAACATTTGGATAGGAATAATGTGATCAAGGATAGTCAGCATGGTTTTGTGAAGGGCAGGGCGGGCTTCACAAACCTTATTGAATTCTTTGAGAAGGTGACTAAGGAAGTGGACGAGGGTAAAGCGGTAGATGTGGTGTATATGGATTTTAGTAAGGATTTGATAAGGTTCCCCATTGTAGGCTACTGCACAAAAAATGGAGGTAAGCCATTGAGGGTGAGTTGTAGGTTTGGATTAGGAATAGACTTTCTGGAAGAAGACAGAGGGTCGTAGTTGATGGTAATGGTTCATTTTGGAGTGCAGTTACTAGCGGTGTTCCTGAAGGATCTCTTTTGGGACCATTGCTGTTTTTCATTTTTATAAATGACGTGGATCAGGGGCTAGAACGTTGGGTGAGCAAGTTTGCGTATGATACAAAAGTCGGTGGAGTTGTTGACAGTGAGGAAGGATGTGTCAGGTTACGGGGGGATATAGATAAGCTGCAGAGCTGGGCAGAAAGTTGGCAAATGGAGTTCAATGTGGGTAAGTGTCAAGTGATTCACTTTGGTATGTGTAACAAAAATATGGGGTACTGGGCTAATGGTCGGATACTTGGTAATGTGGATGAGCAGAGGGATCTTGGTGTCCATGTACACAGATCTCTGAAAATTGCCTCCCAGGTAAATAGTGCGGTGAAGAAGGCATATGGCTTACTGGCTTTTATTGGTAGAGGAATTGAGTTCAAGAGTCCTCAGGTCATGTTGCAGTTGTATAAGTCTCTGATGCGGCCGCATCTGGAGTATTGTGTGCAGTTTTGGTCGCCATACTATAGGAAGGATGTGGAGGCACTGGTACGGGTGCAGAGGAGGTTTACCAGGATGTTGGCTGGTACGGTAGGAAGATCGTAGGAGGAAAGGCTGAGGCACTTGGGGCTGTTTTCATTGGAGAAAAGAAGGTTTAGGGGTGACTTGATAGAGGTGTACAAGATGATTAGGGGTTTAGATAGGGTTGACCATGAGAACCTTTCTCCACATATAGAGTCAACTATTACGAGGGGGCATAGCTTTAGATTAAGGGGTGATAGGTGTTGGACAGATGTTAGGGGTAGATTCTTTACACAGCGAGTCGTGAGTTCATGGAATGCCCTGCCAGTAGCAGTGGTGGACTCTCCCTCTTTATGGGCATTTAAACGGGCATTGGATAGGCATATAGAGGATAGTGGGCTAGTGGAGGTGAGGTGGGCTTGGATCGGCGCAACATCGAGGGCCAAAGGACATGTACTGCGCTGTATTTTTCTATGTTCTATGACTCAACACTATGCCCATATCTTTTCGTGACGATATTGAATTATCTGTAAACGAAGGAACAGCTATGTTTGCTGCCAACCAATGATTGGAATGTTGAAGTTAAGATTTCTTGGAGAATGTAATAATTCATTCCCGTCCCATATTTATTCACTTGGACACTTTTGGACATGTCTTGTCGACAGTTTTGATTTGGAATGAAGTTTTTCTTGAATCATTACAATTAAATAAATTAATTTGACTTAGACCATTCAACATCAAAACTGAACAGAACCTGAATCATCTCCTTAATTCTACTTTTAAACCTTGTTATCTCTATTTGGTTTCTTCCAGACCTCATCTCATAGTAGCCCTCAGCCATGGAATACAGTCCATACATTTCATGGTATTTTGACTGATTGAGTTATCTTCATGCTCACCTTGTGAAAATCTTGTTAATGCCTCGCTAGCGATAAAGGATTGAATCTCAAACCTCAATTTCGCCTATGAAACTAATGTCTGAAAATCAAATTGGTGCGTCAGTCACTATGGAGACAGTAATTCCAGGCGAAGAAAATAGCTTTCAATCACACCACAGAATCTCCTCACTTGATAATTAACATTATTACGACCACGCTGCCTTTAAAGATTTTCTTGTACTCTATATTTCTGTTTCAATGAATAACTTTTGAAGAAAGCAACGTCCTCATGAACTGTGTTCAGGTAAGCATTGAGAAGAAGTACAACCATGACGATCTCTGCTGGACGCGATGAGAACATTTCACTATTCTCATGATAGACTAAAATAGGAAAATAGGTTAACTGAGGGATTATCTGCAATGTACATTTAAGAGGAAAATTATTGTTGCGATATTGATTTTGAATTTCGAGGCTGTAAAATTATTAACACGACGCAAGTCATGGACAAATGAATTGCATCTTGAAAATACACAGATTCTGCTTTCAGGTATTCCACCTTTTCACATGCAGGATCAACAAGAAAAACCAACAACGTTACCGACAATATATATATATTATACGTTCAGTTCTAATCATACAGGTGGATTCTCGGACATGGTGCCGGCTATCCATGCCTGTCTATCCCATGCATACAAAACTGCTCATAATATAACACTGCTACTTCGTTCTATCGTGAATCTATTGTGCTATGCCAACTGCATTTATATATTTCTTAGATATTAAGAAATAGGCTGCTTAAATTAGTAAAGCAGCATTACATTTAGAATCCAGAAAAAATGTACAAGATTTATTACAAAAGAGGGAACCAACTGAGACATAGTTTGATCAAAATCCCGTGAATGCAGTCATAGGGGGAATAATACAGGTTTTGTTCACAATCAGTCTAGTTCTATGTCTTCGTGCATCTCAGACAAGCAGGGATACTCGCTGGATACCGGGACTTGTCCTTTGGCTAAGTTTAGCAGAAAGGGTCGACTGATTTATCGAACTTTGCCGAAAAAGCAATTTCCTTGGAAATTCCCGCGTGTCTGCTGTATTTTATTTCACACCAGCAAAAACGTTACCAATCAGACAAAAAAGCAAAGGATATTCGGATTTGAAGACATGAAATAAAGCAGAAATTACAGGAGGAACTCTGCAGATTTGAGAGCATCTGTGGAGTGAAAGCAAATTCAACTTTTCAAGTCCAATAGTTCTTCTTTAGAAAATTGAGCTGAATGCCACTGGTAAAAGATGATGTCAGGAACATCATTGGCTTTAATCATATATTTCATGCACTGAAAATCATGTACTTCGCTACCTAAAGTTGGTTTCAACATTATTTTTGGCAAACAGCCATATCCTGTAGGAGCCAAGGGAAATTGCGAAGATTCACTTCACAGCGTCTATCTCTCCCAGAACTCACATCTTACCCCAAGCACATCAATTCAATGTACAAACTGGAAAATATGACGCACAGCATGGACTGAAGAAGGAGGTTGCTTGATCGGATACATTAAACATCTTTAGCAAACATTGGACAGGTTTTAACTTCCAAAGATCTTTGCCAATATGTACTTCGACAGAATGGAAATTGTCCAGAAATTGGGTTGATAACAATCACATTCTTAACTAAAAATGTAGACCGCACCCAATATGATGTGGTTTGTCTGCCTGCCTTTCACGAAATATCACACAATATGTCTTTTAATTGATGTCTCTCACAGGTTTATTTTGCAAATATGTTGGGAGTCATTGGAAAGCATTTAACACCGGGTTATTGTACTGGTTCTGAGTCCGGGAAGCGGTTAAAATAATTATTATAATCACAATTCTTGGCTGATTTACGAAATAGTGGGAAGACCATTCTGCCAATTGAAATCGTGGTGTATCTATAAATAAACATTCTAATTACTGTATGTCCTTTTCTTCCCAAACTGATAAGAAAACACTGTGACATTTGGAATTATTACTGAATTATTTCATTTAAAGCATGAATTAAAGAAACATATTTAAAAATAAACTGATACTTTGAATTGCGCTTTGCAGAGCACATTAAAATCCTTCATGAAATCGAGTATTTTTTTCCCATGCTAACACATGGGGAAATCATTTCTGCGAAAATTGTTGAATTTATTGTGAAGGTGACAAGCAGGACAAAAAGGAAAATTGTAGATGTGACATAATTGAATTCTAAATAAGTTTGTTAATATACTGCATATAAAGTTGACAATAAAATAAGGACTCAAGGAGAAGAGCGTGGATTGAGATCCAGCTGCCTAAAAGAATGCAGTCGACTGGAATAAAGGGATTTTTTAAACCATGATATGAATCATTCTGACAGTTGAAATGTTGGTTTGCAATTACTTACAAGATATATTAGGTGTGAAGATGGCACCTAAATGGTACGAACATAAACATTGAGGATAAGATAAAGCACATCCAGAGAGAAATGCAGCAACTACATTCTTCGGCAAGGCGAATATTTAGACTTCTGTGTTACAAATATCAAGCAAGGATTTCTTGGTCAACCCTGCTTTATTAATCAGAATTTCAAACTATGTAAAGATGGTCATTGCAACATAATCCAAATATTTCTACGCAGTTAGCAGTTAACTTAGAACTTAAAACTAAAAGCTGTACCATAAATTAAAGGGAAAACACAAATATAGTGATGTTTATCTCGAGTGAAGAAAACTGATTTCAATGATTCTTCCACATTATACATCAATTAAAAGACGTATTGTGATTTAGAGAGGAAAACCAAAATCAGAAAATCGATAGATGCAGTTGGACACGAGGAGACACAAAGAGGAGGAAAGAAGACATCCAGAAATAGGAGAAAACAGGGCGATATAACCCAGTGACTTCGAAGAACTGGATTAGACATTCAATGAGAAAAGTGCATGCAGCAATATGGAAGCAGAGAGACTGAGACACAGGGAGAAACAAATACAAAGACACTGAGTGAATCTGAGGGGGAGGTGGATTACAACCAAATGATCAGATTAATGGACTGTAAGGAAGTACTAACTAAAACCTGTAAAGAACGAGATAATAAAGTCAACATGACCATTGGGGTGGATGAAGGCTGCGGAGAAGTGGAGCACATGACGAACGCAAAAAGGCAGGTGGCCTGAAGTGGGCATTTGTTTTAATGCAATAAGTGCATTAAAGTGCAAGGAAGACGAATTTCGAGTTTGGATTAGTACCTGGGAGTATGATGCTATTGCTATTAGTAATACTTGGTTGAGGGATGGGCGAGAATGGCATCTCGACATCCCAGGATATCGATGATTTATTCAGGAGAGAGAAGAAGTTGAAAAGAGTGGAGGACTTCCATTGCTAGTCAGAGAGGACATCACAGCCATGCTGGAGGACGTCATATGTAGGACTGGAGCAGTCAGGCTATATGGACAGAGTTTAACACTGTGAAGTGTGAGGTAACAATGGTGGGGCTGTATGACAGGAGTCCCAACAGTGTGTTTGAGATTGAGGTGCAAATATACAAACAAATTATGGCAAGATGTAGGAGCAACAGTGTGGTGGTATTGAGAGAGTGTAATTTTACCAAGATTGACTGAGAGTCATTTCGTGTGAGAGGTCTAGATGAAGCAAAATTTGTAAGGATCAACTAGGAGAATTTATACAACAATATGCAAATAGTACAAATCGGGATGGGACATACTGGAATTGGTGTTGTGGAATGTGCCCGGACATGTGATTGAACCTTCAGAAGGGGATTATTTTGAGAATACTCATCACAATTCCGTAGCGGCCAGAAGACACATGGACAAAGAAGACCGTGGTCCTATTGGAAGACTGGTACTTTGGGGGAAGGCTAACTGCAGCAAAACTCGGCAGGAGCTGGCGAATGGGGATTGCAAGCAGCTGCTTCAGGGTATATCCACATTTGATGCTTAAAGAGAGATTGAGTAGAGTGCAGGACATACGCATGACTGTGAAATTTAGAACTAGAAATCGAAAACAAATATGGGAACCAGGTGAAATTGTGGGACGAGCTCAGAGGATAAATGAATCAAACATAAGGTCTAGGTGACTGAAAACAGGCTATGCTTTGGAATAATATCGGGAAAGTAGGGCAAATCTGAAATGAGGAATTATGAGGTCTAAAGTCTGTCGTGAAATAGCTTGAGCAAACAGCATCAAGGAAAATTCCAAAGGTTTTTATTTGTATGAAAGGAATATGAGGGTAACACAACAAAGTTTACGCCCACTCAGTTGTACGAATAATCTGAATCTTTATGAATACTTTGCATCGGTATTCGCTACGGAAGGGTGTATTACTGATGTTGAGATTAATTATCGATGTTTGTTTACTCTAGATCAATCGGCATTCGTAGGAATGAAGTGATGGCTTTTGCTGAAGGCATTAAGGTGTCTAGGTCCTCAGATCATGATCGGTTCTATCCCAGGTTACTGAGAAAAGCGAGACAGGAAATAACTGGGGCCTTAACAGATATCTTTCCAGCATCCAAACACATATATGAGGTCCGGGAGTTTCGGAGGATTACGATGGCGTCCCTCTGTTTGAGAAAGGTAGCATGGATAATCAAGACGATAATAGACTGGTCAAGATACTGTCAGTGGTGGGGCAAATGCTGGAATATTTACTGAGGCAGAGGATGTATTTAGGATTGCAAGAAAATTAGCTTAACAGTAAACGGCATCTCTTTTTGTCTAGGGAAATTCATGTCATATCAATTTAATTGAAATCTTTGACGAAGTGACAAAGTTGATTGATTAGAAAAGGTATGTAGATAGCATATACATGCAATTCAGTGAGTTGTTTAATCGGTTTCCCCTTGGAAGTGTAGCGGAGAAAGTGAAGTCGCATGGCTCCTGGGTGTACTAACTATATGTATAAAGAACTGACTGGAAGAGAGACATTAGTAGTGGAAGGGAGTTACTCAAAATGGCGAACTGTGATCAGTGGTAGTCCACAGGGATTCGTGTTGTGGCCATTGCTGTTTGTGATATACATAATTGTATAAGTGGTCTGATCAGCAATTTTGCAAGTGACACAAAGATTGCTGGATTAGCAGGTAGTTAATTTAACTGTCAGAGAATGCAGCAGAATATAGATAGATTGTAGTGTTGGGCAGAGCAATTGCAGTTGGAATTCAATTCGGGCAATGCAGGGTGGAACATTTTGGAAGAGCAATTTCAAAGTGAACCACACAGTAAAGGGAAAGCTTTGGGGAAACCTGATATCCAGAGACATATGGTTTTTAAGTTCAATTGTACCTTGAAGGTGGCAACGCAAGTCGATAGAGTGGTCAAGAAGGGTCATAACGTGTTGTCACAATCAAAGATGATCACATCCCAGCTGTAAATAAAAATAATGCCTGGATAGAGGTTAGGAATTTGACATTGTAATGACTCACACAAACAGTAAATCTTCTTTCTATGATGTTCACTTGAATAGTCGAAATCTCTCTCCTGAAAAGCAAGTCTGACGTTGCATCATTTCTCCTTGACATTTGCTGCAAAATGGAATTCTTGGCTTTATTTGTCATTTTCCCTCCTTTCCACCTCCGCCACCCCAACGCATTCGGCATCTTCCGTAACTGGAATACTCACTGACTTACTCCTCATTCTTTTGCCAAACCGTATGTTGTCCCAAAAACCTGCCGTTTATACCAATAAACTCCCCTTAAATCAGCGATTGAAACTTGAGCCTGTCATTGATCGGTGAGTCCCAGGAACTGTTTGTCTCCTGAGTTCAGGCGAAGGTTCACTGGACCCAAACTGCTGACTCTGCTTTCTCTCCATTTAAGTTGTACGACCTGCACTTTAGTTTCTCCAGCAATCTATGCTGTCATGATTGATGACCTTCTCACGGCCCAAGGGACAGACGCAAACTAACCGGAAAAACTGCTTATATCAGGTAAAAAACATAAATTTCTGGGAAAACACAACACCTCCGGCAGCACCAGTTCACAGTATCAAGCTTAATGTTTGCAATACAAAGACCCTTCTTCTGTGCCACTGCTTCCACTGTTGAAGAAAGAACCTTAATATCTCTTATTCACGACAATACTTACCAGGGATCCGAGTCCTCATTATGTTGTTGTTTTAATACCCTATTGAATTTTCTGTTTCAAAATTATATAATACAACTGGAACTTCCTTTTTGAGTCTATTTTCCAAGTCATCTCGTTATGTTTTGTGTCTGCTCTGGTGGAATTTGGACGTCAATGGCTGGGAGCATAATTTGTTGCTCATCTAAAGCTGCCCATTAAGAAGATATTGGTGAGCTGCCTTTTTGAAACGTTGCCAGTCCACATGCTGTAGGTAAATACACAATTCAGTGATAGGCAACATGGTTTTGTGCGGGGAGATCGTGCTTTATCAACTGTAGAGATTTCTTCGATGAAGTGACCAACGTGATAGATGAAGGAAGGGCTGTTTATACCATATACATGGACTTTTGTAAGGCGTTTGATAAGGTTCCCCATGGTAGACTAATGGAGAAAGTGAAGTCACATGGTGATTAGGGTGTTCTAGCTCTGTGGATATAGAATTGGTTGAGCAACAGGAGACACACAATAGTAATTGAAGGGAGTTTCTCAAAATGAAGAAAGGTGACCAGTGGTGTTCCACAGATGTCAGTGTTGGGACCACTGTTGTTTGTAACATACATAAATGATCTGGAAGAGGTCATTATTGGTACGATCAGCAAGTTTGCAGATGACACGAAGATTGGTGGAGTCGTAGAAAGCAATATGGACTGTCAGAGAATACAGGAGGATATAGATAGGCTGGAGAGTTGGTCGGAAATGTGGCAAATGGTTTTCAATCCAGACAAATATGAGGTGATGCATTCAGGCAAGACTAATTCTGGAGCGAATTGTACAATGAACGGAAGAGCCTTGGGAAAAGTTGGTGGTCAGGGAGATCTGGTAGTGCAGGTACATTGTGCCCTGAAGGTTTCTGCATAGGTGGCTAGAGTGGTCAAGACGGCATATAGTATGCTTGCCTTCGTTGGACAGGGTATTGAGTATAAGAGCTGGCAAGTCATATTAAAATTGTACAAGACATTGGTTCAGCAGCATTTAGATTACCGTGTCCAGTTCTGGTCACACAGTACCAAAATGATGTGCACGCTTTGAAAAGGGTGCAGAGAACGTTTACGAGGATGTTGACTGGTATGGAAGATGCTCGCTATGAAGAGAGGTTGAGTAGATTAGGTTTATTTTCATTAGAAAAAAGGAATTTGAGGGGGGACCTGATTGAGGTTAATAAAATCATGAAGGTTATAGACAAGGTGGATAGAGAAAAGACTTTTCCCAGGGTGAAGGATTCAATAACGAGAGGACACTCTTTCAAGGTGAGAGGTAGAAAGTTTAAGGGGGATACACGCGGCGAATACTTCACACAGAGGGTGATGGGCGTTTTGAATGCGTTGCCAGCAGAGGTGGTAGAGGCAGACACGGTAGATTCATTTAAGATGCATCTGGACCAGTTAATTAGTAAGTGGGGAACAGAGGGATACGGATACTTAGGAATTGACCAACAGGTTTCGACAATACATTTGGATCGGCTCAGACTTGGTGGGCCGAAGGGCCTGTTCCTGGGCTGTAAGTTGTCTTTGTTCTTTTCTTTGAAGGAGGGCACATGGAGGACTCGCACAGTGAAGCAACATGGGCAGAGCTCAGAAATAGGAACAGTGTGGTTAAAACATGCTGGTGTTGTCCTAGTGGCCTCCCAACGCGATCGTGAGAGAGAGGCATAAATATATCAACTGATTATGTTAAGATAAACGAGCAACAGGATGTTGGAAATGGGAGATTTTAATTATGCCAACATTGACGGGGAATGACTCCTGTCAGAGTTCTTAATGGAACAAAATTTGTTAGAATCATCCAGGTGAGTTTTATAAAGCAGTATGTAAATGGTCCCGTTTGGAATCGGGTCTAACTGGAAATTATGTTGAGGAACGATCCTGGCCAAGTTGTTCAAATTTCAGCTGGGGATTATTTATGGAATAGTGATCACACTTCTGTAACTTGTAGAATCCTCGTGCTCAAAGACGACCGTGGTATTAATGGAAAAGAGCTAAACTGAGGGAAGTGCAATGGCAGCAGAATTCAACACGATCTGGGGGCGTGGATTGGGATGAGCTTTTTGAGTGTAAATTCACATTTGATGTGTGGGAGGCTTTTCAAGAGAGTTTCATAAGAGTGCAAGACGCACATGTGCCTGCGAAAATGAGGGATACAAACGGAAAGATTAAGGAAGCATGGATGACAGGTGAAATAGTAAGTTGTGGTTCTGTTCGCTGAGCTGGGAATTTGTGTTGCAGACGTTTCGTCCCCTGTCTAGGTGACATCCTTAGTGTTTGGGAGCCTCCTGTGAAGCGCTTCTGTGATGTTTCCTCCAGTATTTATAGTGATTTGCATATGTCGCTTCCGGTTGTCAGTTCCAGCTGTCCGCTGCAGTGGCCGGTATATTAGGACCAGGTCGATGTGTTTATTGATTGAATCTGTGGATAAGTGCCATGCCTCTAGGAATTACCTGGCTGTTGTCTGTTTGGCTTGTCCTATAATAGTAGCGTTGTCCCAGTCGAACACATGTTGCTTGTCATCTGAGTGTGTGGTTACTAAGGATAGCTGGTCATGTCGTTTCGTGGCGAGTTGGTGTTCATGGATGCGGATCGTTAGCTGCCTTTCTGTTTGTCCTATGTAGTGTTTTGTGCAGTCCTTGCATGAGATTTTGTACACCACATTGGTCGTGCTCATGCTGGGTATCGGGTCCTTCGTCCTGTTGTGTTGTTGTCTGAGAGTGGCTGTTGGTTTGTATGCTGTTATGAGTCCGAGTGGTCACAGTAGTCTGGCTGTGAGTTCAGAAATGTTTTGATGTATGATAGTGTGGCTAGTCCTTTGGGTTGTGGCATGTCCTTATTCTGTTGTCTTTTCCTTAGCAATCTGTTGATGAAATTGCCGGGGTATCCGTTTTTGGCGAATGGATTGTATAGGTGTTCTTCTTCCTCTTTTTGCAGTTCTGGTGTACTGCAGTGTCTGGTGGCCATTTTGAACAGTGCCAATATGCTACTTCTTTTGTGTGTGTTGGGGTGGTTGCTTTCGTAGTTTAGGACTTGGTCTGTGTGCGTGGCTTTCCTGTATACCTTTGTGATGAATTCTCCGTTCGGTTTTCTCTGTACCATCACGTCTAGTCATGGGAGTTGGTTCCCCTTTTCTTCCTCTCTAGTGAATCGGATTCCTGTGAGTGTGGCATTGATGATCTCTATTTCTGTGTTTTTAATGATTACAAAGGTATCATCTACATATCTGACCCAGAATTGAGGTTGAATTTGTGGTCAGATTGCTTGTTCTAACCATTGCATTACCGCTTCTGCTATGAGTCCAGAGATGGGTGAGCCCATGGGTGTGCCGTTGATTTGTTAATATATTTGGTTGTTGATTGTGAATGTGAAGTCAAACAAGCCAAACAGAGAACAGCCAGGGAATTCCTAGAGGCATGGCACTCATCCACAGATTCAATCAAATAGCACATCGACTTGGACCCAATATACCAGCCACTGCAGCGGACAGCTGGAACTGACAACCGGAATTTGCAGAAACAAATTACTATAAATGCCGGAGGAAACATCACAGAAGCGCTTCACAGGAAGCTCCCAAGCACTGAGGATGCCAACTAGACAGGGGACGAAACGTCTGCAACACAAGTACCCAGCTCGGCGAACAGAACCAGAACAACGAGCACCCGAGCTATAAATCTTCTCACAAAGTTTGAAATTGTAAGATTAGCTGAGAAGAAAAAGTACGTTTTGCCAAAATCTAGGTGATTGAGAGCAGATGAAGCTTTGGGTGAATATCGTGAAAGTAGGACCAATCTGAAACGAAGATTTAAGAAGTTTAAAAAACGCCATGAAATGTCTTGTTTAAACATTATTAAGGACAATCTCAAGGCCCTTTTCTCACAGAAAAGGGGCAAGTGGCTAAATCGAGAAAGGGTTGTGCAACTCATGGAGAAAGCAGGGTGGTTATGCATGGAGTCGGATAAAATGGGTGAGATTGTTAATTAGTATTTTGCCTCAGTATTCACCAAACAGGAGGACATGACGAATGTTGAGGTTAGGGATAGATGTTTGGTCACACGCGATAAAGTCGGCATAAATAGGGTGGAATGAGTAGGTAGTCTGAAAAGCTTAAGAGCGAACAAGTCCGAGGTTCTGATGGTGACATGCCCAGCACACTGAGGGAAGTGTGAGAGGCAATAGCTGGGATCTTAATAGGTATCTCTGCAACATCTTCGAACACGGATCAGGTCCCAGAGGTCTGGTGTCGCTTTGTTTAAGAAGGTTAGTAGAGGTAGTCCATAAATTATAGACCGATGAGCCTGACGTCAGAGATGGTGAAGCTGAGGGGGAGCATACTGAGGCAAATAAACGATTTAGACCTGCAAGAAAATGGGCAGTAACCGGCAGCATGGTTTTGTGGATGGCAAGTAATGTCTAACAAACTTAATCGAATTTCTTGTGGAATTGATAAAGTTGATTGATGAGGAAAAGGGTGTAATGGTCAAAAACATGAACTTTTGGAAGGCGTTTGATCTGTTTTCCCATGACAGTCTGGTGGAGAAAGTGAAGTCTCATGGGGTAAAGGATATACTAGCTATATGAATAGCGAACTGGCTGTGAAGCAGAAGACATTGAGTAGCAGGGAAGCGAGTTGCTGTGAAAAGTTATGTTCCACAGGAATGCGTGTTGTGAACACATTGATTGTGACATACATAAATGACCTGCACGAAGGGAGAAGTGTTCTGATTAACAAGTGTGAAGATGACTCTCAGTGTGATGGAGGAGCAGGTATTGAAAGGGACTGTCAGAGGATACAGCAGAATATGGACACACTGGAGAGTTTGGAGGAGAAATGACAGATGGAGTTCAATCCGGGCAAAGTATCATGAAACAGTTTGGAAGTTCCAATTCAAGAACGAATAATACGTGTAAATGGAAATGCCTTTTTGAAAATTAATTACCAAAGAGATCTGCGTGATTTTTTCCATTGTATCCTGAAATGTGGCAAAGCAGTTCAATAGAGTGGTCAAGAAGATAGATGACATGATTTCCTTCATCGGTCAGGGTATTGTGTACCAGAATTGACAGGTCATGTTGCAGTTGATTAATTCCATCACATTTGATCCCTTCCTAGTTCGGTTCTGGTTTCCACATGATGAAAATGATGTGGATAGGTTGGTGAGTGTGCAGAGGAGGTTCACCAGGATATTGGCTGATATGAAGGTACCAAGCTGTGAAGAGAGATTGAGTAGGATGGAAATATTTTCATTAGAAAGACAAAAAATGGGGGTGAATTGATTGAGGTAAACAAAATCATGAGAGGTACACTCGTGGTGAATAGAAGGAAGTTTTTTTGTCACTGACTGGGGAACTCGGTACGAAGGATCCCCACATCAATGTGAGATGGGAAAGGTTGAATGGAGATACTATGGAAAATTCATTATGCAGTGTGTGATAGGTGCCTCGAACACTTTGCCAGTGGATATGGTGGAAGCAGGCATGATAGTGTCATTTAAGATGTATCTCGACAGATACATGAATGGGCATGGCGCGAAGGGATACAGATAATTACAAAATAGGTGACAGGATTCGATAGAGACTCTTGATCAGCGCGGGCCTGGAGGGCCAAAGCGCCTGTTCCTGTGCAGTTTATGTTTTCTTATTTTGTTCATTGTTTTTTGTTATTCTTTTACAGCCATTACATTTGCAAGGCTAAATTAGAACAGCGTGAAAATGCCTTGGTCTCAACTCTGTGGACAGTCAAACGGAGATGCAATGTATAACAACATCGGCGAATGCAGGCAATGTGTCCAAAATGTCAATCACACCCACTCCCACCACCATCCCCCCTTAACTATGTATCGTTCTTTCGAACCTGGTGTGCTGTTTCTTGGATGTTTTCTCATCATCGCAGTCCACTTAGAGGTAGCAGCCTTCCCAAATGATGCATGACTCTATCAGGGAATGCCACAGGCTCTTTGCAAATACAGCAGAGAGGAATCGGTGTCAGCCGAATCCTCTACTCGAAACGGGAGTGGGTAGAACAGTACTAATTAATGAGTTAGGAAACCAGGACCTGAAACATGAATAATACAATCCCTACAGCGTCGAAACAGGTCCTTTGGCCCACTAGCCCAGACCGAAACTCTGAAGAGTAACTCACCCAGACACATTCCCCTACCACTTTGCACTTAACCCAGACTAATACACCTTACCTACACCTCCCTGAAAACAGTAGTTAATTTCGAATGGTCAGTTCGCCTGTCCTGCACATCTTTCGACTGTGGGATGAAACCGGAGCACTCAGATGAAACCCAGGTAGACACGTGAAGAACATACAAATTCCACACATATGGTGGCATGAAGACGGAATCAACCTCGAGCCTCTGGCGCTATGAGGAGGCAGTGCTAAGCAGAGAGCGTCTGTACCATTAACTCTGCCCCCTACTTCCCAGATTCCATCAGACCTGGCGAGTTTCTCCAGCCATTTCTGCTTTTGGTTCAGACGCCCAGCAGTTCATCACTGTGATTTTAATTATCCTAGCTATTCATCCGGACAAATGGACGCAGAGAAGTGAGAAACACAGGAAGAGAAGGGACAGGAAGATATTCATTGGAAAGAAAAGTGTTCAATTTGAAAGTTGCACATGTATCCTTTGAAGATTCTAACAGTCGGAGGTGAAATAAGGTGGGTGAGTATGCAGCACGGATAGGTACCTGGGACTTCGTTGTTAGAGCTATTTCGAAGACATGGATCGAGCAGGATAACCATATATTTATCCACATTAAACTGCCTCTGACATGCGTCTGACCAGTCACCTAACCTGTCCAGGTAACCCTGTGATCTCCTAACATCCTCCTTACATTTAATCCTGCCACCCAGCTTAGTATCATCAGCAAATTTGCTAATGTTATTACTAATACCCTCTTCTATATCTTTAATATCCATTGTAACAAAGCTGCGGTCCCAGCACTGATCCCTGTGATATCCCACTGGTCACTGCCTGCCATTCCAACTTTCAATCCAAGTTAATACTTTGCGCCCAATACATTGCGCCCTAATTTTGCACACTAACCTCCTATGTGAGTCTTTATCAAAATCTTTCTGAAAGTCCAGATACACTACATCTACTGGATCTCCCTCATCCATCTTCAGAGTTACATCCTCAAAAAAATTCCAGATGATTAGTCAAGCATGATTTTCCCTTCATATATCCATGCTGACTCTAACCTATCCTGTTACTACTATGCAGATGTGTCGTAATTTCATCCTGTATAATACAATCCAGCATCGTTCCCACCACTGAGGTTAGACTTACTGGTCTATAATTTCCTGCTTTTTCTCTCTCACCTTTCTTAAAAAGTGGTACAACATTAGCCACCCTCCAATCCGCCGGAACTGATCCGGAATCTGGATTAGTGGTGTTGGAAGGGCACAAGCAGTTCAGGCAGCATCCGAAGAGCAGAAAAATCGACGTTTTTGGGCAAAAGCCCTTCATAAGGAATAAAGCCTGAGGAAGCAAATGATGTTGTGGTAGCGAGTTTGTTTCAGGACATAGTTGAAGAGATACAGGGCAGAAGAAATGACCTGGGATTTGCAGTGGCAGAGGGGCTCCCTGAGATTCTTGTAGAGAGAGGAGGAAAACTTCTTCAGGGCAGGCATTCTTGCAAGAGCATTCGCAGTCGGGTTAAAATCAACAAGGTAAAAACAATGACTGCAGATGCTAGAAACCAGATTCTGGATTAGTGGTGCTGGAAGAGCACAGCAGTTCAGGGAGTTCCGAGGAGCAGCAGGAACGACATTTCAGGCAAAAGCCCTTCATCAGGAATAAAGCTGAGGAAGCAAATATGGCTGTGGTAGCAAGTTTGTTTCAGGATATGGTTGAAGAGCTTCATGTCAGAGGAAATGACCTGGGAGTTGCAGTGGGAGAGGGACTCCCTGAGATTCTTGTCGAGAGAGGAGGAAAACTTCGTCAAGGCCTTTTTCCTGATGAAGGGCTTTTGCACGAAACGTCGATTTTGCTGCTCCTCGGATGCTGCCTGAACTGCTGTGCTCTTCCAGCACCACTAATCCAGAATCTGATCCCGAATCTATCGAACTCTGGAAAATAATCACCAACGATTCCACGATTTCTCCTTCAGTACCATGGGATGTAGACCATCAGGCCCCGGAGACTTATCAACATTCAGACCTAACCGTCTCTCCAAAACCAATTCCTGGGAAATAAAGATTCCCTTAAGTTCAGGTCCTTCCGCCATTTTTACCTCAGGGAGATTGCTTGTGTCTTCGCCAGTGCACACAGATCTGAAGTACCAATTCTATTTTTCGACCATTTCTTTGGTCCTCGTAATTTATTCCCGTTTCTGTCTTCAAGGGCCCAATTTTAGTCGAAAACATTTTTTTTTGCATTTCGCATACCTAAAAAAAGCTTTTACTATCCTACTTTATATCTGTGGCCAGTTTACCTTCGTACCTCATTTTTTCTCTGCGTATTTCCTTCTTAGTAATCCTCTTTTGTTATTTAAAAGTTTCCCAGTCTTCCGTTTTCCAACTTATCTTTGTTATCTTACACTTTTTCTCTTTCAACTTTATATGTTTCTTAACTTCCCTCATCAGCCACGGCCACCCCTGACTCCTCCTAGGATCTTTCTTCCTTTTTGGAATGAACTGATCCTGTATCTTCTGAATTATACACGGAAATATCTGCCATTGTTCCTCCACTGTCATCCCAGCTAAGGTATTGCACCATTGAACTTTGGCCAGATCCTCCCTCACAGCTCCATAGTACCCTTTATTCAACAGAAATATTGTTACTTCTGATTGTACCCTCTCCCTCTCAAATTGCAGATTGAAGCTTATTGTATTATGGTCACTACTTCCCAATGTCTCCTTCACTTCGAGGTCCTTGATCAATTCTGGTTCGTTGCACAATACCAGATCCAGAATTGCCTTCTCCTTGGTAGGTTTCAGCACCAGCTATTCTTAGAATCCATCTCGGAGGAACTCCACAAAGTCTCTTTATTGAGGCCCAATACCATCCTGATTCTCCCAATCTACCTGCATGTTGAAATCCCCCATAACGCGTGTGGTAACATCTTTGCAACAGGCCAATTTCAGCTCCTGATCCAACTTACATCCGACGTCTAGATTACTGTTTGGGGGCCTGTAGATAACTCCCAAGAGGGTATTTTTACCCTTAGAATTTCTCAGCTCTAGCCATACTGATTCAAAATCCGCTGATTCTAGGTCCCCCCGCGCAAGGGATTGAATATCATCCCTTACCAACATGGTCACCCCACCCCCTCTGCCCGTCAGTCTGGCCTTACCATAGCACGTGAAGCCTTGAATATTCATTTCCCAGGCCCTGTCCACTTGAAGCCACGGCTCAGTTCTCCCCACAATATCGTGTCTGCCAATTTCCAATAGAGCCTCAAGCTCATCCATCTTATTTCTAATGCGTCGTGCATTCATATACAGTAGTTTTAATTTGTTACTGCCCTCACCCTTCACATCAACTCCTACTTCACTCAACCTTCCAGCATGATCTATTTTTTAGTTTTGTGCTTCATTGATACAGTTGTCTTTCTTGATTTCCTTTGTTCGAACTTTCCCTTCAATTTTCTTCTTAAACAACCAGTTTGTCCCATTCCCCCCGCCCCCCACCCCCCTCTACTTAGTTTAAACGTCGCTGGGTTGCAATAGCAAACCTGCCTGCCAAAATAATGGTCCCAACCTCTTAAGGTGCAAAGTTAAAATTCAGCCAACACCAGGTTATAGTCCAACAGGTTTAATTGGAAGCACACTAGCTTTCGTAGCGACGCGTCTTCATCAGGTGATATTCGCTCTGAAAGAGCGTCGCTCCAAATGCGAGTGGGCTTCCAATTAAACCTGTTGGACTATCACCTGGTGTTGTGTGATTTTTAAGTTTGTACACCCCAGACCAACACCGGCATCTCCAAATCATGACTATTAAGGTGCTAACCGTCTCTCTTGTATAATTAATGCTGACCACGAAATAACCCCAGTGATTCAAGAATTTAAATCTTTGCTTCCTGCACCAGTTCCCCAGACACACGTTCAAGTCCATTAACTCCCTGTTTCTGGCCTCACCAGCGCGACGAACTGGAAGCAAACCGGAGGTAATCACACTGGACGTTCTGCTTTTAAGCCTTCTTCCTCGTCTCCGAAGTCCGGCTGTAGTATGTTCCTCCTCTTCTTCCCGACATCATTTGTGCCGACATGTACCACCACCTCTGGCTCTTCAGCTTCGTACTTGAAGATTTCCTGCACTGTGTAGTGTTGTTATCTTAAAGATTAAATCCTCAGACGAAAATAGAGACTACGGCAGGTTATTGCAGAGGAAACACAGACAGAGGTGCAACAGACTATATGCCAGTATAGCGTACAGTGAGTAAGTGTTATTTGTCGCACATTAACTTCTAGTAGGAGGCCATCTGGGTGTACGGAGGAGTCTGGCTAAAGTACAACAGCATTTCCGTTGGCCTCAGAAGAACAACGATGTGGTTGACATTTTTGAACGTGTTGTAATTGCCAAATGGTAGGTACGACACAGCAGTAATAAAACCAGCACCTTTAATTGATTGTGTGGGTCCCCTTCCCATAACCGACCGTGGAAACCATTACTTGCAAATCATAATGGATATATCTATGAGATTTCTGAAGGCAATTACATTATGGAATATTGAGGCAAAAAGTGTGGTGGATGTGTTAGTAGCTTTGTTCACGCTGTGCAGGCGACCCAGATACATTCAATCAGATCAAGACTGCTTACTGCGAAGCTCATTGAGGAAATTGTGAATGTCTGGGGTGTACAATACTTTAAATTGACTGCCTATTTCTCTGAGTCACAGTGAAATTTCGAAACGTCGCAACAGGCCCTGAATACCATGTTAAGAGTATATTGTCAGGTTCAGTGGTGCCTATCAAATTGAGAAAACGTTGAGTCAGATTAGCTATCCGGCAAAGATACCATATAGAATTGATAATTACAAGCACATGCCATGTGAATTTTTTGAATCATTGTTATAATAGAGAATAGGAGATGGTCTGAGTTACTGCCCCACAGAATTGATGAATCAAAGCGGGATGTAGTTATGCCTCAAACTCCGTTAAGAAAGGATGAAATCCTTGGAGAGTAGCGTGGGTTCAGAAACTATCTGCATCCTGGGCAAAGAACGCAGCTGAAAGGGTGGTTACAGCACAATGAGGACATATGCAGGAATAAGATGCTTTTGCGCATGAGCTGCACGTAGGGAGTGCTGTTCTAATGCAGTAACACGACGACAGCCTTCATCGTTTCAAATAGAGAGAGGAAGTGGGTGTGATGCTCAACTAATATATGATCTAACCGAGTCAGAGCGTGTGGAGTTCATCGATCATATCAGTTCCCAAAATTGGAGAGAATCAAAGATTTTGTGATGATTATTGGATGATCAATGCGAGAACAAAATCGAACTGATAACCAACATCTAGGTTGGAAGAGTGTGTAGAGAATATTGGACAAACCATTTTCATCATAGTGTTGGACTTATTATGTAGTTATTGTCAGATACCTTAATTGGGGAAAACGGAAGACGTCTCTGTAATTATCGCCCCAAATTGGATGCATCAAGAGTATATGGTACAGCTGGCAGACCTGTTTGAACGATTACACGAAACAAAAGCTGTAATAACCGTAAGGAAATCAGAATTTGAAAGCAAAGGTGACGTTCATGGGACATGTCAGGAACAAATAAATGATTAGAGTAAGATTCAAACCAGTCAAGATCAGCATTGGAACGTTTTTTGTCAATTCCGATGAGATAGGCAAAGTGCTTAACGGTCATATTCCTTCGTATTCAAACTGACAATTACAATGTTGCTGAGGAGTATATTCAGATCCAGGCGATCAGACTAGACCGGATTGATATTCATAAGGAGGACGTGTTCGCAATTCTGAAACGTGTAGTAACAGATACTTCTCCGATACCGGGTGGGATTTATCCTAAGATTCCCTGGGAAGCTGGGGGAAAATTGCAGAACTTTTGACTTGGTTATTTATTTCGTCATTCCGACAGCAATAGTGCCAGAAGATTTGAGTATAGCAAATTATGTCCATCTCTTCAAGAAGGGGAGTAGAGTTAATCCTGCTAATTAAAGATTAGTGAAACTTATTTTGGTTGTGGGTAAAGTGTTGGAAAGGAAAATAAGAGATAGGATTTTTAATCTAGTAGAAAGACATAACTTGATTTGGAATGGTGAACACGGTTCTGCGAAGGGTAGGTCATGTGGCACCACATTGAGTTCTTTGAGAAGGTGATTAAACAGATGGGATCAGGGTAAAGCAGTGGATGTGGTGTACATGGAATCTATGAGTGTGGTGCTGGAAAAGCACAACCAGTCTGGCAGCATGCGAATCGAAATTTCAGGGAGAGGACCTTCATCATGAAAGATGAAGGACCTGTGTACCAAATGGGTGAGTGATAAACGAGAGGGGGTGGGGCTGGGATAATGCAACTGGGAATGTGATAGGTAGATGAAGGTGGAGGTGAAACTAATGGGTCAGAGAGGAGAGTGGAGCATATATGTGGGAAGGAAGGTGGCCAGCTCGGACGGTTCAACAGGGTTTTTTTCGAGTTGGAAGATTGAGAATGAGATAAGGTGGTGGGAGGGCAAAAGGAGAAACTGCTGAAATCCCTATTGATCCCGTGTGGTTTGGGGGTCCCAAGGCGGGAGGCGATCGTCCTCAAGGCGTCGTATGGTTAGTGTTTGACGATGATGCAGCCCCAGGGCCTGCATGTCCCTGGCGGTGTTGGAGTAGGCATTAAAATGTTCAGCCATGGGACGGCGGGGTGCTTATTGCAGATGTCCCAGAGATATTCTCTGAAACGATATGCAACATGGCATTCTATCTCCCCAATTTAGAGGAGACCAAATTGAGTGAAAATGACCACCACAGACACATATTTACCCTCTATGGATCTCTGTGTCTCCATTACCTGTGACCGACTCAACACAGACATCCACTACAGACACACTGACTCCTGCAGCTACCTGGACTACACCTCCCAACACCCTGCCACCGGTATAAATGGCTAATCTTATTCTCAATTTTCTGCTTCCACCGCATCTGCTCGCAGATGAACTAGTTCCACCATAGAACATCCCTGATGACGTCCTTCTTCAAAGACAGGAACTTCCGCTACAGTGTGGTACACAATGCCCCCGTGCATCTGCTATACTTACCACACCCCTGCCAATCAAACTCAACCCTCATTTTGCAACAAGGGCAAAACTCTGCCAGTCCTCACTTTCCACTACACTGACCTCTGGATGCATCACGTCATCTTGCGCCATTTCTGCCACTCCAAAACTGCCTCCAAATATTTGTCCTTCGGAGAGACAGTTCTCTTTTTAGGTTTACATCCCTAACCAACACAACTACCCCTCCTGGCACCTCCCCTGCCACCGCAAGAAGTGAAAAAGCTGCGCCGGTATCCCCCGTCACCTCTAAGTTCCAAAAGATTCCTTCCACATTCGACACCTATTTACCTGTACTTCCACGAATGCCATCTACTGTATCCGTTGCAAGAGATGTGTCCTTAAGATGTTTAATTTTCCTTCTCCAATCACAAGCGGAACTGCTGCAAAGAATTTCAATCAGACACATTAGTACACAAGTACTTTACGTCCAAACACAACATGACACAGAGAGCATTCAAACTTGTGCTCACAAATAGCAAAGGATTTTAGTGTCACACAGTCTTCAGTGAAGTTGTAATTTCAACAAAATGAAATCAAACCAATCTTAACCATCCCTACGTTGATGCTCAATGTCATTTCCCTCGCTGAATTCTGCTCAAGTACCATTTCGTTTTTGGCCACTTACTTTTTGCTGAACCTGAATAACATACATACTAATGTTGCATCAGCAGGCCAGAGGCTGGGCCTTCCATAGCATCAACACTTGATTCTACCGAGGCGACAGTCCGCCGTTTGATGAATCATATGTTGAACACTTGAACGAAAACTAATTGCACCATCCCCAGAGGGGCACAATAAGCTCTGCCTCTGCTCACAAAGGCCCATTTCACAGCACACTGTCAAGCCATGATCAGGAACAAGAAAATAAAAGGCACAGCAGATGTAGTGAGACTTTGATGGTCACGTGCAAACCATAAAAATTCTATGTAGATAACTACATAACCGTTCCTTCACAATGTTGGGGCTCAAACTTTACCCATTGCTTCCTGACAACACTGCTCCATGTGCTTACCCCAGCACCGCCTGTGGTTCTTCAGTGAGGGAGCTCATCAACACATTAGAAAAGGCAATTCGTGTTATTACATGTTACTTTGTACAAGGCAGCACACTTTGTAATAAGCAAACACGAGCAGAGACAAGCACAATGAATAGGAAATTTTGCTAAACATGTTGAGACCTCACAGTGTTTTCGTTCAAGTGAGCTCTTGATACAGAATCAGTTGCAGAGCGATGGAATCTGCACTGCTGCTTTAGAAGTGAGTTGTTTCAATCGTTGACAAAATGACTTGGAAGATTTGAGTCTCCACAGATTTCAGAGGCAATAAATACTTTGGTTGTTCCCGCTGTTCAACGCATTTAACAATTTGATTAAAGTACACGAGCAGAGTCTGTTTCGATATATAATTACAGTTACATCACACTGTATTTTTTTGCTATAAACTCCGTGACTTCCGATCTTGTACTCCACAACCACCTGATGAAGGAGCAGCGCTCCAAAATCCAGTGCTTCCAAATAAACCTGCTGGTCTATAACCTGGTGTTGTGTGATTTTTTTAAAACTTTGTCCATTTTGAATTGCTCTCTGAACTTAGTCCAGGTCATGGCATAACGACCTTATCGCCTTATCGCCACTTAGCACCTGCAATATGAAGTTCATTTCACGTGCAATGTCAAGTATCCATATGGGACTCCAATCAAAGTAATAACCCATATCGAATAACCCTTTTGCATTGTCCATAGGAAGACGAGATTTTCGCAGATAACACAGAGTAGAACGATTGATTTCCTTTAATTTTTCTCATGCATCTCCACCTGCTCAGATTGCAGTAGCAACACCACCAGGAATCGCACAAAATTTTTCTGCGTGTCGAAAAACATTCATTGAAGCACGAAACAATTGTCTATCCTGAGAAATTAACAAAGATTGACTTTTCGCCAAAAAACTGCTTCTTTTACAGTTACATGAGAGGTCAGAAAAGCTGTTTGTTCAACAGTTACATGGGACTTCAGTAGAGATTTACATTGTGTCGGTTTATACAGGAGAGGAATAGAGACAGAGGCAGAGAGAGAGATAAAGAGGGAGAGAAAGAGAGAGAGGGATACTCTCAGCCTCAAAATCTTCATGTTTTAAGTCATTCATTTAAATCGTTTCCCATCCCTGGCAGATGTGTCCACTCTCTCCCGTCTCTCTCTCTCTCTCTCTCTCTCTCTCTCTCTCTCTCTCTCCCCAACCCCTCTCTCTCTCACACACGCACGCACGGCGACACACGCAGCACATTGAGTGATACCCGTATCCGCGGACACAGAAAAACATAATTGTGCACATACAAGCAGACATGCACACACTCGTACTGATATATAAAGAGACATACACACAAATACACTTATTGTGCCTCAATACGTTGACAGGGAAGACGCCGACCGTTTTAATACACTCAAGTGATTTTTTACAAAAAAAAACCTGGCTTTGATTTGCACTTTTGATCTACGTCATTGCTTGATGATCAGAAGGGCAGACAGGAAGGTTTAGATGAAACAAGCATTAATTAATTCATTCAAAACGTGCCCAGTTTTTCTCTCTCCCACTTGCATGCATCTACACACACACACGCAAACACACACACACACAGAAAGAGAGTCACAGCTAAAGTGGGTTGAATAACAATATCTGAGTAAAGAAGAGAGATAGACTAAGCTCAGGTTGTTTTCTTTGGAGCAGAGAGTTTCCGAGGAGACCTGTTGGAGCTATTAATGGTTATGAGGTTCACGGGCAGACTGGTTATGATGTAACTGCTCCACTTCATCGAATTGGCCAGACCAAAGAGGAGAACATTTTAATGGAAATGGCAGGTTTGCAGACAGGAATTGAGGGAACAATTCGTCATTCAGAGAGTGATGGTAGTCTGAAATGCTCTGCCTGGGAGGGTAGCTGAGGTTAGAACACTGCACTCTTTAGTAAGCACTGACGTCGATGGATCTGTGGGAATGTGGCCTCATGTAGGTTTTGTACGACATTGGCAGTACAAACTTGATGGGCTGAAGCATCTCTTTGGAATTCTGTGAATCAATGTATCTGTGGGTCTCCCTGAGTTTTCAGGAATCACATTGGACCCAGTCTCCAGAAATCTTGAACGTTTATAGTAAGCAAGGAGCCACATCCTAGTTCCTAAAAGGGAAACCCCACTTGACCTGTCCTCAAATCCTCTCTCTGCAGTCTTCTCTATTCATCACTACCAAACATATATCTAGCTCTGTTTTCTGAAATCTGCGATGGGATTCACCTCCACCGCACAACCAAGCAGTGCACTCCACTCCTGATAATTCTCTGAGTAACAACTCCAATTGGGACAACATGAGGGGATTACAGGAGAACAGGGACCTGAAGAATACTTTTCAATATTATCAGCAGTTGTCCCTGCAGAATGAAACAGTTTTTAAGAAACACATTGCAAATACTAACAAATTTCTGACTGAAGACCTTTCTTTTCATCTTATTCCCAGCTCTCTTGTTAAAATCTTGAAATTGAAATCCCACTTTCTGACCTACCAACAAGTAGAAAAAATTACATCTTTCATTAACCTTTCAAAATTGTCCACAATTTTTAGCATCTAAATTAAGTTAACTCTTCTTGGCGCAGAGGAGACCAAGCCCAGTTTCACTATTCTATCTTTCTCTTTAAAATCCTGCATTCATGGTCAACGATACACACTGCTGCTAAAGTGCGAATCGGCAATAGAGGGGAGGCTCGAGATGTGTTGCGCACCAAGTGGCTGCTTTTCCTGGAATTGTGTCGAGTTTCTTGGGAATTGTCGGAGTTGCACCCGCTCAAGCAAGTCAGATGATTTTAATTGCAATCCTCGCTTGCACCTTTTAGATGGTGAAAAGACAGGGATTTAGGAGATGAGTTACTCGCCCAAGTCGCTCAAGACTCGAAACTGTTTTTGTAACCTTCATATTGAAATGGCCGTAATTTATATTGTATTCAGTTTCAGATCAACAGAAATCCTCTGAACATACATAGCCTGTATTTAAAGGCAGAGAGAAACTCGCTGTCTTCAAAAGGGTGGATTTGAAATTTCTTGATGACAGCTCCATATTTAGTGATCAATACAGAGTGGTGACAGTTGTCAAGTCGTAAAAATGCATTGCCTAAATGGACATTGCCATCTTTAAAGATCACTGATAAATTTCCCCTTGCTACTTAAGTGGTTTACAAAGACTGCTTCTCAAGAAATATTAGTTCCCTTCTGCCAGGATATTCTGCACACTCGATAGGTAATTGTGCAATGGTCTCGAGGATGGGGTACTGTTGTAATAACTCAAATCTGAAGTTAAACTGAACAAGCAAATTTACTACGTAAATCAGCTAACACAAGACGGCCACCCCTAAAGCTGTTGTATTCATAGAGCTAAAATGGATAAGATGAGATTCTCCTCAGGAGGAAACATTGAGGAAGTTATCCGCTCTCTGTAAAGTGGCAGTTCTCAGTGTGTAAGCATTCTATAAAGGGACATTTTTGTAACGCATAGTTTGATCACAGTTACAATTTTGTTATTGAGTGGAGGTTTGAAGAATAATCCTTATAGTACAGTGTTCTGAACTATTTACGCAATCGAAGAATTAGAAAGAGAAACAACAAATTAGTGTGAAAAGGTTAGCTGCATTTTCAAAGGAAATATCCATCGTCACTGAAGAGCCCCAATATGTTGTCACGGATGAAAAGTAATGAGCAGTGTAAGTGTGACTTCCAGAAAGAAAAGGGCACTCGAGAGGGGAGAAGACATTACGACGAGGGAAAAATTAACAATTGAAACCTAAGTGCAATCGTTCCCTAATGGATTGTGGAATCTAAGCAAGTTTCATTTGATTGTTTCGTAAAGTTCTTTAGTGGTTGAATTTCAATCTTGTCTGTTGACTTGGAATGGATGTTTTGGTCAAGTAAAGGCAATTTGTTTTTCAAAGCTTACAGCACAGGAACAGACTCTTTAGCCTTCAAAGCCCGCTCTGATCCAGATATTCTATCTCAATTTGTGAGGCGCTGGTTTGAACTAAGCCGGAGGTTTGTTGCGGAAAACAGGTTAGCACATTACAGGGAGAGCATCAGTGCTCTCGAGAGCCTCCAGAAGAAATGCATACGAATTGAACTTGAATCTGTACGGGTAACTCTGGAAACTATAACAATACACATTAGGTCCTGGAATTTTGAGCCAGAATAGGCGACTTTATCTTTCGACCAGTACAGAGTTTTTGGGATGAAAGTTCTCTCTGCTTGTGCCGTTACTTTACTGTAGTCCAATGGTTCTCTTCTCCTTATCCGTCGGTAACATGGCAATGGGAATATTGTACAGCGTTCTGATGTCCATGTATACTAGTGATAGCAGGCATCAGGGTTGGTCTGTCTCGACCATTGCTTCAATAATGTCTCCCTTTCTGTTGGCAGTGTGGATTCTCCGCTTGTGTATTTGTCGGAGCAGTGTGCAGAACGAATCGCTGCGATCCAGGAGAAGTTTACATCGTTGTGTATTGCCCTGAAGGGTTACGCTGCTGTAAGAAGAAATAATTGAGGCATTGGGAATTGTCCCACGTTTGTCACTACTCTGAGCCTCCAACTGATACTAACTGTATTCCTGTTATACAGGCTCAGCTCCACTGAGTCAATTTCATCACCCCTGAAACATTACGTTCTGACTTGTGGCAATAAAACTTATAGCATTGATTGCAGTACCTTGTTCGTTACTAATTTTTCATTGTGATTTGTGTGTTTGCTCATATTGACGGAAAGAGAGGGGGAGTTAAGAAAATGCAAGAGAATACTGACATCTTATCGCTCCAATACCATCAGCATTAGAGAATCATTGCTTACCAACAAGTGCCAGTTTCGATCAGGAGCAGTGCACATTCTATCCTTGCCCCACTGGAAGGAAATAAACTCCAGAGTTGATGGTGCAGTCGTGTCCATGGTGCGAAGTGAATGACCCTGGATGTACTCACTGTTGACTCCTAACACTGCGAGATCTCACTACAAACGTCCCGACCTAGGAATGGAGAAGCCATGCTGACTTTCCACCTTGTACCCTCCCTCAGCCAAACAAGCCGACCTCCTGTGAATTGAACATCACACAGTGGATGCTCTGACTGGAGGGAACGGCACAGATCGGAATCTGATTTGCTCAAACGTAAATGGCGAACCACATCTAACAGTGGGATTCAGATAAAAGAAAAACTGGTAGGAGGAGTGTTCCATCAATACCCGATACTGAAAGTTGTGGGAGCCCATCTGACATTTTGAGTAACAACACTGAATAGACTTTCAATTACCCCTCGTGCATACATGTTCAGAGGATGATTACTTTATCCTTTTTTTAAAATAAAAGATTGATCCATCACTGTAATGAACAAATATCTGGTCATGATTCCTCTATTAGAGTTGTAAATACAAGTCATTATGTGCACAGCACTCTGAAAGATTTTGGGGCTCCAAAAGATGCTGGTGAAGGGTCTACAGATCATCCGTTTCTGATGTCATCACTTCCTCTGAAACGTTCGTGAGCTCTCCTCTCTCTATCTATCTTTGTTCATGTTTACGCCACTCTCTTCTTCCTCTCCCTCTCTATCTCACACTCTAATTGACCACTTAAATTCTCGCTCTCCCACTCTTATCCACATATTCTACTATTATGATTTCAAACATAGAGCAATACAGAAATCGTGTCTATTCAGACATATGCTTCGTTTCTAAACTGATCCAATTCGTCTTAACATGTACAGAATACCTCTATTTCCTGCGTACTCATGCTTCTGCCCAAATCACTCTGAAACGTTGCTATCGTATCTGTTTTTAACATCTCCACACCAGCTGATCGCTTGCTACAGAAACTTGCCTCCTTTTGCATGAAGAAAATATCTTTCCTCAGATAACTCCGTTAATGATTCCCCTATTCATCTTAATCCTTACATCTGTTATTTCTAACCCGTGAAGAAAACCGTGCAACTCACTCTGTTCATGCAACTCGTAATTTTATCGAACTCTATCAAGTCACAACTTTCCCTCTAAAGCTCTCGTAAAAACGTTCTAAGTTTATTTAACTTCGACTCATGACAAATGCACTCAAGTCCAGGCGCATCCTCGAAACCCTTTTTGCACCCTCGGCGAGGCCTCCATATGTTTCTTCAGCTGCGGTAAAAACAAATGTACACAACACTACAACTGAGACCGAACGTATTGTTTTTATACAGCTGCCGCATAATTTGCCAGCTTATACACTCAAAGTACTGACTGATGAAGGCTACCAATTCACATGTCTTGTTTGCTACTTTATCTGTTTTGTTGTCACTTTCAGGCAGCAATGAATTTGCATCCTAAGAATAATTTGCGCGTCAATGCTCCTCAGGGTTCGGCCAGTTACTGTATTAATTCCTTTGGCCTCTACCTCCCAGAGTCAATGACTTCACAATTACTGTAAGAGAGTCAGAAAGATGTATCGCAAAGAAAATGTCCCTTGGTTCCAACTCTTCCATGACAACCAGATATCCTCATTTAATCTAGTCATATTTGTCAGCATTTGGCCTATATGTCTCTAAACCCCTCCTATTCACATACCCATCAAGGTACCTTTAAAATATTATATTTGCACCAGCCTCCACCACTTGCTCTAGCAGCATATTCCACACACAAATGGCCGCCTGTATGAAAATGCTGCATCTTAGGTCCATTTTAATTCTCTGCCACCTGTAATCGTACCTCATATTTCTCTACCAATCCCTATCTGTGTTTCACAGAGACCATTTCCTCAGCGACTCACATGTTAGGTCCATGCCCTCCACCAACCCAACCTCCACAACAGGAACCTTCATTTTGCTGCAATAAGAGGTGTTTAGCCATCCCCAGTAACTCTGTTCAAGGCCCCAAATGATCTTTTCACATCCATCCATCTCATATACTGTGTCCGTTGCAATTGATGTGGTCTCCTCTACATGGTAACAGGACGCTAACTCCCGGATCTTTTCAGGGAACATCTCAGGAAGACATGCACCAAACAAATCTCCCAAACAATGGCCGACCACGTCAACTGCCCCTCACATTCCTCCAAGGACAAGCAAGGGTAGGGCCTCCTTGACCACGAAATACAAACGACCCAACAACTGCAAGAACAACGCCTGTTCTTTCAACTTGGCACCGTTCAACCAGTCAAAATCAACAACTTCATTAGGTTTCAAAGCTGCCAGCCTTCCACCTTATCCCAGACCCAATGCTCAAACTCGACACTGCCATCTTGACTTATTATACCTGTACATCTTCCTTCCCAGTTATCCATTGTACACTCTCCCACGACCTTTCACAATAGGCTGCCACCTGCATCCACCTGTTGTCTTCCAAATTAGCTTAGCCAGTGCCAAACCCACACAAATATTTAACGTCCAGTGCTCTTTTAACCCCGACCCAGTTTATACGTTTGCTACAAAATGCAAATGGTGTTGATTGAACTGTGAATCGTTTCTGTAAAATATATAGGATCTGAAATCTTGTCATGGCTTCTTGCTTCAGAAGCAAACTAAAGGTATATTTTCTGTCTCAAGAAGTATCACTTCGAAGGCAAGTGTTTGTTGTCAATTCATTGTTGTCGCTGTTCATTGTATTTTCTCATCACTTATAATGAGTGCCTGACCGGACATCCTCGGGTCACTGATCATTTGCGAGTCGGAAATAGTTTATCCTGGTCTTTTCTCTTTAGCTGACTCGTCAAATTGTGATTATTTCAAACACTAGAAAATCCCCCCACACCCTTCCCACGCTCAATTCATCGCACATCTATGGAGAAACGCCGAAAGTGTTCCAATCTGCACAACTGACTTTTACAACCATGAATCTATACAGGCAAAGGCCCACTGCTCTTGCTGTCTCCAAAATATTCATACCTAAATCACCTGAAAGAGGTATGCACTCTCAGAAGGTCAGTGCTGTCAGAGCTCTGTGATGTCAGAGCGTTAGTTGGGAGGGAGTGCCAGGCTGTTGAACAGTTACTGCTGAGGTATCTACACACGATTGGAAGGTTAGCGCCGATGGGTTACTGCAGTATTTGACGGTCCATGCTCAGGAAGCTTCTCGCAATTAGGGAATCAGTGCTGAGAGAGTGGGATGTGCCTGACTGCGAGCTCAGAGACGGCTCTCTACGATTGAAAGGTCAGAATAAAACGTCGAGACCAGTTCGAAATTAATTAAGTAATTTTACTTAACACAATTCGAAGTGAATGTCATGTTATGAAGACTGACACTATCTGTCAATAGTTGGAGCTGTTGTGGGATTGGTGACTTCGCAGTCGACAGTGACAACTCCCCAGTATTTCATCATCTGACCACGCAGCATTTATAGAACCAGAAACATTTATTAGGGACTCTGTACTCATTTCTCCGACAAGGCCCCTGTCTACAGTTTCCAGGAATTCTGTCGCAACCAAAGATCGCCCCTGAAAGGAAAGCAATTTCAGTGTATAAGTAGACAGACGTTATGTGCGGTGCTTGAAGTATGTTCGGGAAAAGGAAAGTATGACAGGAAGTGTGCACTGTTCTCCAAGTATGGTCTGAGCAGGGGAGATAAAGATCGGGCCTGTACACTGTACTCCCAACGTGATCTGATAGGGAAGGTCGAGACATGTCTGTACACTGTACTCCACTGTGGTCTATTATAGGCAATGCAGTCAGGAAATGTACACTGGCTTCTTCTGTAATTGGAACAGAGGAGGTGGACCCAGGGACTGAGCTCGTTGCTTTCCTTGTGGCATAACCTATGAACACTCGGACCAGAACTATACTTAGAAACAAAAACTTAGATGTACGTAGAAAGTTGAAGATAAAGGAAAATCATTCCTCGGAAACTGAAACCAATGTTCAAAAGGGATAATTCCTTTTTAGTCAATTTGGTAGCAACCTTAAACTGAGAGTCTTCGTAAAGGGGTAGATCTCTTTGCGAACTACGTTAAGCAAGTCGATTCAAACTGGGGGATATCTTTGTGGGCTTCGCCATTGGCACAGCGCCAGAGACCCGGGTTCAATTCCCGCCTCCGGCGACTGACTGTGCGGAGTCTGCACATTCTCCCCGTGTCTGCGTGTGTGTTTCCTCCCACAATCCAAAAATGGGCAGTTTAGGTGAATTGGCCATGCTAAGTTGCCCGTAGTGGGTAAATGTAGGGGGAATGGGTCAAGGAGTAAATGTAGGGGGAATGAGTCTGAGTGGGTGGCGCTTCGGCGGGTCAAAGTGCTTGTTTCCGCACTGTAAGTAATCTAATCTCTGATTCATCTGAATGACGTTTCAGGTCCGTCAATTCCTCCCGTCACTCGGAGTGCCTCGTCAGAGTGGAGATGGAAAAGCTCACTTACCCCCATAGAGAAAGCGTCCTCTTAATCCACATTCAGACTCGATGGGATGTTCCAGCACCAGAAACACAAGCAACAAGAGCCGTGCTCTCCACATCTTCAGCTGATCGCCTTGGCGGGTTACTGAGATGGTCAGAGCCCAGTTTCGATTTATAAGAACACGCAGTACCTTCAGTTAATGAGTACACGTGCTTGGCAATACTGTATCGAGCAGAACGTTAGGGCTGCAGATGCTGGAGATCAGAGTCAAAGAGTGGGGTTCTCGAAAAGAACAGCCATTCAAGCAGCATCTGAGGAGCAGGAAAGTCGATACTTTAGGCATATAGTATTCATCAGGAATTCCTGCTGAAGGGCTAATTCTCAAAACGCCGACCCTCCTGCTTCTCGGGTGCGGCCTGACCTGCTTAGCTTTGCAGCCCAGCACTTTTCCCTGAAATATTGCATCCACCCCAGCATGTTGAATTGAGTTTCAGAACAAATTTGTTTGTCAGAAAAAAAACTCCTCAAAAAGATATGGCATGCTGCGTGAGTTTTATTATCTTAATGTCGATCTGAAGTTGCTTAGAATGTTTTCAATTCACTATTAAACCTAATCATTGTCATTTCTGAATTGAGGGATTTTCCTCTCATTAACTAATTCTCAATGATTCTCTGAGTAAGTAAAAAAACAGTAAGGATTCAGGAAGTTATGCCCTGGAACCGCCACTTCAGACTGTCTCCGATCTGTGAATCGACTACCTCCCATACTGTCTGTTTTCGATCTTTTAGCAATTTTTAATCCATGTTGCCAATGATCAATTAAAACCGAATATTTGATATTTGATAAACAATATGTCACGTGGCAGTGTAACAAATACATTCTGAAATTCCAAGAAACAAAATTCACAGTACTCCCTCATGTTCTGACTATGCGACATCATTTTCCTGTTTTCCTTATAGTGTATATTTTAACTTATTTCGTACTTTGGCTCCCAACAGTCTTCCCATTATTGATATTAAGCGAACAGTTCTGCATTTAGCGAGATGAGGAGAAAGTGCACACTGTGGAGATTAGAGTCGAGAGTGTGGTGCTAGAATAGCACAGCAGCTCAGGCATAATCCACGGAGCTTCATTAACTCTTACTTATATCAAGTGTGACATTTTAAACATCAAGCGTTCAAGATCATTGTGGAAGGATATGAATGCAACTGTGCAGAGGGCACCATTCTGTGGATATCCTGGGCTGAAATGATCACACCACTGGAGTGACTACTACTTTGATCTGTGACAAATACAATTGCAACCATTGGTTCCCATGGTCTCCTTTGACTTCAGCTATCCTTGAGGCCACACTCAGACAAATACCACCACGTTCTGCTTTTAGCCCAAAGCCTTGCTGTATGTTTGGCATATGACCCACAAACTCACAAAAATTCTGGCTGTGCCCCAGGACGTCGCTCGATCCGAACTTTTTGAATTGGCTGTTTGAAAGAGATTCATAACTGAATAGCAATCTCCTTGGCTTTCGCTAGCACCTTGCATATCAGTTCTGTTCAAATTTCGATTAAATGCATCTTTTAAAATCCTCAATACAATTTATCTCCGCCTTATATCCAGACAGCAATTCCAGTACAAACGTCTGTGCTTTGAGGAATGAACAACTTTTGCAACTCAAGTATGTTGCATTTCAAATCCTTTGAAATCGTGCCTGATTCCGCACCCCATGGTTCTCTCTCAATTTCGAGCGGGAAACTGTCCATCTTGCTCACCTTTATTCAATACCATCGTGTGGTTGGATCCACTAATCCTTTTCCTGTACAAGGAGAAATGTGCCATACGTTTATACCTTCAGAACTGCATTTAATGCACGGAATCCATGCTTTTAAAGCTCTTTTTCGCTGTCTCTCTTCGTTGTGCTTACATCTAGGTAAGACTTTAGGTCCAGAAATGTAGTGGATGCCACAAAACGAATGGAGGCTGAAGTACCGTCAAACTAGTGAACAAGACCGGGTTCAATGGGTCGCTTTATAAGTGCAAGATTCATCGAGAATCAGTCACATCCCTTGAAAACAAAGTCTGCAGTTTCACAACGATAATGGCCACAATGCTTGTCTCTGGGAAGCTTCTCTTCAGGTATAACCGACATATGCAACGAACGTTATTTTACAATCTTAAGGATATAATCTGGTGATGATCGGATATTCAGTGATTCATATCTGTGCATTGTCCCATCAGATAGACAGTGAGTTACTGTATCATATTCTGTGCCAGCTCATTCCTTGTAACTTAAGTAAAAAATCTGATGGTGAGCAGCGAGAAGGCAGAACCATTTGGAAGTAGTTATTCCACAAAACAACGGAGCATCAATACTGTTTAACACTCTGGCAAATAAATCAGACAGAATGAGAGAGAGGTGCAGAGAGGTAGCATGAAGCAAGGCAGAGATGGTCACAGAAGAACGAGGATGAGTGGTAATGACGCAAACGATCAGAATGAGATCATGAAGAGAATAGAACACTGGAACACATGTCGAGACAGTGGTAGAAAGAGATGCAAAAAAGCAGAGAATCAGTGAGAAGAAACAGAAGGTGAAATCAGAGTAAGGCAGAGCTACAGATTGAGAGGTAAAAATGGAGACAGATAGGAAGGAGAGAAACAAAGAGAGAAAGGAGTGAAATGAGAAAAAGCCAGACAGAATTATGAGAAATGTCGGGACATAAGTAAATACAAGAAAAGATGAGACACTGAGATGGAATCATAGAAAGAAAGAATAATGCAGTACAGAGGAGGCCGTTTGGAAAATCGAAACTATCCTGCCTGAACTATGGCGACAGTTGGAAATGTTGATAGAGAGAGATGCAAAGAGTTCTTGGGGAGGAAATAGTGGGATGAAAGGGAGCTGAGATCACTTTCTATCTCACTCTCCCAGGGACGGAAAGTGCCTGTGTAATGTGCAGGCAACGAATTCCAGTTGAAGCGTTGTCACTGTTGCAAGACTGCACTATCTAAGTCCATCTCTCTCTCACCCTTTCTTTAGTTTTATCTCGCTATCTCTTTCTCTCTCTCTCTCTCTCTCTGTATCTCTCCCCTTCATTCGGTGTCTTTAAACAAGACAGATGGGAGAAATGTCTGATCTCTTGCCTCATTCTATGGATCCGTGTGCGTTTATTTGAGCAGCTGCAGTACAGCACTTTTTGCAATTCGGGATGATCTTGCTGAAGACATAAGAAAGAAATACATGCAAGCTTAATAGTAGGAGCAGCACAGGCGCGTAAAACAATGCCGAGCTCTGTCATTCCAGATCTCCAATCCGAACAATCTGTTGTGGGAGAAAGTGAAGGTAACAGATGCCGAGGATCCGAGTCGACAGTGAGGTGCTGGAAAAGCAGAGCAGGTCAGAGAGCATCTGTAGAACAGTGAAGTCGAACTTCAGGGTGTAAGTGCTTCATCAGGAATGAGGCTTGTTGGGCAATCGGGCTGAGAGACAAATTGGTGGAGTGTGTGGCTTGGGGAAAGGTAGCTGAGAATGCAACAGGCAGATGAAGTTGGCAGAAGGCGATTGGTCAGAGAGGAGGGTAGAGTGGATAGTTCGAAAAGCTAATGGACAGATCAAGTGAGTGATGCTGAGTTGGAGGATTGTGACTAAGATAACAGGTGGTGGAAGGGAAAATGAGTAACCTGGTGAAATTCGCGTTACTCCCGTGTGTTTGCTGGGTGCCAAGGTGGAACAGGAGGAATTCTTCCTCCAGGTTAGAGTGTGAGGAAATGTGATCCTCTGAAGTGTTTTATAAACAAACCCACAACTCGTTCTGGAGAGAGTGGTGCTGGAAAAGAACAGCAGATCAAGTAGCATGAGAGGAGCTGGAGAAATTATTTTTCGGTCCAAACTTCCAAACTTCAACAAGACCTGGAAAATATTCAGACTTGGCCAGGCAAGTGGAAAATAATACTTATGCTGTATAAGTATCAAACGATGACCATCAACAACAAGAAATAAACAAACTATCATCCCTTAACATTCAGTAGCATCACAATCACTGGTTCCCACACTGTTAACATAGTACACGGTTTAGGGAGTTCATGGGGTACCTTTGACCAGAAAAATCACAACTTTCACCATCTAAATGTCTTGGAACGTCTGAGACTAGGGATTCTACAGCGAGTGGTCCACCTCCTGACTCCCTGTATCCTGTCCTCGATCAACAAGTCAAAAGTCAGAAGTCTGATTGAATGCTTCGATGAGTGCGGTTCCAATTACACTCGAGAAGCTCGAAATCATCCAAAGTAAACAGCCCACTTGATTTCCATCACATTAAAAATCACTCACTCTGCCCCATTAGAGTCTCAGAAGAAGCAGTTTTTGCTTACTTCAGAAATTCAAGAGAAGATCCTGAGATGGCACCTTCCAAACGCATGACCATTGCATTCCAAATGGACAAAGACAGCAGATACATAGCAAAATCATTTACTGTAAGTTCACATTCAAGTCGTTCGCTATCGTGACTGACAAATATGTTGGCATTCCTTCACTGTCATATGACCAGAATCCTGGAATTGCTCTCGCTGACAGCACTGTGTGTCGATCTGCATCACATGCACTGTAGCGATTCAATAAGGCAAATCACGTGTGGACAAAGGATCATTCAGACAGGGGCAATACATGATCGTCCAGAGAGACAGCTCCAAATTCCCATGAGAGGCCATAAAAAGCTAACTTCATGGTAATCGGATAATCAGTATTCCAGGTTTCGTGTACATGTCCCACCGACAGTCATTGACCTGTTTGTACATTTTTAGGAACTCCTCTTTCCTCGTAACTTTGCTCAAGTTTGTCAGACAAGACACAACTAATGACAGCACCACGTTTTCAAAGCGCAAATATTTAACAAGCTAATAAACAGCTCGGAATGTTTCACCTTCTGGACAGAGAGATGACAACGGGTGATAGATACATGGAGAACCTGTGCATCAGAAGGAAAGGGACAGAGAAAGTGAGAATGCTAATTACACAGAGGCACAGTGAAAAGTCCAACAAAATAAAGTAATAAAATAGCAGATGTGGAAAAGGGAAAGGCAGACAGACACCGAGATTCAGAGACAGAAGAAGACATTTGATGAGGGCAAAGAGTCAAAGTTGCAAGCCTCACCTGGACGGCTATACACAATTCTCGTCTTCGTATACCTGAAGTAACCCAAACGTACAGGATGCACACTGATCTGTTCTATGTAGCCAGACTTGGAAGACTGTGTGCAATTCTACTGTCCACATGCTTCAGTTAAACTACCTTTACAACACGGTGCATGGAGCTAGCAGCGTAATATTCATTCTTTAGTCCGCATGCTTAGCACCGTGCTCAGTTCCGGCTTCTGTATACCACAGTTAGAAAACAAGAGGATACAATGCATATTTGTGGTTACACCGTCCATTGATTAGGCCACAATTAGTGCACTGTGTGCAGTTCCTCTCTCCATATCCCTCAGTAAGACTACACGCATTATCGGAACATGCACATTTCTGGACTCGAAATCGCTCAGCATGATACTTTGTTCTGTTCTCCATATCCCTTGTTTATTTGGAGCACTATTCGCATTTCTATCTGGATTTCGCATGGTGCGCCTAAAATGAGAGTACACAGCGTAGATCAAATCCTTTTCTCACTCAGTTTGATCACGTTTTGATAATTTCACGATGTTCCAGACTTCTATCTCTTAGCAGAATTACTTCAAACCGCTGCTCCGAGTTCTGTTCTCTATATTCTTTTACTGTACGTTTCTCTGAACTTCCTGAACAGTTCTGCTCAATGTATCACATTTCAGGTCCCACTTAAAGCAATACACGGTGCTCCAACATTCGAATCCCCAGTTGAAACAATGGTTCAATCCTTTTCCACAATACGTGTTCTCATGTGCTTCGGTCCCCAACCTAATATGGAGCACAATGCAAAGTTCATATCTCTGTAATTGTTCGTTACACCACATCTGGACCACTGCACACAGATCTGGGCTCCATATCCCTCAGTTAGACCACACGAAGAACAACGTGTGCCTTTCTGGATATAAACCCATTAGTTATAAAAAGAGAACTTGAGGACCTTCTTACAATCGTGGTATTCGCAGTCCTCAGTTAGACCAGACCTGTAGATCTGTACGTCCTTCTCGTCTTCACATTCTTTCTTTGGCCGCACTTGCAACACTATTCCAGTTTCGCTATGTTAAAGTTTCATTATATTTTGAACACGGCATGTAGCTTCGCTCTCCATATCCCTCAGGTAGATCACACTTGCAACAGCTTGAACAGTGTTTATCACTGTATCCCACACTCGAGCACTGTGTCCAGTTCTGATCTCCAATATCCACAATTGGAGCACACTTGCAATCTTAAATGCAGCTCTGGTCTATGTACTCTTGTGTTAGAAGACACCATGCCAACCTCAGACTTCCGCCTGAAGCGGCAGTGATTGCCACGAAAGGTATGACAAACGTGAGCAAAATTTTTACTTTTCTCATTCTCCTCAGAGTCCCTCAGAGTCATGGTTTGTGAAAGGAAATCGGAGGCTATTGTGTCGTTCATAATCACAAGAGGCAGGTTTACCTACGTTAGTGTGGGATTATGGTCTGCATGGACTCGTTGGCCCGATGAGACTGTTTCTATACCGGATGACAGTATGCCTATGTAATTATATAATTAATGAGGATTGGATAAGTTCACCAACTACACCAATTGTGTATGGTACCAGAGAATTTAAATCAAAGCTTGGAATCAAAGATAGGCAATTGGGCAGAGGGTTTGGTTGTGCGTGAGTAAGAAATAAAATTAAGTCAACAGGAAGAAATGAAGTAGAGTTACGTGTGCAGGATCTGTACTAGATAGGATTGAGGATCTGCAAAAGTTCGTAAAAAGAGAAGTTGGAAGCATGCATAGGCTTCCAAATGATAGTCATGAGCTGGGGTGCAAGATGTACCGGGGGATAGAAACTAATTGTAGGAAAGACAAAGTCACAGTGATCATGGCGGATTTCAATATGCATTTGGACTGGAAACCTCAGTTTCGTCGTGGTTCACAAGAAAAGGAATTTGTGGAATATCTATGAGATTTTTCTTTGAGACAGCTTGTGACTGAGCCCATTATGGATCAGTCAATACTGGATTTAGGGCTGTGTAATGAGAATGACTTGATAAGGGAGTTTAAGCTGAAGGAAAACTGTGGAAGCAGAGATCACAATATGATCAAATTTTGGGAGAGAAAACGGAGAATTAGAGATAATGGAATTTGCGCTGAAGAAAGTCAACTACAGAGGCATTAGGAAGGAGCAAAGTATTATCGACTGGGAGAGGAGCCGAGCAGGACACACAGTGGAATAATAATGGCAGGAGTTTCTGGGAGTAATTCAGGACATAGAGAAGAGACTCATCCCGGGAAAAGGAAGCCTGGTACAAGGAGTAACAGGCAACCAAGTCTGACTTGGGAATATAGGGATAACATAAAGACGAAAGACAAAGCATATAAAGGAGCGAAAAACAGCAGAAAACGAGAGGATTGGCACGTTTAGCAAGACCAACAGAGGGCAATAAAAAGAACTAAGGAGAGTAAGACAGCAAGTAATATCATGGAAGACTGCAAGAATTTCTTTCGCTGTATAAAATACAAAAAAGAGACAAAGGTAGAAATAGGGGCTTTGGAAAATGACGCTGGTTATATAGTAGTGAGGAACAAGCAAATGGCTGATGAACTGAATAATTGCTTTGGAAAAGTCACCACGGTAGAAGACACGAGTAATTTCGCAAAACCGTCAAGATTGTGAGGATACAGCGCTGCGTATGGTGGCCATCATCAATGTGAATTTGCTGGAAAAGCCGAAACGCCTGAAGTTGGAACTTTCTCCTAGACCAGATGGACTACACACTGACTGCTGAGGGAGACAGCTGAGATGATAATGGAGGCCTTAGTGATAATCTTTCAGGAATCATTAGAATCGTGGAAGATCCCAGAGGACAAGGAAACATCTAAAATAACACCCCTGTTTTAAAAGAGTGTAAGGCAGTAGACGGAAAATTCCAGTCGTGGGAAAGACCCTGGAATCCATCACGAAGGATCAGATTTCTGAACACTTGCAAGTATATGGTAAAATAGGACAAGCATCGTTTGACTAAGTATATTTCATGCCTGAAAAATCTGCTGGAATTCGTTGAGGAAGTGATGAGCAAACTCGACGAAGGAGAACCAATGGATTTGAGTATGATAAGAGCCCATGATGTTCGCGGAAAGGTTAAATAATGGGTGGAAGTTGGCTGTCTGGCAGAAAACAAAGTGTGAGGATTAAAGGTTCCTTCTTGGACTGGCAGCTGGTGAAAAGCAGTGTTCCTCAAGGCTCAGTGTTGGGGCCAGAAGATTTCATTAACGATCTAGATGAAGGAACTTACGGTGTCTTAGCAGATAACAAGAATATTGGTAGAGGGACAGGTGGTATTATGGATTACGGAGGTTACAAAACTGTTTGGACAGGATAGGAGAGTGGGCAATGAAGTGGCAGATGAATTATATTAAGGGAAAGAGTGAGGTCATGTATCTTGGTGGAAGAATAGAGGCGTAGATTTTAAGTAATTGAGGAGGAATTTCAGAAGTCTGAAGTGCAGAGACTTTGGAGTTCTGATCCAGATGCTCCCAAGTTAAACTTGCAGGTTGAGTCAGGAGTTAGGAAGATAAATGCAATAACGGCATTTCGTTCGAAAGGTCTTGAACACAAAACAACAGGGATATACTTCTGAGGCTCTATGGGGCAGGACAGGCCAAATTTTGAGTATCGTGTCCAGTTCCAATTCACTGCCACAAAAGCCTTTGAGATCGGGTCATTGGGTATACTTCAGAAAAAAATAGATAAGTTCTTGATTGTAAATGGAATCACGTGTTACGGAGAGATAGCGGGAGAATGGAGTTGAGAAAGTTATCAGTGCTGAGGGATAGCAGAGCAGACTCGATGGGCTAAATGGCCTAATTTCAATCACATGTCTTATGGTCTTGTCAAGACTTAAGGTTTCTGCCAAACCAATCATTCATCAGTGTACAGAGATATCAAACTGTACAGCGTCTGCAGTGGTGAAGGTTTGAATAATAACGTCTTTGAACTTAAAATAAAGAATTTTCTGAATTTATGGAGACCATTTGGTCATTAATCCGCTGCAGTCTCTTTGAACAAATGCCTGAGATTGCCAATAGAATAAGGGCATAGATTTCCACAGTTTGAGAAAGAGGTTCAGGCAAGAGGGCGTTTAACTCCGCTTCAGAAGTAAACATTGAAATGAGCAACACCAAATCAAAAGAAATGTGTAACTATTGGAAGATAATAGTGGCGGATCAACGTAAGAGTCATTACATCTCAGCCGATGGAAAGGATGAGGAAGATGGGACCTGCCATGTTCTTAATAGAGAGATAATGCTCGGATAAGTCATAGAAAAAAATAGGCAAATCGTGTATGATGTTGGGAGAAGTGAAGTTGTTCATTGAGAAAGGGACAGCTGAAGAGTAAAAAGTTTTTTGAATGGAGAAAGCTGAAATTGAAAGCGACTTAGGGGAACATGTGCACGAAGCACAGAAAGCTAACACACGGGGTCAACAGATAATCTGGAAGGCTAATGGAATCTTGGCTGTCAATTCAAGAACGTTGAAGCATAAGAGGGAAATCTCACGGCAACTACACAAAGTGCTGGAGAGATCACAACTGGCGTGCTATGAAGTATTGGTCCGTAGATTTCTTACAAAAACGCTTAAAAATTTTGGAATCTACTCGCTGGGGTTCAGAAGAATGAGAAAGGTTCTCAGGTGGAATGCACAAGACCGTTACTGAGCTTGACAGGGTCGATGTTGAGAGAATGTTTTTCAAAATGGAGGAATTATAGAAGAGATCCTCAGACTAATGGAGGAAAAGTTTAAGACTGAGATGCACAGACATAATTGTCTCTCAAAAGTTTGTAAGTAATTGGAATTTGTTTGGCACCGAGAGTTTGGGGGTGGGGGGTGTGGGGAAGAACTTTTGTGTATATTTAAGACTGAGATAGATGGATTTTCTATCAATCAAGTAATGAAGTAGCGAGGGTATGAAAATGGACGTGAGTAATGTTTGAACAGACATGATCCTGCCAAATAGCAGAGCAGGTTTGAGTTACCAAATGGCCTAATCCTCGCCAGATCTCTTTCGGTTTGTACTTTATCTGGTACAGGAATCTAACATCTTTGTACCATCAACACCTCTTGCAGATGCACCAGGCAAAGCATGTTACCTGGATGCATCACAGGTTGACACAACAACTGCTCTGCTCAGGACTGGAAGAAATACAGAGAACTGTCATCACTGCTTAAATCAACGCTCAAACCAAATTTCAATCCACTGACTCGACCTACACTTCTTGTTGCAGCGGAAAGAAAGACAAGATCATTAAAGACTCCTCCAACTGCCGTTATAATATCTTCGAGACTTTTAAAGCCAGATAAAGCCCTAGAGTCCGAGAACACGGAGCCAAGCCCTTTGGCCCAAACTGCTCCATGACGATAAAAATGTCCATCGCTATCTAAATCTTTCCTTGTCATATCTTCGTACAAATGCGTTTTAAGTAATGTTTATCGACCCACTCAACTACTTTAACTGGCATTTCATTCAATATGCGGAGCATCCTCTGAGTAAATCACTTGCCCTCAGGTTTCTTTTCACTCTATTACCTTTAACTGTAATATTATGGCCTCTCGTCCTCGATTCCCTCGCCTTGGGAAAAAGACTGAGTGTATTGATTCTCTTTTGACAGACTCAAGTTAGAAAAGCTTAAATACACATTACAAAGTGTTCAAGAACGTCTTCTTCCCCGCTATTAAGGACTTCTGAACAGACAAATCCATTCTGATATCTCAAGTTGACGTTCATATCTGTACACGTTTACAGACGAAATTTGGTGTTGTTCGCTCTGTTTTATCACCCCTGTGTCTTTGTGTGTTGTGGTCTGCCATACTGCATGCAACACAGAACGCTTCGTTGTAATTATGGACATGTGGCAAGAATAAATCAAAATAAATCAAATTCACTTCTGGCATTGTTCTGCATCAAAAACCAGTAAGCCTCCCAAATGACCTGCCCAACACTGACATCGATGCAATCACATTAATATTAAAGTAGAAAGCTGAAACATTGTTTGCAGGTAGTGATACATAAAAGTAGGCAAGGTCGACCCGGGGAACGTAATTAGCAAACAGCAAATTAGAAAATGAGATAGAGAGAGAGAAATGAAATAGATCGTCAGAGAGAATAATCAGGTAGATGCAGCGAAATAGAAATGCCAAAAGGAGATAAAGTGGGAGAGAGAGTTGGTGGATTGGTGGGGGGTGGGGGTGGGGGGGCAGATGCAGACTGAGCTACTGGGAATTGGATCCGAATTGAAATAAATTGAAATAAACAACTGTCAGCACCTTCCAGAATCCCAGGACATCTCAGAGAGGGGCACGCACATGGCCTCACTGTTGACTGCTGTCATTGATTTGTTTGGGGAGACAAGACAGCTAGTTCGCACACAAAAGTTTCCGATGTTACCAAAAAAGTAACGGCTGGTCTGTTGGAGGGATACCTTCTGGTGACATTCCACTGTTGGAGGTGGCGCTGGGAGAGAGTTGGAAGAAGCCTTGAGGTCCGATTCCATGAAATAATTGATGATGGGAATTTTTACGAACCCGTAGAAATACATCAATGTGAACGGGGTGAAGGCCAACTAGATAGAAAGTTACATTGCTTCCAACGTTGATTAACTGAATAACTTTCCATGCGAAGGGAAATGGAGCAGTCATGCCATTCCGCGGTGGAAGTGTATAAGCAATCGGAAAAAAAAGTTAAATCAGAACCATCTGAAATAGAGAAGTGGTGTTTGGATAATCTCCAGCCTCTTTCAAGACCCAAACGCATCATTTCTTGCACAATTGCAATGGGTTTAAATGCAGACATGGGCTATTTTTGTTTTCTCGCATGCTATTCTTGTCAACAATCAGCAACAGTGCTCCAATCTGAACAAAACATTGGCGTGATTAAATAGTCGGTTTTATGTGTCCTAGATTTGATGTGGAGATATGACATATGAGCTTAGACCTCTTGGCTCAATGGTCAGAAGATCAGAAAGGATTCTTTCTTAACACGACAACTGCCCTCAGTAACTTGCCTATTATTGTTCGCTCTTTATGACTAATGCATTGGTTGGGAATTAGTTGGAGACTAACTTCTTTATCTTCAGGGATATAGCATCAGGTTAAACGCCGAGAAGCGGACACACTTGACAGGAATACTTCTGTTTAAGGAATGTGGGTTGACTATCTCTCATTGCTTTGGACGTCAGTCAGTCTGTTAAATATTTGCCTTTAACACGGATCCTACCGGCTACAAGGCTCCATTCAGTCTGCGAGGTTTCGAAAAAGGCTGCACTGTCCAACTGTAAAACTGGTTAGAATCCAGGATCTCATTGTGTCTTCAATACACATACCTAGTTTCCCATATTTTAGACATTGCATTACTGTACACAATGCAGACTGTACAGATGCCGCAGATTGAAACATCAATCACCTCACACGCTTCACAGTGAATTACTGTGGATAACAAAGTTTACGCAATGCTAAGTGTCAACATTTCAGGGACCCAACATAGTAGATTAGATTACGTACAGTGTGGAAACAGGCCCTTCGGCCCAACAAGTCCACAACGACCCGCCGAAGCGCAACCCACCCATACCCATAACCTAACACTGCAGCACTACTGATGATTGTTCAAGCCAAACAGTAGACATTGTATTACAGCAGACAACGCACAGATAGCTATTCTGCTCCAGAGTAGACATTCTATTACGACAGATGATACACACTTTGCACACTGCTGAGTGTCCGTGTGGCAGTTCATTTACAGAGATTATATTGTAATACTATGCACAATACACAATCTGAACACTGCTGATTACTCGAATATGAGTCCTCCCACACTGTCCACATTGTATTACTGTATGTGTGTGTGTCTGATAAAAGGCATAATTATGTATGTACATATGTGCATTTGTGAGAGTATGTTTCTCTGCTTTTGAATGTAAATGTGTGATTTGTGCGTTTATCTGTACATGCATGATGTGAATGAGTCTGTTTGTGTGAATGTGAGTGCATCTCTATTTGTGTTAGTTTTTTGTATGACTTTGCTTTTGTGGCTGTGCATGTGAATAGGTGCAGATCCTTGGGTGTGAGTGTGTGTTTGTATGTGTTTGAATGTATGAGATTGCGTGAAAATGTGTTTCAATGTGTATGTCTGTTTCTATAAGAGAGTTTCTGCGAATTCATAAATTTCTGCTCATGTTTCGTCACCTCGCAAGATGATGTCATCAGTGCATTTCCAGTGAATCGTTTGTGGTCTGTCCTGAATGGTATTTATTTGTCTTTATTTCTGGAACTCCTGGTTCTGCATCGGATTTTCTTGTGAATGGGTGTCCAGTTCAATGCGTTTATTGTTTCAATTCTCTTTGGGGTGCCATTATTTAATGAATTCTGCCAGGTGGCGTTGTGTTGCATGTGGTAAGCTGTTAGATTGGGCCAGTTGAACTTTTGTCATTCGTTGTCTGTGTGGTTGGAAATGAGAGAGCACTGGTCGAATCTGGCAATGGCAAGTTGACGTTTGTGCCCAATGTACGTTCAATCTTCTCCATATTTGTTCAATATCGTGCTTTTCCCAGTCCTTGCAGATAATCTTGTAGATTTTGTACGCGCTTTTGCATATGGATGTCGGTTCTTTAACTTATGTGAGTAACTGACAGAACCATTGGGAAATCAGGTGGCAGATGAATGCATTGTTGTTGAGCTAGTGGAGGTGGCAGGGTTTCAGATTTTTTGGATCTTTTGAATTGTTCTGGAGCCGAGGTGTACTTTAGAGGGGGCCAATTTTCTTGGCGGGCAGATTTGCAGGAGCTACCCTGTAGGGGTTACACTAGTCTAGCAGTGAGGTGGGTACAGCGTCAAGAGATGAACAAAAGATTCAGTATGGTACAGAACTTACATACAGTAAATTAACTGGACAAGGAAGGGAAGAGTATGCAAGGGAACAAAGAAAATGTATGAATTAAATTGCATTTTGTTTCGATGCACGTGGCCTGATAGGTAAGGTAGATGAACTCAGCGCACAGATGTGTACATGCGACTGGGATGGCTTAGCTACTATCTAAACATCGTTGACGGCTGGACAAGACTGCCAAATCAATGATTCAGGCTACATAAAATGATATACTTTACAAATGATGTCTTAAAATCTGGCTATTTCAGCTGAACTGTTGAATTTCAATTGGCCGTGACAATGAACAAATTAAATGGAAAAGTACGGAAAAGCAGATCAAATGCAAAAATAGACTGTTTTGTTTTTGTTGAAAAGGAAGAACGTATCAGTGGGAACTATTTTTAGGAGCCGTTACAAAGGTCTACCTGAACATATCGTTTTCATGTCATGGATTTTTGGAAACGTTCTTCAAGTACGATGGGAACGCTGCAAAAACATTGATGCGTCGATTCAGAATGGTATTATGTTTGCGGACTTTGTACTTATCAAGGGACTCCAGCTTGGACTGAGATTCTGAATGGAACCTGAGTTGTCCAGATGTGACATTGGAAAGTGGTGCCCCCACGGGCAGGAAGTAGTGAGACTCAATTTTGAGCATTTTTGCAGAAATCCAGCACTCATTAATTTGCATGTGTTGTTGATATCCCTAACGAGGTTTGCTGCTTAATTTATATTTGCTCCTGTTTATATTTCTACTGCGTGATGGATGCCCGTATATTTATCTCAATATATTAATTTGCTACCTAATGTATTCATCACACTTCATGTTTATCATATATATGAAACCAGCAAAAAATCCTAATTATTATCATTTAATTTGGAGAGTATTTTGCTACATTCCACTGTGCCCATTATCGCATCATATCATTTTTGTGCTGCAACCAGGGTTAGAATAATTAAAAAGTTAATTTTAATTTAAAAATAATTAAACATTTAGAATAATCCAAGCGGTCAGAAATCGGATATGCATGAGGATAACAATATACTGATGATGCGGGTATAGAAAACGAGACATGGCAATATTGGATATTGATGTTGAAACAGTTGATGATACAGAAAACTTTCATAACCTGCCTAACAAAAATCTGTGTACAGTCATTATGTGGAATTCTTGCTTTGCAGATTGTTGAGATTGTAGCTAACAGTGTTTTACCCTATATTCCATCTCTGCGCAGCGAGAAAAGGTCAGTGTGTAATCTTTCACAGATTACTCTCAGAAAGGGGTCAAAAATGGAATGGAACACTTAGGTAAAATAAGATACCAGACAGACAAGTCTCTTTCCATCAGTGAACGAAAAAAGAAACCCGTTAGAGGAAATTGTAATGCATACGCAGAAAATTGCCAGGACAGTTGTAAGCATCCCTTATTTCACACGAATATCAGTACAGAAAATAAGAGACATGCTAAAACATCATGAGGTCAAGACTTTCAATTCCTATTTCACTGATTTTGAATCGTTATTTAAGGCTCTGATAGAAAGCTCCCATAGATTTTATTTCCCAAAAGAAAACGATTTTATGTGTTCTGAAAACATGCATAAAACTTGTTTTGACTTCTTTCAATTTAAACTCCGATTTTGAAATGACAATGCTTTTATCCGTGTGCCATTCATTTCATTTTCAATGTGTTATCAAAAGGAAAATCCAAAAGGCGTTTTTGTGACGACAATGGAACTCTGAAGAGCCAGTTTTAGAGGATTAAAAGATGGTCGGACTGTTTTTCTGAAACTGCAAAAGTGAAAATGTGACATGGCGTCATCGAGTGACTTGGGCTGTGCCGCTTCTGAGATAGGATGAGTTAACTCTTCCTCATGCCAACTTTAAATTTTCTCACATAATTTCTATGTGAGATTTATGGTCATGGGGATTATTAACCCACTGGGTTTCTTCAAGGGGTTTTGGATTTTAAGTTGTTTATGAATTGGTTTCAAAATACACTCGGTGAGATGTAAGTCTTTTCGTAGTAAAGTCTTGGAAATCAGAAGCATCCTAAACTGACGACAATCACTCGAATTCCCCACATAATGGCATGCTTTAAAACTACCGAGTGTGGATGGAATTGTTTCGACGAATTGGGATGGATAAAGCTATTTGACAGGGATTGCTTGTTAAAGCATGACAAGGGTATTCAATGGATAGTTTCAAGGAAAACGAATTTAATTCTTTTCGATTTTAAATTAAAATAAGAGCTAGTATAACCAATGTAAGTGGTATGAATTTGGACAGAAAATTCTTGAAAAGAATTATTGGGCAACTAATGAAACCTGCGAGCGAACAACACTTCAGGTCCTGCACATAAAAGAAACTTTAGTCAGTCGTTATCAATTGTGAATGCAATAATTATGGAAAAAAGGAAGCTGAATTTAATCTAGCAAGTTACCTAGAAGAAAGTTGATTTTGCGTTTTCGCAACAAAGACCAAACATGTGACATTTGGCAAAACTTGAAACCACAAAGCCTCTTTGAAAAATACTGCCAAAAAAAATACTTATTTTACTGTTTGGTCTGGAAAGTAAGGCTTTGTCAGAGTTCCTGAATAGTTTGCCAAGGAAATTAATGGGGTCACGTTAACACTAAAAGGGTAGGAAACGGGAACGCGTGATAAAGTGACAAAAAGAAATGGCAATGAATTGCCTTCAAAGAAGTCAAGTGGAATATATCACTTAAATCAATGTGTGGACAGAATTAAATATATGATCAACAAAGAGAAAGATTGCTAGAAAGGCTCAGCGGGGCTGGCAGCAACTATGGAGAGAAATCAGTTTAAACATTTCCTGTGTTCTGAGAAGTGATGTCTTCAAACAAAACCATTAAAGGTTAATCCTTAACGGCTAATTGAACATGACGTTGTGGTTTCAAGCATTGCCAAATGCCAGATGTTTCGTCTTTGTTACCAAAAGCATATGTAACTTTCTTCTAAGTAATTTGCTAGATTATACTTCAGTTTACTTTCTTTCCATAATTATTCAATTCACAATTGATAACGACTGACGGGTCTGGTAGCATCTATGGAGAGAAATCAGTGGAAACATTTCCTGTGTTCTGAGAAGTCATGTCTTCAAATAAGACCATTAATGGTTAATCATTAAGGCGTAATTGAACAAGACAATAAGACATTGAAATAAAATGGGAAAGTACTGGAAAACTAGCCTAATTGGAAAACTGATTGCTTTGACTGAAAAAGGAAGGTGTTACGAACGTTGGTGGGAATTGTCTTGAAGAGCTATGACACAGCCCCACGGTTATGTGTGAATTCAAATGAATGAAATTCTTTTCAACAAACTGAATGCACTTCAGAATGATGATGCAACATGCAATCATAGATTCGGAAAACAATTTTCTGGGACTTTGCCCTATTCAGGGGACTTCAGCTTGACCTAGCATTGTGAGTTGGGCCGGGACTCACGAGTTCTCGAGATTAATACTCCGAATGTAGGGTCCCCGTTCAGCAGGAGGCTGTGTGACTTGTTGTTGAACAATGTCAAGAGGATTTTCAGTAAACATTAGGTTGCATGCGTTTCAATATAAATTATATGAATGGTTCTTCTGTATTTACTGCTTAGCACACGTTTAGTTCTAATGGACAGGTGTGTGTGTGTTTGTGTGTGTGTATAATATCAAATAAATTTTTATGCCATAATTAATCTACTGCTACTTAAAATTTATAAAATAATGCCACCAATACAACTGTTATTTAGCTTCTCTTAACATGGAGACTACTTGCTACATCCCACCGAAACCGTACCAAACCACATCATTTCCCAACTACTCTTGTTCCCGCTCCTGCCAAACTACTTCGATCCCTCACGAGTGTCACCAGCAAACCTCCCGGCCAGGACATTGGTGCCGTTCCAGTTTAAGTGGAACATTTCTTTCTTGAAGACGTCCCGTGCACAGCCTTCACTGCTCTAAAGGAATCAAACCGAGCCTTAACAGCCTCCATTCGCATCAACAAGGCAACATTAACATATTTTCATTTCGTATTCAAGACAAGACAAATACGACTACATTTCTATTTTGCAATTCCCGTACACTTTTGCATTAAAGCGGATAAAGCAAAATAAAGATTTTCACAAGGGAACCCTTAAACAAAATAGCACAAGCTTCTGTACACTGAAGGCAGTGCATAAGATAGAAAGATAGGTGATAACCGGACAGACAATCCTCTATGTTTCTGTGAAGAATTCTTGATTGTAAAGATATTGAAAATGCCCAGGAACAGGTCTTATCCATTTTGAAAACCTAAATTTCAATGAATTTAGATTGCTTACAAATTAGCAACACATACATTACACACCAAGAAGGGCAACTGAAATAGCTTAAAACACTCAACAACAGTTGAGCACAATTCAGGCCTTTCAGCCCATGGTGTTCTCCCAATCTTTCGTCAGACACAATTTAACCTACATACACTTCACTTTGCTGTCTTCCATGTGCCTATGAAAGAGTAGCTTAAATGTCCGTATTGTAAAGGACTGTACCACCATTTCTGGCATCCACCATACTCTCCGTCAAGAGCCATGAATTTCACATATTGGCAGATTCTCTGAAAATTATCCTTCTGACTTACATATCTCTTCCTTTCTCAACATGAAAGATTAACACAATCCGGTGTCTATTAATACTGACACTGCATTACCTGCAGTTCAGGACTTTTATTATTCAACTTTACATTCGCATATATGTGGTTTTCGAAAATCGGGCATTTCCTCCTTAACCATTGTAGCCTACTTTATTCAGTGAATGGAGTGGACCTTTTTAAACTTCGATTTTCATTTTATCTGGTGGTAAACTATGTTTTGTATCTTAACAAAGATCTACTGTTCCCTTACCACGTTCTCCTCTCCCCAATTTCTATCCCGCACTAATTGATATTTTTAGTTTGAGGACAAATGTTGATTTTTGTGTAACCAGATCATAATCATCTGCTATTTCATGTGCTAGTCTTGTCGTTTTAATTCTCTGCTGTTCCTCTTGAGTTGCCACTACCTCAGAAGTTATTGCTTTGAATTACTCCAAAATAATTGTCTCTCTCAGAGCGTAATCTGCTGGATCTATGTTTAATGTCCTTATCCACATTGTAAAATTGCTTTATTTGAGGAGAGACAAGTACATCGCTCTCTCAGCACTGACACTCCGACTGTGCACTGCTCCGCTATTACTCATTCTCTGACAGTGCGGGTCTCCATCAAAACTGACCTTGCAACAGGGCGGCTGTCCCACAGCACTCCATACCACCCAACCCCAACCCCCTGAGAGTGCGACGCTTTCTCTGCAAATTTCTCAGACCTTCCAACTGTGAAACACTCCGCCAGTACTACTCCTGATGAGATCCTATCCGGAAATGCACGAGTGGTTTTTACCTCTTGATCTGGGGAAGGATGTTCTGGTAATTTAGACAATGCCATGAGGTTTTACCAGTATGATTCATCGCATGGCGGCACTGATGTATAAGATCTATTGCAGTGGTTAGGACTCGATTCACAGGTGTTCATACCAATTATCCAGACGTTTCTTACAAGCTTCTATGGAGACACAACACGGGGCAGGAAATGCGTTATGAATGTCACAGAGTCTAAAACCAAGAGGTAGATCTAAGTATATGGGGGTAACTGTTTGGCACTGAGATAAGAACAAATATTTTGAACGTGGCCAAGAATATGGTCTGCCTTAGAATTCTCCGTGAGAGAAAGTGTCAGAAGCTGATACATCAAACTTTTATCTTATAAAATAAGAAGGACTTAGTTATAGTACTTTCAGATATTGAGGACGAAAGGTTGAGGTTAGACAATAGGAAAAGGAGACTAAGCTGAAATATCACCCATGATCTGACTGAATCTTGCAATTTCCAGAAGGTTCGATAGTCTCCTCCTGTCCAAAGTTTTGATGTCTTTACATTTCTGGAAGATGTCAGGAGAGGTGATAGATGACTGGCTTTCTACGAACGTGACGGCATCAATTCAAACACCAACCATTTAAGAGCCTTGACCAGATTTCCACTGACGAGCAATGACTGACATGACATTGAGGCACACGCTGAAATTCCATTACTGTGTTCCCTCCCAGCTGAACTCTCCAGTGGAATTTCCATCAACTTCAGAACGAGTTTTACAAGCACACGTGGATCTGAATGCTCCTTGCTGGACATCACCACGATCATCCATGACTTGTGCCTGCACGTGATTAATGACTTGGCCAAAGACACTAGCCATCTGTGTGTTGAGACAAGTGATAGAAAGGAACTGATCGAAGAAGGTTGTCTTTGGTTGCTTTATTCTGAACAGTTCCCATAGAATGTATTCCCCAGATTAAGTCTGCCAATGTTGATGTATACGGCACAAGGAATTTTCTGAGCCCGTACTTGCACGAGTTTCGCATATTAGATGGGGGATACTATGACAGCGATTGCCAATTGTCAATGTCTTCAGCGGTTTGTTGATCTCATTTGATGTGAAGACATTTGACTATAACTATCCACTGAACACTGTGCATTGTGCTTTATCCTGGGCTCCAGCGCTGATGTACTAACCTGGGCTATTGTCCGTGTACCGGGATGTGTGGAGAAACGTCACAAATATTAGTAGTTCCTCTGTTTGCATCACAAATCACTTCGATATAATGGACTGCAAATACTTAATGGAGAGTCTTGCCTGTGTGATCGCTTGGTGACCTCACTGGTTATTTGCACTGCATTACGAATTCAGCAAGATCGCACATCTTGACGAATCCATTGTGCATTGTTGTAAATGTTGGGTCAGAAGTGATTTTACACTTGTTTAAAAGTCAGAGAATGCAGATTTTAATTGCTCCCCTAAGGTACTGGTAAATAGCAGTATCTGGTGGAGCCTTGTTGTGTCAGTTGTGTTTTCCTGGTTTTTCTTAACACGGGCCTAACTCCCAATGTGTCTTTTCATTATGTCAGGGGGAGTTCTGAGACACCTCACAAACTATCAGCATCCCACGGCTCACGAAAGATGACGAGGAGAGATTGGATTTTCAAAGATTGCTTTGGGAATCATTGAGGATCTCTCCACAACACTCTTTTTTTAAAACGTTGCAATATTGGAAATGAGTTTTTCCAATAAGTTGAAATACACTTGTGAAAGACATAAATGGGAGAATTTAAAATTATGGATCGATTCGATGAGTCACGTGCTGCAAAAAATAATCGTAGTGTCCTGGGGAAGTGTGTCAATCAGTGATTGATGTTGAAAGGTGTGCTTCACTGCAAGTAACCTCTTGTCATGTACAGTCATATCCGGCTGGTGTTAGTGTGTTTGGGAAGCATTTCTGTACAGCTATGAAATGTAATGATCAATGATAACTGTATTTCTGTCATTCAGATTATCTCGCACACATATTCTCTGCTCTTTCTGCGCTGATAATTATCAGTCAGTAGATGTAAGTCCCACAAATCATGTTTCACTGTGCTTCTGCATTTCTTCTTCAAAAGTTCAGTAACCAGTGTCCATTCTGTGCAGAGCCCAGCACTCAACCTATGTACTCTCCAATGATTCTGCTCAACTGGTGTGTGCCTGATCAGGACTGTATACAATCTCATCATTCCTAATGATTCTGGACTGCACTCCGATACAAGGCCATGACTGAACCAATCCTGCCGTTAATATAATCCACGCAAGTGCACATGTCCCGCTCGCTTCAGATGACTGCAGTCTGAATATCCACCTTTGGTCTTTGACAGATGTCGGACAACTTCAGTCCGAGCAACTGTGAAGACATCAGTTCCTGTCAACTCGAGCTCCTCCAAAGATCACTGCTGAACTAACACAACATTCTGCTGCACCTTTGTGACTTCTACAGATGGATATATATGACTAATCGAATCAGGGATCCTATTGTTTTGTTCAGATCCATCCATGACCTCACCCGCTCATTGGAATCATGGGTCTGCGCTTTGCACGATGTGTTTTCAATTCCTCTTCAGCTGTTGGTTTCCTCCCATCTCTGTCTCTCACTCTGTGTTTGTGTGTGTGTGTCAGTCTGCATAAAATACATTTCCATGTAATTTTCACATTTACATTCCTTTGTATCTGGCTTTTCTGGTTTTTCATTTAACGGCTGCTGAAAGATACTGACTCTGTATGGATACTCTCATAATTTACTTGCTTCAATTTTGCCTCGGTTATGGATATGAAAATTTGTGATGTTCAATTAGTTGCTGATTTATGCTGTCTTATTTTTAAGCCAGTAAAAGCGACAGTCAAATTTGGAAGTTGAAAAGATTGACATATATACACTTTAACTCCCCCTCCCACTCCGCCAAGGACATGCAGGTCCTTGGCCTCCTTCATCGCCAGACGCTGACCACACGACAACTGGAGGAAGAGCGCCTCATCGTCCGCCTAGGAAACCTCCAACCAGACGGGATGAATGTAGATTTGTCCAGCTTCCTCATTTCCCCTCACCCCACCTTATCTCAGTCCCAACTCCCGGATTCAGCACTGCCCTCTAAACCTGCAATCTTCTTCCCGACCTCTCAGCCCTCACTCCCTCTCCGGCCTATCACCCTCACCTCCTTACACCTATCGTATTCCAACCGCCCCTCCCCCAATTTGCCCTCCACCTTTTATCTCAGCCCACTTGGCGCATCAGCCTCATTCCTGAAGAAGGACTTATGCCCGAAATGTCGATTCTCCTGCTCCTCAGATGCTGCCAGGCCTGCTGCACTTTTCCAGCACCACACTGTTCAATGCTTCATTTTTATCCTGCCTATTAAGTCTTCTGAAGCAATGTTTGCGTTCACCCCTTCCATCGCTAAACTCTTGTAGAAATCCCCACTTGAAACTTTGCTAAATTTGCCCTCCTTTAATGCAAAAGCTCTTTGGACAAACCACAAAGGTTCACGTCATACTGCCCTGAAACATGCTCCAACTTCACCTTTGTTTGGCTTTGACAAAGGGTCAGTTAGACTCGAAACGTCAGATCGTTTCTCTCCTTACAGATTCTGCTAGAGCTGCTGAGATTTTCCAGCATTTTCTCTTCTGGTTCCTACTCCACCTTGTCAAACACAGCAAACAGCATAAGGTGCTTCCTGAATTGAATGCAAACTTTCCTGATCTGCACACGCCTTTATTTAAAAGGAAACGACATTTAACCTGTACATCTCAGTCAAATTACTTCCCACTCCCGCTCCCTTTTCATTGACACATTGCCTTTCTCAGATTCCACTTTCTCAACAGTTACTTGAACACTTCATTGGGGGTTCGGCGCTGGAAATCGAGAATTCCACTTCTGAAGTCACCTCAAACGTTACTGTCTGTTTTTTTTTCAAATCCACCCGGGATCTCCTGTTATGTAGACCCACGTTGAAGAGAAAACGGAGGAGGTTGATCTTCCTGTTAATTGTGCTTAATTTTTAATAGACTCCAATAACATTGTTACAATTACGAATCATTGGCTTAAAGCTTACAAATTTAAAGAAGAATGTTCTTGTAAACCCAATGGCTACACACAGTCTCTTATACATGAAACAAACGTGGCTCTTATACACTATGAGAAATTGGGAAAGCAATTCAGTAGTCCCCGTTTTCAGGACTGGACGAGTTGTTAGACGTCCTGCTAAGAACATTGCTTTATGATGTTCCTTTTCTGGATGATTTCTGTTTGCTGATTTACAGGAGGTACAGAATGTTGGTAAAGTTATTTAAGATCTCTGTTTTAGTCATTGAAACTCGCAACTCAAAGCATCTGGTGCTGGGAAGATAAATTGACTTTTTTCATTGTTAAGGTGGCATTTACTGCATGAAAAGATTGAACTCCTCAGAAGCTGGAGTTCAGATCGTTTCTCTGGAGGCTATTCAGCTGGACAAACTGGAGAGTTATGTTCGAACTAATCACATAATCATTGGCAACAGAAGGCCACTGTGATCGACAGCTGGTCCACAGAAAAAAATCAATTATCGTTATCAATGAAATCTCGACTGGAAATTTACTTTCCGGCTCTAGTTTATCGGCTAACTTCATCTCTCCTAATGTGAAACAACAGCTGCAGATGCAATGTTTCCAGTGAGCAACAGGGAAATTGTTTTCAAAGCATCAAATAATTCACCAGCAATCATGAATATGAAAGCAGTTGTGCGCACTCAGTGATCCGATACTGAGGTTCCAATTCTCTGTTCTTCCTTGGAATAAACATCTTGATTATTTCGATTTTCTCTTTGGAAATTGCAACCTCACGTCACTTGCCATGTTCTGCCTTGTGACAATCTCAACGTCGGATAAACTGGACATTATATTTGACATGGTAATGAGGCACAATCCTATCGTTTATAGGGAACACGTTTTTTTCTGAAGACTCTCCCACTGTGTAATATTCATGCTGCTCTGCTTTCTACTGTCACAGGCTGGGTAAACTGTCAAATTCATCTTCATTGATGTTTGGCCACTTCTGGTCAGAAGTCGGCAAGGAAATCTTTCATGAAGAAGTCTGCGAATGAGGTTACGGTTGTCGTGATTGTGTTGAGCTTTACATTGAACATTCTCTGGGTTTTGATATTAATAAGCCTGTGCACTCTTGAGAATGCTCGGTGATTTTGTGTGTGTTTTTAGTAGCTCGTACATTTCAATAGAATTGTCAACAAATGAGTTCCTGCAACATATTTTAACAACATGTGGTCATTTTATTCTGACTCTTGTTCACAACCCTTCTACTAACATTAGCATCTCAGTGACCAGCAAAAACGGCAGGATACTCCGAGGCTCACAAAAGTGGGAAGGTCTCCAGAGACCCAGAGACGGAGTATCAAAGGAAATCATTCTGTTTATTGCTTGTTATCTCAGGACCGTTTGCCTTATTAAGAAGAATGTTGATGTTTTACTCTCTGTGGCGACGTATGCATTTCTTTGGCTACAGATTCATGTAAATGCACGTCCTGGTATGTAAAATTGGCTTCATCGTACACCTGCTAAGATGATACACATGTATTTATTCCATGACCCACTAAGTTCACAGAGCGTGGAAGATGGTACTGAAATATCCCTTTAGTCTCATCCTTAAATGATTAAACAGTGAAAAGAAATAACTTATTTATTGAGTATGAAATGTGCCGCCTCATTGTGTGCCTCATTTTCTTCAAGTTTTGAATCAACTGTTATATACCATAACACTGGTGCAGATTCTGCCGCTCTTCAGTTGATTTCGTGTTCAGTGTTCGCTTGTGCGCTAGTTATGTTACAAACAATGAGAATCCAAAATGTGTCAAAAATGTCTGTTTGCGGTGGTAGGATTAAAACTACGTTCAAAGTAGATCATTGATGGTTAATTGCAAAGGGTTAATTGGATAGGACAACGATCAATTAGATAAAGTTGAAATATGCATGGGAAACAGGATAAATGTGAAACCATTTTATTTTGAAAGAATAATGGCTGCGTAATGCTACACATTTGTGGGAAATGTCCAGCTTTGCCATGACACGAAATCACGTAGAGCTGTTTCCTTTTACAATGGAAAGTCCGGAAAGGTACTGAAGGTACCATGAGATGATGATGCTGCGTGTTATCTTTTATTTACAATGGCGGTGACATTGCCCTAATCAGGGCACTTTGCCATGGAATCGGGATGTGAATAATGCCAGGAGCCTCGAGTTCGTCAGACTAGCCATCGTAACACAGGATCAAAAATTGAGAAGAGGTTCGAGTAAGTAGATTTTTGTTGAATATTGCTAAAGTACTGTTATGATGGTGTAGGTGTGCACTGTAACTTTATAAAAGAGACAAAGCTAACAAGGACTGACCGAAAGCACATTAAGATCTAAGCATCATATAAATGTTACACTTGATATTTTGATGACTTCAAGTTAATGAAATTATTCGAATGTGTTGGGTTATAAAGCAGTTAGGAGGAAACTGGCAAACACCAACAAGAACAGACTGTGAAACATATCTCTCTCTGAAAAGTGCCTGTCCATTAGAAAAGTTGTACAGCAGAGGACGGAAGAAAAAATAACCCAGATAAACCCAGAGGAAAATCTACAGAGTAAAATCGACAAAGCTGACCAATTTTGAAAAGTGACTTTGTTTTTAAAAACATATTCTTTTTTTTCAGCGGACCAGTAGAGGGAGAGACAAAAGATATGTATATGAGGAAGGAGTTGTGAATACTTGAGCGAACGCTATCTGTTGGACCTAAAGAATAAAACCGTTAATATTTACTTTAAATTGTGCAATCTGGGATAGTTCTTTACCTCTCGAAATTTAACAGATTATGATGCAAGGTGAGCTTTTCTTTGTGTCGGGTTTAAATTAGCTGAAGAGGTTACACCGTGTAGGAACAAATTGGCGGTTTTCGTTCCTGACTTGAACAGGATGAAACAGATCCAGTCTGAGATTTCAACAGAGTTGAGTAGATTTTGTTTCCAGAAAAAAGAAGCACATCAGATTTAAGCACTTGCAGGGTTAGTGTCTCAGTTCGTTAAATAAAACGTAGGTGTGACAATTTGTTTAATTTCGGTTACTTGTGGTTGGTTAAATTAAAACTTGAAGAAGTGGCTCAAAAAATTGGTGAATAATTCTGGAGCTTCAATTTGATTCCTAAATTTGCGAAGAAAGCTTAGAACGAAAATAAAAGACCATGTAATTAGAATTAGCAAAGAGGTTAGGATTAGGTTTAACAGAGGACAAAAGTAAAACTGAAATGAGAATGGCATCACTGAAACAATTAGGTGTGATGAGAAACCAGCAAGTGCAGTAGAGCGTGAAAAAAAAATATAATGGGGGAAAATGAAATTATAAGATATACAAAGGGATAAAGACAGAGAAAGAGAGAGGGGGAAATGAATGTTCTTCGCTGAGCAAAGAGAGAAAAAAGAAGGGAAAGAGATAGGGAGAGAGTAGAAAGGCAAAGAGAAAGCGAGAAACGATTCTTAGCAGAGGAAAAGAGAGAGATTTGAACTCGAGACGGTGCGACTCCGTCGCAAGTGTTAAATTAACATGAAGGAAACTAAAGAAAAGTTAGTGACATCCAAATATGTGAAAACGCTGCCACAATTTCATGAGAAAGATGTCGAAGCTTTCTTTATTTCTTTTGAAAAATTGTCTGGGCAGAGGGAATGTTCCGAGGATTTATGGGTAATACAAGTTTAGACTAAACTGGTAGGCAGAGCGAGTGAGGCATTTTTCAGGCTTTCAGACGGGGTTCGGTTTCAAGAGATTGTGAAGAGATCAAACATACTATTTAATGCGTTTATGAATTGGTACCACAGCGTATAGATGGCGATTCAGAAACATAAAGAAGGAAACAGGTCAGAATTATGTTGGGTTTGAAACAATGAAACATCCTCATTTTGATAGATGGATGGGGCCTTAAAGATACATAAGACCAATGAGTTTCTAAGGGAGGTTATTTTAGTCGAGGAGTTCAAAAACCTCACTTCAAAAGATGACACGTATTCACGTGGAGGAACACAAAATTCAGAAATTAGGAAGGGCAGCAGAATTCGCAGATGACTACACGTTAGCACATAAGACACGTTACTGACCAGAATGTCGTCCTGTGACGAATAGATGTTGACAGAAGGGGAGATACTGCACTATAAAACCAAAAGCAATCACACTGATCAGTGTTTACCAAAAGAAGTCCATGAGGGTAGAAAGGGAGTGAAAGATTCCAGGTGTTTTCACTATTATGTAGAACTCTAAAGTCACAGTCGTGGACGATAAAGTAAGAGAATGTGGGACACGATGTGGTAAATGAAGCTCGGCCAGTGGCATTAGAGAAAGTAGTGAAGGAAACCCTAAGAAGAGACGAGGAGCTACAGATAAATGCACAGCCTAGGCAGGCTCTGGGTATGGAGTTAGTCACTGGCCTCTTTAAGAATTCGCCACTGTGGGTAAACTGTACTCATTTAGTGGGCAGCGCAGTGGTTAGCACTGCTGCCTCACAGCGCCAGAGAGCAGGGTCCAATTCTCCCCTCAGGCGACTCTCTGTGAGGAGTTTGCACATTCTCCCCGTGTCTGCGTGGGTTTCTTCCGGGTGCTCCGGTTTCCTCACACAATCCAAAAATGTGCACGTTAGGTGAATTGGCTACGCTAAATTGCCTTAGTGTAAGGTAAAGTGGTCAATGTAGGGGAATGGGCCTGGATGGGTCGCGCTTCGGTGGGTTGGTGTGGACTTGTTGTGCCAAAGGGCCTGTTTCCACACTGTAAGTAATCTAATATAATCTAAAAAATCTTAAGAACAGGGGAAGAATGCCATGAAGTTGGAATATTGAGAGATACATGATGTAACCATTCTCTAATAGTAGGAGATAAGAGAATTTGCACTCTTACCGATCTGTTATCCAAGAGGATGTTACTTTGTGGGATAGGATGACAGAAATTTAGCTTTCTTCTGTGTAAGATCTGTTTGGCGTCCCAACATCAGACTGGGGAAGAAACAGTGGGCATGATTGTCAGTGGGCGTCAGTACCAGGAATCCAGTTTGTCCTTGGGAATCATTTTGCAGGATCCAAGGTGGGAGTGATACCGCTTGTTGTGGAAAAGCCCAAGGAAGACCAAGAAACTGAAGGAGTTAGAAGGAAGATATCCTGGTATTTTCACAGATTCAGTATTCACAATATCCTAACATCATAAGTCAAAGTACGAAGCAAAAATTAAGAAGAAAGATGAAGGAGTACGGGTTCAGTTCGTGGACACTGTATTTGATATAATGGTCTTGGAAAATCTGAACAGGCAGAAGGTCAAGCAAAAGTGTTTAGTCCTGAAGGTCACGTCTTGGTATGAAAAGATCAGGCTAAGGTACATAAACCTGTTTAATGGCCTGGAAAGCAAAGCTAAAGGTGTTAACGTTTGTCGTGCGTGTCATACATGTCAAATGGCGGGTAGCTTACACGTGGTCATCAAACCAGCACTTTTGTTGTCAATTCCCATGTTCCCAGAACATTTCACACGGGATATAATTGATTGCGTAGATCGCCTCCAGATAACACAAAGAGAGAAAGAACTGGAGAAACAGGTGTTAATTACTGCCCTGTAGAATGAGGAATCAATTCCTCATAGAGTCACAGAGTCATAGAGATATACATCATGGAGACAGACCATTCAGTCCAACCCGTCCATGCCGACCAGATATCCCAACCCAATCTACTCCCACCTGCCACCACTCGGCCCATATGCAACCAAATTCTTCCTATTCATATGTTTAAAAATATGAAGATTTCCTTGAAGAGGGGGATGTTTTAGTAAACTTGTGGGTAAACTACATATATTCGGCCGTTGACAAGTTTGCTACTGCAATATGAGAACAAATATAGGAATCAGATGGGGAGGAGTAATGCTATTGCACATGAAGTCGATGTCTTAAATGCTGTTTTATTCAAACAACACCCCTATAGGCTCAAATCTTTAAAAGCCAGTCAGGTCCACAATGAGTATGAAGCCATACTCAACGAGGATGTCTTTGAACTGAGTCAGTTCAAGTGGAGTTTGCTGATTGTCTTAGTTCCCAAATGGAACGAGAGTCAATGATGTTGTGTCGATTATTGGAAGGTCAGCGCCATTACAAATTCGACGTCATTTCCAACACCGAAATTTCAGGACTGTATTGAGAAAGTTGAACAGTCTAGTTACATCACCAAATTGGACATACTGCGTGGATACTTGCAGGAAACGTTATGGAAACGGTCAAGTTCATTTCTGCGTTTGTAAACTCAAATAGGCTACATCAATTCAACGTGATTCCCTATGGAACGAAGAACACACCTGCACAATCCAAACAGACATGAAGAGAGTTGTGACCGTTTTAACAAACTGTGCAATCCATTTGGATGTTGTCGTGACCTTTCGTAAGTTCTGGAATGATCACATGGTACAGTTGACAGAGTTCTGTAAACGCCTATGCGAAGCAGAACCGGTAATTAACTGAAACAATGCTGAATTCGCGAAAGCAGAGTTTACTTTCTTGGTGAATAACGTTACTCATGGAAGGTTGACCCCAGGGAAAGCAAAGATGAAGGTAGTCGCGGAATTTCCAAGACCCCAAACCTCAAAGAAAGGGGTGCTTTGATACTTGGGGCTAAGCTGATTCTATCGGATTATTATTCCAACCTTTACCTGTTTAGTGTCATCATTAACCGAGATGCTGAAGAAAAGCACAAAGTCCCAGTGACAGATCAATGCCAGGAGGCGTTCGAACATTTAATGCAATATTAGCCCCTGCACCAGTTTTAGCTGCACTAATCTTTTTGAAACCTTTCAAACTTGTGAAAGATGCTCGTGACTTAGGAGTTGAAGCAGTACTGCTAAAGGGAGATGATGATAGGATTGAACAGCCAGTTGGCTCCTTTCGAAGAAACTCAACATCCACCAGAGGAAATGCTCGACAGTCAGAAGAGAACATTGAGTTTGTTACTGGCCTGACAACATTTAATGTGTACACCACGAACAATGCGTCGCAGATGGATGTGTACAGAGATCATACTCCTCTCACATTGTTTGACCGCTTGAAAGACAAGAATATGAACCTATTCCGTTGGAATTGTATAATAGGGAATTGTAATTTACAAATCAAACCATTTGTGAATCGTGAGAAAGTAATCACAGCTGTGTTATTATGGATTTAACACAACGTCGAGATGAAATTTATAGCTATTCAATGTTGTGCGTGTGAGTGTATTTGTGTGTGTGTATATCACACATACATGCATGCACGTACTTATATGGGAAGAGGTTAGTATGAACTTAGAGTAAAGCTATATGTATGTCATGATAATGTGGTTAATTAATGGTTCTTTTATTTTATTAAGGGCAACTGTTTTAAAGGTGTAGTTGTGCACTTTACCTGTCAGAGAGAGGGGAGGATAGCAAGGACTGATTGAAAGAGCAGACAGTGCTGACCTTGGCTAAAAATGTAATACTTGATTGATCCAAGTTTCTGGAATTGCAATTTCATGGAACAAAACCAAATTCAAATTCGACCAATCAGTTTAAGCTGTGCGCCAGATACAAAATTCCATTCAAAATTTATTTTAGTGTTTTGATGATTCCAATCCAATTAAATGATCTGATATTGGGTGGTATCAAACTGGATATTGTGAACAGTTAGGAGGAGAATTGCTAAACACCAACAAGTATACACTGCAAGCCAAATAGCTCTGTGAAAAAGAAAAGGTGTTTAGCAGAAGACCAAAGAAGAGACGACCCAGGAAATCCCAGAGGAAAATCGACTAAGATGACTGATTCTGAAACGTGCCTCTGTTATTTTCCCTTGGACAGGTCATGGATTTGGAACCCTCTGCCAAAGAAGCTTTCAGGACTGACCGAAATGCATTGGCACACGTTGCTGTCCCTGTTTGGAGATGTTGATGAGAGTCAATGTTTAATGGATTGTCAATCAAACAGTTTGGTTAATTCTGGACTGAGCAATGCACTTTGAATATTGATGCCAAAGCTAATGGCGCCCTCAGATTTATGCTGTGACTTGTTGAGAGCTCGCAATGAATTGTCACCGCCAGGATATTGATCATGTGCCACTGACCGATGGAAACATCATCAAATACTTAGGTGTCATGATTTGATTTAATTCTGTTGGAGATTCTGTTTTCTCTGAAGATCGCATGGCACAAATGTCCCTTTGCAATTCGTCAGACCAAACGTCAACGTTGTGTGGGTTTTCCTGCATTTGGACATTGAGACGTTCAGTATCAATGTACGCCTTCAAACCCCTGTGATTCACATCCACTTGAGACTGCACTTGGGAATGAAACAGATAATGGAAGGGTGCTATAAGTATCCCCTTCTGGAATGACGCTGAGTCCAGCATTTCGCGATAAAAGCCAAGGCGGGAATATTTGCTCTCGCATTCAGTATTACTGTGATTCTTCTTGTTTTTATTGTGTGATCTCTCTGTCTCATTCAGATGTTGAAATAGTTTAATGTGAGCAAATTCGAGGTCTTGCAAGTTGGAAAAAAGAATTCAAGCATGGACTACTTTCTAAACGGTGAGAACATTCATAAAACCAAAGTACAAAGGGATCTGGGAGTGCTAGTCGAGGATTCTCTAAAGGTAAACATGCAGGTTGAGTCCGTGATTAAGAAAGCGAATGCAATGTTGTCATTTATCTCAAGAGGGTTGGATCATAAAGGCACCGTTGTGCTACTGAGACTTTCTAAATCTCTGGTTCGGCCCCATTTGGAGTACTGTATCCAGTTTTGGTCACCACACATCAGGAAAGACATACTGGCACTGGAGTGTGTCCAGCGGAGATTCACACGGATGATTCCCGGAATACAAGGTCAAACATACGAGGAACAATGTCCAATCCTGAAGGACTGACCAGCTGACAATGCAGCGATCCCTCAATCTCAAGGCGCCAATAATAAAGAGCAAAGGAATTTACAGCAAAGGAAAAGGCCCTTTGACGTTACTAAACGTGCACTGATCGAGTTTCGGTATCTAATTGTGATGCCTATCTTCTAAAGATCTGCATCTCTTTGCTCCGTGTCCCTTCATGCATCGTAAATTACGCTATCGATCCCGCCTCTACCACCTCCATTGGCAAAGCGTTCCATGCACCCACCACCCTCTGCAGAGAGAACTTCCCAGGCATAGCTGGCCTAAACCTTTCCCTCCTCACTTTGAACTCGTGACACCGAGTAATTGAGATCTGCATTCTGAGAAAATGCTTCTTGCTGTCCACCTTTTCTAAATCTCATGATTTTTTAGACCGTATAGGGTCTCTTCCCAACCTTTTGCTTTGCAATGAAAATAATTCTAAACCATCTCTCTTTTTATCAAGTTTCCTCTACGCCCGGTAACATTCTGGTGAATCTCCACTGCACACTCTCCAAAACATCCATATATCCTTTTAGTAAGAAGGCGACCAGAAGTGTATGCATTATTCCAAATGTGGTCGAACAAAAGTCCCATGCAACCATAACATGACCTGCCGACCTTTGGACTCAATCCCTTAACCAAATGCACGAAAGGATGCCGTATGCCTTCTTGACCACTTTGCTGACCCGCGTTGACACCTTCTGGGAATAATGGACCTGAACACTCAAATCTCTCTGTACTTAATTTTTCCCCAGGACTTTTCTGTTTACTGCATAGTTTGCTCTTGGATTGGATCTTTCAGAATGCATCACGTCACATTTACTTGCATTCAACTATACCTGACATTTTCTTTTTGCCATCTGTCCAATCGATCTATATTCAGCTGTATTTTCGATAGTCCACTTCACAAACTGCTACTCCACCAAATTTCGTGTCATCTGCAACTTGCTAATTTGGCAACAAATACATTTCTCCAAATTATTTATATATATATATCACCAACAATAGATATCCCAGCATGGATGGTTATGGAATACCAAAGGTTATAGGTCTCCTCCTGAACCGTTCTGGTACCAATGTTCTAGCGAAGAGGATAAATAGGGTGGTCAGTAAGACTTTAAACTTCCCAGTTGGGGGGAGGGAAAAGTGAAAGCGACAGGGAGTATGGAGTTAAATGGAAAGATAAGCAGCAGGATAGCATGTGTGCAGGTGGATTTAAGCTTGAGGCAGACTAGGAATGCATCAAAAAGGAAGGATAACTTAGGATATCTTATGACTTCCAATATCTCTAATGATAAGAAAGTTAGCATTAAGGCCCTTTAACTGAATGCTCATAGCATTAGTAACAAAGTCGATGAACTAACGACACAGATCATCGTGAATGATTATGATGTGATAGGCATCACAGAAACGTGGTTTCAGGAGGTTCAGGACTGGCAGTTAATCATCCAAATATTTACAACTTATCGAAAAAACAGGGAGGTGGGCATAGGAGGCGGGGTGGCCTTGTTAGTTAAGAATAAAATTAAATCTATAGCACTAAAGGACATGGGGTCGGCTGATGTGGAGTCTGTGTGGGTGGAATTGAGGAACCACAAAGGCAAAAAACCATAGTAGGAGTTATGTACAGACCTCCTAACAGTGGTCAGGACCAGGGGCGTAACATGCACCGGGAAATAGAGAAGGCATGTCAGAAAGTCAAGGTCACGGTCATCATGGGGGACATCAATATGTAGTTGGACTGGGTAAATAATGTTGCCAGTGGATCCAAAGAAAGTGAATTCATGGAATGCTTACCGGGTGGTTTTTTGGAACAGCTTGTCATGGAGCCCACAAGGGAGCAGGATATTCTGGACCGAGTGCTATGTAATGAACCAGACTTTATAAATGATCTTAAAGTAAGAGAACACTTAGGAAGCAGCGATCATAATATGGTAGAGTTCAGTCTGCAGTTTGAAAGAGAGAAAGCAAAATCGGATGTCATGGTGTTACAGTTAAATAAAGGAAATTATGATGGCATTAGAGAGGAACTGTCGAAAATCGACTGTAAGCAGAGCCTAACGGGAAGACAGTAGAAGACATACTGGCAGGTGTTTGTGGGTATAATTGAAGACACAGTACAGAGGTTCATCCCTAAGAAAAGAAAAATTATCCAGGGAGTTATTCGACAGCCATGGCTGACAAAGGAAGTCAAGAAATGTGTCAAAGGAAAAGAGAGATCCTATAGAGTGGCCAAGAGCACTGGGAAATCATAAGATTGGGAAAGTTACAAAAACAGAGGATAACAAAGAGCGAAACAAGAAAGGAGAGCATCAAATATGAAGGTAGGCTAGCCAGTAATATTAGAAAAGATAGTAAAAGTTTCTTTCAATACGTAAGAAACAAACGACAAGCAAAAGTTGACATTGGGCCACTTCAAACTGATGCTGGAAGGCTAGTGATGGGAGATAAGGAAATAGCTAGAGAACTTAATAAGGACTTCACAGTGGAAGACATGAGTAATGTCCCACCAATTAAAGGGAGTCGGGGGCTGAGTTGAGTATGCTTGCCATTACAAAAGAGAAAGTGCTAGAAAAGCTAAAAGATCTTAAAATTGATAAATCCCCTGGGCCCGATGGGCTACATCCTAGTGTTCTGAGGGAGGTGGCTGAGGAAATAGCGGAAGCGTTGGTTGAGATCTTTCAAAAGTCACCGGAGTCAGGGAAAGTCCCGGATGATTGGAAGATCGCTGTTGTAACCCCCTTGTTCAAGAAAGTATCAAGACAAAAGATGGAAAATTATAGGCCAATTAGCCTAACCTCAGTTGTTGGTAAAATTCTGGAATCCATCGTTAAGGATGAGGTTTCAAAATTCTTGGAAGAGCAGGGTCAGATTAGAACAAGTCGACATGGATTTAGTAAGGGGAGGTCGTACCTGACAAACCTGTTAGAATTCTTTGAAGAGGTGACATGTAGGTTAGAACAGGGTGACCCAGTGGTTGTGGTCTATTAACACTTCCAAAAGACCTTTGATAAGGCGCCACACGGGAGGCTGCTGAGTAAGTTGTTCGAGGTGAGCTACTGGCATGGATTGAGGATTGGCTGTCTGACAGAAGACAGAGAGTTGGGATAAAAGGTTCTTTTTCGGAATGTCAGCTCGTGACAAATGGTGACCCGCAGGGTTCAGTGTTGGGGCTGCAGCTATTCACTTTATATAATTAATGATCTGGATGAAGGGACTGGGGGCATTCTAGCGAAGTTTGCCGATTATTCGAAGTTAGGTGGACAGGCAGGTGGTACTGAGGAAGTGGGGAGGCTGCAGAAGGATCTAGACAGTTTGGGAGACTGGTCCAGGAAATGGCTGATGGAATTCAATGTGAGCAAATGCGAGGTCTTGCACTTTGGAAAAAAGAATACAAGCATGGACTACTTTCTCAACGGTGAGAAAATTCACAAAGCCAATGTACAAAGGGATCTGAGAGTACTAATCAAGGAATCTCTAAAGGTAAACATGCAGGTTGAATCCGTGATTAAGAAAGCAAATGCAATGTTGTCATTTCTCTCAAGAGAGTTGGAATATAAAAGCAGCGATGTGCTACTGAGACTTTATAAAGCTCTAGTTAGGCCGCATTTGAAGTACTGCGTCCAGTTTTGGTCCCCACACCTCAGGAAGGACATACTGGCACTGGAGCGTGTCCAGTGGAGTTTCACACGGATGATCCCTGGAATGGTAGGTGTAACATACGAGGAACGGCTGAGGATCCTGGGATTGTATTCATTGGAGTTTATAAGGTTAGGGCGAGATCTAATAGAAACTTACAAGATAATACCTGTCTTGGAAAGGGTGGACGATAGGAAATTGTTTCCGTTCGGCGAGGAGACTAGGACCCGTGGACAGAGCCTTAGAATTAGAGGGGGTCATTTCAGAACAGAAATACGGGGAAATTTCTTCAGCCAGAGAGTGGTGGTCCTGTGTAATTCATTGCCACGGAGTGCAGTGGAGGCTGGGACGCTAAATGTCTTCAAGGCAGGTATTGATAAATTCTTGATGTCACAAGAAATTAAGGGCTACGGGGAGAATGCGGGTAAGTGGAGTTGAAAGGCCCATCAGCCATGATGAAATGGTGGAGAGGACTCGATGGGCCGAATGGCCTTACTACCACTCCTATGTCTTATGGTCTTATTTTGAGAAACTCCCTTCCACTGCTACTCTCTATTTCCTGTTGTCCAGCCAGTTCACTCTCCATCCCGCTAGAACACCCTGGAACCCATGCACATACATCTTCTCCATCAGTGTATCATGGGTAACTTTATCAGACGCCTTACTAAAGTCCATGTTATGACATCTACAGCCCTTCCCGCAATAGTGTATACCTTTCCCGTGCTTGCAGATTATAGTGTGATGCTCCATCAACCGTGACTCAATCACCATAAGTGCCGTCTTTTGTGCAGAATATCCGCCACTTCCGCTGTCTGGGGACAGACCATCTGGCAGCATAACATTTATTCAGATTGGCCCACTTAGGATGTAGTGATCCCTCTGCACTGACCACGATTACATGACACCTGCAGTGTTGCAATTAAGTTTGAGCATTTAAAGTGAGGAGGATGTTTTGACTATACATGGAGAGTAATGAAGATTTGGCAGACCGATTGGCAGGATGGCAGGACTGATGCATGGTAAGAGACTATATAGGTTAGGATTATTTTTCGTGCAGTGGGAATGGGCAGTGGAGTTCTCAACAGATTAGCTGAGGTCACCTACAGTATACACAACAGACAATTTCACCCAACAAAACAACAACCATCATCCGAAGAGTAACCTACCCAGAGCCAATCGCCAACCCTATATTTACCCCTGACTAATGCTCCTCGCACGATGGGCAATTTAGCATTGCCAATTCACCTGACCAGCACATCGTCAGATTGTGGGAGGAAACCCAAGCACCCAGAGGAACCCTATGCAGACGTGGTGATAATGTGCAGACTCCACAGAGAGATTCGCCTGAGGCGGGCATCGAACTTGAGATTCTAGTGCTGTGAGGCAGCAGTGCTAACTACTGAGCCACCATGCCTGCCCAAAAGAAGGCTTATGATGTTGTAATGGACCTGAGGTGATCAACAAAAAGAGGACGGTGGTTTATTTTGTGTATTTAACAGTCCTCCAAACAATGGGTGGGACGTGGAACATCACATTTGGAGGAAGAATTTGGAAACCTGCAGGATTGGTTGAGTCTAGCTTGTTGGTAATTTTAATTATCCGAGGGAAAACCCGGAGAAAACAACGCGTGGTGTGAGAAGGGGAATAATTTCTGCAAGGTGTGCAACAGAATCTTCTAAAGCAGCAGATTTCGAGTCCAATGAGCAAGGGAGACATACTGGATCTGGGCTTTGGAATTTAAGCCGATCAACATGGAAAAGTCACAGGCCGGGAACATTTGGGAAACAGCGATCATAACATGATAAGATTCAATCTGAAGTTGGAAAAGGATAATCGTCAGTCAATAATTACGACCTTTGATTGGAAATGTGGAGATATATAGAGATCTTTAAGTTAAACAGGATTACATCGATTGGAAATGCATTGTAATGGTAAAACTATGAATGAAAATGAACAAATTTCAAAAAAGAGACGAGTAGGGTGGTGTCTGTGTACCTACTGAAGAGAAATAAATATGGGCTATCTAAAACTATCCAAAGTTCCCTGGATGCCCAAGGATTGAGGTGAGAAAATAAGGCAGGAAAATGATGTATATGTTGAAATAAGTCACTGATGGTGACAGAGCGCTTCACTGCTCATAGACTCGAGTAACTGTGGGTTACGATAGGAGGTGTGAACACATTTAAAAGTGAAAGGAGAGCACTCAGAATGCTGGAAAATTCCAAGCTGGTCTGGCGGCTTCCCAAGTGCAAGACAAACATTGATCGCGTTTCGAGTTCAAATTCTGAAGAAACTCTGATGTAAGTCAGATTGGCCTGAACATGGACGCTGTTTTGATCTCTCTCTCTAAGTCTCTCCATAGATTATGCCACATCTGCTCAGTTTCTCCTTTGACGTTTGCTTCGATTTCCAAAATACGCACAAAAAAACTATTCAGAATTTTGTCTGTTGAGATATGCAAAAAAAGGTTGAAAATGAGGTGTTGGAGAACGAATGAGGCCATTCTGAATCCTCAACTGCTCCTGCAATTCCATAAGTGCTTGCCTGTGATAGCTGGTTTTATTGCATCACGGTGTGATATCCCTTCAGTTCATCACACCCTCTGTATCTCTGAAATCGCTCGCTGCCTGAAAAATACTTTTTGGCATGTCTGCTCCTCAGCATCGGTATATCCTGAACATGATGAGAACTACTCTGAGCCACTGTTCTTTCAGCAGCCAAATTCAATGCTGAATTCTTCCCATCCTCATTCCTGCTGTACTTCGAAGGTAGTGTTTTGTCAAGTCTCTGTGGACTTGTCTCCAATATTTTATGATTTATCATTGACAAGTCAATAGTTTTACTATATTGTATATGTGAGCAATAGCAGAACGTTGTAGTTTTCAATTTCTGCCCATATGACTGGAATAGGCAGAAGGGGAATTGGAACATAGAGTTGATTGAGCCTTTCCCGACATTGAAACAGATCGTGGCCGATCTGATCATCCTTCACTCCACTTCCTTTTCTTTTCCCAAGACACTTCCTCCCCTTATTAATTGAACACCCATTTTCATGAATGAGCGGCATAGTCGTCTGTGGTAATGAACACCATACTAACCTCTAACAGAAGATTTTCCTTAAGATCTCTCTTACAGGGTTGACTTCCTTACCCAAAAAGGACACCCTGCAACAAAGTGTCACCTCAAAGGAAATGCTGGCGTTCGCCAAAGATTGTATGATGCGAAGCACACATCCATGACTCCTCAGTTACCGAAGAGTCCATATTCACCACAAGAATATCTAGAGAGTACACAAGCTTGAGCTGACAGTTGGCAAGTGACTGTTGCCCTGCACTAGTGCCAGGAAGTAAGCTCCTGCAATAAGAGAGAAAATGAGGACTGCAGATGGTGGAGATCAGTGTCAAGTAGTGTGCAGCTCAAAATCATAGCATGTCAGGCACCAAAAGAAGAACAGAAATGTCGACGTTTCAGTTAATGTCCCTTCATCAGGAATATCACATTTCTGATGAAGGGTTTATCGCTGAAAATCGACTCTCCTACTCATCTGATTCTGCCTGACCTGCTGTGATTTTCTAGTGCCACACTTCTGACCTTGAATCAGAGATAGTATTATCACTGGTCCTTGATATTCAATGTTGACCTTTCGACAGTATTTCTTAATTGTGCTATTTTAAGGCTTTCATGTTGACTTTTAATTACATTTCCTTACCTTTCTACATAATATATAGGATTTGTCATGAGAGACCTCTGTATCTAAGATGGCGCTGGGAATGTGGACAATACACACTTTTCACTTTGCTTCTCTCTCTCTTTGTTTGAGCACACTTGACAAAAACTCCAATTCTAATTTTAATTCTAAATCCAGTACACCTTCTAATTCTAGATTCCCCCAACTGCATTCTGCGGAAGTGAGCTCATACGACTCACAACGCTCTGAAAGAAGCAGTTATTTCTCATCTCAGCTTTCAAACTATCTCTTTTGACTCTGTAACCCAGTTCTCTTGGTCGAAACTATCCCACAAAAAAGAATAATTTGCTCAATGTCCACCTTATCAATTGCCTTTCTCCTAAAAGTGCCTCAATCAGATAAACACTCACCCTTCTGAACTCCATCATGAGGTTCTATTTCAAGCCAAAGTTACTTGCACTCCTTTCATTACATCTTTATCATGTGTTGAAGCAACTTGATGAACGTCCTCTGAACTGCATCCAGTGCCACCAAATCTTTCCTCAAGAAAAGTAACCAAAACTGGAGAAGATTGTGGTCTCATGACGTCTGTTTAATTGTAATAACAATGTGCCTTTATATATTTCAGTCCATTTGCAGTAAATTCAGGATTCAATTTTCCTTTCTTATTATACCCTGCATTATGTCACAATGGTTCAGGAGGATGGCAATTAAAGGACCTCAGGTATCTCATAGGAATTTCCAACTGAACGAGATTAAAATGGGATGAGTCCGTGGATGAATTGGAAATCATGTACTTTTAAATGTCACCCGACGGCATTAGGTAGGTGTGAATAAGAAGTGCCTATGGAGAGATCATTTGCGGGTGCGGTGTGCAGGAGTTTTTTGTTCTTTGAGTGAATCATTAAAGAAGATGTTAAACTGCATAATCACAATTTCAGCAAAGTTTCAAACATGAGAGTGACACCTTTGGTTTGGAAGGGATTTGCACCATCACACAAGCATGGTGGTAAGACACATAGCAACCAATATCTGATAAAGAGTCAGGATTGACCTTAGTGACAGAATAAAGGGTCCTGCATCAGGTCCTCCTGATAACGGGGACTCCTTTGCTCCTCAGATCTGCCTGAACTGCTGTCCTTTATCCCAGCCCCACATTTTACCGACTTAGATGCAGAATGGCCCGACACAGCTTCAATGAACGATTTTGTTCATTGTTAATTGGATATGGCATGATCTTCAAAGCAGAGAGATTCAATCGCTACTCCATTGTCATCACTGATGGACTGGAACAGCACCGGAAAACCAATGAGGGAGGTCGTGTGTTCCTAAATCTCGGCTTTGAACTTCTCAGCGTCTTCGTGACTGCAATTGCGATACAAACTGTCCGCATATGAACAGCAAGAAACTTCTGTCATCAATGCATTTACATGCATGGTAGGGGCTCGCTCCGCCTTGGTTGTGTAAAATTGACGGGCACTTTCGCTAAACATTCACCTCCGAAGAGGAACAGAATTGATGAAAGTCTCCGTCCTGTCTGCCACTCTTCAGTGAGCTGCAGGGACTGAGGTGTCCTTGGACATTGACCAACAGCTTTATATTCAACTTCAAAATCTCTTCAGATTACTTCTTCAATCATTGTCGTGTATATTGTGCAGCAGGTGTACATTGAACAGAGCAAAACACACCCGTAAAAAGATTTAAAAAAACAGCGACTCGGTCGAAAGCTGCTTCAGGTCTTTTTGCTGCCATCATTAGAGTACCATGTGTTCACCAGCTTCACAACACAGTTTTCGTTGTGGCCAATGGAGCTCAATGTAGATAAATTCAGTACATTGTATTTTGGTAAGCCAAACAAAGATAGAACTTACACTGTTGATGGGACGTCTGGGGAATGTTGCCGAACAGAGAGATCCAGTAGTTCAGTGACATGGTTACTTGAAAGTGGTTTTGCAGGTATACAGGTTGGTGAAGAAAATGCTTAACACGCGTTCACTTTGATATTTAGGAGATGGAATCAATCCCTTTTCTCTGAGAATGAATACTATGTGCGGATTGGCACTGACTCCTTGAAAAGAGCATCGTGTCTGCTCATGGCGACTTTGAGGAGTTCGAAGAGAAAATGCGAAGAGCAATGTACATTCTCCTGGGTTTTCTGGTTCTGGCCTAGCTGATGCCTGTTTTAGAATGAATATTGCTAGGCTCTTTTTAAGGGTGGATGCCTATCTGAATAGAGTCATGGAAGAGCAGATGAAGGCCATTCGTAATTCAAGATACCAGTCTCTCTCATTTCAATGACTCTAATATGGAATTAGTGGGCTGATTCGTGACAAACGGGGCTCTGCCAAATAAGTGGGAATGCATGCACTTGGGTAGGCCCAACAAGACAAGGTCATAGTAAAAGATTGGGGTGTCCCTGCGGAAGCATCAACCATCACAAGGAAATGGGAGGACATAGTAACTGACTTCATAAGATATCCGGACAGGCAGATCAAATGTTTAAGAATTTACATATTATACTTGGCCTTATTAGCTGAGTTGCAAAGTTAAACAAAGGTGATGTTTGAACAGCATCAAATATTGCTCAGTCCATAGTGAGCATGTGCCTGATGGAGGGCTTGTCCCCAAGCATCATGTTTGCTCCTCGGATGCTGACTGGACTGCTGAAGTCTTCCTGTACTATATTCTCGACTGATTATATTGCGTGCAGGTCTGACATTCTCATCGTATGAGATATGAAATTTTATTGGAGAAGATGCAGTGGTTCTGGGGATTAGCCAGGATATTGCCTTGGGCTCGAGTGTTGAAGAGCGTTTCAACAGATTCGGCTTGTTTCCTTTTCAGTGAAGGAGCTTGAGAGTGGAAGTGATTGAGGTGGACAAATTTATGAGAGGCAGGAAGGACGCATTGCCCCATCATTGGCGGTACAATGAATAGGAAGCATAATATTAACGTAAGCAGCAGAAAGTTTATGTTAGATGTGAGGAAAAACGTTTTTGTTCAGAGAATGGTGGGGGTGAGAAAATCAGGTCGTCTACTTTAGGGAGAGCAAATCCCTCAAGCCATAAAGAAATATTCAAATGTGCATGCAATAAAGTGTGCCAAACGCGGGAAAATAGGATTTGGATAGTGAGGCATTTGGGAGGATGCGTTGGGCCAAAAGGCCTTTTCTTTTGCTGTCGATTATGGACCTTGCTGACACTGTCGAGGGAAATGTATTGAGCGAATTAGCAGAATGATAACAATCTGTCGCTTGGAATAACGCGGAATAATGTGCTGGGAGGTGGCGATGATGTGGTGGTGATGGGGGGGGGAGGTTGTGGGCGACGGGGTGGGTGGTTGGGTCTCAAACCAGCATTGCCTTTCTTGGAGAAGACGATGCTTCACTCCCGAAACCGACTGTGCCAGGTCGGTTAGATCAACTTTGAAAAGTTGACATGCTGGATTTTTCGTTTTGTATTCTTCCCTGGATGAGCATGTATTCGAGAAAATAAGGATTGAACACTAAGTTCTATGACTCACTGGTTTGAACACAGCCGGAGGTTTGTTGTTGAAATTTGATAGCAAATTACAGGGAGCACATCATTGGTCGAGAGAGAGTACAGAAGGGATGCACACGATTGGAACTTGAATCTGAACGGGGATCTCTGGAAAGTCCAACAACATACACCAGGTCCTGGAACGTTGAACTAGAATGAGTAACTTTGTCTTTCGAACAGTACAGAGATGTGGGGATGAAAGTTCTGTCTGAATGTGCCGTTACTTTACTGTGGTGCAATGATTCCCTTCTCCTTATCCTTCAGTAGCATGACAATGGGAATATTGGAATATTGCACAGCATTCTGGTTTGTGTGTGTGTCAGTGATAGCAGACGTCAGGGTTGGTCTGTCTCGACCGTTGCGTCAATAATCTCTCCCTTTCTATTCCATAGAAGGATTCTCCTCTTTTGAATATATCAGCGGAGTGTGCAGAGCAAATCGCTATGATACAGGAGATGTTTACATCGTTGTGTATTGCCCCGAAGTGTTATGCTGCTGTAAGAAGTAATGATTGAGTCACTGGGAATTGTCCCACATATACTCCCTCTGAAGCTGGGCCTGACACTAACTGTATTTCTTGTTGTTCAGGTTCAGCTACAGTGGATCAATTTAGTCACCGCTGAAGCATTACATTCTGACTTGTGGAAATAAAACTTCGAGCATTAATTGCAGCACATTGTCCCTTACTCATTTTTCATTGTGATTTCTTTGTCTGTTCATACCGACTGAAGGGAGGGGGAGTTAGGAAAAGGCAAGAGCATCATGACATCTTATACATCAAACACAGACAGGATTACAGAATCATTGCTTCCCGCCAAATCCCAGGTTCCATCAGGAGCATTCTCTGTATGTCCTTGCCCCACTGGAAGAACGCAAACTCCAGAGATGATGTCACAGTGGTGACCACGGCAAAAAGTGACTGGCCCTGGATGTCCTCAAATTTGGCGTCTAACCCTGCGTGATCTCACTAAGTACAACCCGACCTGGGAATGGATTCCCCTTGCTGAGTTTCCAACAAGTACACTCCCTCGGCCAGCCAATCCGACTGCCTGTTAATAGAATTCCATAGATAGAAGGTTTTGAGCGGAGTGAACGGCACAGATCGGAATTTGCTTTAGTTAACATAAACGGCTGACCACATGATCACATCGAACATTGGGGATCAGATATAGAACTGATCGGATTAGGGTTCCAACAGTACTCTACCCTGAGCATTGTGGCAGCCTAGTCTGTCATTTCGAGGAACAACATTGAATCCACCTTGCATGTTGCACTCATATAGACATGTGGAGGGGGTGATTATTTTATCATATTTAATAAAAGACTGGTCAATCCTTGAGATGTACAAAGATCTGGTCATAATGCCTCTTTTATCGCTTTAAATGCAAGTCACCAACATGTCACCAATTCTCTGAAAGATGCCAGTGCTCTAAAAGGTGCTGGTGAAGGCTTGCTCCGTTCATCACTTCATCTGAAACGTCCATTAGCTCTCCTCTCACTCTCACTCATTCATTATTCATAGTTCCGCTTCGCTCTCCTTCCTCATCCTCTCCCTCTCCATCTCACACTCTAATCGACCGCTGATCTTCTTGTTGTCCCAGTCTCATCGACATGTTCCTCCATTATGATTTCAAACATAGAGCAATACCTCAAATGAACAGACCCTTTGGCTCATCGTGTCTGTGCAGACATACAATATGTTTCTAAACTGACCTCATTCGTCTGAAAATGGTCAGAAAGCTTTTATTTTCTGTGTACTCATGTTTCTCCCCACATTGCATTGAAACGTTGCTGTCGCATCTGTTTTAACGCTTCCTCCCAAGCTGGCAGCGTGTTAAAAACACTTGCCACCATTTGCATAAAAAATAATTTTGCCTCTCATATCTACGTTAAAGTTTATCCTTCTCATCTTAGACACTGTTTCTGATATTTCAACCCGTGAAGATGGTCGTGCAATTCACTCTGGTCATGCCACTCATAATTTGACCGACCTCTGTGAATGCACGACTTAACCTCTAAATCTCCCGTGAAAAATTTATTGAACTTCTACTCATGGCAAATCCACTCTAACCCAGGCAGGATCCTAATAAATCTTTTGTGCGACATCTCCAAAGTCGTCCTGTGCTGCGGAGAACGGAAAGTGCACACAATGCTACAAGTGTCCCGGAACAAAATGTTTTACAAGCTGCCGAATGTTTTACAGTCAATGTCCTGACTAATGAAGACTACCACTCCACACATCTTTTTTACCACGTAATCTTTTTTTTCTACTTTCAGGCAGCAATGGATTTGCATCCCAATATTTGTCTGCGTATCAAGGCTCTTCAGGGTCCTGCCAGTTACTGCATTAATTCCTATTGCATCGACCTGCCAAAGTCAATGACTTCACACAGAGTCAGAAAATCATAGAGATGCGTAACAAAGCAAAAGTCCCTTCGTTCCAACTCGTCCGTGACAACCAGATAACTTAAGTTAATCTAATACTATTTGCCATCAATGGGTCCATATCCCTCTAAATCCATAGTGAGCATGTGCCTGATGGAGGGCTTGTGCCCAAGCATCATGTTTGCTCCTCGGATGCTGACTGGACTGCTGAAGTTTTCCTGTACGATATTCTCGACTGATTATATTGTGTGCAGTTCTGAAATGATCATCGTATGAGATATGAAAGTTCTGGGGATTGGCCAGTTCTGGGGAAGAGCGTTTCAACAGATTCGGCTTGTTTCCTTTTCAGTGAAGGAGATTGAGAGTGGAAGTGATTGAGGTGTCCAAATTTATGAGAGGCAGGAAGGACGCATTGCCCCATCATTGGCGGTACAATGAATAGGAAGCATAATATTAAGGTAAGCAGCAGAAATTTTATGGCAGATGTGAGGAAAAACGTTTTTGTTCAGAGAATGGTGGGGTGAGAAAATCAGGTCGTCTACTTTAGGAAGAGCAAATCCCTCAAGCCATAAAGAAATATTCAAATGTGCATGCAATAAAGTGTGCCAAACGCTGGAAAATAGGATTTGGATAGTGAGGCAGTTGGGAGGATGCGTTGGGCCAAAAGGCCTTTTCTTTTGCTGTCGATTATGGACCTTGCTGACACTGTCGAGGGAAATGTACTTGAGCGAATTAGCAGAATGATAACAATCTGTCGCTTGGAATAGCGCAGAATCATGTGCTGGGAGGTGGCGATGATGTGGTGGTGATGGGGGGGGGGGGAGGTTGTGGGCGACGGGGTGGGTGGTTGGGTCTCAAACCAGCATTGCCTTTCTTAGAGAAGACGATGCTTCACTCCCGAAACCGACTGTGCCAGGTCGGTTTGATCAACTTTGAAAAGTTGACATGCTGGATTTTTCGTTTTGTATTCTTCCCTGGATGAGCATGTATTCGAGAAAATAAGGATTGAACACTAAGTTCTATGACTCACTGGTTTGAACACAGCCGGAGGTTTGTTGTGGAAATTTGATCGCAAATTACAGGGAGCGCATCATTGATCGAGAGAGAGTACAGAAGGGATGCACACGATTGGAACTTCAATCTGAACGGGTAACTCTGGAAACTCCAACAATATACACCAGGTCCTGGAACGTTGAACTAGAATGAGTAACTTTATCTTTCGACCAGTACAGAGATGTGGGGATGAAAGTTCTGTCTGCTTGTGCCGTAACTTTACTGTGGTGCAATGATTCCCTTCTCCTTATCCTTCAGTAGCATGACAATGGGAATATTGGAATATTGCACAGCATTCTGGTTTGTGTGTGTGTCAGTGATAGCAGACGTCAGGGTTGGTCTGTCTCGACCGTTGCGTCAATAATCTCTCCCTTTCTATTCCATAGAAGGATTCTCCTCTTTTGAATACATCAGAGGAGTGTGCAGAGCAAATCGCTATCATGCAGGAGACGTTTACATCGTTGTGTATTGCCCCGAAGCGTTATGCTGCTGTAAGAAGTAATGATTGAGTGACTGGGAATTGTCCCACATATACTCCCTCTAAAGCTGGGACTGACACTAATTGTATTCCTTGTTGTTCAGGTTCAGTTACAGTGGATCAATTTAGTCACCGCTGAAGCATTACATTCTGACTTGTGGAAATAAAACTTCGAGCATTGATTGCAGCACATTGTCCGTTACTCATTTTTCATTGTGATTTCTTTGTCTGTTCATACCGACTGAAGGGAGGGGGAGTTAGGAAAAGGCAAGAGCATCATGACATCTTATACATCAAACACAGACAGTATTACAGAATCATTGCTTCCCGCCAAATCGCAGGTTCGATCAGGAGCATTCCCTGTATATCCTTGCCCCACTGGAAGAACGCAAACTCCAGAGATGATGTCACAGTGGTGACCACGGCCAAAAGTGACTGGCCCTGGATGTCCTCAAATTTGGCGTCTAACTCTGCGTGATCTCACGAAGTACAACCCGACCTGGGAATGGATTCCCCTTGCTGAGTTTCCAACAAGTACACTCCCTCGGCCAGCCAATCCAACTGCCTGTTCATTGAATTCCATGGATAGAATGTTTTGAGCGAGTGAACGGCACAGATTGGAATCTGCTTTGGTCAACATAAACGGCTGACCACATCGAACAGTGGGGATCAGAGATAGAACTGCTCGGATTAGGGTTCCAATAGTACTCTACCCTGAGCATTGTGGCAGCCTAGTCTGTCATTTCGATTAACAACACTGAATCCACCTTGCATGTTCACTCATATAGACATGTGGAGAGGGTGATTATTTTATCATATTTAATAAAAGACTGGTCAAACCTTGAGATGTACAAAGATCTGGTCATATAGCCTCTTTTATAGCTTTAAATGCAAGTCACCAACATGTCACCTATTCTCTGAAAGATGCCAGTGCTCTAAAAGGTGCTGGTGAAGGCTTGCTCCGTTCATCACTTCATCTGAAACGTCCATTAGCTCTCCTCTCACTCTCACTCATTCATTATTCATAGTTCCGCTTCGCTCTCCTTCCTCTCCCTTTCTATGTCACACTCCAATCGACTGCTTTACTTCTTGCTGTCCCAGTCTCATCGACATGCTCCTCCATTATGATTTGAAACATAGAGCAATACATCAAAAGAACAGGCCCTTTGGCTCATCGTGTCTATGCAGACATATAATATGTTTTTAAACTGATCCCATTCGTCTGAACATGGTCAGAAAGCTTTTATTTTCTGTGTACTCATGTTTCTCCCAACATTACATTGAAACGTTGCTGTCGTATCTGTTTTAACGCTTCCTCACAAGCTGGCAGCGTGTTACAGACACTTGCCACCCATTGCATAAATGATAATTTTGCCTCTCATATCTATGTAAAAGTTTATCCTTCTCATCTTAGACCTGGTTTCTGATATTTCAACCCCGTGAAGATGGTCGTGCAACTCACTCTGTTCATGCCACGCATAATTTTACCGACCTCTGTGAATGCACGACTTAATCTCTAAATCTCCCGTGAAAAAATTATTGAACTTCTACTCATGGCAAATCCACTCTAACCCAGGCAGCATCCTAATAAATCTTTTGTGCGACATCTCCAAAGGCGTCCTGTGTTGCGGAGAACGGAAAGTGCACACAATGCTGCAAGTGTCACGGAACAAAATGTTTCACAAGCTGCCGAAAGATTTGCTAACGTTTACAGTCAATGTCCTGACTAATGAAGACTACCACTTCACACATCTTTTTTACCACGTAATCTTTTTGTTCCACTTTCAGGCAGCAATGGATTTGCATCCCAATATTTGTCTGTCTATCAATGCTCCTCAGGGTCCTGCCAGTTACTGCATTAATTTCTCTTGCATCGACCTGCCAATGTCAAGGACTTCACACAGAGTCAGATAATCTTAGAGATGCGTAACAAAGCAAAAGTCCCTTCGTTCCAACTCGTCCATGAAAACCAGTCAACCTAAGTTAATCTAATACTATTTGACATCAATGGGCCCATATCCATCGAAATCCCTCCAATTCTGATACCTATCAAGATACCTTTTAAATATTATAATTTTAACAGCCCCCACCACTTCCTGTAGCTACTCAATTCCGACAAGCACGACCGTCATTGTGAAAATGCTGTCTCGAAGGTCCGTTTCCAATCTTTGCCAACTAAATTATCGCTCACCAGCAGAAGAATGCTTCCCTACACACCACTGCCTGTGTTCCACAGACACCGTTTTCTCTGCAACTCACATGTTGGATCCACGCACCGCCTCCACCCACCCTCCACACTTGGAACCTTCACTTGCCGCCACAAAACGTGTTAGCCTTTATCCCTGAACTCTGTTCAAGGCCCCAAAGTATATTGTCAAATTCAGCTGAGATTTTTCCGTACGTTTACCCACGACATCTACTGTGTACCGTTGCTCTCGATGTGGTCTTATTTACATTGGGTAAAGGACTGCAACCCCTGGAGATTTTCTGGAAACATCTCAGGAACACATACACCAATGAAACCCACTGCACAGTGGCCAACCATGTCATCTCACCCTCACACTACTCCAAGGACAAGAAAATTCAGGGCCTCCACCACCACGAAATAGAAACCACCTTACAACTGAAAGAAGAACATCTTGACCTCCACATTGGGACCTTTCCGCCACACAACGTAAACATCAACTTCAATAGTTTGCAAAGCTGCCATTCCTCCACCTGAACCCGAACCCAATGCTACAACTTGGCGCTGCCACATTGACATGATATACCTGTTCATCTTTCTTCCCACCTATCCATTGCTTCCTTTCAAACGACCTGTCACGATAAACCCACACCTACATTCACCTGTTATCTTCCAAATTAACTTACCCCACTGCCATCCACACACTTGTATTTATGTCTCTGAGCCCTTCCAATCCCCACCCAGTTTTGGCGGTTGCTGCAAAATACAAATGTTGTTGATTCATCTGTGAATCTCTCCATAAAATATATAGGATGTTAAATCTTGTCATGGTATTTGCTTCAGAACCAAACTAGAAGTTATACTTTCTCTCTGAAGGAGTACAGTGTAGAAAGCAAGACTTTTTGTCAATCCAGAAGTACTCGCCTTGATTATTAGCCTTAAATTCATGACAGCTTTGATCCAAACTTCGACAAATAAGAAGTACAAGTCGGGAGTTGAAAGTGATGAGAGGCGATTATTTGAGTGAGGTTTGGAATTCAGGCAAACGAGAGTCAACGAGACTCCAATCAGAAGAAAACTCCATTCTTTTGAAAAATGTTATTTACACACTTTTGTTTACAGATTCCCTGCAGTGTGGAAAAAAGCCTTCCACCCATCAAGTCCACCCGTCCCTCTGAAGAGTTATTCACCAAACCCAATCAACTGCACTGTTTTCCTGTATTTAGACCTGACTAATCTATACATCGCTGGAGACTATGGGCAATTTAGCACTGCCAAATCACCTGACATGCACATCTTTGCATTGTGGGAGATAACAGGAGCACCCAGAGGAAACCCACAGACATATGGCAAGAATATGCAAAATCCACACAGACTGTCGCCCAGGTTCACGACGAACCCGTATGTCTTGTATTGTGATGCAGCACAGCAAAAGAATGAACTACCTTGCTGCCCCAAACGTATGTGCTGCTGTTCATTATATTTTCTATTCACTTAATGAAGCCTGTCCCAATATGCTCTGGTTCTTTGGTCACAGGAGAAAATAGTTGACCCGCTCTTCTCAGCTGCCCGACAGAATTGCAACCACTTAAACCACGAGCAAATCCCTCCACTCCCTGCCCACTCTTAATCCTTTGCATATCTACGCAGAAAATTGCAAAGTGCTCCAACCACCGCAGTTGAAGGTTATCACCCAGAAACTATGCAATCAAAGCTCAATTGCGTTTGCTGTCTCCAGAATATTCATCTCAACTAATTGCCAGTGCTGGAAGAGCGCTGTTCTGAAAGAGGGTCAGTTCTGAGTGAGTGTCGGCCTGTTAGAGCGTCACTGCTGGGGGATCTACACACTATTAGAGGGTTCGCGATGTGGGGTTCCTGCAATATTGGAATGTTTGTGCTGAAGACTTGGTACAATTGGAAGTATCAGTGCTGAGGGAGCAGGGTCTGCCCAATTGCGAGCACTGAAGCAGCTCCCCACGACTGAAATATTAAAATACAACGTTGACACGAGTTAGAGATAAATTAAGTGATTTTAATTAACACAGATCAAAGAAAATGTCATGTTACGAAGACTCAGACTATCTGTCCGTAGTTGGACAAGTTCTTAGTGTGTTGACGTCACAGTCGACAGTAACAAGTCGCCAGTTGTCTTCATCATTTTACCACGCAGCAGTTATAACCCCAGAAACATCTGTTAGTGACTATGTACTCATCGCTCCTACAAATCGTTTTTCTACAGGTCCCAGTCGTTCTATTGCACCCAAAGATCTCTCCTGAAAGGAAAAGAATTCCAGAGTATAAGTCGACAGGCTTTATGCAAGGTGCTCCAAGTGTGTTTGGGAAAAGTGAAATTTGACAGGAAAAGTTCACTGTGCTCCTCGTGTGGTCTGGGCAGGGACGATAGAGGTCGGGTCACAACGATGCACTCCCAGCATGTTCTATGAGAAGAGGTAGCGACATGGTCAGTGAACCATAGTCTATGTGGTCTGTAATCGAGAATGCAGACAGTTCATGCACACTGTCATGCTTCTGTGATTTGGACAGGGGAGGTGGAGCCAGATACTGAGCTCTGTGCTCTCGGTTTGGCATAAAAAATGAACTCTCAGACCAGAACCATCCTTAGTAACAAAAATTTAGATGTACATAAAAGGTTAAAGATAAAAGGAGAGCACAAATGAGACTATTTTTGTGAAATTTTGCAGCAACCACAAACTGAGAGTGCTTCATTCAGGTTCAGACCTTTTTGAGAACTACGAGTTGCAAGAAGAATTAAATTGAGGGAGATCCCTGGTTCACGTGAATGACGTTTCAGTTCCGTCAATGCATCCCATCTCTCGGGTGGCTCGTCAGATTGAAGACTGAAAGGCTTACTTACCCCCATAGATCATCCGTCCTCTTAATCCACATTCAGACTCGATGGGCTGTTCCAGCACCAGAAGCACAAACACTAAGAGCTGTGCTCCCCACATATTCAGCTGATCTCCTTGGAGCAATACTGAGATGATCCAAGCCCAGATTTCATTTATAAGAACGCACAGTATTTTCAGTTAATGAATACACGCGTTTGGCTATTATTGCATCCAGCAGCAACTGAGCACTCAGATGCTGGAGATCAGAGACGAAGATTGTGGTTCTCGAAAGGCACAGCCGGTCACGCAGCATCAGAGGAGCAGGGGATTTGACGGTTCGGGCATAAGCCCTTCATTAGGAATTCCTGCTGAAGGGCGAACGCCCAAAACGACGACATTACACGCTGTCCATTTCCAGCAGAACACAGTTTCATTCAGGATTGCACCCACTCCAGCATGTTGCAGTGATACTTTCCGAACCGAAATTTTAAAGAAATCACCTGGAGAAACGTATACACGCTGCGTGAGTTTTATTATTTTAATGTCACTCTGAAGGTGTTTAGTATCCTTACAATTCACTATTGACTCTCATCAATGTCATTTCCAAATTGAGGGATTTTACCCTCATTATCTATCTCGGAATGATTCTTCAAAGCAAGAAAAAATAGCAAGCATTCAGAAAGTCATCCCCTGGCAGCGACAAATCCGCTTGTCTCCAATCTGACACATTACCTCCCTTACCCTCTGTTTCCAATCTTTTCGCAATTTCTAATCCATGCTGCTAATGACCAATCAATCACAATCATTTACAATTTGCTAATCAACTTATCAACTGGCACGGCAGCAAAAACGTTCTGAAACTCCAACAAAAACATCGCTTACAGTACTCCCTCACATACTGACTTTGTAACATCAACAAATACCTGAATCCGCTCTTTCAGGCATGGCCTGCCCTTGACAAAGCAATGTACACTGTCACATGTTGTTTAATTTTCATCTTGTGTCTATTTCAACTTATTCTGCATGTTGGCTCCCATCAGTCTTCACATTATTAATGTCAAGCGAATACGTCTGCAATTTGTGAGAGTAGGCGAAAGTATAGACTGATGATGCTGGAGATTAGAGTCAAGCGCGTTCCTTTGGAATAGAACAGCAGCTCAGGCAGAATCCGGGGAACAAGAGAATTGTTACTCGTCTAAGTTTGTTTGATTTCACCTGTCTTAAACATGTGTGACATTTCAAACATCTAGCATTCAAGGTCATTGCAGAAGGATATGAATGCAACTGGGCCGAGGGCACAATTCTATGGACATCCTGTGGTAAAATGATCTGACCTCCAGAGTGACTAGTGCATTGCTCTGTGACAAATGCATTTGTAATCATTGGATCCCGTGGTCTCCATTGTCCCGACCGATCCTTGAAGCCACACTCAGACACATACTACCATGCTGTGAAGGGCAGTTGCTCTTCCATTCTGTTTTAGTCCACAACTTGCTGTATGTTTGGCGTATGGCCCACGAAATCACAAAACACTCGGGGTGCAGCAGGATGCCGCTCAATCCAAACTGTTCCAAGTTGCTCTTTGAAAGTGCCTCATGAATGACTGGCAATCCCCTTGGTTTCGCTCGAACCTTGTGTATCCATTCTGCTGAAGTCTCCATTAAATGGCCCTTTTGAGAACCTCAATGGAATCTGTCTCCAACTAACATCCAGGCAGCAATTCCAGAATAAATCTCCGTGTTTTGAGAAAGAAATAACTTCTTCATCTGGAGTATGTTGCTTTTCAAGTGACTTGAAATGTATGCCCGAATCCACACACCTTGGTTCTCTGTTTGTCTACGAGCGAGAAACAGTCTATCTTGATCACCTCTAATTAACATCATCATTGGTTTGAAGCCTTTCATTCTTGTCCTGTGCAAGGAGAAATGTGCCCCGTCCTAATATCTTCAGACGTGCGTTTATTAAACGGATCCCATACTTGTAAACCTCTATTACACGATCGCTCTCTTCGTTGTGTTCACATCCAGCTCAGACTGTGAAGTCCAAATATATAGAGGATGCCGGAACGCAAATGGAGGCTGCAATACAGTCAACTTTATGGACAAGACTGGGTTAACTGGGAAGAATTAAAAGTATACGATTCACTGAAAATCGATCACAGCCCTTGAAACAAAGTCTGCAGTTTCCCATCGATGACGGACACAATGTTTGACTGTGTGACGCTTCAGTTTATGTGTTATCTACAAAATCATCACACATTATTTTACAATATTTAGGACTTAATCTGATGATCGGATATTCAACCATTCAGATTTTTGTATTTTCCCAACTGATCAACACTGCGCTGCTGCATCATATTCTGTGACAGATCATTTCATGCAACCTATGGAAAAACTGCGTGGTGACCAGCGAGAAGACAGCCATTTGGAAGAATTTATTCAACAAACCAACAAAAAATCAACACTTTTTAAGAATGTGGAAAAATAATAATGCAGGGTGAGATAGAGACGCATAGGGATAGGATGAGGCAGGACACAGATGATGAGGGAAGAATGAGAACAGAGTGGGAATAACGCAAACAATTGGAATGATATCAAGAGAAAAGAACTCTGGAACACATGGAGAGACAGTGGGAGAAAGAGACAGAAGAAAAGCAGAGAGTGAGAGACAAGAGACAGGAGGTGAAATCAAGTAAGGCAGAGCTACAGATTGAGTGGTACCAATAGAGACAGATAGGAAGGAGAAGAACAAAGACAGAAAGAGCGAAGACAGAGAGAATATCGAGAAAGTTCGGGACAGAAGTAAATTTAAGAAAAGATGAGAGACCGAGATGGAAACGCAGAATGAAAAAAACATGCAGTACAGAAGAGGCCGTATTGAAAATGAAATCTACACTGCCTAAAATATGGCAACAGTTGGAAAGGTTCATCGAGCGAGCTCAGGGAAATTTGGTGGATGAACAGAGGCTGAGATCATTTTACATCACACTTTGCCAGACTTTGTGCACGCAACGAATTCCGGTTGAAGTACTGTTAATGTTACAAACCTGCACTATCATTGTTCATCTCACTCTCCCTCTCTCTCTCTCGATCTCTCTCTCGCTTACGCTCTCTCTCCTACTCTCTCTCTGTCTATCTGTCTCTCTCTCTGTTTTTCTCTCTCTCTCTGTATCTTCCCATTCGTGATAGTCTGTAAACAGAACAGATGAGGGAACTTTATGATCTCTTGCTGCATTCTAAGAATCTGTGCACGTTTATTTTAGCAGTTGCTGTGCAGCCCATGAGGCAAGTCGGTGGTGCTCTCGACGTCGCTAAAAGTTATATACTGGATTAGTGGTGCTGGAAGATCACAGCAGTTCAGGCAGCATCCAACGAGCAGCGAAACCGACGTTTCGGGCAAAAGCCCTTCATCAGGAATAAAGGCAGTGAGCCTGAAGCATGGAGAGATAAGCTAGAGGAGGGTGGGGGTGGGATAAATTAGAGGAGTAGCATATATGCTACTCTCTCCCCACCCCGACCCTCCTCTAGCTTATCTCTCCATGCTTCAGGCTCACTGCCTTTATTCCTGATGAAGGGCTTTTGCCCGAAACGTCGATTTCGCTGCTCGTTGGATGCTGCCTGAACTGCTGTGCTCTTCCAGCACCACTAATCCAGGATTTGGTTTTCAGCATCTGCAGTCATTGTTTTTACCTACATCGCTAAAAGTTATTTCAAACGAAGTGAGCAGCTTCAAACCTGGACATGTATGGAACGCTGTTGACCATGAAATACTGAAGATGAGATTGCAGTGGTGCAATTATTTTGCTCACCACCTCCTTGTCAAAGACAGCTAGGGCTGGGCAGAGAATGCACACCCTCTAACAGGGACGCAGGGCGCACCAATGAATGAAAAACAAAAATGAATTTAATCGTTATTGATAACCTCACGGCCTGGGTATTTACTTCAATCGCTATTTCCCATCGACATTGTTTAAATGAAGACGATTTTAAGCACCAAGCACATATCAGGAATGAGATTAGAATGGTGCTTGAAAAGCACAGCAGTTCAGGCAGCATCCGAGGAGCAGTTTTTATCTTCTTCCTTCTCACAGACGAAGGACCGTTTTGCTAAAGCTGGAATAACTACATGTAAGAAAAATTGTGGGAGCCGCACAGGCGCGTGAAACAATGCACGGTAGAAGGTGCTCCGTCATCCCACATCCAACGGATCAGATCTCCAGTCCTAACAACTAGTTATGGGAGAAAGTTCAGAATGCAGATGCTGGAGATCAGCGTCGAGAGTGTGGTGGTGGAATGGCAAACTGCATCCACGGAATAGGGAGATCGACGTTTTGGGAGAAAGACCTTCATGCCTAATGAGGCTTGTTGGCCAAGGGGGCTGAGAGACAAATAGGACGGGAGTGTGGCTGGGGGAAAGGTCGCTGAGAATGCAACAGGCAGATGAAGGTGGGGAAAAAGTGATCCGTAGGAGAGGAGGGTGGAGTGGATAACTCGGAAAGAATGTGATCCGATCGAGAAGGTGGTGCTGCGTTGGAGGCTTGGGACTTGCATAAGGTGGGTGGGGGAAAAGGGAAATGAGGAAACGTGTGAAATCCGCATTCAACCCGTGCGGTTCCAGTGTCTCAGGTTGAAAGGTGAGGAGTTCTTCCTCCAGACATCGGATGGTCAGGGTTTGGGGAAATGTGATCCTCCGAAGAGTTTAATAATCAATCCCCACAACCAGTTGCTGACAGTCAGTGTTGTGCTTTTCCAGCACAACAGGTCAGGCAGCATCAGAAGAACTAGAGAACTGATGTGTCCAAATCTCTGAAATTTCTGGATAATATCCAGACTTAGCTAGGCAATGCAAAATCATATTTATGCCAAGCAACTATCAAACGCTGACCATGCAACAAGAAATAAACAAACGATCGTCCCATCACATTCAATTGCACAACAATCACTGAGTCCCATACTGCCAACATACGTTGCGGGGTCGGGAGTGCAGGGTGGTAACGTTGACCAGAAAATCACAACATTGAATGTTGTGGCAGGTCAGACCCGAGGAATCCTACAGTGAGTAGCCCACCTCCTGACGCCCTGTATCCTGTCCACCATCAACAAGTCAATTTCAGGAGTCTGATGGAATGCTTTGCAAGTCCCTGGAAAAGTTCATTTACAATAACACTCGAGAAGGTCAAGGCCATCCAAGATAAACAGCCCACCTGATTGCCATCACATCAACAAGTATTCACTCCACCCGAACAGACGTTCAGCAGAAGTAATGTTTGTTTACTTCAGATATTCAAGAAAACTCCTTAGACAACACCTTCCAAACACAAAACCACGGCATTCTAGAAGGACGGTTTGACCATTATTCCTCTGCTGTTTCTTTGCGCAATTCTCTGAGTTTGCCGAAACAATAATTGCATAGATTCACAGTAACTTGATAATGTGAGTCACGTCGGATGGCGACTAGCTCCTCTTCAGAAGTAAACACTAAAAAAAGCAACAGCAACTCACAAGAATCCTGTAACCATTGGAAGAGAATGGTAGTGGTTTGACCTGAAACTCAGCATATCTCAGGCAATGGGAAGGCTCGAGAAGTGGGACCTGCCATGGTATGAATAGAGAGATAATGCCAGATAAAGTTATTTGAAAAGAAAATGGCAAATTGTGTACTATGTATTCATAGTACACGAAGCTATAATGAAGCTATTCATTTGGCAAGGGAATCTAAGTTTCATTGAACTGCCACCACCTTTCACAGATGCACCAGACAAATCGTTTTGCTTGTTTGCATCGGACATTGACACAGTAACTGCTCAGCCGCAGACTGGAAAAAAAATTACAGAAAGCTGAGATCACTGTCTAGATCAACACTCAAGCCAACTTTCAATCTATTGTCTCCACCTGCACTTCTTTTTTGCCTCGGAAAAGCAGCCAATATCTTTAAAGCACCCACCCCCTCCAAAAACCTCCAGTTATAATTTCTTACAACCTTTCACAGTCATATAAAGTCAGGGATTCCCACAGCACAAAGACAGGCCCTTTGGCCCAATCTGCTCCATGCCGACCAAATTGTCCATCCACACAAGCCGCATCTCCTTGCACTCGTTACATGTCCTTCAAGCTCTTTCCTATCCATGCATTTGTTCAAATGTGCACTTCCACTGTCAGCTTATTCCAGATCCTTAGCAACGGCTTTGTAAAACAGGTGCCTCAGGTTCCCTTTTATCCTATCCCCTCTAAGCTTAAATTGATGTCCTGTCATCCTCGACTCCCTCAATTTGAGAAAAGAAAATCTGAAGGTACAAATGCTTAAAGACACATACTAAAAGGTTCAAGAGCATCTTATTGCCGCTGTTGTCAGACTTCTGAATGGGCATCACAAACTTGAAATCTTAAGTTGACGTTGCTTTCTGCACACTATTGCAGCTGAAACTTCATATTTCACACTCTGTTTAATCATCCTTGTGTCTTTTTGTGTTAGGATCTGCCATACTGCAGGCAACACAAAACGTTTCGGTGTCCTATGGGGCATGTGACAAAAATAAATCAAAATAAATCAAATTAATTTCTGGCATCGCTCTGCACCATTAACTCCAACATCGATGCAATAATACAAATGTGGAAAGCTGAAATAATTTTTGCAGACATAAAAATAGACAAGGTAAACACCAGGGAAAATAAATGGCAAACGGAAAGGGAGAGAGTGAGAAATAGTGAGGAAGAGGAAAATGAGATAGAGAGAGAAAACAAAGGGAGTCTTTTACAGAATAATCAAGTAGAGGCTATGAAATAGTGAAAGCAAAAGTAAACATAAAGGCCGAGTGAGGCTGGGGTGGGAGAGAGGAAGTAGAGTAAGCTGCTGGGAAATGTATATATTGGGAAAGGTGCCGAATTGTAATAAATAACTGGTAGAACCATCCAGAATCGCATGAAGTCTCAGAGTGGTGGACACACATGCATTTCCTATTGTCTACTGTCAATGTTTTGTTGCTCGGGGGGGTGGGGGGAGAGGTCAACCAGTTTGTACACAGTCAGATCCAATGTTACCAACAGCGTGACGGCTGGTCTAGTGAAGGGTTATGTTTTGTTGCCAGTTCACAGTGTGGGAGGGTGCAGTGGAATGCTGGTAGGGGAAACTTCAAGGTCGATTCCGTGAAATATTTGAAGTTGAGAAGCTTCAGGCCCCGGTAGAAGTATTCCAATTGGAACTGTGTGAAGACCGAGTTTGACAAAACAGTAACTTGTTTCCAAGCTTGAGTACCTGCAACCTGCAATGCGAACGGCTTAGAAGCAGTCATGCCATGCGGCGTTGGAAGCATATATGCAATCAGAATGGAAAGTTTTAGCCGAACCTTCAGAAAAAGAGAAGTGGTGTTGTACGCATAATCTCCCTGCCTCTGTGAAAGACCTAATTGCATCATTTCTTGGGTTGAAGTCCAGACTCAGTCTGTTACTGCTTTCACCCATGCCATTCCTGGCATCAACAAACAGCAAACATTTTTTAATCTGAGAAAAAACAAGCATTGGCATGATTTCACAGTTGGTTTGATGTGTCCTCGGTTCCATGTGGAGATATGGTACATGAACTCCCACACCTCATGCATCAATGGTCAGAAGGTCAGAAATCATTTTTCCTCCAAACCGCAAGAGCTCTCAGTACTTTTCCTGTTATTGTTGACTCCTTATGACTAAACTTTTGCTTGAGAATCAGTTGTGGAATAATTTCTAATCATGGTTACAAAACCAGGTTAAGCACCAAGAGGCCAACACAATTGACAGGACCACTTCTTTGTCAGGGATGCAAGAGGAACAATCTCTGATTGTTTTGGGCAGTCGGTCCGGTTGTTAAATATTTGCATCTTAAACGGATCTCAACGGCCACAATGCTCCATTCAGAACCTGAGGGCTCCACAAAGACTGCAATGTTCCACTGAAAAGACTGGAAAGGTTCCAGTTTCTCATTATGTGTTAAATACACAGGCTGCACACAGTGAATGCCCAAATAATAAGTCCACACACTACAGGCATTATGACACTGTAGGCAATGTGAATGTTGCTAAATGATGATTGCCCAAATATCTGGATTCCCACATTGGAGACTTTGCATTATCATACACAATACAGACTCTGCAAGTACAGTGTGTTGAACTTACAGTTATCTCGAGCCGTTGACATTGCTTTACTGTAGACCACACAGGTTACACAATGCTGAGTGTTCAAGTATCCGGGAACAGCATCCCACAAACGTGTATGTATATGTGTGCATGTGGGTGTGTGTATGTGTGTCTGTCTGTCTGGGTTGGGGTTTATGAATGTGAGAGAGATTGTATATGTGTGTATATGAGTGTGAAGTGACGTAAGTCTGTGAGGGGATACATGTGCGAGTGTGGGCACGTGTGTTTCTGGGGTGGAGGTTCTGAGTGTTTGTAAGAGAGAGCATATATGTGTGTGCATGAGTGTAGAGTGGTCTAAGTCTCTGAAAGAATGCATGTGTGTGCGAGTGTATATGTAAGAGTGTGTGTGAGTGTCTGTGTATATGTGTGCCCGTGTGTATGTGTGTATGTAAGAGTGCCTGTAATTGTGTGTGTGTGTGTGTGTGTGTGTGTGTGTGTGTGTGTGTGTGTGTATGCTTGTGTGTCTGTGCATGTGTGTGTCGGAATCCCTGTGTGTGTATCGTGCACCTGTTGTGTGACATGAAGGCAAGGACCCGCGGTTGAGGCCCTCCTGATCGGTATGGAACATAGCTATCAGCCTCTGCTCGGCCACTGATAGCTAAGTCCCACACTCCCACACTCATATGCATTCACTCAGACTGCAGACACGCAACACTTACATACACACACATATACACTCTCTCTCATACTCACAACTCACCAACCCAGACAGACACACATACACACACACACAAACACACACACGCACACAAAGACCCACATGCACACATACACATACACGTTTGTGAGGTGAATTTGTACTTGCAGAGTTACATTGTACTTTGCTCAAAAACTATGGCTTCATGTAAAACTCTGGTATCTCACTTTTTTATTAGACTCAATCTAAATATCTTGACACAGACAGAGAACACAGGGGGATAACACCTTCAACATATTGTTTAGCTAACACCAATTGTTACAGTTAACCTGAGAATGCAACTTGTTTTGAAAAAAAGTTGTGATTTACACATGAGATAATTGAGACTATCATGATATTCGAACAGACGTGAGGATCAACCGACAATCAATGTATTTTTCCATGTATAATTTCAGTGACATTGAACTGTGAACTTTTCCTATAACTTCTGTGCCTTACAATTGTGTCCTCTCGAAACATCTGATGAAGGAACGGCGCTCTGAAAGCTAGTGTGATTCAAATTAAACCTGTTGGACTATAAACTGGCATTTTGTGATTTTTAACTTTGCGTTACTATGGGTATTGTTTTATTGCAGTCTGTATAATGGTAAGTAGCCATGCCAAACAGTGGACATTGCATTACTGCCATAGTTTGGAGATGCTAGCATTGGACTGGGGTGTGCAAAGTTTAAAATCATGCGACATCAGTTCATAGTCCTACAGGTTCATTTGGGAGCAATAGCTTTCAGAGCGCTGCTCCTTCATCAGGTGGTTGTGGAGTATAAGATCTTAAGCTTATTTCTTAAGACTCACATCCTTTGGAATGAACGTGTTGGTTTTAGTTCTTTCATATGTAAATTGTATCACTGTTTTAAAGTTACATTCTCAAGTGAAATTTAACAGTTGGAACCATCTCGGACCGGGTAATGCATTTAAGCTATTAGGTGCCCTTTCTGAGACTGTCTCTGCCAGAATGTTCAGACTGATTCTAATCTCAAAAAAACATTTACAGAATCACAAATGGGTTCATGCAGTTTTTGAGCAAAACAAAATGTAAGTTTACAAATACCAATGTACACCACAAACTTATGTGTGTGCATGTGTGGATGTGGGTTTGTCTGTTGGGTGGGGAACTTGATGAGTGTCTGTGAGAGAGAGTGTGTCGATGTGTGAGCCTGTGAGTGTGAAGGGGTATACGTTTGTGAGGATGTGCATGCGTGCCTGTTACGGTAGGAGCGTAAATGTGAGTGTATGATAGAGAACATGCATAGCGGACAGGATCTGTGTGAGTGTATGTCTGCAAATTTATGTGTAGGGGTGTCTGTGTGTAGGGGTGTCGGTGTACCCGTGTGGGTGTGCTTGAGTGCCTGTCTGTGAGTGTGCGTCTGTCTGTGTGCACGTCTGTATGTGAGGGTGCGTCTGTCATTGTGTGCGTCTCAGTGTGTGTATCTGTGCGCGTCTGTGTCAGTGCGTGTGCAGTGCAGTAGGGTGCAGTGAAGAGTAGTGGAGTACATTATAAAGAGGATCTGCGATTTATATATGAAAGAACTGAAACCAACCTGTTCACTCTAAAAACTGAGAGACTTAACATGTTAAATACCCCATGGTATTTTTTCAATATATAATTTCAGCTAAATCATACTGTAAATGTTTGAGGTAAATTCTGTGTCTTATGATCTTATACTCCACAGAGACCTGATAAAGGAGCAGCACTCCGAAAACTAGTGCTCCCAAATAAATATGTTGGATTACCACCTGGTGTTATGTGCTTTTTAACTTTGCATTACTGCACACAACACACAGCGTACTCACTTGTGAATGTCCAAGAATCTATTGTATTATCAAGTAGACATTGCATTACAGTAGATGCTATGCAGATTGCACACTGCTGAGTGTCGGTGTCTCAGTTAGTTTACACAGTGTACATTGTAGTGATGTGCACAAAGAACTGTCTGAATAATACCAATTAGCAGAATATCAGTCCTCCCACACTGTCGACATTGTACTACTGTATATTGTATCTCCTTCTGTGCCTGAGATATGTTAGATTTAGGCATGTTAACATGTGTGTGGGGAGGGGGTGAACGAGTGAGTGAGTGTGTGTCTGTGTTTGAATGTAAGTGTGTAATTTTGTATGTTTATCTATATAGGAATAATATGACTGTGTCTGTTTGATTGTGAGTGTAGCTGGTTGTGCAAGTGTGTATGACTTTGCGTTTGTAACTGTGCATGTGCATGTGTGTGTCCATGTGTGTGTATGTGCGTGTGTGTGTATGTGAATGTACGAGACGAAGTAAGAGCATGTGTGACTGTGTGTGTCTCTTTGTATGAGTGTGTTACTGTGCGGTCAGACATTCATCACCGAGTCGATGTGGGTTTCTGCAGACGTCGCATTAGGTGAAGTGGTTAGTGCGCCTTTGGTGAATTGTTTCTGGTTTGTCTCCAACGGTATTTATGCGACAGTGTTTTCCGACACTTCCAGTTCTATATCTGATTGGCTTGTATATTGGGTCACGTTTAATACATTCATTGATTCTGTACTCATTGGGCTGCAGGCTTCAATGAATTCTGACGGTTGGCTTTATTTTGCTTGCAGTAGGATGTTATATTGTGCCATTTGAATTTGTCTCCTTCATTGTCTATCTGTTTCGAAACAAGAGAGAGATTACTTGTGGTGAATGGCAATGGCGAGCTGATGTTTATGCATCTGTATGGTCAGTTTTTTTCACATTTTGAGTGCGAGCAGCAGCTAAGGTAAGACAGTTTGTTTTAAAATTACTTACTGGGTGCGAGCAGCGGTGTTTTTTTTTCTCTTCACAGAAAGAGCAGGAGCAGAAGGTGGAAGTGACGAAGACCAGAGGGGCAGCCGGGACCCGGAAGCAGGTGTAGTGTAAGCTTACCTGGGTAGGTTCTTTTTTCCTCTAAAAGCACGCAGGAGAGGAACCCGAGGCACGACAGAGGTAGTGCCTCCCACCCGCCCTCCTCCTCTAACCTATGAATAAGACCCATTGTGGTAAGTAGGTAAGTGCTGCATTTTGTTTGTTCTATTGTTTAGACCCAGTTTTTTTCAAAAAAAGTTACTTTTAGAGGGATGGCAGTGAAGGCAGTGCAATGTTCCTCTTACAACATGTATGAGGTGAGGGATGCCATGGACGTTCCAGCTGATTACACTTGCAGGAAGTGCACCCATCTGCAGCTCCTCCAAGTCCATGTTAGGGAACTGGAGCTGGAGTTGGATGAACTTAGGATCATTCGGGAGGCAGAGGGGGTCATAGATCGGAGCTTGAGGGAAGTAGTAACTCCAAAGATTGCAGACAGATGGGTGACAGTGAGGGCGACTGGGAGGAAGCAGCCAGTGCAGGGACCCCCTGCGGCCGTTCCCCTCAATAACAACTATACCGTTTTGGACACTTGTGGGGGGGGGGGACGACTTACCAGGGGTAAGCAATGGTGCTCAGGCGTCTGGCACGGAGCCTCTCCCCGTTGCTCAGAAGGGAAGGGTGGAGAAGAGCAGAGCAATAGTAATTGGGGAGTCGATAGTTCGGGGCACAGATAGGCGGTCTTCTGGGGCAAGAGAGACTCACGTTTGGTATGTTGCCTCCCAGGTGCAAGGGTACGTGATGTCTCTGATCGTGTTTTCCGGGTCCTTAAGGGGGAGGGGGAGCAGCCCGAAGTCGTGGTCCACATTGGCACCAACGACATAGGTAGGAGGAGGGCTGAGGATGTTAGGCAGGCTTTCAGGGAGCTAGGTTGGAAGCTCAGAGTTCGAACAAAGAGAGTTGTTGTCTCTGGATTGTTACCCGTGCCACGTGACATAGAGTCGAGGAATAGGGAGAGAGAACAGTTCAATGCGTGGCTACAGGGATGTTGCAGGAGGGAGGGATTCAGGTATCTGGATAACTGGGGTTCTTTCTGGGGAAGGTGGGACCTCTATAAACAGGATGGTCTACACCTCAACCTGAGGGGCGCCAGTATCCTTGGCGGGAGGTTGGCTAGTGCTCTATGTGTGTGTGTGTGTGTGGGGGGGGGGGGTTTAAACTAACTCTGCCGGGGCATGGGCACCTAGACTGTCGCTTTAGGGTGGAGGACCTGGAGTGTAGGGAGGTTAGGAACATGGCATCAATCTCAAAGGAGGGTGCGTGTAAACAGGAAAGTGGCTTGAAGTGTGCATACTTCAATGCAAGACGTATCCGAAATAAGGAAGGTGAACTTGCAGCGTGGGTTGGTACCTGGGATTTCGATATTGTGGCTATTACGGAGACATGGGTAGAACAGGGACAGGATTGGCTGTTGCAGGTTCCAGGGTTTAAATATTTTAGTAGGGTCAGAGGTGGGGGTAAAAGAGGGAGAGGTGTGGCATTGCTCATCAAAGATAGTATTACAGTGGTAGAAAGGACGATGAATGAAGACTCTCCATCTGAGGTAGTTTGGGCTTAGATTAGGAATGGGAAAGGGGAAGACACCCTGTTAGTAGTTTTTTACAGGCCTCCTAATAGTCCTAGAAACATAGAAGAAAGGATTGCGTGGATGATTCAGGAGAAGTGTGAAAGTAATAGGTGTGGTTGTTATAGGGGACTTTAACTTTCCTGACATTGATTGGGAAAGCTATAGCTCGAGTTCGTTAGATGGGTCGGTGTTTGTCCAATGTATGCAGGAGGGTTTCCTGACAAAACATGTAGACTGGCCAACAAGAGGTGAGGCCATACTGGATTTGATTAAGGTAGGTAAGCACTTTGGGGACAGTGACAAAAATTCGGAGACTTTTACTCGAGTGATGGAGAGGGATAAGTGTGTACTGCAGGGCAAGTGTTATAGCTGGGGGCAGGGAAATTATGACGCGGAGAGGCATGACTAAGGATGCGTGGCTTGGAAAAATAGGTTTCAAGGCAAGGGAATAATTGATATGTGGAGCTTGTTCAAGGAGCCACTATTGAGTGCCCTCGATAAGTATATACCTGTCAGGCAGGGAGGAAAGGGTCGTGGGAGGGAGCCGTGTTTTAATAAGGAATTGGAATCCCTTGTGAAATGGAAGAAGGCAGCCTATGTAAAGATGAGGCGTGAAGGTTCAATTGGGGCGCTTGAGTGTTATAAGGTAGCCAGGAAGGATCTGAAGAGAGAGCTAAGAGCAGCAAGGAGGGGACATGAAAAGTGCCAATGTGAATACTGAGTAACAATTAATTGGAATGGACGGCTTTGAGGTATGTAGGGAAGAGGTATTGGAAATTCTGGAAAGAGCGAAAATAGATAAGTCCCCTGGGCCTGATGGTATTTATCCCAGGAATCTCTGGGAACCAAGGGAGGAGATTGCAGAGCCATTGGCCTTGATTTTTATGTCCTCGTTGTCTACAGAAATAGTGCCAGATGACTGGAGGATAGCAAATGTGGTTCCCTTGTTCAAGAAGGGGAGTAGGGATAACCATAGTAACGATAGGCCGGTGAGTCTCACTTCTGTTGTTGGCAAAGTCTAAGAGAGAATCGTAAGGGATAGGAATTATGAACATCTGGATAGGAATAATGTGATCAGGGATAGTCAGCATGCTTTTGTGAAGGGCAGGTCGTGCCTCACAAACCTTATTGAATTCTTCGAGAAGGCGACTAAGGAGGTGGACGAGGGTAAAGCGGTAGATGTGGTGTATATGGATTTTCGTAAGGCGTTTGATAAGGTTCCCCATGGTAGGCTACTGCAACAAATACGGAGGTATGGCATTGAGGGTGAATTGGAGGTTTGGATTCGGACTTGGCTGGCTGGAAGAAGACAGAGGGTAGTAGTTGATGGTAAAGGTTCATCTTGGAGTGCAGTTACTAGCGGTGTTCCGCAAGGATCTGTTTTGGGACCATAGCCATTTGTCATTTTTATAAATGACCTGGAGAAGGGGCTAGAAGTTTGGGTGAGCAAGTTTGCAGATGATACGATATTCGATGGAGTGGTTGACAGTGAGGAATGATGTGGCAGGTTACAGCAGGATATAGATAAACTGCAAAGCTGGGTAGAAAGGTGGCAAATGGAGTTCAATGTAGGTAAGTGTGACATCATTCACTTTGGTAAGAGTAACAAAAAGATGGGGTACTGGGCTAATCGTCGGATACTTGGTAGTGTGGATGAGCAGAGTGATCCTGGTGTGCATGTACACAGATCTTTGAAAGTTGCCACCCAGCTAAATAGTGCGGTGAAGAAGGCATATGTCGTACTGGCTTTTATTGGTAGAGGAATTGAGTTCCGGAGTCCTGAGTTCATGTTGCAGTTGTGTAAGACTCTGGTGCGGCCAAATCTGGAGTATTGTGTGCAGTTTTGGTCGCCATACGATAGAAAGGATATGGAGGCACTGGAACGGGTACAGAGGAGGTTGACCAGTCTGTTGCCTGGTATGGTGGGAGGATCGTATGAGGAAAGGCTGAGGCACTTGGGGCTGTTTTCATTGGAGAAAAGAAGGTTTAGGGGTGACTTGATAGAGGTGTACAAGATGATTAGGGGTTTAGATCATGAGAACCTTTTTCCACGAATGGAGTCAGCGATTACGAGGGGGCATAGCTTTAAATTATGGGGTGGTAGGTTTAGGACCGATGTTCGGGGTAGATTCTTTATTCAGCGAGTCGTGAGTTCATGGAATGCCATGCCAGTGGCAGTGGTAGACTCTCCATCTTTATGGGCATTTTAATGGGTATTGGATAGTCATATGGAGGATAGTGGGTTAGTGTAGGTTAGGTGGGCTTTGATCGGCGCAACATCGAGTGCCAAAGGGTCTGTACTGTGCTGTATTCTTCTATGTTCTATATTTGTCTGACCTTGTGCTTTTCACAGTCCATGCAGGTAAACCTGTCGATTATATTCGTGCTGGTAGATGTGGTTGTAGGCTCTTTAAATTCTGTGAGAAGACAGTAGAAGATGTTTCCTGGTTTGTGGGCCACTATGACTCCTTGACGTCTCTATGTTACTGTGTCTGTGCGCGTGTGTGTATGCATTTGCTCATGTGTATATACACATGCGTAAACGCACGGACGTGTGTGTGTGTATTTTGTATGTGTGCGTGTGTATGTGTGTATATACCCATGGGCAAATGCATACACGCACATGCACACACACAGTAACATATCGATTGCGAGAAGTCATAGTAGCCCACAAATAAGTAAACACCCTTCCCCAGCTCCTCACAGAAGTTAAATATCCAACAATCACACCAACAGCATGAAAATTACCTGCAATAGACAGAGGGCATGAGTGATCAAAAGGCAGAGAAAGAGCAGGAAGGTAGTGCAGGTGACCCCTGTAATCATCTCCCTCTAAAACAATTGTCCATTTTAAGATTGTCTTGAGAGAGCTGGCTCAACGTTGACGGCAGCAGGAATCAGATTGATGGCACCGTGGCACTCAGCTGTTCAGAAGGGCTGACAAAAGATTGGGAAGACGATAGGCACAGGGAATTCAATTGAACGGACTGTAGATAAGCGGTTCTGTAGTCGTTAGTGGAACTCCTAAATGGTATGTTGCCACACAAGTGCACGTGTCAGGAGTGTCTCAGAACAGATGTAGAGCCCTCTCAAGGGGTAGGATATCGTGGTGAATATGGGCATCAGTGAGATAGTCAAAGCGGACGGGATGATGTCTTACGACGAGAATTTAGGGAATTAGGAGCCATGTTAAAAGTCGAAGCTCAGAAGTGGTAATGTCATGATTGCGACCAATGCCATGCGCGAGTCAGAGTAGAAGTGAAAACATGGGCAGGATGACTGCGTGGCTTGGACATGGTGCAGGGGGATGAGTACAGATATTGACTCATTGGGACCAGTTCTGTGGGAGGTACGATTATTACAAATTTGGCGGCCTACACCTGGGCCAGTCTGGAACCAATGTCCTTGGGGGTGGTTTTGTAAATTCTGTTGGGGAGGGTTTTAACTAATGTGGCATGGGGATGGGAATCAAATGAGGAGATTCGTGGACAGTATGGAGTTAGTAAGTAAAACTTCTAAGGAACTCACTGAAGTCAGAGTGACGAAGTGGAATGCAAGACAGGGAGGAGATGAGCAATGCAAAGGTGTCCTGAGGTGTATTTATTTTCATGTAAGAAATGTGGTAGGTAAGGCATATGAACTTCTGACCTGGGTTAGTACCTGGGAGCATGATGATATTGCTATTACTGAAACCTGATTGAGGGAAGGGCATGATTGGAAACTCACTGTTCCCAGATATAGATGGTTCAGACAGGATAGAGATGGAGATAAAAAGGGAGGAGGGTTTGCATTACTAATCAAAGAGGGTATCACAGCTGTGTTGAAAGAGAGCATTTGGAAGGCTCAAAGAGTAACGCAAAGAGAACAGAGCTCAGAAATTGGCAGGGTGCGGTAATAATGCTGGGGTTATACTACAGTCCTCCCAAAAGCCTGCATGAGATAATGTTACAAATATGTAAGCCGATTATGGAAAGATGTAGCATCAACAGGGCGATGGTGATAGGCGATTTTATCTTGCCCAATATTGACTGGTATTCACTTAGCATTGGAAATGTAGGTGGAGCTGAATTTGTAAGAAATATACAGGAGGGGTTTCTCGAGCAGTATGTAAATTTTCCAACTCGGGAAATGTACATACTGGACTTGGTGTTATGGAATTAGCCTGGCTTTGGACTTTCAATTTCAGTCGGCATGACTTTGGGAATAGTGGTCTCAATGCTCAAGTTTCAGAATACTCATGGAAAAAGACGGTAGTTGTCGTAAAGTAAGAGGGCTAAGCGGAAGGAAGGCCAGCTTTACCAAATTCAGTAAGGAGCTGGTGAATATTGACTGGGTTCAGCGGTTTGAAGGCAAATCCACATTTGATGTGTGGGAGACTTGTAAAGAGTCGTGGATTAGAGTTCAGGAGATTTTCTTTTCCATTTGAAAACCGTGGGTAACAGATTAAATTGTGAGCTGAGCTAAGTGGAAAAAGGAAAGGTACACAAGGTCTCAGCGACACAAGACAGATTAACCTTGTTAGGAGTAATCCTTGTCGGGAAAGTAGGAGTAATCTGAAACGTGGAATTAAGAGGGTTGAAAGTGGTCATGACATATCTCCAGCAAACAGGGTTACGGGAAATCCCAAAGCCTTTTCATTCCTATACATGGAGCAAGAGGGCAACAAGAGAAAGGGTTGGCCCCACTCAAAGAAGAAACGTATGCGTAAAGTCAGGGAAATGGTGAGGTTATCAATCAGTATTTGCATTGGTATTCGCCGAAGAGAGTGTTGTGATGGATATTGATGTTCGGGATAGATGTTTCATTACCCGAGGTCGCGTCAGCATAAAGAGGGAGAAATTACTGGGTATTCTCAAAAGCAATAATGTGTAGAAGTCCCCAGATCCGTGCAGGATCTATGCTAGTCTACTGAGGGAAGCGAGAGAGGTAATTGCTGGGGCATTCAAAACACATATCATTGCAGCGTCATTGAACGTAGTCACGAAAGATTGGGCAATTTCTAATGTTGTCTGCTCTGTAAAAAGGATAGCAGGTAAAATCGAGCTAATTATAGAAAAGCGATACTGACGTCACCGCTATGAAAGCTGCGAAGAAGATACTGAGAGCTAGGATCTACTCCCATTTGGAAGTAAATGAGATTACCAGTAATAGGTGACATGGCTTTGTGTAGGGAAGGTCATGTCTTACTAACTTAATGCAATTCTTTGAGGAAGTGACAGTATTTATTTTGTGAGGGAAGCGCCGTAGATGTAATACATACGGACTTCCATCAGGCATTAGGGAACTTTCATATGATAGGCTGACTGAGGTCGTGAGGTCGCATGGGTGCCAGGGTATACTAGCTAGATCGATAGAGAAGTGGCTGGACAGCAGGTGACGGAGTGTCGTAGTGGAAGGCAACTTCTCACAATGGAAACCTGTGACTAATGGTGTGCTGCAGGGATTAGTGCTGGGACCACTGTTGTTTGTGATATGCATAAAAGTTTTGGACGAAGGTAACGGTAGCATGATCAGCAATTTGCAGATGTCATTAAGATTGTTGGAGTAAAAGGTATTGAAAGGAAATGTCGGAGAATACAGTAGAATGTACATAGATCAGAGAGTTGGGCAGAGACATGGCAGACAGCATTCAATCCGGGAAAGTGAAGGTGTTCCTTTTTGGAAGATTCAATTCAAGACTGAACTACACAGTGAATCGGAAAATCCTAGGGAAATTGATGTAAAGAGAAACCTTGATGTTCAAGTCCATTGTTCTGTGAAGGTGACAAAGCGCGTCAATGGAGTGGTTAAGATGGCATGCAGCATGATTTCTTTCATTGGACTGGCCATTGAGTGAAGGACTTGGCAATTCATGTTTTATTTTCATCCAACTTTGGATCGACCACATTTTAAATACTGTGTACAGTTCTGGTTGCCACATTACCAAAGGATGTGGATGTTTTAGCGAGGTTGCAGAGATGATTCACCGGGATGTTGCTGGTTTTGAGGGCTTTAGCAATGAAGAGTTTGAGGAAATCAAGATTATTTTCATCAGAAAGAAGGAATTTTGGAGAGGAGCTGATTGTGGTCTCTAAAAGCGTGAGGGGTATCCATAGCAAGGACAGCAAGAAGCATTTTTTCCAAAATTGAGGGCATTCAATTAAGAGAAGTCAGGAGTTCAAAGTGAGAGGGCAGACATTTCGGAGAGATATGTGTGGAAAGTTCTTCACACAAATAGTGCTGGGTGCCTGGGACACCTTTCCGTGGAGGTGGTGGAGACGGGCACAATAGCACCATTTTAGATGTATCGCGGCAGTGACATGAATGGGCAGGAAGCAAAGCGATACTGATCCTTAGGAAATGGGAGACAGGTCGAGATAGAAGTTAAGATCAGCGCAGGCTTGGATAGGCGAAGGATCTGTTCCTGAGTCGTAATTTTATGTGTTCTTTATTCTTTGATCGAAACAAAAACTATTAAAAGTTTGAGCCCCCTTTTTTAACTGAACACTATTTAATCCCAACTCTTTAAAAATGCTGCTCCAATAACACAATTATTAAACATTAAATCCACTTAATCTCTCGAAGTCCATATAATCTCTTATCCTGAATTCTTTCCATTCTTTCAAATTTGTTACTTCCCTATTTCATTCTGTTGTCGTCTCCCCAGGTCATCTACCTCCTTTTTACTGTTTTTACTGGAAAGGCTACTTTTGACAGATAGAACCTTCTGGTATTTCTTTTAGAGAGAGCATGTCAGATGACGGTGGCTCTCATATTTGATGTTAGTTGCGCTGACCAATTTTCAAACTGCCAATGATGACATCTGAAATTCTTGTAGACTGCTTTGCTTCTGGCTGTCGATTTCATCAGCCTTTAAATTTTATTAACTTTGAAGAGTTGACCGTTTGTTTTATATCGAATGATCAACTTTGATTTTTTTGTCAAAATAGCACTACTAAATTCACGTGTTCATTTATCAGCCAATTTTTCGATTCTGATTAATCTGACCAGCTAGCTATTCTCCACACTGACAGCAAATGTTGCACCTGAAACTCAGGGAAGCACTTTCTGTTTAAAACTTACCATATACTCTTTGGAATTGGTAACCCAGGGTAATAAGGAAGTTTAAGGAGGAGATGGAAAGATTTTCAATTCTTGATGAGTTGAATGGAACGGACAGGAAAGTTGACGCGGAGTTAACATCAGCCATGATCGAATTGAATGGCAAAATAGTCATCAGCAGCCGAACTACTACTCCTGCTCCGCGTTCATACAATTTTAATTAATGCGCTGTGTGACAGAGGAAATGAAAGGGAGAGACTTGTGTTCAACAAAGAATGATTGTGAGTAATTGAGATATTGTGAAGCAGATGTGCAGCGACACAAGAGAAAGACTATAGTAAAGGTAAAGAAAGATATACAGACAATAGGTTGTGGATGATAGGCAGAAAGGGCGTTTTGCCAAAAAGAAGGGCAGACAGTGATCGGTGTGGGAAGAGATACAAAAACAAAAACACATATCGATGGGAGCAAAACAGCGATAAATGAATGAGAGACATAAAATAGGAGTATGTCAGCGAGAGAGACCGAGAGAGAGAAAAGGATACACAATGGGAGGAAAACGTATTGAGTGAGATTGCGACAATGAGACCGTGAATGGCAGAGGATTGGAGAAAGACTGACAAATTGAGAATGTCAAATAGCGATAGGGAGACAGTTAGAGGTAAACATCACGAAGAGCAATACTTCTTGTTAAATGTTCTTGGCAGCAAGAAGTTCAGAAAAAGAGAGCAAATGCAGAGAGCAGTATATCTGTGGGAGAGTTTTGTAATTTGGAGAAACAGGATGTACCAGAAACATCAAGGAGGTTATCAATTTGCCAAATAGAAGGAACAAGAAGGTATCATTATGTTGGCATGTAGGCTTGGTGGGAGAGGCGGGGGAGAATGCACAGAAACAAAAACCTGGAGATCAGTTTGTGAGAGATACCGACGTTATTATCTTGCGATATGGAGGGATAATGTTTACCCAACTGTAGATTGGAATGCCGCAAGTGATATGTACTTGAAAGGCAAGTGTCTCGAGATTGTATTCAGGAGGGCTTTCCAAAGCAGTATGTGTCCAGGTTAATAAGAAAAACGCTATTGTTCTTCCTGGTCCTTGGAGAAGTTCAACGTCAAATTGACCAAGTGGAAGCACATTTAAGAATTGATGAGCATTTTATCAGAAGGTTCAGGATGATGAAGGGAAATATCATTCTCAACTTAGAGTAAGTATTGGCGAAGAGAGGTATTCAATGGCACAACAATAAGTTGTTGGAAGAGATTGTAAATAAACATTCACCTACCTTTAAAAAGGAGATGGTTTAAGTACAATCAAGAATTGTTTCAGCAATTTGGAAAGCATGGATAAACAAAGTCAGTGCGCCACAATTGACAAAAATCTTTCTTATATGCTGAAACGCATGTTGAAGATAAGTGTTCCTTGGAATTACAATTTAATATCAAGAGGACATTACATGAGACAACTGAAGGTTACATTTCCAGTAGAGAAACAAAGAGTAAGAGTGATAAAAGACGGGCGCATAACATTACGTGGTGTCCCAAAGTGTGCTTTATGCATATAGCTTTCCTTATATGGTGACAGAAGGAATAATGAGGGTCAAAAGCAAATGGAAACAGAGGACAGGCAATTTTTATCATGGACTCAGGTGAACGGCAGAAGGTGGAGCAGTATAAATTGCAGCCTTCACCACAATAGGTAGGGAACGTATGTTGTGAAGAGATATAAGGAGGATGCAGATTTACAGAAACAGGTTGAACGAGTGGGCAAACATCGGTCAGCAGGAACATAGGGTGTGAAAATCTCACGTTGTTCGGTTTGGCAGATAATCATAAAACGACAGCAAATATTATTTCAACGGGGGGGGGGGCATTGCAAAATTCTGACGTACAGAGTGATTTACTTTATTGGCGCACTATCGCCGACAAGTTATTGTATAAACAATGAACATAGTCATGTAGGTCTTTACGACAAGATAGAGTGAATACAAATGCGATGCTGAAATTATATCGGGGTCTGAGAAGACGATGTCTGGAATACTGGACTGTCTTCTTGAAGAAAGGATGTGAGTGGGTCTATGCTGGAAGTTTCATGGACTGATACCTGCAATGAGTGAGCTGTTTCCCGAAGAAACGTTGGACAGACTGAACTTGTTCCCGCTCGAGTTTTGAAGTGTGGCAGAAGGTGGGGGCGTCTGACCTGACTGAAGAGCATGAGCTGATGATCATCGAGGACAAGTGGACGTGAGAGGACTTGTATACTGGTATAGGTCAGTCCAGAACGAGAGGGCAATGATTTACAATGCCCGTGGTGGTGGGTGGAGTGTGGAGGCTCGGGAGGGGGGTGTTGGGAGAAAGATGTGGAGGATTTGAGAAATGCAAAGTTTTTGGAGGCGGATAGAAAGGAGAAATTAGAAAGAGAATAGAATCAGCCAAGATCTTATTGAATGATGGTGCAGACGTGTGATTGGGGTTGAAAAATTAGTCTGTTCCGAACTAGAAAGTTTACATAACCATTAACTGGGATCAAAAGAGCCTTTCCTTAAATACATCCCGTGGTTCTGTTGCCTTTGATTTTCAAAGATAGCACTCACGGCTTTTTTGTGTAATACTCCTCCCAGTCTTCCTATCTTGATCCCTTATAGTTATTGCAGGCCAATGCCAAGCCGAACCTAAGGAAACAAATGTCTCAATCCAGCAGAATTATATGCTGAAAACGCAAAGTCCCAATCGATTCTGTGTATGGGGCACCCTCCCCCGTCTCTCTCTCTCTGTCTCTCTCGCTCTCTCTCTCTCGCTCTCTCACACTCACACACATACACACACGCTTGATCTCTCGCTCTCTACCACACCGAATAGTTATCGTCATCAATTATCTTAAGTTTTGGAACACCATATAAAAGCAATACATCACATCCACTCCTTCCTTCACAGAGAAGCAGACTTTGGAACACCCACAATATTGCATCGGCTTTTTTTGCGAGGGTCGGGATAGAGGAGGAAACCCTGTGACAGTATCTCACCAATTGTCTTTAGCAAAGACATTCTATCTCATTTCCATGTTATTCCTTTTCTTACAGATTGCCCCGAGCTGACTGATACCTTATTGTTTCCTGATGTAATAGCATTATCTTCCTTTGGAATTATTCTGTGCGTCTTGGTGTTCCTCCCTGATGTTTTGCTCTGCCTTCAACCCTCCTGACCTGCTCGTTATAAACCTGCCCAATAGTAGGAAGGTATGAGCCACCTATCATTCTGGTCCACTGGAAGCTACGCAAGTCACATCTGTCTCATCGTTGGTGCTATTCCTCCTTCGCCCCACAACACACCAATGTGCTCCCTTGTTCCGGTCACTCTATTTTCTCCCACTTTTCTTTGTTAATTGTTAACATCTTCCTCTCATCAATCCTCTTCAGTTACTCTCTGAAAGATCTGGAAAAGGTTCGTTATTTTCAAACAAAGTGAATAGGACCAGGCAGCATCTGTGCAAAGTGAAGTGAATGTGGTTTAAAGGTCTGAGGATTGTTTTTATTTCAACAACACGGTGGTTAAAAAAAACAGAAGATATTATCAAGTAGGGTATTGGACGCGTTAAAATGTATTATCTTCTCGAATTTGTCTTATGTTGACATTAGCTATGGTGAAAACCATCTCAAACGTTAAAATCTTTTGATATCAAAGAAATTCCCTCTGTTATGTGTTCAAAAACTGAAACCACTTTACTGCACATACTGTTTTTTATTCTCTCTCTATTCAAGTATGGTCTGTTCCATTAGTTGTCATTAGCGTGTATATGGCTGCATTAATATTTTTTTTAAATAAGGACTGTACCAAGCACAGCTGATGATTCAAAATAACTGTGTCGCTGGTGGTGAAAATCAGATCTAAATAGGCACGTCACAATCCGTCCTTCCGATGCCAATTAGTCGCAATTCATTATTGAGTCAGAGTCATAGAGATGTACAGCATGGAAACAGACCCTTCGGTCCAAATCGTCCATGTCGACCAGATATCCAAACCCAATCTAGTTCCACCTGCCAGCAGCCGGTCCATATCCGTCCAAACCCTTCCTATTCATATACACATCCAAATGCCTCTTAAATGTTGCAATTGTACCAGCCTCCACCACATCCTCTGGCAGTTCATTCCATAAAGTACAACACTCTGCGTGAAAAAGTTGACCCTGAGGTCTCTTTTATATCTTTCCACTCTCACCCTAAACCTATGTCTTCTCGTTGGACTCCCCGACGCCAGGGAAAAGACTTTGTCTATTTCTCTTATCCATGCCCCTCATAATTTTGTAAACGTCAATAAGGTCACCCCTCAGCCTCCAACGCTCCAGGGAAAATAGCCCCAGCCTGTTCAACCTTTCCTTATAGCTCAGAGTCTCCAACACTTGCAACACCCTTGTAAATTTTTTCTGAACCCTTTCAAGTTTCACACTATCTTTCCGAGAGGAAGGAGATCAGAATTGCACGCAATATTCCATCAGTGGCATAACCAATCTCCAGTACAGACGCAACATGACCTCCCAACTCAATAATCTGACCAATAAAGGAGAGCATACCTTACGCCTTCTTCACTATCTTACCTACCTGCAACTCCACTTTCAAGGAGCTATGAAGCTGCACTCCAAGGTCTCTTTGTTCAGCAACACTCCCTAGGACCTTACCATTAAGTATATAAATTCTGCTAAGATTTGCTTTCCCAAAATGCAGCACCTCACATTTATCTGAATTAAACTCCATCTGCCACTTCTCAGCCCATTGGCCCATCTGGTCAAGATCCTGTTGTAATCTTCGGTAAACCTCTTCACCGTCCACTGCACCTCCAATTTTGGTATCATATGCAAACTTACTAACTGTACCTCTTGTGCACACATCCAAATCAGTTATGTTAATGACAAGAAGTAGAGAGCCCAGCACCGATCCTTGTGGCACTCCACTGGTCACAGGCCTCCAGTCTGAAAAACAACCCTCAACCACCACCCTCTGTCTTCTAGCTTTGAACCAGTTCTGTATCCAAATGACTAGTTCTCCCTGTATTCCATGAGATCTAACCTTACTAATCAGTCTCCCAAGGGGAACCTTGTCGAAGGCCTTACTGATGTTCATATAGATCACATATACTGCTCTGCCCATATCAATACTCTTTGTTACTTCTTCAAAAAACTCAATCAAGTTTGTGAGGCATGATCTCCCACGGACAAAGCCATGTTGACGATCCCGAATCAGTCCTTGCCTCTCCAAATACATGTACAATCTGTCCCTCAAGATTCCCTCCAACAACTTGCCCACCAGCGAGGTCAATCTCACCGGTCTATAGCTCCATGGCTTGTCTTTACTGTTCTTCTTAAACAGAGGCACCACGTTTGCCAACCATCAGTCTTCTGGTACCTCATCTGTAACTATCGATGATACAAATATCTCAGCAAGAGGCTCAGCAACCACGTCTCTAGCTTCCCACAGAGTTCTCGGGTACACAAGGTCAGGTCCTGGGTTTTATCCACTTTTAACCGTTTAAAGACATCCAGCACTTCCTCCTCTGTAATCTGGACATTTTGCAAGATGTCACCATCTATTTCCCTACAGTCTATATCTTCCATTTCCTTTTCACAGTAAATACTGATGCAAAATAATCATTTAGTAACCCCCACCGCACTCCCCCACTCCCCCGTTTTCTGTGGCTCCACACAAAGGCCGCCTTGCTGATTTCGAGAGGCCCTATTCTCTCCCTAGTTACCTTTTTGTCCTTAATATATTTCTAAAAACCCTTTGGATTCTCTTTAATTGTACTTGCCAAAGCTATCTAATGTCCCCGTTTTGCCCTCCTGATTTCCCTCTTAAGTATACTCCTACACTCTCTGTATTCTTCTCAGGATTCACTCGATATATCCTGTCTATACCTGACATATGCTTCCTTCTTTTTCTGAACCAAACCCTCAATTTCTTCAATCACCCAGCATTCCCTATCCCTACAAGCCTTCCCTTTTACCCTGACATGTATATACTTACTCTGGATTCTTGTTATCTCATTTTGGAAGGTTTCCCATTTTCCAGTCGTCCCTTTACCTGCGGACGTCTGCCTCCAATCAGCTTTCGAAAGTTATTGCCAAATACCATCAAAATTGGCCTTTCTCTCATTTAGGAATTCAACCTTTACATCTAGTGTATCGTTTTCAATCGCTATTTTAAAACGAATAGAATTATGGTCGCTGGCACCAAAGTGCTCCCCCACTGACACCTCAGTCACCGGCCCTGCCTTATTTCCCAAGAATAGTTCAAGTTTTACACCTTCTCTAGTAGATACATACACATACTGAATCAGAAAATTGTCGTATGCATACTTCAGAAATTCCTCTCCATCTAAACCTTTAAAACTATGGCAGTCCCAGTCGATGTTTGGAAAGTTAAAATCCACTACCATAACTACATTATTATTCTTATACATAGCTGAGATCTTCTTCCAAATTTGTTTCTCAATTTACCTCTGACTATTGGGCGGTCTATGATACAATCCCAATAAGGTGATCATCCATTTCTTATTTCTCAGTTCCACCCAAATAACTTCTCTGGATACATTTCCGAGAACATCCTCCCTCAGCACAGTTGGAATGTTATCCCTTATCAAAAATGCCACTCCCACTCCTCTCTTGCCTCCCTTTCTATCCTTCCTGTAGCATTTGTATCCTGGAAGTTTAAGCTGCCAGTCCTACCCATCCTTGAGCCATGTTTCCGGAATTGATATGATATCCCAGTCCCATGTTCCTAACCATGCCCTGAGTTCATCTGTTAGGCCCCGTGCATTGAAATAAATGTAGTTGAATTCATTAGTCCTACCTTGTCCCTGCCTGCCCTGACTGTTTGACTCACTTCTGTTCTCAGCTGTACCCGTCTCAGATCGATCTCTTTCCTCACTTTCTCCCTGGTTCCCTCTACCCACCCACCCACCCACCCCCCCGACCTTACTAGTTTAAACCCTCCCAATCTGTTCTAGCAAATCTCCCTGCCAGAATAATCGCCCACTTCCAATTTAGGTGCAGTCCGTCCTTCTTGTACAGGTCACTTCTACCCCAAAAGAGATACCAATGGTTTAAAAATGTGAATCCTTCTCCCATACACCAGCTCCTCAGCAAATCATTCATCTGCTCTATTCTCCTATTCCTGCCCTCACGAGCTCGGAGCACTGGGAGTAATCCAGATATTACTAACCTTGAGGACTTCCTTTTTAAATTTCTGCCTAACACTCTGTAATCTCCCTTCGGAGTTTCATCCTTTTGCCTTGCAACGTCGTTGGTTCCAATGTGGACAATGACCTCCTGCTGGCCCCTCTTCTCCGTGAGAACTTTCTGCACCCTCTCTGAGACATCCTTGATCCTGGCACCAGGGAAACAATACACCCTTCTGCTTTTTCTCTGCTGCCCACAGAAACATCTGTCTGTACCCCTGACGACAGAATCCCCGAACACAATTGATCTCTTGGAGACCGACGAACCCCTCGTTGCGTTTGAGCTAGTCTTAATACCAGAAACTTGGCTGTTCGTGCTATGTTCCCCTGAGAATCCATCACCCCCGACATTTTCCAAAACAGCATACCGGTTTGAAATGGGTATATCCACAAAAGACTCCTGCCCAAGGTGCCTACCTCTCTCTCCCTTCCTGGAGTTAACCCATTTATGTGACTGTATTTGAGACTTCCCCCTTCCGAAAACTACCATCCATCACAAACTGTTGCTGTTGAAAATTCCTCAGCGCTTCTATCTGTCTCTCCAAGCGATCCACTCGATCTGATAAGATTCGCATCCAACAGCATTTATGGAAGATATAAACCGGAGTAACCCTTGAACTCTCTTTAAACTCCCACATCTGACAAGAAGTACATATCACAGCAAAGGTCATTTTTGCTCCTTCACAATCTATAGACCCAGAAAATAACACCGTCTTGTTCTTCTACAAACACTACCCCAGATTAAATTTTAAGCTATGCTTTATATTTTAAGTTCACTCAAGAGATTTTTCTCCAAAAACACATAATCAAGAAAGAATCCACTATATTTACTACTGCAGCATTTCTCTTGGACAGACTTAAAACAACAACAAATTTATCTGATTATGTGTGTGAATTTCGTCCAACAGTTCCTCCAAGATTAGTTGTGAATTTCACTGTTTGTTAATTTTCCCAGATGCACTCCGGTGTCCAGCGATACACGAATTCAAACAGCAAAGGCAGTAACTGTGCAGGTTCTCTCCCTTTCTTTCTTTTCTGCACTGTTCTCACCAGGTGCTTCCTTTGTTTCCTCTTGTCCCTTTTAAACTGCTGTTGTTTTGACGTTTTTTTTTTCAAAGTTATAAAACAATGCAACAGCATATAAAACAGTAATTGCTGCCTCTGGAATTCGAGGAAATCACCTCCAACACCTAAAATACCTCAAAAAAAGGAGCAGCTCTTACAGCCAGAATGTGTTCCCGTCCTCCCTCTTGGATTACCCAGAATCCTTAGGCTTAAAGAAAATGCATGCCCTTGCTAAAGCGACGATATTTTTACTCCAGTAATCCATCAGAGTTTCATGTAAATTGTCTGCATTCAATATATTTGACAAACTGATGTTTAAACGTATTTTTACAGAAAATATTGTGTTTTATTACATTGTCAGCTGATTGATAAACTTGTAATTTAATCAGTGGAGTGTAGGAATAAAATTGCTCCTCTTTGCTGTTCATGCATATGAATAGAAAGTTAGCTGACCCTCCGAAACAGTGAACAAGGGCAAGTAGCGTCATTCATTCTCGTTTTGAAGGCTCTTTTTACAGTCACAATCTGGTTACCTCAGAAATGTATGAGAGACGTGTTAGCACGCATATCCATTTATGAATTTCACTTGATACCTTTATGACTATGATTCGTTTCTAGACTTTGTTTTGTGTATTCTGGTGGGATTTGTGCACCGTTGTCTGGGTTAGAATGGAGTACACAGCTGCCAATTCCCTTTATGTGTTAAGTTGACGAATTTAAACACTGCATGATTTGGAGGTGCCGGTGCAGGTCTGACGTTTACAAAGATTTAAAGTCACATGAAACTGGGCTACAGTCCAACAGTTCTTTAATTCAAGCCCGAGCTTTCGGAGCACTGACCCTTCATCAGGTGGTTGTGGATTACAAGGTTGTAAAACAGAATTTATAGCAAATGTTTTCAGTGTGATACAACTGAAATTATATGTTGAAAAAGACCTGGATGAGAAAAATAAAAGAAGTAATGAAAACCCTGTCATGCCTTTCTTGGTGCGTCACATCTGTGAAATACGAGAGAAAATGTTTGGAATTTACTTGGTGTGCACATATATGTCAACGGTCACGTGCTGAGTACTTTATTAAAATTCCAATCATGCAATATGCGCTAATAATAATAAAGAAATAAACATTTCCTTGTATTGTGGCATTTTCTTATTTTCCCGGAAATGGGTGGAGGTGCCAGTAGCGGACTTTGGTGAACAAAGTCAAAAATCACACGACACCAGGTTACAGTCCATTAGCTTTATTTGAAACCACAATATTTCGGACTAAATATCTGAAGAAGGAGCGGGAGCTCTGAAAGCTTGCGGTTTGAAATAAACCTGTTGTGCGAGAACAGATTTCTTTTGATTTTTGACAATCTCCTTAATAAGCAACAAAACCTGTGTTGCCGAAACTTCAATAGGTGTTGGAATTTGAGGCAGCTAACAAAACGAGTAAAGTTGATTTTTAAAAACTGTTCCATTAATGTTATTAGAACATTATCCACATTTCAAGTATTGCGTTGGAAACCTTTGTTCAGCAGGAGATTACATTTTCGTTTTCTGGAAATGATTGATGTTCTTCCTCTAACGCACTGAAAACTTCCTCTCAGCATCATATTTTTTTTTAAATCCAACAGATATTAGGGCAATGCACAGATTTATTTGTATTGTATAGTATTCTATGTCAATAAAGCTGCGACTATTACATTATATGAAGTGCAAGCGATTGGTCAAAATTTGGTGGCAGAGTTTGAGAGTTGAGGAAGGGTTTGGGAAGTCCAAACGAATAAAATGACTCAGATAATTGTAGTTGCGCGTGGTCAAACAACTCAGTCCCAGGTTATGACAACACGAAGTCCTCAGGATAATGAGACAAAATGCAATTCACGCGTTATGAACGAACGTCACTCCGCCAAAGTGGGGATCGTTCCATCTCGCTTCACAACGGGACAGACAAAGCAGTTTAGTTTATGATGAAAAAGATGATAATCAAGAACAATACTGGTCGATGGGAGACCCTTCTCTCCATCAATTCTGTTCTCATATTTCACCTCATAATATTTCTTTATTTTCCCCTTTGGTCTCTGGTTGGCTCTCAGCCTGACCGCCGCATGTCTCATGGCGGAATCTTAGCCGGGTTTCCCACGGCTCATGTCTGTTCCCAGCCTTGTATCCCAGCAGCTCATGGCGTGTCCCATTCTTTTCTCCCAGCAGGTCATGATCTGCCCCAACCGGGTCTCTCAGCAGCTCTTGGCAGTCCCACTCTGTTCTTTGAGCAGCTCGTGACGGATCCCACCCTGTTCTTTCAGCATCTCATGGCGAGCCCAGCCTTTCTGCAACTCATGAAGGGTCCACCCTGCTCTCTGCCCAGCTCATGGCGGTTCCCACCCTGTTCTTTCCGCAGCTCATAGTGACCCCAGACTGGTCTCTCTGCAGCTCATGGCGGGCCCACCCTGCTCTATGAGCAACGCATGGCAGGTCCACCCTGCTCTCTGAGAAGCTCATGGCGGGTCCCACCCTGTTCTTTCAGCAGCTCATGGCGGGTCCCACCCTGTTCTTTCAGCAGCTCATGGCAGGTCCCACCCTGTTCATTCAGCAGCTCATGGCGGTTCAACTCTGTTCTCTCAGCAGTTGATGGCGGGTACCAACCTCTTCTCTCTGCAGCTCATGGTGGTCCAAGCCGGTTCTCTCAGCAGCTCATTACAGCCCCACTCTATTCTCTCTGTGTCTCATGGCGTGTCCCACTTTGGTCTCTCAGCAGCTCATGGCAATGCCGGCCCTGTCTCACGGCAACGCATGGCTGGTCCTGATCTAGTCTCTCAGGAGCTAAAGGCCGTCCCAGCCTGTTCGCTCAGCAAGTCATGGCTGTCCCAGCCCGGTTACTCAGCGGTTCATTGGGAAAAAAGACTGGTCTCTCAGCAGCTCATCACGTACCCAGCCTGATCTCTCACCAGTTCATTGATGACGCGACCTGCTCTTGCAGCAGCTCATGTTTGCTCAGATCCTGTTCCCTTGGCGGGTAGTTGTAGCTCCTGTGCTGGTCTCCAGTGGCTCATGGTAGCTTTCAGCCTGATTTGTAGGGATTTAAAGCAGTATCTCAGCTGCAGTTTCGGCACCAGCAACGGTATGTGTCGGGGTGTAGTCGAGAACACACAGCAGAGCGAGATTCGCCGAGGAGTCTTCAAACATGGTGATACTTTTAAATCATTCCTTGATCATCCTAGTTCAAAATACTAAATTTTAAATTCAAACTATTGCCGATTTATTCATTTTTCGAATATTCTATGAAGTTATTCTAAACATTTTAACTCTTGTTTCCGTTACTATTTTGTCACTAAGTTTTTAATTATGCAATCGTACTTGTTCCCTAAGATGGCGTCATGTGTGGTAAAGTTAGACAATTCTCACTCTTCTCCGAACTGCTATACATGACTAATCAGCACCAACAAGAACTCGGATAAATCGCAACAATAAATGTGACATGACCGTGCAAGATTGAAAAAGTGGCTTAAATTTTGACAGAGTTACGGCTATTAAGATTAGTGCAGCCCACTCAGATCAGGGTCGTCGTGTTCCAAAAGCTTTTTGTAAAGAAACCGAATATAGACCTTATGTCATGGAGCCAAAGGGCATCGAGGCAAGCAAGAAAGTGGATTTGTCACACTAGCCAGATCATCCATGGTGTTATCAAATTATGGAGCTGCTGTGATGGGCTGGACAACTTGCATCGGGTGTTTACCTCAATCAGTTGCACTTTAGTCTGAGTAGTTTCACAATGTCAAGAGGTAATTTTAACTTAATATTCCCCGGTTAGTTATTGTGAAAATCAAGCATTCTTCATTCCCAATAACCAACTATACACAGGCTATGGAGTGAGAGGTTGTTGAGGTCGCTGGAACTGCGGCTTTGAGATTATAATTCGATCAGCTATGATTTTCTGGAATGAAAGTGCAAATTGGAGTTACATAATTTTCACATTTCTCAACTCCATTCATTTCCAAATCATTTTATCTTATTTCATCCTTACACTGGTCTAGTTCTTTTCAATTTATGAATGAATTGAATGCCCCGTCTTTTCACACTGAACTTCCACCATTTGTGACCAAGTTATGTGTTCCCTCATCTCTCTGAATTATTTGTTTTTTTTTAAACCATAGTGCATTTTCTGTCGACAGTGAGCTCGGAATCACTCCTCTACACGACGTGAAATCTAATTTCCTAGTTTCAGCTGTGTAGCCGTGTGGTCAGTGCACCATTTTACAGCCGAGGTCAGTAGTGGCAATGCCTGTGTGAAAGAATGAAAGGTGTGATATCAAATCAAAATCGAATTGGAGCGAAAAATAAAGCAGTGTTCATCCCGCTGTGTTTACCTCTCCCAAAAGGCATTGTTGAACAATGCATCCTCCCTGTTAAAAGACACTTTCTCCTTACCTTCATCAATGATTAAAGAAAAGGTTTGAATGCTGGCATTCGGAGACAATTATTCGCCATTTAACTCGTTTAAGGTTCGGATGATTTTTAACCTCTCATTATAGGTCTGGGAGTATGGACATTCATGTTGCAAAAACCTTGTATTCTGAAACAACAGCAGAATAATTAATGCATGCCGAACACAAATAAGATCCAGAGCAAAACACTGAGCGTTAGCATCTGTTATCACCCTGCCCATATGCCTCCAAACGTGTCTTGATCAAATGCCTATTCAGATGCGGCTAAAATGTTGCGATTTTACTAGCCTCCACCACTCCCTTTGGCAGCCCATTCCACAAATGCTCCACCATCTGTGTGAAAAGATTACCCCGAAGGTCTCTATTATACCTTTCCCCTCTTACCCTAAATCCCTGCCCACTAGTTCCTGGACTCAACCACGCCAGGGAAAAGACCTGTCTATTTACTCTATACATGCTCCTCGTGATTTTATAAACGTCTATAAGGTCACCGACAGCCTCTGACACTTCTGGGAAAACACCCAGAGCCTATTCAATCTCTCCCTATTGCTGAAATCCTCCAATCCTGGCAACATCATTGTAAATATTTTATGAAAGCTTTTCAGTTTCACAACATCCTTCCGATAGAAAGGAGACCGGAATTGCACTCGATATTGCAAAAGTAGCCTAACCAATGTCCTGTGTAGCCGCAACTTGACCTTCCAACCCCTGAACTCAAGAGTCTGACAAACACAGTCATATGTACCAAACACCTTCGTCATCGTCCTATCTATGTGCGACTTTAATTTGAAGGAGGTATGAACCTGCACTCTAAGGTCTCTTTCTCCAGTAACACTTCCTCTGTCCTTCCCATTAAGAGTAAAGGTCCCGCTCAGATTTGCTTTCCCAAAAGCAGCACCTCACGTTTATCTAAATTTAACTCGATCTACCACTCCTCAGCCCAATGGCTCATCTGATTAAAATCACGTTGAAGTCCAAGATAACCTCCTTCGGTGTCCACTCCACCTCCAATTTTTGTGTTTTCTGAAAACCTATTAACTAAACCTCTTAAGCTCACACACAAATTAGTTGTATCAATGACGAAAAGTAATGGACCCAGCACTAATCTTTGTGGCACTTTACTGGTCTCAGGCCTCCAATCAGAAAAACCACCCTCCGCCACGACACTCCATCCTCTACTTTTGAGCCAGTTCAATATACAAATGGCTAGTTCTCACTGCATTTCATTTGATCTAACTTGCTAACCAGTCTCCCATGAGAAACCTCGTCGAATGCCTTACTGAAGTCTATACAGATCACGTCTACCGCTCTGCTCTTATTAATCGTCTTTGTTACTTCTTCAAATAACTCAATCAATTATGTGAAATTTCCTACGCATCCTACCCATGTTGACTATCTGTATTCAGTTCTGGCCTTTCCAAATGCATGTATCCCCTGTCCTTAACGATTCTCTTCAACACATTGACCACCAGCGACGTCAGGCTCACTGGTCGATACTTCAATGGCTTGTCCTTACAAGCTTTCTTGAAAAATGGCCCCACGTCAGCAAACACCCAGTTTTCAATCAGCTAACCTGTGACTATCGATGATATAAATTCCTCAGTAAGAGGAATCAATCACGTTTCTAACTTCTCACCGAGTTCCGGGGAGCACCTCATCAGCTCCGGGGGATTTATCATCTGTTATGTTTTCAAGACGTCCATATTTGTCAATATGTCACCATCAATTGCCCCACATTCCATATGTTCCCTGTTTTTCTTCGCATTAAAAACGGATGCAAAATACACATTTATAATCTCCCCATCTATTGCAGCTCCACACAAAGGCCACCTTGCTGATCTTTGATGTGTCCTTTTCTCATACTCGGTATCCTTTTGTCCTTTCCTTTTGTACTTTTGTCCTTGCCAAATGTTCCAATAAAATCAAATACACCCAGAAACTATCGAAACAAATTAAATTCACTGAAAAATTTCCTCTTCTTTATTCCCATTCGAACCTTTAGGGCTGGCACAGCTCAGCATGTCGTACAAAGAAAAGCTTCTGACAAATATGTCCAAAACCGATATTCTCCAAATCCAAATGCAGAGCTTGATGACATAAAGTGTAAAACCATGTCTACACTGTCCACCAAATTCTCCTGGCGTTTTTTCAGAACTGAAAATATAAACGACAACTGCATAGGGTAAAACAGTATGGAAGGGGGTAAAATAAACACTCATGTCTATCCAGGCTTTCCAATTACCTATCCAGCTAATCCCAATATCCAGTCTTATCTCCATATCCTGCAGCGTCAATGTGCTGATGACAAATTAAGATCAGTTAATCGAGTAATTGCAAGGGCACTATAGAAATGGGAGGTCTTGGGAGTCAAGTCGGTAAGAGAGAGAAGAAAGGATGAGATTCAAAAAATGTGTCGGAAACATTTGCTATTTCACGCTGTGTTATGATTAGTCTTAAAATTGATCAATTCTAAGTACAGATAGCAAATTTGATACGTTTTCTATAACTGCAAAATTGAGAAAAGCTTGTTTGCGTGTAATCAGTCTTATTTAATATTTACATGTGTATCTCTATCAATGCTTCTCGGTTTACAAGTAAATGTTTGATTTCTTCATCGCATTCAATTGTCTAATCTAGAACTTCTGCTTCTGGATACATTTTCACAAATGCCTGACTGGATTCAAATAAAGGGGAGAAGCAACAACAGCAGAAAAACAGTTTGAGTTCAATTTGAAACAAGGATTATTGTACCAATATTGACCGTTGTTACAAATAAAAAGACAACTGTGGAACATCTCTTGCAAGAGATATTACAATAGTTTCTAATTTAAAATTTCTGTTTTAAGTGTCCGTTTGTCTTATCAATGAAGTATCTCAAAGGAGGTCAACATTCAAATTAATACAATTTGATAAAATTTTTCATGGACTGAAGCTAAAGAAATGTCATAATTTTGAACGCATCAAAATGTAATTTTGATGGTATGAATGTTTTAAAGCACTTGGATTTGTATAATGTTTTTAAGATCTTGAAGCATTTTCAAACGTGTTACATGATTTACGTGTGTGATTCTGCTGCTCCGTTTACAAGTTAATGTTGTCTTTGTCTTTTTTCCAGGAGGTCGAAAAGAAAGTTTCCGCAATACCTGCAGAAATGTACTTGAATAAGCTTTCACGTTTTTTTTTAAAAAGCGTGTACACCAAAAGGGAGTCGCCAGCCCTGCCCAGCTCAGCTTTACTCTGTTCTGGTTTGGTTTGATGTCCGCAACCATTCAGTTGGGCATCAGCTGGATTCGAAGAAGTAAATCCATGCTAATCCTTCCTCTCTCTGACATCTCTCCTGTCAGCCCCTGTGTTTTATTTTACTCTTTACCAAACGTTGTTCATGCACATTGTTGCAAGTAGTTGGAAATACACATTAAGTTTGGATAATCTTTTGAGCTTTTGAATAGGTTTAGTTATTCTGTATTCTGTTCTCTTTTGTTTGTCTTTCATTCTGTAATCTTGCAAATACATTGTGTTTTGTTTAAAACAGACTGGTTGCACAAATTGCATCATCCCTGGAATGTCGACAACTCACCTGCTTAACAGAAACAAGATAGTTACAGTCGGGGTTAATATTTTTGAAATATCTTTTGGGCGGGGGTGTATGACCTCGTTTAAAACACGTGCTTTCGTTTCATTCTAATCACCTCCACTAACGTCAGCGATGCGTCAGGTAAAGTCCACAAAGCAAGGTTCGATAACCACATATGACCAAATATTAAATAAGATTATTATTTTGATCAATTAATAAATACTTAAGTACTGGATAGAACTGACGTTTTTCAGAACATGATCATTGGGAGACCTTTCGTCCATTCACTGATTAAAAAGGAAGTACATCTGACCTCCTCTCGACAAACACAGACCCATATTTTGATTATGACTTGCACAATATTTCAGGATTAATCACCACTCGTTCAGCCAGCTTCAACTGGATGCCACCACCAGAAACATGTTTCCTTCTCTCTTGTCAGCCTTCTGCAGGGAACTGTTCCCTCTGGTATATCCTGGGTCGCTTCCTATCCATCGTCGACCTCATACCCGACAGCATCATGGCACATTCCCATGTAACCACAGATGGTGTATTACCTGCGGGTTATACTTCGCCCCTCCTCAGTACTTATGGGCCCGAAAAAAGCTTTCCAGATGAAGCACGCAATTATCTGCAATTCACTCAGTATAATTGTATATTCTAGTACACATGTTGCACAGTGTAGTGTGTTCTAAATTTCCGAATCTAAGCACAGACTGAGTGTTTACTTTTTGAAAACCAAACATTTCTTCCATAGAGCTAAATTCCACCGTTTCCCTTTGCCTGCCACTTCAAGATAATGACAGACTTCCCGTGTCAACAGGCTTGCTGCCGTGCTTCAGCGAAGTTCAGTGCAAGCTTGAAGAATATGACTTGATTTCCTGCTTGAGAAATATACAGCATTCTGGGCTCAATATTGAGTTAAACAATTTTAGCCCAAAGGTTTTACCCAAGTTTTCCTCCGCTTCAACAGACCTGCCCTTACTATCACACTGTCTACAATTCAGCACAACCCCTTGTTAGACACAACTAGAAGCTGTAAGATTTATAAACGTGATTGCTACTGCCTTTTTGGTCGAGCCAACAGCTTTGGTTTCTTCTGAGCTCCATATCTCGACCTATCGTTTACTCCTAACCTCCTCTCGCTTCTCTGCATTCGATATTTTATTTTTAAGAAAAAGCATTTTTAAAGATACCATCAGTTCTTTCGAAGGATCACTGGACTCAAAACGTTAAACGAATTCTCTCCACAGATACTGCCAGATCGGCTGATTCTTTCCAGCAACTTCTGTAGTTTTTTTTCTGCTTTCCAGCTTTATCGTTGTTTTTCGTTTCCCGAATCGCCCAAATTCTGTACGGTTTTGAATCATTATTGTGATGTGAGTGTTGATAACCAATACACTATTAATTGACTGTCCAGAAAAAAAAAGAATGATTTCGAGCACCACTTTGAAGTCTTTACTCTCAGTCAATTTGGATTCACCTATCTGATCCTGTTGCAGCTTTTGTGTAAGTGAAATGCTTATTTGGCAATCCCAGATGCCCTGAACTGAGAAGTGTATGACTTGGAAATGAAGTGCCTTGTGTTTCACACTTGAGAACGTGATGAGATTCATTCCTTCCAAAGATTTAATGAGCTATGTGGTGTTGTACATAAAAGCTTAATAAGTTAGTACAATTACTTTCTTGTTTAATGACATGTGTACAGAAAAGGACAGATTAAGCATTTGATGCCAGGCTAATGTATTTGCCTCGGTCTTCGTGTAACTCGGCATCGTACTTATTTCTTCACTTTCACTGCTGCTGGAAAGAGATTTCAGGGAACCCCTGCAGTGTGTATGTATGGCATTCAGCCAACCGATTGCACATTGACATTCTGAAGTGTGTCCCATTCAGACCCGTAGTTAATACATCGAGGCGGCACATCCCTGAACATTATAGGCAATTGAGCATGGCCAAACCACCGAAGCTGCACATCTGGTAGAAACCCAGTGCACCAAGAGGGACCCTTCATAGGCACAGGGGAAATGTTCCAACTCCACACAGACTTTAATACGAGGCTGGAATCAAACCCAGTTTCCAGCTGCGGTTAGGCAGCAGTGCTAATCACTGAGCCACATCTTCACCCATAGCATCTGCATTAATCAGTTTTAACTTTTGTATTTAGCCTGTAAAGTTACTGACAGCCTGTCTTGTTATGTCTGGCTGTTTTGTGCTGATATTCTGTTTTCTATCTCATTTATGGACCATTGTTTATGACTTTATGCCTTTCAAATTGCTCTCAATCTTGATAAATATTTTCTGCCTTCCTTCCAAGTGACTTGCTTCGGCATAATTCAATCTTAAAATTAATTTTGTAGACAGCGTCGATTCACATTTTCAACTGATATATTCAAGGCATGTGTGTCTGATGCAGACTGTGTTGAACTGATTTAAATGTCACCCATTTCCCGTTCACAGTTAAGTCGGTTGGCACATTTTCGCAATTCAGCTTCATCAATTTTCACAGTCATAACTAGATGCCACACACTTATCAGATTTATGCACCAAGACTTAATAATCTTTGCACATTCATGCATGCTGTAGAACACTAATACATTAACGTCAATATATCCTAAATTTTAACTACATCAAAGTTAATTAATTTACTTTGTTCTTGCGTATTGTTTAATCAAACATAGAAAAAACCGAACTAGAATCTGAAATTGATGTAACAATTACAGGTCTCATTCAAACAAAAACAAGGTATTACTTTTATTTCCACAATTCTGAAAGATTTCTCTTCTTTTCTCCACAACGACCAATGATATCGAGTAAATTCAATGTAAGGCTGACAAATTAGTATGTCGGTGTTACAAGCTTCAGTTATGGAGATCAGGAAATGGAAAATACCATGTTGCTATGCCAGGCAAAGGAAACAGAAAGTAACTAACTTTTGTTTGATACGTTATTATGAGATTTTCGGCTCAAACAACAGATTCGGATTCATGGGGTCTTCTTGTGTCTGCTGAGTATATTTTGAGCCATGGCAGAGAGCAGATGAATTCGGTTGTTGGAAGATGATTTGGATAACCCACTATTCGAATGTAATACAGATAGAAGTAAAAAGAAGAAAATGGCAGGAAATTGTACGAGGTCCTTGAACAACTTTATTGTATTTTCGATATATGTATTCAATCTGATTCTCCAAAAACGTTTTATAAACATTACAAAACCTAGTCTTCAGCAAAAATTGTGCAGATTAGATATCATCTGTGAAAAGATAAATTGTAGTCTTCCTTTTTTAACAGCATTAGCTAAGTTATATGCTTGGCTAATTTTTCGTTTTGAAGTGTGGTCAATTGCCTTTTTATTGCCGTTCGTCAAGGTTGCGAAAATGGATACATTATACATTCTTCAGTTGGTAGATCCTGTGTAACGAGAGTCCATTTCCAATTTACAGTAAATGGAAGTTGGTGTCATTTTATTTGGGGTTTTGCAGTAAATGTTACATTCATTCTGTTTATTGACACGAATGCATTTGTATTATTCTTTTCAATGAGATGGTCAAAACGTAATTTAAAAAGAGGCATCCGTACATATTTTCCAGCGAGTTATGTGATTTATTTTACCAGTTGAATAGATCTCTGCCGTGATGACCAATTGCATTATTAGCTTACTGTTTCATGTATAGAGATATTAGTGAAATATGCTGTTGTGTTTATTTTTTTACTTGAAAACAGATCATTGATGGTGTCAGCAGAAAGTTCAATCGAGATAATTTTGGTGGATCTGTTGACTTTACTTATTGGATTTATAATCCAATATTCGACTCTTTCTCGAGGCATGATATTGAGACAGTCTGTGTCTTCAGCAGATCACTCGCATCCTCCTGGGGACTTAATGTGAATTTGTTCATAGTCATAAAATCATACAGAATTTAACACAGACCCTTTGGTTCAACTGGCAAGTGCCAAACAGATGTGTTGAGATGAACTAGCTCCATTAGCCTGTGTTTGTCCACATCACTCTCAGCATTTCCTATTCATGTATATGCTCAATTTCTAAAATGCTGTCGTTCTGATCGCTGCTACTGCTTCAGCCACAGACTCATTCCACATATGCACCACCAACATTTTGAAAATTTGTTCTGCAAGTAACTTCCAATGAAAATTGCAATTCCGAGTCAAGGTTTCACTTAAAGTAAACTTACAGCTTGAGTCGGTCGGTAGTATGGCAAATACAATGCTGTCATTCATCTTGAGAGGACCACAATTTAAAAACAGCGATGAACTTCTGAGACTTCATAATGTTATAGTCATACCACATTTAGAGTATTTGAGAACGTCTCAGCCACATATGCCAAGAAATATGTATTCACCCTGGAACAGGTTCAGAGAAGGTTGACTTTTCAGGAATGAAAAGTTTAACATATGATGATCGCTTCATAGACCTGGGACTATACGTATGGGGTATTGAAAATTTTCTCTCCCCGTATTAAATTGTTAAAAGATAAGTCCATGGAGATCTTAAAACAAAACACAGAACCGTTTACATTGCACGATATTCTTTGTGAAGTAAGCTGTAGCATTTGCACTTCAGGGACTGCAACAGACTGCAGCAGTGTATTTGTCCAATTTTGTTCCCACAGGTTTTGGTTAGAGGAGACGGTTGGACTTTCGGTCAGAGCAAAAATAATTCAGACGTTTGTACTTACTGAAGGTCAAGCAACGCAATCCCAGTAAATCAAAACAGAAAATCATCAGGGTGGTGTCATGAGACCAAAAAATGTTTCGCTGTTATCTAAGATCGTCCCTCCATCAAAGTGGGGATTTGATGATTTCACGATGTGACACAAGTAGGAGTCTCATTTGGTATGGAAAATGTAATTCCTCGTATAAAAGCGACGGAATTGGACACCCCAACGGGAGTTTCTCCAATCTCCATGTTTCCTTCTCATTTTCTCCGAGTTCTTCTGATTTTTTACCATTTTGTTTTCCCGCTGCTCTCATTCTAGCCTCCATGCGCCTCCAGACAGATCCCATCCTGGTCTCTCGGTGGCTCTCAGTTTCGTCTCTCCGTGGCTGATGACGTGTCCTGAACTGATTTCTCGGCAGGATGTCAGTGGTCCCTCGAAGTTTCGTGGCAGTATTTGGGCTCGGCATAGAAGTGTATCCTGCCGAAGTATGTACCATGAGGCATGGGGAGTGATCGATGAGGCTGCAATTTCAACAGCACTGATTCTGTTTGTAGTGGTGGCGTCGAAGCTAGTCAGCAGAGCGAGATGCGCGGAGGAATCATCAGTTGAATGGTTAACATATTCCTTTAAGACCTAGTTTAATTTGTGAGCAACGTTAGTTTAAACTGTTGCCAAATTCTTTAATTTTCTAATATTCTATGAAGGAATACTTAGCTTTGTACCTCATGTTTATACTTTGTATCTTAAACCTTTTGTGCCGAGGTAACTTCCATCTGAGATGGAATCAGGTGTGCCAAAATTTTCCAACTTTCACTTTACACCTTCACTTCTATTCGTAACTTCACGTCGCAATTAAAATCTGAAAAGCGAGTTCACCAGTAACTAGAACAGCAGTCATTTTGCAGCAATAAATATGACATGGCCATGCAAAATTGAAATAGTGGCCAAGTTATAAAGGTAACAGGGCGCTTAAAATAAGTGTAGCACAAACATAGCAAAGCTCTATCGCTCTGAAAGTTGTTTCATTTTAAGAAAAGAGAGTGCAGTCCTTCAAGCGCACAGTCAAAGGGTACTGGCGAAAGCAGGAAATTGGAGTTGTCAAAACAACCAGATTATCCATGATGTTATTTCATTTTGGAACTGATGTGTCAGCCGGACAACTGCCATTGGTTTTAACTCATGTAGTTGCGCTCTAGTACACAGTTTAACAATAACAAAACACAATTTTGCCAAATATGACCAAGCGTGTTATTGGAAAAAAAGCTTTTATTCCACATTGCCACCTGTGTACAAGCAAAGGAGTGAACAGTTTTAAAGATGGATGAAAGTTTGGGTGTGAGGTGACAATTAGATCAGCAATGATTTAATCGACTGGAAGTGAAAGTTGAATTTACTTCATATTCAACTCCTTGAACTCCCCATTTTGTAAAACATTTATCTTACATTACCCTAAAATAAATAATGAATTCAAAATCCATACCTTTTCACCAGGACTCTGAATCATTTCTGAACAAGTTGTTTGTTCCCTCATCGTCGGCCTTTCATTTTGTTTTGTTCTACAGTCCACTCACTGTAGCGAGCCCGCTCGGAGACTGTCTTCTGAAATGAGCCAATTCTAATCTTCGCGTTGCATTTTTAAAAACATTCCCACATTATTGTGATATCGCCATCTCTCCAAGGATCCGGTGTCCAGCAGAGCCCAGTAGGGGCATTGCCTACGTGAAATGCGAAGTGGGCTGTTGGGATAAAATGAAAATAGATTTGAAGTGGTGAATGAAGCAGTCCACCTTCCGCGATGAGCCACTCTTCTGAAAGGGATTTATGAACCGCATCCTTCCTCTTCAATTACTCCCTCTCCAGGCTTCCATGAATATTTGCTTTTTTTCAATTGTCTGATGGAATTCCAATATAAGTATGCACTATCTGCTCCATCGAAAGTTCGGATGAATTTCTAAACCTGGTTATGGGTAAGTGGGAGTTTTGGTGTTCATGTTAATAACTTCTTCTACTCTAAATCAACAACCACAAAATACTCAATGAAAGTCAAACGGAAGTAATATATAGGGAAAATCACTTCGCACCTTACACAGTTTAAGAAAAAGCACTCCCAGAGCATATCTGCACAAATTTAAATCAGAGTAACGTTTATTCTTCTTTGTTCTGAATGAACCTCTAGGGCCAGTACAGCTCGGTGTTTGGTACGAAGAAACATTCAGCGTATTCGCCTCAAACCGAGATTCCCTGAATGCAGTTACAGGACTTGATTACATTCAAAGTAAAAGAATCCCGACACCGTTCCACTGTTCCATCAAACAGCCAGTAAACAGAATAAATAATGAAATGCAGAATGATACAGTATATACAACATTGAACATTACAGCGCAGTATAGGCCCTTCAGCCCTCGATGTTGCGCCGACATGTCATACCAATCTGAAGCCCATCTAACCTGCACTATTCTCTGTACGTCCATACGCTTCTCCAATTACGATTTAAATGTACTTAAAGTTGGCGGAAGTACGACCATTGCAAGCGAAGCATTCCAAACCCTTACTTCTCTCTGAATAAAGAAACTACCTCTGACATCTGTGCTATGTCTATCACCCCTCAATTTAATTTTATCCCCCATCGTGGTCGCCGTCACCATACTTCGAAAAAGGCTCTCCCAGTCCACCCTATCTAACCGTCAGGTCATCTTACATGTCTCTATTAAGTAACTTCTCAAACTTCTTCTCTCCAACAAAGACAGCATCAAGTCCCTCAGACTTTCATTGTAAGACCTTCCCTCCATACCAGGCAATGTCATAGTAAATCTCTTCTGTACCATTTCCAAAGCTTCCACATCCTTCTTGTAATGCGGTGACCACAACTGTCCACAATACTCCAAGTGCAGCCGCACCAGAGTTTTGTGCAGCTGTAGCATAACCTCATGGTTCAGGAACTCGACCCCTCTATCAATAAAAGCTAAAACACTGTATGTCTTCTCAACAATCCTGTGAAACTGGGTGGCAACGTTTAAGGATCTGTGTGCCTGTATGACGAGATCTCTTTGCTCATCTACACGACGAAGAATCTTACCATTAGCCCAGTACTTTGCTTTCCGGTTACTCCGACCAAAGTGAATCACCTCACACTTGTCCACATTGAACTCCATTTGCCACCTCTCAGCCCAGCTCTGCAGCTTATCTATGTCTGTCTGTCACCCACAACATCCTTCATCACTATCCACAACTCCACCGACCTTCGTGTCGTCTGCAAATTTATGAACTCACCCCTCTACGCCGTCATCCAGGTCGTTTATAAAAATGACGAACAGCAGTGGACCCAACACCGATCCTTGCGATAAACCACTAGTAACTGGACTCCAGGATGAGCATTTCCCATCAACGACCACCCTCTGTCATCTTTCAGCAATCCAATTACGGATCCAAACTGCTCTATCTCCCACAATCTCATTCCTCCGCATTTTGTACAATAGCCTACTGTGGTGAACCTTATCGAACGCCTTGCTGAAATCCAAATACACCACATCAACCGGTTTACTCTCATCTACCTGTTTGATCACCTTCTCAAAGAACTCAATAAGTTTTCTGCGGCACGACCTATCTTTCACAAAACTGCGCTGACTGTACCGAATCAAATTATTCTTTTCTTGATGATTATAAACCCTATCTCTTATAACCGTTTCTAACACTTTTCCAACATTTGAAGTAAGGCACACTGGTCTATAATAACCAGGATTATCTCAACTCCCCTTCTTGGTCAGAGGAACCACATTTACGAACCCCCAGTCTTCTGGCACCGTTCCTGAAGACCATGACGATTTAAATATCAATACCAAAGGCTCGGCAATCTCGTCCCTGGCTTCCCAGAGGATCCTAGGATAAATCCCCTCCACCACAGGGGACTTATCTATTTTTACACTGTGCAGGATTTCTAACATAATTTCCTTGTGAACCACAATCCCACCTAGTCTAGTAGCCTGTACTCCGCATTCTCATTTACAACATTGTCGCTTTCTGGAGAGAACACTGTCGAAAAGTATTCATTTAGTGCTTCTCTTATCTCTTCTGACTCCTCACACAATTTCCCACTACTATCCTTGATTGCCCCTAATCTTACTCTCGTCATTCTTTTATTCCTTAAATACCTATTGAAAGCCTTAGGGTTCACCCTGATCCTATCCGACAACTTCTCGTGTCTCCTCCTGGCTCTTCTGAACTCTCTCTTTTGGTCTTTCCTGGCTACCTTGTAACCCTCAAGCGCCCTAACTGAGCCTTCACATCTCATCCTAACATAAGACGTATTCTTCCTCTTGACTAGAGATTCCACTTCCTTCATAAACCACGTTTCCCGCGCTCGACAGCTTCCTCCCTGCCTGACAGGTACGTACTTATCTCGGACACTCAGGAGCCTTTCCTTGAACAACCTCCATATTTCTAATGTGCCCATTCCCTGCAGTTTCTTTCCCCATCCTATGCTTCCCACATCTTGCCTAATCGCATCGTAATTACTTTTCTCCCAGCTATAATTCTGGACCAGTGGTATGCACATACCCTTTTCTATCATAAACACAACAGAATTGTGATCGTTATCACCAAAGCGCTCACCTACTTCCAAGTCTAACACCTGACCGGGCACATTACGCAGTACGAAATCTATTGTGCCCTGTTGGCCTGTCTACATACTGTGTCAGGAAGCCCTCGTGCACACACTGGACAAAAACTGACCCATCGATAGTACTTCTACTTTAGTGTTCCCAGTCAATATTTGGAAAGTTGAAATCCCTCATGACAACTACCCTGTTTCTCTCATTCCTATCGAGAATCATCTTTGCTGTCCTTTCCTCTACACCTCTGGAACTATTAGGAGGCCTATAGAAAACTCCCAACAGGGTGACCTATATTTTCCTGTTTCTAACATCATCCCATACTACCTCAGTTGACGAGTCCCCAAACATCCTTTCTGCAAATGTAATCCAGTCCTTGAACAAAACTACCACACCTCCCCCTCTTTTACCATTTTCTCTGTTCTTAAAGTAACATATAAATTCTGGAACCTGCAACAACCATGTCTGTCCCTGATCTATCCATGTCTCTGAAATGGCCACAACTTCGAAGTCCCAGGTACTAAACCATGCTGCAAGTTCACCAACCTTAATCCGGATGCTCCTGGCGTTGAAGCAGACACACTTCAAAACAGCTTCTGGTGCCATCATGCGTCCTTGAAACTTGATTTCGGTCCTCCGTACTCTCAACATTTTCTTTACTCGAACTACAAATTTGGTTCCCCTCCACCTGCTGGATTAGTTCAAACCTACCAGAATAGCCTTAGCAAATTCCCCCCCCCCCCGCCCCACACACACCCCACCACATTGGTATCCCTCTGCTTCAGATGAAGACCATACTGCTTTTAGAGGTCCCACCTACCCCAGAAAGAGCCCCAATTGTCCAAAAATCAAAAACCCTCCCTCCTGCACGATTCCTGGAGCCACGTGCCTATGTGGACTACGATATGTGGCTGCTCCCCCTCCCCATTAAGGATCCCAAAAACACGATCAGAGACATCAGGAACCCTGCCACTTGGGAGGCACCACACCAACCTTGAGTCTCAGTCGTCCGCACAGAACCTCCTGGCTGTCTCCGCAACTATGGAGTCCCCAATGACTACTGCTCTGCTCCTTTTCCCCCTTCCCTTCTGAGCAGCGGGGACAGACGATGTGCCAGAGCCCTGTGCCCCACTGCTTTCCCCTGGAAAATCGACAATCCTATCAGTATCCAAAACGGTATACATATTGTTGAGGGGAATCCCTGCACTGCCTGCTGGTTGTCTTTCCGTCCCCTGACTGTAACTCATCTGCCATTTTCTTGTAACTGTGGAGTGACTACCTCCCTGTAACTCCTCTCAAGAAACCCTTCTGCCTCCCGAATGATCCGAAGTTGATCCAGCTCTCGCTCCAGTTCCCTAACACGATTTTCTAGAAGCTGGAGTTGAATGCACTTCCGGCAGATGTCATCAGCAGGGTCACTCGCGGTGACCCTTACCTCCCACATTCTGCAGGAAGAACATTCAACTGCCCGCACCTCCATTCCCAGTATTCTAAATTCCCAAAGAGACTGTTGAAAAATAAGGAATAAAAATAAACTCGTTACCGTACTAATCTAGCGCACATGCCCTTTTGTTGCTTAGAGAAGGAGGACAACTGGGAGACACTACCCGACTAATGCTTCCGGTAATGCAACCAAACAACTTTACAACTTCCCAGATGTCCTTCGCTCCTCTCTCGTACCTCTCAGCGAATGGAGGTCCGACTCACGAGGCAAGTCTCTTTTAATGCTGGAAAATTCACCCTCTACGGCAGCCATCGCTTCACCACATCTTCACTCCTTGGTCGTCGGGCCTCCATTTTGCCAGAGCGGTGAGTAAAGTCCCTTTTAAAGCGGGAAAACTCACTCTATTCTCGGCCCTCGCTTCAACACTCTTTCTCTCCTCGCCGTTTTGGCAAAATGAAGGCCGGACTCCCAAGGTAAGTCCCTTTTAGTGCGCGAAAACTTATCCTCCTCGGCAGGCCTCGCTTCACCACTGCTTCTCTCCACGCCTCTCTGGCAAATGGACACCCGGCCAGAATCAAGTACCTTTGAATGCGGAAAATTCACCCTTTCCGGCAGCCCTCGCTTCAGCACACCTTCTCTTCTCGCAGCTCTGGCAAAATGGAGGCCCGACTCTCGAGGTCAGTCCAATTTATTGCGGGAAAACATACCCTTCCTGGCAGTCCTCGCTTCACTACTACTTCGCTCCTCGCCAATCTGGCAAAATGGAGGCCAAACACCTGTGGGAAGTCCCTTTATATGCGGGAAAACCCACTCTTCCCTGCAGCCCTCGCTTCACGACTCCTTCTATCCTCACCGCTCTGGCAAAATGGAGACCCGACTCCCGAGGTAAGTCCCTTTTAATGCGGGAAAACTCACCCTTCTCGGCAGCCCTCGCTTCACTACTCCTTCTCTCCTCGCCGCTCTGGCAAAATGGAAGGAGGTTTTGTAAACTCTTATGTCTAGCTGGCTCCTGAATTAACGAGCCAACTAATCCTTGTAACCAGTTCTATTTTCGTATCCTTCTTGCAATAATATTTAGTTACAAATGAAAATCAGGTTTCAGAGAAAGTACAATAGCTACTTGAAGTGACAGGGGACGCAGGAGTCAAATGGCAAAGACTGGGATGCAAGAATGAGATTCAGGAAACATCAAAGATACATTTGCTAAGTCATTACGAATTTTGGTTCGAGTTGACAATGATTGTCTCTAAGTACAGATGTGAACTTTCGTTCTTTTTGAACGACAGCAAAAATTGTGAAAAACATTCCTGAGAGAACTCAGTACATATGTGTGGACGGGTGTCTCGACGAATGCTGCGCTGTGTTCACTCAAATGTTTATTTAATTTATCACATTCAATTGTCTAATCGCGGACTTCTCTTTCTGGATTTATTTTCTTTCCAAATAAAGTGTCAGAGCAACAACACTTCTATAAATGTTTAAAACTAATGAAAAGGAAATTGCACCAATATTGACCGATGTCGCAAACATGCACGTAACACCAGGGCATCACATTCAAGCGGTATTCCCATTGTTGTAAATTCAATCATTGTTTTGAACTTTCTGTACGCATAATTACTTAAGTCGACAAAAGATGCCAGTATTCCTCTGAACTGTTAGTTGACTGACGGTTTTTTATGCAATCAAACTAAACAAATGTCAGAATTTTGAACGCATCGCAAGCCGTTATTTCGAAATGTTTTCCCTGTCTTGTATTCTATAACGCTTCTAAGCTCTTGCAACGTCTCAAACAAAGTAGGCCTTATAGATATGCCTTCATTGCAGTTTATGCACATGCGCTCACATTTAACATGCAAGAGTGAAGTTGTGCACAGAAAGCTTCCACAGAAGAAATGATAAATGAATATATCAATGATCGTTTCAGTTAATGAATGAATCCAGAGCTTATTTACTGGAGAGAACGCACATACATTTTTGAATTGAACTAACTGGGAAAACTCTCATCCAGTCACCGATCAACAAAGAAATGCATCTGGCCATCTCTGGAACAATACTGACCGATCTTTTTTTCAGTATTAAAAGCCACAATTTCCACTACCTCCAGCGGGATGCAACAACCAGACTCATACCACTCTCTCTCTTGTCAGCCTACCGCAAATACAATTCTCTCCCGGACCCCCTGGCCCATTCCTCATCCATGTCTGACACCAACGACCACAGGCCCCACTGCGAAATGAAACCTTCCCCTGCAACCACAAAAGGTGTACCTCTTACCCTGCTTCCATGCCTCAGCTTGTGAACGCTAGCTTGATATATCCCTTCTCGGCCACCTTCTCTGCCTGATTTAGCACTGTCAGGAATCTGGAGATGTTTTCACCCAAATCCTTCTCCGTGCCCATGCTTCTAAAGCACTTATTCTCTAATTAACACCTGAATTTGATCTGACAAAATGCATCCAGTTTCATTTTCCGGATTAATCTCCATCTGCCTTTTGTCTATCAGAATCTGTAACCTCTCTATATATCGGTGTATCCCGATGTATGATTTGATACTTCCCAGCACTACCTGTAATTTTTGTATCATCCACAAACTTACTAATCAGACCACCCACATTTTCCTTCAGGAAATTTAAACGGAACAGACACAACAAAGCTCCCATTAATGATGCCAGCCGAATACCAGTAGTTACCTATCCCGGTTCTGAAAACTACCATTCCATCCCACCTCTCTGTTTTCTAGGACCAAGCTACTTCATCTCCCAGCACAGCACGGATCCTACGAGAATCTCCATTTTGTTCCAGCCTCTCATGCGTACATTATCAAATGCCTTGTAAAGGTCCACGTGAAAACCATCCATTGCCCTTCCCTCATCAACCGTCTTGTGTCCTCCTCAAAAAACAAATCCAGTTGTAGAGTTGAACGTTTCAGCAGAAACCAATGCAACCTCTCGCGAGAAGTCAATTTGCTTCCAAATTTGAATTTACCTGGCCAAACAGTCTCTTCTCCAACACGTCCAGCACTGACATAACCAACGATAGAACAATTATCGAAATTATCTCAGTTTGATTTCTGACACAGAGGAAAATCATTAGTCATTCTTCTGCCATCTGGAACCTTGCATGAGACCAAATATATGAGTTAAGGCCGCAGCTTCTTTCCTGCTTTGCCTCAAAGAGCATCATGGGGCAGATCGCATCTGGCACTGGAGGATTTGTCTATTGTAATGCATTTCAAGATACCGTAAATTAATTCCTTCATGACACTGGATGCAATTGAATGTGGTTGTGGAAAAACATAGCAGGTCAAGCAGTATAAGAGGAGCAGGGGAGTCGACGTTTCGGGCAAAAACTGCCATCATGAGTGGGAAGGGGAAAGGGGCTTAGAAACAAACAATGTTTGCACTGGGGGAAAGGGAGATGGGGTGGCAATATTTGGATGCACGATCGATGTCAGTGGGAAGGGTGGAACTTATCGAGAGAAAGGATATGGCCAGGGTAAGTCAGGTCAAGTGAGCGGGGTGGATAGAGGGCCACGCCTGGGATGAGGTTCGAGGTGGGGAGATTTGGAAGCTGGCGACATAACTGTTGAGTCCATAAAGTTGTAAGCTCCCAAGATGGAAGATGAGGTTTTCTGCTTCCAGTTTGCGTGTTGCCTTGTTTTGATGGTGGAGGAGACAAAGTATGAACATATCATTGCAGGAGTGGAAGAAGCAGTAGACCTGCCTGGCAACCAGGAGATGGGGTTGATTCAAGCTTGCAAACCAATGAAGTTTGCTGAACTGATCCCCCAGTTTGCACTCCTCTGTTCGATGGAGGTCAGGGCACATTGGGAGCAAAGTATGCCGTAAATAAAGTTCAAGGAAAGGCAGATAAATTTTGGATGGACTTGGAATGATGCTTTCGGGCTTTGGACAGAGGTCCGAGGGGAGGTCTGATCGCAGGTTTCCTGCGACCGCAAGACAAAACTTCCAGGTGTGGAGGAGTGGTTGGTGAGTTTATGGACCGAATGAGGGAATGGTGAGTAGATAGGGATGGGGAAGCAAATTTACTTTCGTGGCATCTCTCTGCTGGTGGCAAAAATTGCGGAGGTTGTTGTGTGGGACTTGGAGATTAGTTTTTGGGGCAGAAGGGTGGCTCAGTGGTTAGCACTGCTGCCTCACAGCACCAAGCACTCACGTTCGATTCCCGCCTCGGGCGACTCTCTGTGTGGAGTTTGCACATACTCCCCCCACCTGCGTGAGTTTCTTCTGCGTGCTCCAGTTTCCTCCCACAATCCAAACATGTGCTGGTCAGGTGACTATGCTAAATTATCCAAAGTGTTAGGTGCTTTAGTCAGGTGTAAATGTTGAGAAATGTGTCTGGGTGGTTACTCTTCGGAGGATTGGTGTGGATAATTTGGACAAAAGGACTTGTTTCCATCTTGTAGGGAATCTAATCGAAAGTCTACTTGAATGTAGGGACCAATGGAAATCTGTCCTTGTTAGGATTGGGGGTTGATGGTGGTGGTACTTGAATGCAGGGTTGTTGTAGATGAAGTCGATGCGTTTGAGGGCATCATAGATCACGAGGGAGGGGAATTTACAGTCCTTGAATTATGAAGACACTTGGGATGTCCTGGAGTGGAATCGTCACCGAAGGATCCCATAGAGAGGATACGGTGGGAAATGGGCTGATGGGATTGCATCTTTTCAGAGGGAGGGTTGGAGGAGGAGTAGTTGAGTTAGCTGTGGGTGGCAGTGACTTTGCAATTGATATCAGTGCTAAATTGATTGTCGGGAATGTCGAAGTAGATTTCCAGGAAAGGAATGGATTTGTCAGAGATGGCTTTGGTCAATTTGAATTCAGGGTGAATAGTGTGGGCGAAGTTGAAGGACGACTTGAGCTCGGCAGTCGGAATGCTCCAATCAACCCGACATGCCAGTGGATAGCTATGTCAACTCCCCCTCCCACTCCCTCAATGACATGTCCATATTGGGTGTCTTCTTGATTCAAAATATGGGCACAAGCAAACTGTTGGAAGCACATATCACCTTCCAGTTCTGGAGCTTACAACCTTATGACCTCACATAGAATTCCCCTGCTACCAAATCCCCTTGATAACCTCCACACCGCTTGCTTGACCAGGCCAAATCCGTCTATCTTCCCTCACCTTGTATGTGCATCCACCTACCGCCATTCCACCTACCGCCTATTTATCGATATTTCCCCAAAACCCATCCCATTTCCTCTATATATTTCTCAGCCTGCTTTCCCCTCCCAGGCCTGATGAAGGACCTTGCCTGGACGTCGAATCTCCTGCGTCTTTTGTGCTGCTTGACCTGCTGTATGTATTTCACCACCGCATGTGATCAGGTTTGACTTTCCAGCATCTGCAAACCACAGTACCTCCTTCACTATGTTGAACTGCTTGACAGTATCCACACACTTTTTCCTAATCTCAATATTCCTCATGTCCCCCTCTTTAAAGAGCACTGATGCAAAGTACTCATTAAGGATCTCACCCATTCCTTGTGGTTCTGCACATAATCCCATTACTTTATTCATGACCGAGCTTATTCTCCCCCCAGCTAGCCTTTTGTTCCTAAACATTACATGTATATGAATTGCCTTAGGAATCCCCTTATATTTGTTGGCCAAGGATATTTCATGGACTCATTTTGCTCTTGAACCTCCCGGTTTTACTTCCTTCCTAGGTTCGATATATTCTTCAAAACCTGGTCTGTTTTTTTCTCAATTGTCCACTCACTGGGAAATTACTCCCTTATCTGATGAATTTGAAAACCTGTCATCAAAGGTTCCAGAGTCATGCCATTCTTGTCCATCGTTTCCACAGGAACATGCCAGTCCAGCACTAGAAGCCATTGATGTGTAATGGAGTCCAGGTGATTTACACTCAAGCAGTCTATGTTGCTTTACACTCAAGCAGTCTATTCTCAACCCACAAGATCTGATTCTTGCCTAATTCGGTTATAGTTAACCTTGCCCCTAATTTAATAACTTCAGCCGATGTAGAGTGTTGTCCTTCTTCACAAGAATTTAAAATCTTAGGAAATTATGGTCACTGTTCCCACAACAGTGGGAGTTTGATGAAATTGGCTCTCAGCAAAATAATTCAAAGGATATCTCCCTCAAAATAGCTGTTCTACGCTCTTGAACCATTAATGCAGTCTTCATACTTTCTGACCTGCTGCTCTGGTTCCGACATATCCCTCACTAGCACTCGAACTTAAACAGTCCCGAGTGCAACTATCAAACTTCACTCCCAGGATTTTCATTCCAATCCGGTTTACTTTCGATCAGTCCTTCTCGTAAACGTGCTGTTTCAATTATATAGTTGTGAAGTGCTGCATTTTGGAAAGGTAAAACAGAGCAGGACATATAAACGTAACATTAAGGTCCTGAGGAGCGTTGCTGACCAAAGAGGATTTGGAGCGCATGTTTTAAATTTCTTGGAAGTGTTGTCTCAGGTCGATAGTATATTGCAGAAGGCATTTCCTAAGTTATCATTTGTTGTCCACACCATTGTGCACAGTAATTGGAATGTCATATTTTGGTTGTACAGGACATTGGATAGGCCACTTTTGAAATGTTGCTTGCAACATTCTCCCTCAAATTCTCCCTGCTACCGGAAGGATATTGTGAAACCTGAAATGGATCAGATACGATGTTCAAGTATGCTACCAGGTTGGAGGGCTTAAAATACAGGTAGAAGATAAAAGGGCTGGTACTGCTTTTGTTTTTTCTTCAAGTATTGGGGGCTGCGAGGAGTCCATATAGAGTTTGATAAAATCAAACGGAGTATGGTTAGTGTAAATAGGCAAAGCCCTTTCGCTGGGTTGGGAGACTCCAGAAAGAGACGGCACAGGAATAGTGTCAGAGGGGAAATATAAAGCGGAAATGTATGATATGATTCACTTTGAAAAGAGTAACAAGAAGATAGAGTACTGAGATCATGGTAAGATTATTGTCAGTGTAGATGAGTAGAAGGATCTCGGTTCCGATGGACATAGATCTCTGAAAGTTGCAACACAGATTTAGACGGTTGTTAATTAGTCATCTGGTGTGTTAGTCGTAGTTGAATGAGGGTTTGAGTTTCGCAGCCTGGAGGTCATGCTGCAACTCTGATAAAACACTGGTGCAGCCACACGTAGAGTATGGTGTTCATGTCTGGTCACCGCAGGAAGGCCGTGGAAGCTATGGAAACGGTTCGGAGGAGATTTACGAGGATGTTGTCTGGTATGGACGGAAGGTCTTACGAGGAAATTGCTGAGGCACCTGATACCATTTTATTGAGAATAAGAATGTTGAGACGTGAAACATACAAGATAATCAAAGGGTTAAATAGTTAGGACAATGATAGCCATTTTCCTCGAATTATGATGTCGAACACGAGGGAACATCGCTTTTAATCGATGGTCGGTAGATATGGGAGAGATGTTCGAGCTATTTTATTTACTCAGAGAGCATTATGGAAGTGGAACGCACCGCCTACGACAGCAGAACGCTCGCCAAATGTAAGGGCTTTCAAATGGTCATTGGATAAACACATGTTTGAAAATAGAATAGTGTGTGACAAAGAGACTTCAGATTGTTTCCACAGATCAGTGCAACATCGAGATCCAAAAGAGCTGTACTGAGCTGTATTATTACATTTTCTGCGTTCTGTTTGAAAGGCACTTACGTGTCAACCTTTTGGCGCAAAGGTTGTTGTGTGTATAGAATTAGCTTCCAGGGGAAATGGTGGAGGCTGATGAAATAACAAGATTTAAGAGACATCGAGATGAATGCCTGAATCGAAAGAGTTTCGAGGGATATGGAGTAAGTGCTTGCAAATGGGACTAAATTATTTTATTATATCTGCGTGGCATGGACGGTTTGGATGGAAAGATCTGTTTGCATGCTGTACATTTCATGATTCGATGATTCTATGTCCCACCTTTTCTGGAGGATATCTCAATGATCTGCATTCATTCAGCTTGCCCCGCCCCAAACACACATGCCACCAAATTAATCATGTATTCATATATACCACTTCACAGGTCCTAGCCTTATTTACACGTAGTATGGAGAGTAATCCTGACATTATTACCCGAGTGTTCCTTCTTTTTAGACCGAACTATCAGATTTTTGTTGCATGTCTTCATACCAATGTCATTCAGGCCAATGTGGCCAATTACTTCTGGCTGTCTGTTATGGACGTTATTATGGCAGTAATGTAGTTAACTTAGTGTTGCCATGTATGCTCACAGTCATGTACATTTCATGATTTGATAATCCTACGTCTCATGGTGACAATGGATTGCCTTGTTTTTACTGTTGCAGTGATTTTAAGTCGGCTTCTGGCAATTTGTTTTCCAGCTAGTTCACAAAACCTCACGCTGGGACGTCACTTGATAATTCTACTTATCTATGCTTCTCGAAACTGCACTGTGTGGTTGACTTTCGCTTTCAACTTTGATCAGTTACTAACAATTTATCACCGGGAGCACAAAAAGAAGTTCTGAACAGAAAAATGTAGCAGCTATAGTTATAGGAATAGTCTGTGTGCGATGCTGTTTGAAAAGCATTACATATCACTTCGTATGTGAGGCCTAAAATATCATGAATAACGTAGGCTGGAACAGCTACATAACAGAGATCTATCATGCACCGCTTGTATGGAAATTGCTTGACAGTTTTGCTCGCATTTAAACCCCATGTCTCTTTATTTTGCTGCACAGGGTGTTGGACATATCAATAAGTCGAACCCAAAAGAGACTCGGCTGCCACAGCAATGAAATTAATAAATTAGATTACTTACAGCGTGGAAACAGGCCCTTCGGCCCAACAAGTCCACACCGACCCGCCGAAGCGTAACCCACCCAGACCTATACCCCTACATCTAACACTATAGGCAATTTAGTATGGCCAATTTACGTAACCTGCACATTTTTTGGGATTGTGGGAGAAACCCACGCAGACACAGAAAACATGTGCAAACTCCACACAGTCACTCGCCTGAGGCGCGAATTGAACCAGGTCTGTGGTACTGTGGGGTAATAGTGCTAACCACTGTGCCACCGTGCCGCCAACTAAATGCGACACAGAAATGGAGAGCAGGAGAAAGACCACTGTTTTGTCATTTTGGGCAGTTTACTCTGTTTTGTGTTTAACGGATGCTGCACATTTTCGACTTGTGCAAATTTCAGGTGGTAGCTACTCTATCTGTTCCAATCCCAATTACCCCAAATTTATTCTGAAGTAAAGCACGTACATGCTACAACTCTTAAATTCATGCACCAATGCGTGGATTTTTGCAGGGACAAAGACAAAATTCAGAGGTCACGTGAAAGAAGCTTTTAGAGAGTTTTAAAATCTTATTACGAAATGTCATAAACAGTGAGTCCGGCTGAATATCATGATGTGAATTTAACCGTTCAGTAAATCCACACGCAACAGTATGAATCTGTAATTCAGCAATTCTAGAAAGATAAACATCAGGATGCCCAAACTTGTTAATTCACACCAATGAAAGAACAATCAAACAGCAACCCGCTTTTTAAAATATTGATGGAAGCCAAATGCGAAAGAGATTTTTTGTTCAGGATTTGCGTCTTCTGCCGGCCACAAAGGCTTAGCATAAAAATACGTCCTTTTGAAGTAGAAGTGTAAGCTCTAAATGTGACGAAACTCATAGTCCCTACTAAATGTAAATGTCATGGTCAAGGCCAGGATACCCTCAAAATATTTTAGGAATCTAACCCAAACACTTACTTGTTAGTTTTATGCAGATGTGAAGTTGCCATCCCAGGTAAAATGCAACAGGTGAAACATCTCGGTGCTAAGCACAACAGAAATTATGTAAACACTAACTGTGAAACACGCACAAAAGAAAAAGAAATTTAGAATAACTTAACTATTGGAAAGTTAATTGTCCAGAAAATCAACCTAACGAAGGAGCTTTTCCAATTTACGTAACATCACGTTAACACACCCCTTGCCAAACGTTAAATCCAAACACAGATAATTTCAGGCAGGCGAAATTTCCGACTGAAAAGTCATGCAAGAATCATCTCCTGAAACATGAAAACATTCATCACAACAGCAGCTTCTCACTTTTACAAGGAAAGTGAAGAGAAAAATGGACTGGGAGAATTGGCCACTCCCCTGCCATTGTTAATCTGTACATTTTGGGAAATCTGCTATCACAACGTCTCTTGAAAAAAAAAGGACAAAATAACCTTTTAAAGTGACAGCGTACCCACAATATCCCCCTTAAAAAATTCGTTCACAAAGATGAATTCACTTTTAAACCCATTAGTCTTACTTTTTTAATATACTACAGTAAATATGCATGATATTTCTGCTGTTTACTCCTGCCACTGAAAACCTCCATATCTTCAATCAAGTATCGATAATGCGTCGTGAATTGCGTTGTCTCTTCCTACCACGTATAATTTTCAAATTGAATAGCTGCAATAATAGGGACCATTTAAATAATCTGCATTTTGTTCGACTAAAATTTCTACTTTAATGAGTTTTGAATGCTATATATAATTGTCACTGGAACATTCCCGGCAACATAAATGTTACAAATCTATAACGTCAATACAGAGTTCTAGGTCTCCTTCTCAGTTGTTTAATACTTCTGATGATAAATGTTCACTTTCCTGGCGAAATATCGACAGGTCTTTCAATCTTCTCGTCATCTTCCTGCGAGAGCACTGCACCAATAATCACATCACACTTATCGATATCCCTCTTGAATGGTTTTGTCTAATTAAGTTTGGCTAATACTGGGGCAATCGTTAACACAGCTTTCAGGCTGTCAAATGCGTTTACACAGTCTGCCGTGCACTGAAACGTTGTGCATTTTCCCAGTATTTCAGTGAGTGGAGCAGCGCGCTGCTCAGTTCAATACGAATTTCGAATATAACCCACTCAATCACAAGAAACGGAGTTCTGTTCTTTTCGTCGAGAATATGAGAAAAACCGAATAACCTTTGATTTCACATTACATGGTGCAGTCTGTCCGTATTTGATAACAAGTATCAGGAATGTGACATGAGCTTTAGAACATGCATAGAATGTAGATTGCGATAGCACAGCACAGGCCCTTTGGATCTAGGTTTTGTGCCGACATGTAAAACTAATCTGACTCCTAGCTAACCTCTCCAATTCCATGATTATCCATCGGTTTACCCAACGACAATTTAAATGCCCTTAATAATGGCGATTCTACGAAGTTTACAGGCAGGGCGTTTCACTGCTCCGCTCTTGGCGAAAAACCGACATCTGACGTCAGTCCTCTCTTTATCAATTCTAAATTTAATTGTTGGCCCCTCGTGAGAGCCATCTCCAAACCGAGGAAAACCACTCCCACTCCCCACAATATCCTATCATTTGATCGTCTTTTGTGTCTCTGTCTCGTCACCTCTAGTTATCTTCTCTAAAAAGAAAACAGCCAAAAGCCCGCCACCTTTTCCCGATAAGACGTTTCGTCCATATTCAGCAATATCCTGGTAAATATCTGATGCACACTTTCCAAAGCTTCCACATGCTTCCTATCATGCTGTAACCAGAACTGTATGCAATGCTCCAAGGGCGACCGCACCAGAGTGTGGTATTGCTGCAACATGATCTCATGCCCACGAATAAAGAGCGATACACCGTGTACATTGTTAACAACCCTATCAAACTGTTTTGCAACTTTCATGGATCTATGCACACGGACAACGAGATCTCTCTGCTCATCGACACAACCAAGTATATTATCAAAGTGAATTATCTCACAATTTTTGGTATTAATCTTCATTTGCCACCTCTCAGCCAAGCTCTGTAGCTTATCTCATATCATCTGTAATCTGCAACATCCTTCAGCACGATCTAAAACTCCCCTGTGTTTAGTGTCATCCGAAAAGTTACTAACACATCATTGAACACACACTCATCCAGGTCATTTGTGACAATTACAAACGGCAGTGGCCCCATACCAGATCCATGAGGGAGACCACAAATAACTGAACTGCAGAATGAACATTTTCTGTCAACCACCACATTCTGTCTTCTATCCACTCGGGAATTCCTCACCAAACCGCTGAATCACACTCAATGCAATGCCTCTGTATTTTGTGCAATTTCCTGGCGTGAGTAACATTAGCAAACGCTTCACTGAACTCCATATACACCATGTCAACCGTTTTACCTTCATCTAACTGCTTGATAAACGTCTCAAAAAAGTCAATAAGCTCTGTGAGTCACAGCCTACACTCTCAACCCCGTGTTGAATATCCTTAACTAAATTATTCATTTATAGATGATTATAAATCCTATATCTTATAATGCCTTCCATCACCTTAACCACAACAGAATTATGGTCTATAATTGCCAAGGATGCCTCTCTTTCACTTCTTGAACAAGGGAACCACATTTGCTATCCTCCAGCCGTCTGGCACTATCTATTAGACGATGACGACATAAGCATCAGAGCAGAAGGTTCTGTAATCTCCTCCCAGCTCCCGGAGAATCCGAGCATAAGTGCCATTCGGCCCAGGGACTTATCTATTTTAACACGTTCCAGAATTGCTAACACGCCCTCCTCATGAACTTCAATCCCATCTGGACTAACAGACTGTATCGCAACATTGTACTCAGCAACATTGTCTTATTCCAGTGCGAATACTAACGAGACGTGTTCCTCTAGCGCCTTCCTTATATCCTCAGACTCCACTTAGAACTTCTCACAACTGTCCTTGACTTGGTCTGATCGTGCCCCAGTCATTTTAATTTATTCCAAAAGCATTATAGTTTTCCTTGATCTACCTTCCAAAGACTTCTCATGCCCTCTCATGGTTCTTCTATGCTCCCTGTTTACGACCTTCCTGCCTAATGTGACACTCACAAGCGACCTAGCAGAACCGTCTCGCCTCATCGTTACATAATCCTCCTTCCTCCTCTTGACAAGAGATTCAATTTCCTTTGTAAACCACGGTTCCCTCACTCGATCACTTCCTCTGTGCCTCATAGGTATATACATATCTAGGACACGTAGTCGCTGTTTCTTGAACAAGTTCCACATTTCAATAGTGCGCAACCCCTGCATTTTCCTTCTCCATCCTATGCATCCTCAATCTTTCCTAATCGCATCATAGTTGTATTTATATCCACCTTTCACTCTTGCCCTGCGATATATACCTATGCCTTTCCATCACTAAAATAAGTGTAACCGAATTCTGGTCACTATTACCAAAGTGTGCACCTGTCACGAAATCTAAGATTTGGCCTAATTTATTGCATAGAACTAAATCCTATAATGTATAGGCGTTTCTTCATCTATGAACTAACAGTATCAACAAACTCTCCTATACATTGGACAAATACTGACCCATCTAAACTACTCGACCAACAGCATTTCCAGTTAATATTTGGAAAGTTAATGTCGCCCACAAAAGCTGCCCTGTTACTTTCGCTCCTAACCAGAATTTTCGTTGCAGTTATTTGTTTTCATCTTTGGAACTTTTCAAATGCTTATAGAAACCTTCTAACCGGGTTACCTCTTTTCCCTAATTCGGACGGCAGCCCGTTCTAGCTCAATAGACGAGTCCTCATCAAACATCATTTTTGCCATTGTAATGGTGTCCTTGACTAACAGTGACACACCTCCCCCTGTTTTACCATCTTCCCTGTTCTTACTGAAATATATGAACATTGGAACCTGCAACAACCTTTCCTGTTCCTGCTCTACCCATGTCGCTGCACTGGCCACAGCATCGAAGTCCAAGGTAACAACCCATGCTGCATGTTCACCCACCTTATTCTGCATGCTCCTGCGTTGACCACAGACACATTTGAAACTTACTTTCTGCCTGCTGGTGCACTTTTGTGATCTTGATACCTTAGTTATTACCTTACTACTCTCAACCACCTGCACACTGGAGCTACAATTCAAGTACTCATTCCCCTGCTGAAGTAGTTTAAACACTCCCAAAGTGCATTAGCAAATTTCCAACCACCACAGGCTATAGGTACCCCTCTGATTCACGTGTAGACAACCCCGTTTGTCGAGGTACCACCGAGCACAGAATGAACCACAATTGCCCAGGGATCTGAATCCCTCCCTCGTGCATCATCTCTGTAGCCACGTGTTCAGCTGGTCTTTTTGCCCTATACTTCGTCTTGCTAGCACGTGGCAGGGGCAAAAAACAGATAACACTCCAACTTTGCATCCCCATTCGTTATCCTACCTATGTATTTGGTGCCTATATGTACCGCGATGTAGGACTGCTCCTTCACCCCCTGAAGGATTCCGAAAATACAATCCGAAACATCACTGACCCTGGAACCTGGAGAACAACACATCAACCGCGAATCTCTCTCATTCTGACAGAATCTCCTATCTGTCCCGTTAACTATGGAGTCCCCAATGACTAATGCTCTCCTACTTTCTGACCTTCCTATCTCAGCAACAGGTGCAGGGTCTGTGCTAGAGACCTCTACCCCATCGCTTCCTTCTGCTGTTTCTTGACCTGCTAACACTACTCAGATCAGTGCACATGTTATTTCGTGGAACGGCCCCATGCAACCTTTGCACTGTCTGCCTGTTCCCTTTCCATCACCTGACTGTATCCCATCTACCTTTTCGCTTTGGCGAATTTACTCCTAATCAGATTATTACCAAGCCTGCCTCCCGAAGTCGATCGAAAAGTTCCAATAAATGCTGCAAATGTTTCTTCAATGTGTTACTAAAATCACCAGGTCGTCGATACTAAACAATTGGATAATTCAGAAATTATTTTATTGGTGATTCTTTTAAATGTGGCGTGCGCACGTTTTTCATTTCAAGTAAAATGATTTTAAATTTATATAGTCCATTCGGTGTTACGAATGATGAAGCAAAATTTTCTTTTTCCAGTGAACGTACATGGCAGTTTCCTCCGAATAAATCCAACTTGGAAATATACGTTGCTTGCCCACATCTGCAACACAGTCTTCCAAACAAGGGATCGGATAAGAATCAGATTTCGCCACAAAATTGACGTTGTGACAGTCTACACATAATCTGCAGGTACGATCTAGTTTTGACAATATTACTGTCGGTTTGCTCCAGTCATGGCATCTCACTTAGATAAATGTTGCCTTGGAGCATTCGTTCAATCTGTTTTTGAACCCTTGAAAACTTTACAAGTTGAGGTCTACAAGGATACCGCTTAATTGGAACAGGATTACCTATAACTACATCTTGCATAATTACATTAGCACTTCCCAGCTTAATCCCACGTATCTCCCCGTGCAAACTCAATAATTCTTTTAGTTCATATCGTTTTTCCCTTTGAGGGTAATTCAATAATTAATTGCAATTTTTGACAATATCCCCATTTTCCAATGTCATTTGAGGAATGTCCAATTGTGAATGCTTAAACTTGATTCTTCACTGTGTGTTGTAACCAGGAAGACATTTTCTGCTGGTTTTCTTTCCCTGTCAGAATACCTTTTCAGCATATTCACACGACACACTCTGTGAGATTTCTGCCTGTCTGAATCATTATGAAATAGTTCACATCACTCAATCTCTTTTCGATCAGATAAGATCCACTAAACGTAGCTTTCAAAGGTTCACGCCCCACTGGATGTAACACTACGAGTTTATCACCGTTCGAAACGTAACGAGCTTTTGATTTCTTATCTGTTTCCTGCTTGATCATATAATGTGATTTTTTTAATGTCGCCTTGCCTTCGATTTAAACATTCTGCAACATTTGACACATGACCCAACTATATGGTGTCTGAATTTGGTATCTTCAGTTTCTTCGTAATCAATTTTGATGCACTCTGACTTCATGACCATATTCTAATTCAAACGGTCTGAACTTGGTCGATTCAGTTGGTACATCTCTAATGGCAAAAAGTTAAAACCAAATTCCCTCATCTAAATCGTCTGGATTGTTTTGACTGTAAAGCTTGAACAATGCCGTTCATGTCTGATGCCAGATTTCTAGCGATCCCCATGATTCATGATGGTGTGCAGTGGATTTGAATTGTTAAACTCCTCAGATTTCCGTAACTGCCTGGAATAATTTTGATATACATTTGAATCCTTAATCTGATTGTATTTGTACGGTTAGTGATTATCCAGGGAATAATTTGAGGTACACCTTTACAATGCTTTTAGCTGAATTATTGTGGAATGGAATGGCCTCTGGGAATCTTGTGGTCACATCCATTATTGTTAACAATTACTGATTCCCATTTTTTTCGTTTAGGTAGGTGTCCTAAGCAATCATTTAAAACATTCCTCAAATGCAGGAATAGGTATAATGGGTTTTGGTTTTATTGCTACCTGTGGTTGTTCAATTACCTGATAGTTTAAACATGTGCAGCAAATTTCACTCAATCGTTTTGCAGTCCAGGCCAGTAACAATGTTTTAGTATTTTAGTTCGAGCTTTTCTTATCTTTAAATGAACTGCTACTGTTAATTCATGTGCCAATCGAAACACCTATTTTCTGTAACTCACAAGCAAAACAACGTGATGAACTTCTGTCCGAGCACTGAGGGATGCATTCATATTCCACTTCGATGCATGCTTTTTTGCTACAATTGCATCAGATTTTCATCATTCTGCTGTAAAACAGTTAAATTTGCCCGAGCTGATAATATTCACGTTCTCCTCCACCTGTTTCTCTTTTGTCTCAACCAGTGAAAAAAAGTCCTGCTAATTCTACTTCAACTTCCTTATCTATATTCACTGATTTCTACTTCCAATTCAACTGGTGATATTATGAGCTTGTTACCACATAGTGAGGGATGGAAAACGCTATATGTTTTCTATATTACGAAAGTTCCCTGATTTTACACTTTCTTTTCATCCATAGTTGGCTGCAGTCCGACCTCTGACCGAGCAAAATCGTTTACAAGGAGATATTGTATTCCTCGTTCTGAGAGTTCCTTCAGTACCACTACTCAACTCTTCACTGGATACTCGAACCTCACTCTACATAATTAACCAATTCTTGTCTCACCATGGATTCCCCCTACTAGCATGTTTTCTGGTAATTGACCTTCTGAGTTACATTTCTCCACATAGAGTCATAGAGTCACAGAGATGTACAGCATGGAACCAGACCCTTCGTTCAACCTGTCCATGCCGACCAGATATCCCAACACAATCTAGTCCCACCTGCCAGCACACGGCCCATTTCCTCCAAACCCTTTCTATTTATATATCCATCCAAATGCCTCTTAAATGTTGCAATTGTACCAGCCTCCACCACATCCTCCGACAGCTCATTCCATACACGTACCACCATCTGAAAAAGTTGCTCCTTCGGTCTCTTTAATATCATTCCCCTCTCACTCTAAAACTATGCCCTCTATTCCTGCACTCCCTGAACCCATCTTTCAACATTATCCCGTATCTGTCAATTCTGTAATTACTTCACCTGCTGCTCCTGCCTATGCACAACCCTAAACTTCGCAAGCAAATGTGTTAAGAAGGTCGGACACTTCCTCATTAGCAACCTTCCAACCCAGACTGTAAAATCAGGTGCAGCTTTTCAAAAAGAACTGTGCCTTCCTTTTCCACTTTAATAAAATTCACTAACTGTCCTGTTTTCTGATATCTGCCTTCCCAGATCTTTTACTCACCACCCATTCAAAGTGACTTTATGTGGCCTAATTTATTGCAGTGAAAGCACCAGATGATTTTAATTTCTGTCTACCCGTGATAGTCTGAATTTTACCATCTGGTAAGCTGACGTTATTATTTTCATCGAGATCTACTTTCCCCTTACGACTATCCACTTCACAGATTTCTATCCCTCAAGGATTGAAATTGATGCTGGAAGCCAAAACTTGATGTATGAACCAACTCATATTCAACAGCCATTTCAGCTGCTAATTTTGCTTTTGTAAATCTCTGTTCTTCTCATTGATTCTCTCTATCTCAGGAAGTCAAGTTTTAAAATCCGAGAAATTAATCTTCTCTCTAAGAGCGTCATATAATTGTCATACTTTAATTTCTTTATCTACTTATCAAAATTACTTTGTTTTTTTACTTTCACACACACTTTTGGTTTGATTGGACTCCCTGGTTAGATTCCTCAAACGTTGTCTGTCGGTCTCAGGCACATGCTGACATGCACTGCAGTTGGATTTCTTTACGTCCGCATAGTCCCCGGAAACCTCCTCTGATAGTGATCCAAACACATCATCAGATCTACAGAACAGCTTTGTTTGGATCAACAAATCTCATGTGATCTCTGGCCATTTCATTTCTTTCCCCACCTTTTCAAGTGTAATGAGAATAGCTTCGATATCTCTGCTCTCAACTTTATGCAATGTTTGGATGTATTTATACAGATCCCTGCAAGGCATTTGGCGATTACAGTTGGGTTTGAACAATATCGCTATCTTCCTCACGAAACCTATCTTCCACATTCATCTCTATTGATTTCAGTCAACTCTGCTCTGTGAGAGCAAACTTCTGAATTTGAAACTCTCTCTCGCTTTCTCCTCTCTCATTTTCCCCTTCCTCTCTCTTTTCCGCCCTTTCTATGTTCTCTCTCTCTCCTGGGGCTTTCCAATACTTTTGTATTTTATTTTGCAAAAGCGATTTTTCCTTTTCTTTTTGTTATGTCAGGGCAAGTCATATTCTCCTAATTCCTCTTCTTGAAACCGTCATTAAAATAGTTTTGTTTCCTTTTTATGTTCAAGCTGCGTCATCTGCAATTAAATTCTCGTCATTTTCAAAGATTCTTTAACATTTCCACCAAATTTTATTATCGAGCAATTGTTGTAATTACGTCGCCATTTCTCACAGCTGAAGGCAAATCTGAATTTCGTTTGACTGCAATTTCCAGCAGGATTGCCTTGGTCATCTTTTGTAAGCCCCAAAGTTACTTCTTCTAATCCAGAAAACTCAAAGTGACTCAACTACGTAGTACTGCACCAAGTGTTGTTTAAAACAACTGAATTCAACACCTGGAATTAAAGGCATTAAAACACTGCACTCATTTCTCTATTTTTCTAATATTGCATCAACTAATACTTAACTTTTCAACGCGTCCTTTCTCTACGTCCTTTGTGTAAAAGGAATTTGCTTTTACAATCCTGGGTGCCTTGTCACCTGAGATGACACCATGTACGGCAACTGTGTACAATTTTCGCTGCAGTGCTGTACTTCCGCACTAGAATACGCATGACTATAATAGCTAAATTAAAAATGGTTCATTCAGCTCTATATCGAAAAGGGATTGTTGTGCGAGAAATGTTATCAAAGTGGAGGTGTGGACTGTAAAGACAGAGGGAAAGATCGTGAGGACTGAATCAAAGCAGAGGCTGTGTTAAAACAATTGAAAATGTCAGACTTGTTTGAAACGAATACCTGGAGTTGCGTTGACATGGAACAAAAACAAAATGAAATTCGTCCAATCCGTTTAAAGTACGCCCCAGTTAAGAAAATCCAATCCAATTCGAATTTAATTGTTTGATAACATCAAACAAATGCAATGAACCGATGCTTTGACGTATAATGCCGAATGTTCTGAACAGTTAGGAAGAATGGCACACAGCACCAACAAAACAAACTGTCAGCTGAAAAGTTCTCTGAAAGGTAGCGGTCCATAATCAAAGTAATGCACCAGGCGACCGAAGAAAAGACGAAAGCAGAAAATGCAGACGAGAATCTACAGAGTAAAACCTACCAAGAATAATGGATAGCTGGCTGGAATTTGAAACTTTAGAGTTCATTTCCTAAATCATAATTGGCTTATTTTTAGCGGAACAGTACCATGGAATGGCACTTAAAGAAAGGACTAAAAGTAAGAATTTGGAAACAACTTGTGGTTTTAATCTTCTCTGTTGTACTGAAAGAATACAAGTGCAATTTTTTTTACTTTAAAAAGTGAAACCTGGGATAGTTCTTTGCCTCTCGAAATTTACAAGATTGTGCTGCAAGATAAGTTTCTCTATGTGTTTAAATTAGCAGAGGAGCTATGCCCTTTTCGTAACACAATAAATGTGACTTGGCCATGCAAGATGAAGATAGTGGTTTATGCTATGATTGTGATATCATCCCAGCTAGGTATCCGAAATTTCAAAAACTTAATTTCACATTGAACTTAAGTATCGAACGTTTGGTAGTTTGGATGGAATTGTAGGTTTGAGGTGACAAATCGATTAACGAGGATTTTCCGAAGAAACGTCCAAGCTCGAGTTACATAGAGTGTTCACTCCGTAAACTGCATATGTTTATTAAACACTTTATTCCACTTCCCTCTCAACCGTGGTCTATCAATTTTCACGTTATTAATAGATTCAATATCCACAGCTTTTCTCCATTTCTGAACAATTTCTTTCACTCATCGTCCGACTTTTCTTTGTTTACATTCCCATAGCACACTAGCTGTGACGAGCCAGGTCGGAGTAAATCGCCTGAAATGAGGAGATTCTAATCTTCTGGCTATGTTTTCTTAAAATTATTCCCCGCACTATTGAGGATAACTGAAGCACCCTAGCACCCCGACACACAAATACCCCTCAAGGCATTCATTAAAAAATCGCGTCTTCCCTCTCGAAGGACACCATCTCCTGACTTATATTTATTTTTAACGAGCTGCTGGTATTATAATATAATTATTCACCATGTACTCTGTTGGAAGATCAAATGATTTTTAAAATCGGGTAATGAGTTTCGGAGAATGTGGGTAATTTTGCTAAGTGTTTCTCCTCTGAATAATAACTGCAAAAAGCTACTCGTTTCATGTCGAACACTAATAAGATACAGAACAGAGCACTTTCCAAACTGTTCAATCATAATTTCCCAGAACATATCAGCACCAATTACATTCAGAGTAATTTTTTCTCTTCTTTCTTCCCATCGGAACTTCTAGGTATGTTCTAATGGGCATTTCAAAATAAAACGTTTATGATAGATTTAATTAAAAATAGACAAGGACTAAAGCATTGTGGAAACTAAGGCAACACACAAGCAAAATGACTGTGCTATTAAACATGCCACAGAATCCAGGCTATCTGCAGCGACCAACAAGATGTTTGGAATGAGCATGACAGTTGAAGAACTAAAATATGAATCTAAATTTGGGGTTGAACTGTGTCAGCTCGATCAGAAACATCGAGTGTTTACCCGTCAAAGGGGCGCCTCACACCCTTATTTAGAAGAGGCTACGTGCACCGAGCACCTGTAGTAATGGATATCGATGGATCATCCTGCTATCAACATGGATGCCAATGACTCGTTTGGTCCAATCAATCAGACAGTATCTTCACCCACCGTGATCTGTTACATTCACGTGCAGATATATGTTCGGACAGTATGTAATTATGCAAACGCTTCACAGAATGCTTACCACTTTGGGAAGCTCGAGGCTTTGTTTCCGCTGATGTGAAACAACTATCATCAGCCCCCTCACTGAACAACTGCAGGCCTCACAGTAGGTTAAGTACAGCATAATCAAAGATGGAACTAATCACAGGGGATCCTATAATGTAAACGCAGAGCAGACAAATGCGCCAAAAGACGGGCTTATGTAGGAGTTTTCTGGTGGACACCCAGATGTAAGCAGCGAATGCTGTCAGTCTCAGTCAGTAAAACATAGAGGACATTAGGCAAGCACAACGCCGTGATGTTTCCTTAAAAACAAATTATGGGAAGAGTTTACCCAGATGCCTCTGCCAGATGGAAACGTTCCCTACACGTAGGTGACAGGTTATTTCTAAAATCATGATTGCATGTCGCCTCGACTGAAGACAAGGACCAAGTTAAATATAAATATCATTATAGGCTCGTGCACCAGGAAAGAAAGGTCACTACAAACGATTTAAATCTGTGTGTTGGCGCCCGAGTTGCACCGAGATGCAGCACATAATGAAGGGAACTGTTTTGTCTACGCCTAAAACAATACAGACAATTACACGTGAAGGGGAGAATGAAGAAGTGGAAGGGCCCCGGACAATACCTTAAATTCACTTCACAGTTCCCCTGCCAACGTGTGACAATGGATATATCTGCATTCTGATGATCATAGGTACTAGCACAAAATGGGTCGATGCTTTCCTTGCTATTTAAATACAACCAAAGCAACAGTATATATCATAACAGAGCAGATATTTACAGGATGGGGTCTACCTCGCAGTAACAAGTCAGATCGATGAATTCATTTCAAAGGCTGAGTCATGCAAATTGTGATAACTATGCTTGGTATCAAGCAGACATTCCACATTGTGTCCTAAACAATTTAGTGGGATCGTGGAAAGCATGAACCACACCCGAAAAGGGATGATTAGGAAGACGGTGCAGCAGAATAAGAAAAGCTGGGAGACAATACTTCCGTTTGGCCTCACGATGGTATGCAACACCATCGTCTGATCTCCAGAACCAACCTCGCACATTCTCTTGACAGGCCGACTCCTGAAGGGAGGCGAATACCTTGATGGCCTCGATCTCACAGAACCAGAATTCACTGTCCTCGTTCACAAATAAGCAGTGTAGGCTCACACTGGGAACATCAAGACCACTCAGCTAAATGCGCCTGTCAAGTGAAAGACAAGAAGAAACGTGAGCAATGCGTGCTTCGATCGCAGAATTTACCTTTGTTGTATTTGATTAATCCCTGGAAAGTGTGGTTTTCTCATATCCTATTTGCATCAGTTTGGTTGCTTCAGTATATGTTGGGCTGAGCTTGAATCGGCATGGTCCTGCAGTCATTGCATTTCATGTTGTGATCCATCACAACAGGATCAAAAGTAGGGCCTTGGGCTGGAGGGGACTCTCAAAAACATGAAGTTTATGATGGATTTCAAGAAAAATGGACAAATAAGACAGAATTCTTGGTACCTAAGGTGAGCATTAACAAAAATAACAGTGCTATTACGCATGCTGCATCATTCAGACAGGCTGCACCTATCAACAGCCAGTTAGCAAAGAACCCCGTAATTGCCAACTCACCACACACACCCGAATCTGGTTGGAATGTCATCGACAGGACGAACGGAAACGTCGAGGTGCGTAACAGTTACAGGGGCGCATTACACTCTTAATTGGAGGGCTCTACATGCTACCAGCAACTGCAGTCATGGACTCGGAAGGACTGCCCTGCCATCAATATGTCAATGTCTTTTTGGGCCTGATTAAACAGCGTGATCTTGCCTGATTGACCCGTTGGTGAATGGTGGAAATTCACTCAGATGGGTGCGAGTTTCTTTGAGTATAAGAAATAAGACCAAGCTATGCTCTAGTCGGTCCATTATGAATAAACACACCGAAGAAATGGCATCTGAATGTTTCGGGACAATACCAAATGAAAAGGTGAAATAGAGCAAGGCCAAGTTCTAATGTGGTGGTTAGTGATCATCAAATACTTACAGTGTGGAAACAGGTCATTCTGCCTGACAGGTCCACACTGACCCTCTGAAGCGTATCCCACCCAGAGCCACTTTTCTACCCATGAGTCTACATTTCCCGTGATTAATGCACTTCACATAAACACCACAGGTCACTACGGGCAATTTAGCAAGACCAATTCACTTAACCAACATATCTTTGGCCTGTTGGACGAATCTGGAGCACCCAGAAAAGACGCATGCAGAAATGGGGATTATGTGCCAACGCCATGCAGATGGTCAGCAGAGACTGTTATCAAATCTGGTTCCATGGCACTGGATAGTTTGCTCCGTCTTCTGTTCCATTGCATTCTGTTCAAGTGTACTCTTACGAATGCACTCAACAAACCCGTCCAAAAGGCTGCCCGGACTGCGCTGGTTCGAACAGTCATTCTGAGATTAAAATCCCCCGATAATTGCCATGTATTTTTTACAGGCATTATTTATTTATTTATTACCACTACAATGTGATGTTATAATTTGGTGATCTTTTGACTACGCGAACAAGTGAATTTCTTTTGTCTTTGAATTTTGTAATTTCCACACAAATGGATTCCAACTTATTATGATGTAGTTCTTGAATATCAGAGCTACACCACTTCCCTCACCTTCCTGTCTGTCCCTCCAAATTCGCTGAACGTCCGGAGATGCAACTCTCCATCGTGACCATCCTATAACCATGTCTCCGTAATGGATACGAAATTATTTTCATTCGCGATGAGTTGTGCTGTTAACTCATTAATCTTATTCCGAATTCAGATAAAGTGCCTAATGGTAGTATTCATACCCTCATGATTTCCAATATATCTCTTAATATTTCCTGAGTTATCCACCCGTTTTTACTTCCTTCATACTCTGAATTGTACTTGAAACCTCCTGCATACATGCTCAGCGGCTGCTTATCTTTTTTTTACATTCATGCTTCCTGTCGTTTTCCCTTTCCCTCGCCCCTCTCCAAGTCCCACTTTCAAAGTACGCGTGACCACCCTATTTATACTTCCGTGTGATCACGGGCTCCAGATCGGTCTAGATGTAGACTTTCCCCTCAGTACAAATCTTCCCTGGTTCCAAAACAGATGCCAATGCCCTTGAAATTGAATTCTTGACATTTGACACCCGGACTTGATATGCCGATGGTCACTTTTCTACAATACCTAACATGTTTTAACAATGTCGCTGCATTTGTTTCAGCAACTTGGAAGTCGCCTTTTTTTGCACAAATATAATTTGGATTAATTCCCACTTGGATTACTTCGGTCAGATGTGATCAGCACACCTTGGGAAGCATATATTGAACTTGGACAAAGTACGATGTTCTCTTCTGTGTATGTCAACAACACGCAACGAACTGTTCAATTCATTAATTCCATTAGCTAGTGCATACCATTATCAAACTGAACATTGCAAGGGCACACCTGGATCATTTTTTAACGCTAGAAGCATCCAGAGCCTTGGGAAGGAATGGAGCAGAAATTAACGACACTATTTCTTGGACTTCAAGACTGATGTTATTCAGAGGATTACAGAAAATATGACCTGCTTTGTGGAGAAGTTCGAAAGCTGTGGTGTAATCTGATCGAAATCATTAAACAAATGGAACATTTAAAGAGATGGCATATCCACACATTGGGGGCTTTAGAACAGAGGATATAATCTGTGATTTATGAGGAGACTGGGCGAGATGTTCAGAAGAGCTGCTACGCGCAAGGAGTGCAAAACGTTTGGAACACTCTGGCACAAATGGTCGCTGCATCAATTACTCATTTCAAATCTGCACTAATGATTTTTGTATCACGCTATGTTTTAAGGGGTATGAGCTAAATACATTTGCCTATGAACGATGAATTTTGGCCAAACCGATGAAGAAATGTTTTATATCCAGGAACATAGAGTCAGAGAGTCATAGAGATTTACAGCATGGAAACAGACCCTGCGGTCCAACCCGTCCATGCAGACGAGCTGTCCCTACTCAATCTTGTCCCAGCTGCAACCAGCCAGCAATTGGCCCATATCCATCCAAGCCGTCTTATTGATATAAACATCCAAAATGTTGCACTTCTGCCAGACTCCACCACTTCATCTGGCAGCTCATTCCATACAAGTACCACATTCTGTGTGGAAAAAGTGCCCCTTAGGTCTCTTCTATATCTTTCCCCTCTCACCGTAAACCTATGCACTCTTGTTCTGGACTACCCAACGCTCTAGGAAAATAATTTGCTTATTTATCCTAACCATGACCCAAATAATTTTGTGACCCTCTGTAAGGTCACCCATCAGCGTCGACGCTCCAGGGAAAACAGCCCCAGACTGTTCAGCTTCTCCCATTCGCTCAAATCCTCCAACCCTGTCAAAATCCTCGTAAATCTTTTCTGAACCATTCCAAGTTTCACAATATCATTCCGAGAGTAAGGAGAGCAAAATTGCACGCAATGTTCCAACAGCTGGCTAACCAATGGCCTATACAGTCCCAACATGAAATTCTAACTCCTGTATTCGCTGCTCTGACCAATAAACGAAAGCATACCAAACGCCTTCTTCACTATCCTATCTAACTGTGACTCCACTTTCAAGGAGCCATGAACCTGCACTCCAAATTTCTTTGTTCAGCAACACTCCCCCGGAACTTACTATTAAGTTTATAAGTCCTGCGAAGATTTGCTATACCAAAATGCAGTACCTCGCATTTACCCGAATTAAATTCCATCTGCCACTTCTCTGCCCATTGGCCCATCTGGTCAAGAACCTGTTCTAATCTGAGGTAACTATCTTCACTGTCCACTACTCCTCCGATTTTGGTATCATCTGCAAACTTACTAACTGTACCTCTTATGATCGCATCCAAATCAATTATGTAAATGACAAAAGAGGAGAGGGCCCAGCGTCGATCCTTGTGGCACTCCGCTGCTCGCAGGCCTCCAGTCCTGAAAAACTACCCTCCACCACCACCAACTATCTTCTTCCTTTAAGCCAGTTCTGTATCCAAATGGCTACTTCTCCCTGTAGTCCGTCAGATCTAACCTTGTTAACCAGTCTCGCATGGGGAACCTTGTCCAACGCCTCACTGAAATCCATATAGATCACGTCTACCTCTCTGCCCTCATCATTCCTCTTTGTGACTTCTACTTTAAACAACTCAATCACGTTTGTGAGACAGGATTTCCCACACGCAAAGCCATGTTGACTCTCCCTAAGCAGTCCTTACCTTGCCAGAAACATGTACATCCTTCCCCTTAGAATTCCATCCAACTACTTGCCCACCACCGGCATCAGGCTCACTTGCCTACATTTCCCTGGCTTGTCCTTACCATCCTTCTTAAACAGTGACACTACGTTAGCAAACCCCCAGTCTTCCAGCACCTCACTTGTGACTTTCGATGATACAAACATCTCAGCAAAGGCCCAGCAATCACTTTTCTAACTTACCACACAGTTCTCTGGTACACCTGATCAGGTCCTGGGGAACTATCCACCTCTGCGCGTTGCAAGACATCCAGCACTTCTTCCTCTGTAATCTGGACATTTTGCACGGTGTCACCATCTGTGTCCCGACAATCTATATCTTCCATATCCTTTTCTTCAGTAAACACTGATGCAAAATACTCGTTTAGTAACTCCCCCATTTTCTGCGGTTCCACACAGAATCCACCTTGCTGATCTTTGTAGGACTCTATTTTCTCCCTAGTTACCCTTTTGTCTTTAACATATTTCTAAAAACACTTTCGATTCTCCTTACTTCTATTTGCCAAAGCTAAATCATGTCTCCTTTTGGCCGTCCTGATATCCATCCTCAGTATACTCCTCATTCCCTTATACTCTTCACTCGTTCACTCGTTCTAAACTGCCTTTACCTTATATATGCTTCTTTCTTGTTTCTTTTTTCTGAACCCCACCCTCAATTTCTCGAGTCATACAATTTGAGGTTATGAACGTTCATAGGATGTTTACATGCGCAAATTATATTCTAAATTTGGAAGGTTTCGATAGGAGGGCGAGTTGGTCGGAAAGATAGTGGTTGCAGACAATATTATTAATCATTTTGTCTAATGATTGTCTAAAAACCAAAATATTTTATCCATATCTTCATTTAATTCTGTCTATTATCATTTAATAAACAAATTACTGTCCAAACTTTCCCAATAAGACAGCCGACTGCAATGTTAAAACGGAACACAATGTGGAAAAATAGGATGAGGTGCAATTTGATTGGAAGAACAGGGGCATAGACTATGTTCTAATTTTTTTTTAAAAAGTCGGAGGTTTTACGCGCTGATAGTCTTTGAGTCCTGGTTCGGGATTTTCTTCAGATTGGTTTGCAATTTCACTTGGAGGATAGGAAGACAAATGAAATGTCAACATTCATTTTGAGCGTGCTGGAATGAAAATCCGTGGCTATACTGCTAATGCTGTTTAAGGCTCCAGTCCTACCAGATTTGAAGTATCGTGTGTCAATTAATCTAAATTATCTTTGGGAGTCAGGGTATACAATGGGAACCAGAAGCAGGTGCTAATTTTGCCTTTTGATTATATGAGTGATCAGACTGAAGGGATATATCACCAAATTTTTGAATTGACCTCTGAACCTATTCTGTGTCACGACATAGATTCCAGTGTTTGTGCAGCAAGTCAGGAGCTGCAGAATAAATCCTACTTCTTGGATATACACAGGCACATAAATCAAATAGCCCAGATTATCCATTCGTTCAAGCATTGCATACACGGCAAACACTGCCCACAGCAGGATGAAGTTGCCTGAAATCAGAAACAGAAGAACAATTGATTTTCTTCGGTTCTCCATCTCCGTGTCTCTGGGACACTCCCCGTTGTTGTGGGTCCGGAGTCTCCTGCGCGATCTGCTGCTCACTACAATATGTCTGACGGTGAAAATGTTGAGCTGTAGAATCAGAACGAATGGGAGACAGGGTGAGAGAATGTAGTGAACAATTTCAATTATGGCCCATAACTCTAAGTTGTCATCACTCAATTCTATACCACAAAACATAGGACGATTAGATAAACCATAATTATTTTTATACATAAAATACCAGCTGATATTATTTAAACAGCTCAGTCCAGTCACTGTTCCGAGAACCACCGCCGCTGTTTTCTCATTACAATATTTAGTTTTGAAATTGCGACAACGAATGCCTACCAAACGGTCGAATGTGAATGTGACTGTGAACCAGACTGAGCAATCGGATGCTGCATAAAGCAGGACAGCATGAATGTTGCCCGCATGTATATCCTTCAGGAAAGTGAAGACTTCTGGATAAACAATTGGAATATGTCTCAATATCAGGTAAAGGATGATCACCAATAAATCTGCGGTTGCCATGGCCATCAGATAGAGAGTGACACATCTGGAGAGTCCACACTTCCCACGGAACAGGATCACAATCGTCACTGTATTCACTGTGGAAAAGGAAACTACGATGTAACAGTTAACGATTGATGAGGAGAAAAACTGCAATATTCAATGTTCACGTCAGCCATAAATGGTCCACATTCATGACCGTGTTTCCCATTCAGAAGGCATAATCGTCAAAGAGTCCCTTCCAAATTCGCATTCTCTACTCTGACGTAGCTAATTATTGTATACATAGTTGGAGGAGAAAGTGATGGAACGTGTGGTGTTGGAAAAGCACAGCCGGTCTGGAAGCATCCGAGAAGCAGGAGAGTCGATATTTCGAGCATAAACTCTTCATCAGCAATGAGGGAATAGCCCAATGGGCTGAGAGATCAATGGAAGGAGGTGGACTGTGGGGAAGGTAGTGGGGATGGGATAGATAGATGGTTATGAGGTATTATGGTGATATGTCAGAAAGGAGGTTGAACGGAATTGGTAGGAAGGAAGATGGACAGTTTGGACAGTTCATTGTTTAGTGTCGAGTCAGAATGTTGGCTCTGGAATAAATTGGAAAGAGGGATGATGGCGATTAATGAAACGCGTGAAATATACATTTATCCTGTATGATTGCAGGGACCAAAGGTGGACGATGCGGCAGTATTTTCCACGTGCTGGGTGACTCGATGTTTGGTGTGGAGGAGTCCCAGGATGTGCATGGCCTCGGCTGAGTGGGAGTGGGATTTAAAGTGTTTGGTACAGGGCAATAGGCTTTTTAGTGCATGTGTCTCAGAGATGATCTCTGAAACGTTCTGCAAGTAAGCGTTCTGTCTGCTTCAGTTGGAGGAGAGCACATCAACAGCAACGGACACAGTATATGATATGTGTGGAAGTCAAGTTAAATCTCTGTCGGTTGTGGAAGGATCCTTCGGGGCCTTGGACTGTGGTGAGTATGGAGGTGTGGGAGGAGGTTTTGTACTTTGTCCGGTGGCAAGGCATGATGCTGGGAGAGGATGGTCGGTTGGTGGGGGTCTTGGACCGAACGAAGGAGTCCTTGAGTGAATGGCCCCTGTGGAGCGCAAGTCTGGGTGGGGCGAGAAATATTTTTCTGGTGATGTGGTCTGTTTGAAGGTAGTCGAAATGGTCGAGGATGACGCGTTGTATTTGCTGGTTGTTGGGACAGAAGGTGAGGACCATGGGGGCTCGGTGCCTGCTGTGATTGGATGGTTGCACTTCAAGGACAGATGCGCAAAAGAGGAAGAGATGTACTGGAGGGAGACTTCGATAAATGGTGGGGGAAATTGCTTTGTATTGAGTCTCTCAATGGAAACGAAGATGGAGAGGTACAGGAAAGTGAGGGATGTGGGCGAGATGATCCAGTTGAATTTGTGGCCAGGGAATAAATTATTATTAAAATTCATGAACTTTTCAAACTCCTGGTGGGAGCATGATGTGGCGATGATACTGAGGAAATGGCCGGAAATGTTGCCGGTGCAGCTGCGGGAAACACACTGTTCCCGTAATTGAGGAAGAGGCAGGCATAGCTGAGAATGATGCTGGTGCCACTGGCTACCAATCAAGCCAGCAGACAAAGCGGGCACAATGATAAATTGGCGCACTAATCTCCACATAGCTGAAAACAGGCACCAACTCACGGAAACCATTTCCGACTGCCCACTCAATCACGACCTCACCTGCCTCTACCAACATCTTATGTCTCAGTCTCAAAACTCATAGTCCGGAGACAACGCACTGCCCGGTTCTAACTCCGACCAAAATTCACAAACCTGACTGCCCTGGTTGACCTAATGTCTCTCCCAGTTCCTTTCCCAAAGAACATGACCCAGCATACCTTGGCATCCTTCTGTCCATCTTGATCTAGGATTTCCCCACATATGTTCGGGATGCCACCGTCTCCATGACTTCCGTTTCTCTGGCTCGCAAACTTCCTCTTCAGACATTCTTCTCTCAAGACGAAAGCCTCCAAGTCCACCATTTCGTCGTCAAACGATGACCCAAATCGCATACTTCCACTGAAACGTTCGACTGATTGTTTGAAATGTACCTCATCCTCAAAAAAGTCTCCTTTCAATTCTCGCACTTCCTCTCGGGAAAAGGAGTCACCATGGGCATCCGCATCGGCCCCAGCTGCACATGCAACGTTCTCTGGTACGTGGAACAGTCCATCTTCCGCAGCTAACATGACACCAATCTCCTCTATTTCCTCCACTTCATCAATGACTCGATAGGCGCCAGCTCATGCTCCTGCGAGCAGCACGAACAGTTCATCAATTTCACCAGTACTTTGTACCCGGACTTCAAATTCACCAGGACCGCCTCGGGCACCTCTCTCCCCTTCCTGGACCTCTCCATCTTCATTTCAGTTGACAGACATAAAACATACATCGAGGTCAATCTCACTGCCTCCCACAGCTACCTGGACGACACCTCGTCCCATCTTGGCATTTGTAAAAACGCTATCCATTCCTTCCAATTTATGTACCGCATCTTGTCCCAAGGAGGACTAATTCCACCAATGAAAATCCCGGATGTCCTACTTCTTCAATGACAGCAAATTCCCTCCCGCTGGTGGATGATGCTCTCAAGTTCATCCCCTCCACTTCGATCACCTCTGCCCTTGAACCCCACCTCTTCAATCGGATCAAGGACAGAACTCCCCGCTCCTCCCCGCTGCATCGTACCAATCTCAACATTCAACTAAACAGCTTCAGCCATTTCCGCAACCTGGGATGCATTTCACTTTCTACCGCTACCTGCATTCCACAGAGATGATAACCACAGAGACTCCATTGTGAGGGCCACAGTATCCACTACCACATCGTCCACACCTGGCACCTTTCCTTGACACCACAGAAAGAGGAAAACCTGCGCCGACACGTTCAAACTCACCGCCGTCCACGGTCCTAACTGATCCTTTCGCATTTGCACGGAGATTTAGCTTTGTTTCCACACACAGCATCTGTTGTGTCCTTTGGTTTTGGTGTGGCATACTCGACATTGGGGCGACAGGACGGATACTTGTGGAACATTTCTGAGAACATCTCTAGGAAACAGGGACTAAATAATCCCATCTACCTGTTGCAAAACACTTTAACTTCCCCTCACAACCTTCAAAACATGCAAGTCCTGGACCTCCTCCAACGGCACACTCTAGGACCCGATGTCTGGCGGAAGAATGCCTCAACCTCCACCCATGGCACCCTCCAACCACACGGGATCAATGCAGATTTCACAAGTTTCTTCACTGTCCACCCATCCCACTCGCGATCCTATTCCAGAGCCAACCTTCCAGAGCCCTATTGAACTGCCCGAACTCTCCATTTTTCATCCCATCATTTTGCTCCAACGTCCTTTCCGAATAATCTCCATCATCGCCCACCTCCATCTAAAAATGGCATTCTCAGTTACCTTCCCCAGTATCACCCATTTATCTCTCAGGCCCCTTGGGCCACCCCCTCATTCGGAATGAACGGTTGATGCTCAAAACTTTAACTCTCCTCGACTTCGTATGCTGACAGAACACCTGTGTTTTCCTGCACCACATATTACGGCACGGGGTACATTCTGACAGTGTCTATGCACGAGATTATCTGAATATATGAGTGTTTGCCACTGATTGTGTGTGTGTGTGTGTGTCTGTGTGCGAGGAAGCGCCTGTCTGCGTGTGTGCGTGTGTATGTGTGTGTGTGTGTGTGATAGAGAGATGGAAAAAGAGAGAGAGAATTTCTCTGTGCATTTGGGAAAGCATCTGAACGGTTTTGTGTGAGTGATAGTGGGTGTGTGCAGTTTTGCAAGAGCGAGAGTTTGTGAGAGAGTGTGTGCGTGTGTCTGTTTGACTGATATGCTGTCATCTTATATTAAATTCAATAATTCTACCGACGCAGAATTCTGATCCAAGTATTCGCGGTCCTATCAAACAAATATTGCCAACTACTGCTGAGGATTTCAGATGATCCTTCCACATTTGCTCGTAGATAATTAGATCCATAGCTTCGAGGATAAGAAGCAGAGAATCAATCGAATTCGTGTCCGGTAATGACTACGTAGACAGTGTAATGTAGTCTGTTCTAACATAGCTTTAAACTTCACCATATATACCAAGGTGAGTAAGGACGAATCAACGATTCATCTACGAGCAAACGTGCATCAGGAAGCAGTTCAGGACAATAAGTGAAGGGTACAACACGGATTAGAAATTTGATAAGGACACTTAGCACTTACGGGGGACACTGACCGCAGCAAGTATTGGGTAGTATATCCTCTCAAAATCCTGAATTATAAATTTGATGTCCATGTTCCCATTAATCCATGAATATACTTCGGAGGATAGTTCAAGAAAATGTGAATAGAAATCATTGAAATCCATGACGTATTTTCTGCCAGTGGGTGGAGGGTAATTCTGTGCAGTTAAGCCAGGAATCCTTTTATGCAGCAAAAAGACAAGTCCCTGAGAGACTTTATTCATTAATTGTGGAGTTGGCATTAATTCATCATCAACACCTGGGTTCCGTTAACAGGATTGTTTATTCCATGTACAGTCACTGAGCAGATGACTTCATTTATCCCTAGGAATCCAGTATCTATTTTTGTTAAACTGAAATAAGCTTGTCAATCTAAACTCAGAAAATTGCAGAGTATATGAATCACTCTTTTTAGCTGGCTGAACCGAGAGCACTGGTCTTGGTCTTTTGGAATACAATGTAATTTAAAATAAATATTTATTTTGTTTTATGCTGTACATTGAAATGGTAGAACATGATTATTTTTAAACATTGAGGATAGTTCAAAGGATTCCTGCAAGTTTGTTAAGTAAGTCACCTCACTCTCATTCCTGACTTCATGCATGAGAATTTCACCCAATTCCAGTGCCTCGAGAAACAAGTTAGGGAACATCAGGTGGAGCTGGATGAACGTTGGGTCATTCAGAAGACGGAGGCAGTTATTGTGAGGAGATACAGGGAGTTAGTTAGTCTACAGCAACACGACGATGGTAGAGAGGTTAACGTCTGGATTAAGGAAGGGAAAGATGAGGCAGTGCAGGGATCTTCAGTGGTGATTCTCCGCAACAATTATACCATTTTAGATATTGTTGGGGGAAAGACTAACCAGGCGTAGATAATGGGAAAGAGGTCGCTGGTGCAGTGCCTATCCCTGCTGCTCAGTGGGGAAGGGGAAGAGGAGCAGAGCTTTAGTCATTGGTGAGTCCACAGTAAGGAGAAGCGATCGGAGGTTGTGTGGAAAAGAGAGTAACACACGATTGGTTTGTTGCCTCCCAGGTGTCAACGTTCGTGATGTTACAAGGCTTAGAAAGTGTGAACGCTGGGAATTCATTTCTATTAGATCTCCCCTCAACCTTCTAAACTCCGATGAATACGATCCCAGCATCCTCAGCCATTCATCATATGTTAGGCCTAACATTCCAGGGATCATCAATGTGAAACCCTGCTGGAAATGCTCCAGTGCAAGTACGGATTTCCTGAGGTGTCGGGCCCAAAACTCGACATAGTATTCTAAATGCGTCCTAACCAGAGCGTTTTAAAATCTCAGTCGCACATCTCTCCTTTTACATTCCATATATCTTAAGAAAAATAACAAATGCACATCGTTCGTAAAAGTCGACACACACGTTGGTGCAGTTTTTTACAAGACATATAGATTGTTAGCTTTTATTAGTAGAGGGATTGAGGTTCAGAACCAGGTCGTTCTGCAGCGGTACAAAATCCTTTTGCAGCAGCACTTGAATTGTTATGGATAGTACTGGTCACTGCATTATTGGAAAGATGTAGAATCTTGGGAACGGTTTCAGATTTGATTTCCGAGGATGTTGCCTGGTATGGAGGGAAGGTCTTACGAGGAAAGTCTGAGGGACTTAAGGCTGTTTTCGTTGGTGAGAAGAATTGAGGGGGATTTGGTACAGACTTATAAGACGATCAGAGGGTTGGATCATGTGCACAGCGAGTGTTTTTGTTTTCCTCAGACGGTGTTGGCTGGTACTAGGGGACATTGCTTTAAATTAAAGGTTGACAGAAACAGGACAGATGGTCCGAGTTAGTTTCTTTACTCTGATAGTAGTAGGGGTGTGGAATGCACTGCCTGAAAGAGTAGTGGACTCGCCAAATTTAAGGGCATTTAAATTGTCATTGCGTTTTCATATGGACGAAAATGGAATGGTGGAGTTTAGATGGGCTTCAGATGGGTTTCACTGGACTGCATAACATTGACGGCCGGAAGGGCTGCACTGTTTCATGTTCAAAGTTCCACGGCATTAAAATAAAAAAGATTAGATTAGATTAGATTAGATCAGATTAAATTCGATTAGATTAGATCAGATTAAATTAGATTAGATTAGATTACTTACAGTGTGGAAACAGGTCTTTTGGCCCAACAAGTCCACACTAACCGGCCGAAGCGTATACCACCCAGACCCATGCTTCTACATTTACCTCTTCACCTAACATCACGGACAATTTAGCATGGCCAATTCACCTAACCTGCACATTTTTGGACTGTGGGAGGAAAGCGGAGCACCCGGGGAAACCCCGCAGACACGGGCAGAATGTGCCAACTTCACACAGAGAGTCGTCTGAGGATCCATGACAATAAAGCCCACTTGATTCGCAAAGCATCTGCACACATCCGCTCTCTTGGCCACCAAGGCTTAGTAGCAGAGTGTACCATCTACAAGACGCACTGTACAAAAAATACCAAAATTCCTTAGTTTGCCCCTTCGATATCAATGTTCATTTCCATCGCGAGGCACAAGGGCAGCAGACGGATTTTAGCACTAACCCCTGCAATTTCCCCGCCAAGCCACTCACCATAATGACTTGAAATATATCACCATTCATTCACTGCCGCTCGATCAAAATTGTAGAAGTCCTTCCCTGATGGAATTACTGGTCAACCCTGAGCACATGGACTGCATTATTTCAAGAAAGCCGCTCACTGCCACTTTCTCACCGGGGCAACTACGGAGAGCAATACCTGCTGTCTGAGAACGCCTTCCAAATCTCATGCATGAATCAGATGAAGTGTAAGTGAAATACATCGATTTTTCCTTCACTTTCACTCAGACAAAATCCTGTACCTGCCTCCCTGCCATTTTATTGCTGGTCTGTCTGCGGTACACGGACTGAGGCAGTTTGAGAAGGAGTTAAGCCCCACTCTCCTCAAGAGGTACAACTGGGGATTGGCAAAAAAACGGCAGAACGATCAATATCGCAGACCAATATCCTGCAAATGAAAAGTAATGAAGGGTGAGTGAATACAATGGTGCTGTGGCTTCAGATGGACCTGTGGGTTGGACGTCCTTCTGCCCTCCCGACTCTGTCTTGCTCCAGTCTCGAGAACTGACTGTGAAACTGCTAACTTTATGCAAGCATTTAGACATGACTGTAAGAAGCAAGGATCCTGACGATGGCAGAGGAACGTACAATCAGCAAACAGATCACACTAAGGTTCTCTCTCTCTTTCATATGTAATTCTTATCTCTCACTTGCCCCCTCATCAATCTCTAAGTCTCAATTCCTATCTCGACCGCAGCTATTTTTATTCCCTCGCCGTCGTCATTCAATACCTGTTTTAGTCTTTCTCTGACGTTTTTATTCAAACACTCTCAATTCATTTCTCAATATCAACTTTTTTTTTAATGATGTTTCCATGTAGGTCTCCCTTTCACTCATTCTTCTCTCCACCTGTTTGTTTAATGTCACAGGCCTCTTCACCTTCTTTCTCCGTACCTCTTTACTCTCTTTCTCAATCACAATTCCTTATCTCTTGTGCATTATACTGCAACGCCTATCTCTTTTTTCTCTCTGCTCTTCATTATTCCCCCTTCTCTATTTCGCTTTCTAACCCCTCTTACCTTCATTCCGCCTTCCTCATTACTCTCTCTCTAACACCTTATCCGTCTGTCTCTTTGTCCTACGTTCTTGTCTCCATCTCCATTTTTTTTGAAATACTTTTATTTATTGCATTTCTTGTCGCTTCCCATCCCTCCTCTTCCTTTCTCAATCTCCATTACCCTTCTCTCTTACTCCCTCATTTCTCACACTACGTTTATTTCTCACTCTGTCTTTTACCCCTTCTTCTGGATGTCTTAACTTTTCTCTGGAGTTCTACTTTGCGATGCAGTGTGAATCTCCAAGTCCAGCAGGATCGCAATCAGCAGCAGGCCTGTCTGGAAATGGTGAATGCTGTCTTCACTTTGTCAAGATTCCTTCACATCAGTAACTGATGGATGCATCCACCTGTGGCTATTTACTTACATTTCAGCCTCCTCCTATCAGTGTTCGCCTCCACAACATGACACGTTCCGGGGAACAAGAGTACAGCTTTCATTCGCACCTACAAACTTCCGGAATATCCCAGTGAGATTGATGAAAAACAGGAGATACATTCAGCGGTTCGGAGACTCTGTAGTGAATAATCTCTGAAATTCTCGGCAAGGAGCAGCACCATGTGCACTTCTCAGCGAGCTCTTGACTTGTTGAATTGACAGTTCACAAACAGAGAACAGGCGAATTCGCATCTCTGTGCAATGGTTAGGCTCAGTACGTTGAACTCAAGTACCCTGAAAAGAAGTGTTAAAAGCCTACCTACAACACTCCCCTCTCCCCAATCTATCCACTCTAGATTCAGGTGCAATCTTCGGATTTAGACTTGTTCTTTTCCACTTGTTACGAGCAGGATATGATTTTACCAGAGAGTGGACTCAGTAGAGAAAATTCTCCAGCGTGATAAGGCTCTGCAATGCAGAGTGGTGGAGAAGTAGAGAAGGTCGAGTGAGGGCAAGAGCGAGATACATGAGCGGCATGGACAAGACGAGAAAACAGCTGGTCTCCTTATCCGAAAGTTTAAAAGCAAGATGCCGCCATTTTAAAGTGAAATGCAGGGGTTCAGAGGGGAGTTCAAAAGCATGTTTTCACCCACCGGGTTGATAATTGAGAAGGGAAGATTCACTACCGGAAAGTGTACTTGGATGAGCCACTTGAAACGTCTGAAAATTAATGGCTCTCGGTCAAGTGGGAAAGGGGGTGTGCTGGAGACCGTATTTTGTTTTGGAAGAACAATGTGCAAAGTGTCTTTGCTGTAATATTATATGTTGCTCTTTAACCCTCTCAAATGCTATCGTTGCGTACAGCAACGATTATCATTGTAGCTCTTCCAGTTTCTTCATGGCACAGGGGAAATCACGGGGAATGGCAACAGTACTCGACTCCTGGCACGGTTTTGTGTGTGTCCAGTATTCATTGATACGTACTCCCTTCAGGAGTTTGTGACACAGTGTTAACGTTGCTTCTCCCAGCGGTCCAGGCAGACACTTTGGGTACAAAAATCGGATCAACTCTCAGGCAAGCAGCAAGTAAGAGCAGAAGGAGTAGGTACAGAATCAGGTCATTAGCCCACTGATTATTCTCCACTATTCGATTGATTAGCATCATATTTGAATTTTAAGCAATACGGAAATAATAGCTGCGTAAACCAATTCACTGCGGGTCTTTTTAAAATAAAGTCCATCTGGCTCATGTCAGGGAATGAAGTCTGCAGTCATCACCCATTTTGGGCCAAGCATGACTGCATTACCACAGCAGGGATCGACTTTGCACGGCCCAATCTGAGCAATAGTTTTTTTTTCTTGTTAAGTCCATTAATCTGTAGTGTGTTACCAATCTAAATATCCAAATATTTTGACTCTATTGCCCAGGATATACTACCTTGAATCCTCTTCAGACGGGGAGAAGATTTAAATGTTTTAATTCACTTGGCATCAGATTCAAGAGCAACGTTTTACACTTTAATAACTGACCTCTTAGCAGACATCTAAAACTCTCATCTTAATTTTCCTCTGCTGCTTCTCTGAAGCTGTAACATTGAAATCTGCACTCAGTTATGTTCCTGTATCGTACTTTGACGGTATGACCTTCCTGTACGGCACGGAAAACCACACTTTTCACTGTATCACAATAGATGTGACAATACCACTAAATCTACTCTAAATTTGGGCTGAGTGTTTTGGATGACATTGTCAATGTTTAAATGATTTTCAGTTACTTAATTTAAAGTAGAATCTAACATGTTAACCATGACAGAAGTTATGCTAACTAAGGTTGTGTTATACTTGTCTCCATATCTTCTCATATAATGATGTCTGTAGTTTTTCCAATTTTCTGGAAGAAAGGGATGATAAGGAACATAAGACCATAAGACAAATAAGCAGAAAATCAGACCAACGAGTCTGCTCTGGCATTCAATCATGGCTAGTAAGTTTCTCAAAGTAATCTCTCGCCTTCTCCCAGTAAGCCTTGATCCCATTTACAATGAAGAACCTATCAATTTCTTTCTTAAATATATTCAATGATACGGAGTTCGCAGGCTTCTGTTGCAATGAATTCCACAGATTCACAATGCTGTGGCTAATGAAATGTTTTCTTATCTCTGCGATACACTGTCTTCACTTTTCTCTAAGCCTGTGCACTCGGGCTCTGGTCTCTTCTGCAAATGAAAACATCTCCTAACATCCACTCTGTCTCAGCCGTTCAGTATTCTTTGCATTTCAATGCGATCGCTCGACCATCCTTCTACACTATACAGACCTACAGACCGAACACGTTCCACATATGTTTATCCTGTCATTCCTGAGATCATTGTCCTGATACTCTTCAATACATTCTTCCTGAAAAAAGGGGCCCTGAGGGCGGCACGGTAGCACAGTGGTTAGCACTGTTGCCTCACAGCGCCAGAGACCCAGGTTCAATTCCCGAACTCAGGCGACTGACTGTGTGGAGTTTGCATGTTCTCTCTGTGTCTGTGTGGGTTTTCTCCGGGTGGTCCAGTTTCCCCTACAGTCCAAAGATGTGCAGGGCAAATGTATTGGACATGCTCAATTGCCCGTAGTGTTAGGGGAATGGGTGGGTTGCGCGTCAGTGTGGACTTGTTGGGCCGAAGTGCCTGTTTCCACACTGCTAGTAATCTTAAAAAAAACCTCGCAATACTCAAAATGTTTTCCAATCTGACTTGAGCCTTATAAAGCCTCAGAAGTGCATCCCTACTATTTTAATCTCACTCCCACCTCTCTTGCTGACAATCTTAAACGTGTCAATCCGTTACTTAACTAGAGGAAACAGAAAAATTTCCTTCCTCCGTTCACAGACATTAAATGATTTACCCCAGTCAAAGCCGTCCACAAGCTATGACAATTTTTCGTTAGTTTTTGAAACTTTCACCTTATGTTGCCAGTATGTTATTTCATCTTGTCGAATATTTACCAGGTTCATGGAACACGTTGATTGTCGGTTCCCATTCCCTCTGGTTGGAACGAATTTATTGAGCTATTCACGGATGAATCACAGCATTATTCGCTTCACAGAGCAACATAGAAACTATGAGCAGGAATAAACCATTCAACCATTCGAGACTGCTACACCATTCAATGTGACCTGGCTGATGGTTCAACACAATCCCTGTTACTGCTTTATCCCTGTAGACGTTGACCAATTGAGCTGCAAAAACCATTTCTAACTACTTACAATCCAAAAATTCAATGTTTCACATTGACTGCTTCCAGTGGCAGATAATTCCACTCTCTCCCCACTCACTTGGTCAGGAAAGGTCTCGTGCCTCAGTCCCAAATGGTTTATCTTGTTTGCCTTAGACTGAGACCCCACTTGGTTCTGAGGTCCTGTGATTATCGGGAACATGATTTTCTGCTTTCAACCAACATCGTCTTAGTAGAATTTATTGAATTCAGGACAATGAACCCTCTAGCCATCCCATGAGGCCATGACATGATTTTCTGAGAATACCCAAAGTCTGCCCCATATGTCTGAGCCACAGTGAATATAATCCAAAACGATCATAGAACAGTCTCACCAACTCAGGAATCAGTTTGCTACACCTTGAACGAACTGACTCCGTAAACACTCTTCCTCAGATGATGAGGTCAAAACTGGAGAAATAAAGAAGGGAACATTATGTTATATTATATTACCTTGTCTTACATTTTGTCATGTCATCTTACATTATGCGATATCAGAGGCTTCGGGAGAACTTTACGGAAGCTTTTAAAAACATGAGGGGCATTGGTATGATGAATAGTCCATGTCTTTCCCCCAGGTGATTGGAGTCCAAAACTATCTGGGATATTTTTCAGTGTGAGGGAGACAGATGTAAAATGGGCAACTCTTTTTTCATTCACAGTGTGGTACGACCATGAAATTAATTGCCGAAGCAAGTGATGGTGACGGCTACATTTACAACATTTGAAAGACATCTGAGTGAGATTTTAAGGAAGACAGGTTTGGAGGGATATGAACCAAATATTGGTACGTGTGATTCGGGTTGTCATAGGTGACTAAAGGTTCTGTTTCTAAATTCTACATTTCTAAGAACTATGACTCCAGACCCACGTCACTTTGGGTACGACTGATATACTCTGTCTCAACATCTCCTTCCAGAACAACGGCGCAATGATATCCATAGACCAGTTTCCACTCTGCATTTGACTCCAAACCAAAAGCACGATGGTTATAAATCATCTGAACAATCTCTATGTGACTCTAGATGTTGAACACTCTGTTTATCACTAATCTGCTCTATCACTAATCTGACTCCAGAATAACAGCACTGTAAATATACTGATCATCCCTGTCTCTTCATGTGACTCCCGACCCACTGCACGGTGACTACCACTGAACTGCTCTGTACGTGACTCCAGACCTACGGCATCGTCGTTACCACTATCTTCTTTGTCTCTGTGTCTCTGAACCCAGAGCACTGTGGTTACCACTGTTCGACTCCGGCTCTACATGTGACACCAGAAGCACATCATTCTTGTTATTTCTGAACTGCTCTGTCTCTAAATGCGAATCAAGCCACACCGCACTGTGGTTTCCACTGACCTGCTCCTTCTCTACTTATAAATCCCAACACATAGCGCTTTGGTTACCACTCATCTGCACAGGACCTGAATTTGAATCTGCCCCACAGCAATGTTGTCAGTACCCACCTGCCATGGCCGTACAGGTGACTTCAGACTCACAGCACCGTGTTTATTACTGACCTGCTCTGTGACTAGAGGGTCATAGCACTGAGTGCATTATTAACCAACTCTGTCTCAATAAGTAAGACGGGGGGAAAGGCTATGCTTAGCAATCATCTACTCTGTTTCTGCACGTGACTCCAGACGCTGAACATGGTGATTCCCACTGACCTAAGTTGTCTCCATACATGACTCCAGACCCACAGCACTGTGGCTACCATTGACCTGCTCTCTCTCTACATTTGATCAGACCCACACCACCCTGGTTACCACTGACATGCTGTGAATCCACACGTGACTCTAGTCCACAGAACTGCAGTTACGACTTGTCTGATCTGTCTTTATGGGACTGCAGACCCACAACTCTGTGGGTACCACAAAAGATTTATAAGGATATCGTCACGTTTGGCAGGTTTGTCGTTGAGGATTATTTTAAAGAAGTTGATTCGTACACAGGACATTGGTCGGCACAACATCATGGCCTGAAGGGCCTGTGCTGTGCTGTTCTTTGATCCTCCCGTATGCACCCTCAAATTTCTGTGATCATATGCCTGTCCAGCAGTCTCTTCACTGTCCCCAATGCCCTTGAATCCACAACTGCTGCTGGCAAAGCATTCCATGCTCTCACAACTCTCTGTGTAAAGAACCCGCCTCTAACACTCCCTCTATACCTTCCTCCAATCAGCATAAAACTTTGACCCCTCGTGTTAGCCATTTCTGCCCGAGGAAATAGTCTCTTTCTATGCCTCTCATTATCTTGTATACCTCAATTAGGCCCAATTTCTCCTCCTTTTCTCTAATGAAAAATGTCCGAGCTCAGTCAAACTCTCTTCTTAAGATAAGCCCTCCAGTCCAGGCAGCATCCTGATATACCTCCTCTGAACCCTCTCCAAAGCATCCACATCTTTCTTATAATAGGGCGACCAGAACTGGACGCAGTATTCCAAGTGCGGTCTAACCAAAGTTTTATATAGCTACAACAACATCTCAAAGCTCTTAACTCAATCCATCTGTTAGTGAAAGGAAAAGCACCATATGCTTTCTTAACAATCCTGTCCACTTGAGTGGCTATTTTATGGTATCTATGTACCTGCACACCAAGATCGCTCTGTTCCTCCACACTGCCAAGAATCCTATCCTTAATCCTGTATTCAGCTTTCAAATTCGAACTTCCAAAATGCATCATCTCGCGTTTATCCAGGTTGAAGTCCATCCGCCACCTCTCAGCCCATATCTGCATCCTGTCAATGTGCCGCAGCAACATACAACAGCCCTCTATACTGTGAACGACACCTCCAACCTTTGTATCTTTTGCAAAATTGCTGACCCATCCTTCAATCCCCTCATCATTAATAGAAATTACAAACAGGAGAGGCCCAAGGACAGAGCACTGTGGAACACCACTCATCAATGACTTCCAGGTAGATTAGTTTTCTTCTACTACCACTCGCTGTCTTCTGTTGGCCAGAAAATTCTGTATCTAGACAGCTTCGTTACCCTGTATCCCATTACTCCTGACCTTCTGAACGAGCCTACCATTGGGAACTTTATTAAATGCCTTGCTGAAGTCCATATACACCAAATCCACAGCTCGACCATCATCAACCTTTCTAGAAGAAAAACTCGATAATGTTTGTGAGGCATGACGTGCCCCTCACAAAGCCGTGTTCACTGCATTCAGTCAAGCCAAGCTCTTACAGATGGTCATAAATCCTATCCCTCAGAATCCTTTCTAACACCTTTCAGATGACTTACTGGTCTTTAAGACTTACTGGTCTGTAATTGCTGGGGATTTCCCTGTTTCCTTTCTTGAAGAGAGGAATTACATTTGCCTCTGTTTAGTCCTCAGGTACGACTCCAGTGGAGAGCGAGGATGAAAAGATCTTCGCAAGTGGCGAAGCAATCACATTTCTCGTCTCCCAAAGCTGCCGACGACAAATCTGGTCCGGGCCTGGCGACTAGTTTGACAAACTTTTCAGCACATCAGCTTCCTCTATGTCTATACATTCCATCATGCACACCTGCTCTTCAAAGTTATCATTCACTACAAAGTTCGCTTCTTTCGTAAAGACAGTAGCAAAAAACTGATTTAGTCTTCCCCTCCCTCCTCAGACTTCGCACACAACTTCCCTATGCTATCCCTGATCGGCCCTACTCTTTCTATGACCATTCTCTTATTCCTCACATAAGTGTAAAATGCCTTTATAATCTTTTTACTCCTTTCTGCCAAGCCTTTCTCGTGCATCCTCCTGGCTCTCCTCAGACCATTTTTAGCTCCTTCCTCGCCTATCTGTAATAATCTAGAGCTGAGCTTGAACCCAGCTTCCTCCACCTTATGTGAGTTACGTTCTTCCTTTTGACGAGAGGCTCCACCGCTCTCGTCACCCAAGGTTCCTTTATCTTACTCCTTCTTGTCTGTCTCAGATTGACATATTTATTCATCACTTGCAACAACTGTTCCTTAAACAGTCTCCACATGTCTATAGTGCCTTTCCCATTCAACAATTGCTCCCAGTCCATGCTTCCTAATCATGTCTAATCCATTATAGATTCATCTTCGCCAATTAAATATCCTTCCAAATTTGCATCATCCTCTCCTTCTCCATGACTATATAGAATGTGAGGCAGTTGTGGTCACGATCACCAAAATTCCCTCCTACCAAGATCTGATAACTGCCGTGACTTGTTTCCGAGCACCAAGTCTATAATGGCCTCTCCCCGCGTCGGCCTGTCACCATATTGTGTTAGGAAACCCTCCTGAACGCACCTTACAAAAACATCTCCATTCAAATCTTCTGCTCGAAGGAAAGTCCAATCAATATTGGGAAAGTTAAAGTCAACCATTACAACAACCCGACATCGTCTGCACTTTTCCAAAATCAGCCGACTTATGCTTTCTTCAATCTCCCTGCTGCTATTGGGGGGCCTTTAGTAAATCCCTAACGAAGTGACTGCTCCCTTGTTGTTCCTAATTTCCGCCCATACTGACTCGGTACGCAGATCTTCCTCGACAATGGAACCTTCTATAGCTGTGATGCACTCTGTGATCAATAGTGCTACACTCCCTCCGCTTTTTCCACCCTCCCCATTCTTTTTAAATGCTCTAAACCCTGGAACATCCAGCAAAATACCCCTGAGAAACCCACGTCTCTGTTATGGCCAGAACATCATAGCACCAGTTACTGATCCATGCTCTAAGATCATCAGTTTTATTTCTGATACTCTTGCGTTAAAACAAACACAATTGAACTGATCCCTTGGTTCCTTCCCACGAATATTCTTCCAACTCGCTGAACTACCTCTTGCTATTGTCTCATTTGCATCAACTCTCACCACCGTCATATAGCTCAGGTTCCCACCCCCCTGCCATGCGAGATTAAACCCTCTCGAACTACTCGAGCAAACCTTCCAATCAGTACAATTGTCCCCTTCCAGTTGAGATGCAACCCGTCCTTCTTGTACAGGACCCACCTTCCCTAGAATGCATCCCAATTATTTACATATCTGAAACCCTCCCTCCTACACCAGCTGCACAGCCCCGTGTTAAGCTGCTCCCGCTCCCTGTTCCCGCCTCGCTACCTCGTGGCATCTGTAGTAATCTAGAAAATACTATTCTGTTCGTCCTGCTTTTCAGCTTCCAGCCTAACTTCTTGAAATAACTTTTTATAACCTCGTTCCTTTTTCTGGCTATATCCTGATTCTTCCTGTTCACTGGAGTGATGGCTGACCTTATAAAAGTTTAAAATATCATGATGGGCATTGGTAGGGTGCAAAGTATTTGTCTTTTCTCCACGGCAGGGGAGACCAAAAGAAAAGAGCCTCTGTTTCAGGCTGAGAGGGGAACGATTGAAACGAGAACTGAGGGGCATCTTCCTTTCGCCACGAGGATGGCGCATGCATGAAATGAACTGCCAGGGGAAGTATAAAAGACCGCAACAATGATATAATTTACAAGGCATCTGGTTGCGTATTTTAATAGGAAGCAATTAGAGTGATATGGGGCAAATGCTGCCAAATAGGTTTAGATAGATTACGGATATCTTTTCAGCATGGCCGAGTTGGAGCAAAGGTTCTGTTTTTTTAACTGTGTGATTCGATGACGTTAGACACACAGTGCTGTGCGTACCAATGGCGTACTCTGTCTCTACATCTAACTCCAGAACCATACCATCTTATTTTCTCCTGACCTTCTTGTCATTGCATGTGATTCCAGTCCAGCAAGACTGAGTGTTGCACTGATCTGCTCTGTCTATAAATATCCGCTGCACTGTTGTTAACACTGATACAAGACACAGAACAGCACAGCACAGCACACCGATGGGCCCATCAGCCCATAATGTTGTGCAAAACATGACTCCAAGCGGAACTAATCCCTTATGTCTGTCCTTGCTTCATATCTCTCCATTCCTTACATATTCATGTGCTTATGTAAACGTCCCCTAAGTACGCTAATAGTTACTGCCTCCACCACAATCCTTGCCAGTGCATTCCAATATCCCACCACATTCTGTTTTACAAATCTGCCCATCACGTCTCTTGTGAACGTTCACCGTCACCTTATGCTTCCGCGCATAGACCTTTTAATTCTGGGGAAAAGATTCTGTCTGTCAACCTCGTCTTGTCATCTCATAATTTTACAGACATCCATCTAGTCTCCTCTCAGTCTCTTCTTTCAATAGAAAACAATCTGACATTTTGCTCACCACTCCTTACCGATCAAACTCTCTAATCCAGGCAGCAACTTGGTAAATCTCATCTGCACCCTGTCCAAAGCAACCACATCAATCGTGTAATGTGGCAACCACAACTGAATGTGACACTAAGTGTGGTCTCACCAAAGTCTTAGAAAGCTGCAACATGACATCTTGAACATTGAACTCAATTCCCTGACCAATCAAGTCAAGCGCACCATATGACTAATTTACCACCTATCTACTTGCATGGCCACTTTCAGAGAGCTATTATCTTGAATCATAAGTTCCTTCTATACATCAATGCTGTTCTTCGTACTACTTTTAACTGTATACTTTTCGATCAGGTTTGATCTCACAAATTGCAAAACCTCATACTCATCCAGATTAAACTGTATCTGCCATTACTCTGCCAATATCTGAAACTGGTATATATTCCCAGTATCCTTTGAAAAAAACTCTGTACTATCCACAAATCATCCGATCTTTGTATCATCTGCAAACGTATTTACCTGCTCATGTACATTTTAATCTAATTCATTTACATACAACAGAAGATAGTAGATGTCCTAAAACGGATCTTTGGAGAAAACCATTCGTCACGGACCTCCAGCCGGAAAGGCACCATTCCACCATTATTCTCTGCCTTCTATGGACAAGCTAATTCTCAATCCAAGCAGCCAAATCCCCCTGGACTCCATTAATCTTAATTTTCAGAATGAGTCTATCATGTCGGTTCATTTCAAAGCCTTACTGAAGTCCATGTAAGCAAATCCTCTGTTTACCCTCATCAATCACATTTGAGACCTCCTCAGATCGATCAGTTGAGTTAGTGAGATATGACCTGCCCTTCACAAAGTTATGTTGACTGCACCTAATTAGGTCATGCCTTTTCCATATGTGCGTAAATCCTATTCCTAAGAGTTCACTCCATTAGTTTCCCACCACTGATGTGAGACTTATTGGTTGATAGTTTCATGGATTATCACTACTTCTGTTCTTGAATAGGGGACAACATAGCCTACTCACCAATGCTCCGGGATCTCTTAAGTGGTTCGAGAGGACCACTTTCTTAGTCAAAGCTTGAGCAATCGCTTCACTTCCCTCATTCAATAAACTGGAGTAGCTATCATCAGGTCTTGGGAAGCTATCTGCATTAATACTCTTCAAGGGATCCAACACCACCACCTTCTTGTTCATTAATGTTCTAGCCTATACACATGCTCCGCACAAAGCTCCCTATCCTCCATGTTGTTTTACGGAGAGAATGGTGATGCCAAGTATTCACTTTGGAATTTAAACATCCTCTGCCTCCAAGCATAAGTGCCATCCTGTATTCTTGAGTGTATACTTACTCCCGAAAAATACTTCTGATCTTATTATATGCAGAGAATTCTCTGGGACTCTCTTTCACTTGAATTCTCAAGGACATTCCATGGCCCCTTCTTGGTCTCTAGTTTCCCACTTGAGTTCTTACCTGCATTCCAAACATTATTCACTGGCCCGTACTATTTTAGCTTCGTAAAAATAACACATGCATCTTTTTCTCTTTTGAAGAAATTCACAGCCACTGTCGCTAATGATCCAAGTTCTACGCTCATTTTTCTTAGCGGTAATACTCCTTGTATTGATGCAAACACACGCTACACCATGAGTGCTGTTGTGTTCATTCACCCGTCTCTGCTTGTCCTTTCTTTCTGATTCATTGGTCTTAGCACCAGCCTTCCTGTCAATCTCTTCACTTGTTGTCTTGCTGCTGTAATTGCTTTCCCTGCTACTCTAGTTTAAGACATCCCATGTAGTAAGAGCGAAAGTTGCAGCGAGGATATTGGTTGCTCTCCACATTCGGAGCAATCAGTGCCTCGTTTGCAGTTCACCCTGGCAGCAGGATAGCTTCCATTGATCCAAGATCCAAAAAAGCTAAGCACCTTGCATCAGTTTCTTCTCCATGTATTCATCTCCCCTATCTTTCTATTCCTTGCAACACTCGTGTCCCTGGCAGCTCTTCAGAGATTAATGTTGTTGAGGTCCTGAACGTCAGCCTCTTTCCAAATCCCTCTCCTCATTCTGCCGCATCTTTAGTGTCTCCTTGTATACCTCCAGGCCCTCAGCATGTGGCTCGATCCTCACAACACTCTGGTTATCATTGACCTGTTCTGTACCTGCTTGTGGATCCATTCCCATAGCATTTAAATTCATATTAACTAGAGTCACAGTGCTGTCGTTACCGCTGACATGGACTTTCCGTGCAATTGTATACAGATCCTCAATACTATGTTTCCCAGTGACCTACTCTGTTTCTACAGGTGATTCCAGACTCCCATCACTGTGGTTATCACTGACCTGTTTCAGTTCCAGCAGGAACTCCATAGGCATAACACTGTTATTACCACTGATCTTCTGTGTCTATACATTTGCGGCCAGACATAAGGTATTGTGATTAGCACTAACTTGTTCTGTCTTCACAAGTTCATCCACACTCACAGCCGTATTATTATCACCGACTTACGCTGTCACTACATGAGACTGTAAATCTACTTTTGTCATGATTGAAGAAGTGACGCGAGTGGTGTTCTCTTGGTAGTATGCCAGCAAGCAGCGCAAACTTTCTCTCCTGCTACTTCCCAGTGTGCCTCCAAATCCCCCTCCGGTCCTGGAGCTGGGAGAGTGATGTATTGGAGATGGCCAAACTGCCCACATGAATGGAACATCACGCTCCCCTTCACCAAAGGTAATAGATGAAACGACGAGCCAATTACATTGTCTGCGGGCTGCTTTTGGTGTCTGTTCGATCAGAGATTCAGAACGGCTCGGAGATTACCTTCAAAGCCGTTCCAGATCTTATGAATTTCAATTCCCAACTGTGTCCCCTCATTGGACTGAGGAGAGCAGCTGCTTTCGGTTTACTCTTTCTTGGTCCTCATGAACCTCTTCACATGAAACAGGCCTTCAAAATATTGTCTCTGCTCCAATGAAAACAACCCGTTTAAATCCAGGCTCTCACCGAAGCTAAAATGCTCCATTGAACAGAGAAGTGAACCGCACAGGAACAAACACTTCTGCAATCTGTCTGTGAAGACAAGTGTACTATTCCAAACCAATCCTATCTGCCTTCACATGGTCCATAACGCTGTACACATTGCCTGTTCCTCCATCTATCTGTATGCCTGACAATTTTGCTATTCTATCCAAGTCCACCACCTTCTTTGGCAATCCTTTCCAGACATTTACAACTCTCTCTGTTAAACAAAAACTGTCACATGCTTATCATTTTAACATGTCCCCCCACCTTAAACCATTGCCCAATAAATTTCCAACCTGGGCAAAAGAGTCCGGTTAGTTAACCCATCCAAGCCCCTCATCGTTTTATATACTTCCTTCAAATCGCCTCTCAGCTCCAAAACCCGAGCACGAACAATCCAAATTTTGTAAAAAGGCTGTTGGTAACCAGTCGTCTCTGATCCATGTAACATCCTTGTAAAACCTCTTTCCCTGCCTCTCCAAAGCGTTTATATCCTTCCTATGGTGTGGCGACATGAACTGCAAACGATCCTCTAGTTGTTGCCACATGTCAGCTAACCTACGACAGTGTAAAGATCATCAATGCATAATACCCATTTTCTGAGCACTCCCTTCCTTCCTGACATTGTGTTAAGACATTGATATGAAAGTGAAATGAGACATGGAAATTCAATGTTTGCAATATCACCCGGTTTTATTCACGTAGTTTAGAAAGCAGTGGGGCAGTGATCATTCAGTTGAAACCATAACATGAAGCCTGAATTGATGAGATGACAGAACTCTCCAATCAGAACCACAGATGTTTTCCAGTGTTACATGATGCTCTTTCCTTCTTCGATTACAGAAACGTACGCAACACACTTGTAAGATGGGGCACACTCCTTTAACCCTCGTTGAAATACCCTTCTCACATGGTACGGTGCTGCAGTAACTCCCTTCTAAAATACATGAAAATATTGGCGCTAGGAGAGAGAATAAAAAGAAAAACAACGATTCGTTGATGTTAACATTCAGATGCGATAGGACATCCACCTGCCACCTGACTCAGATACACAATGCCACAAACACTGCAGATTTCACCCTTGCTGTTCGAACCAGACATTCTTGCATTTGTAAGGGTGCATATTGCTTGAACTGTGTTCCAATAATTGTTCGTGCAGACTAGAACTGTGTGCAGTTCTCCACGTCCAACCTCATATTGGTACAGTCTACTGACAACTGAGAAGTGCGTTCTCATTGTGAGGCATTGTGGTCAGGAATTGTGAGGTACTCAAGCAGCTTACCTTCATGGAGTGAAAATACATCGCCAATTTTGGCGAGCATAAGAATGGAATGATCCCAAAGTCAATAACTCTGTAATTATTGACCCAGAGAGGTGCTGGGATTTGGAATGCATTGCTTTGGAAAGTGGCAGAGGCTGATTCCACGGCAGGTTTCAAAAGAAAGATGGATGTGGAGTTCAATGGAATGAATTTTGATGCGGCATCAAAATAATACTGGCGAATGGAGCTAGATGGACAGCACTTTCCAGCATCAGGACATACACGACCGTAAGAATGTCCTACTTATAGGACTGTACAATTGTATGATGATTATGTGACACAGAACTCAACAGGTCTCGGTAAGGAAGGATGCTTCAAGACCGGGATTAAATAAGATTGGTGTCTGTGAGTAGGTACTCGACCTCAGAGAACAGAACGTTTTGAGTCATGATCAATAATGCCAGCTCACTAATAAAGCGTGGAAAACAGAATTCCCACTTGGAGAAACTCAGATTCCACGACGTTTTTCAACCTGCATCCACTTTCAGATACTGGACAAGAAATTGGATGTGCAGAAGGCGGCCGTTTAGCCAGTCAAACTTGCTCTTCGATTTGATGATATGTCAGTGCTGATGTTTGACTGGGGTGGACTTTTTTAAAATAAAATCACACGACATTAGTTTATAGTCCAACAGGTTAATTTGGAAGTGCAACGGCAGAGCGCTTTCCTTTGTGGCGTATCTCGTGGATTGGATTACAGAACACAGTAGCATTTAGAGCAAAATATGAATATGTCATACACATATGCAATATATTAAACAAACAGAGATTGCTGTTCAGTCTTTTGTATTTTCGAATGGGGCTGAAGGTTCAGATTACTGAATATGAAAATCCCAGAACTTCTTTGAAGTTGTATTCCCGAGATAATTAAAGGTTGTATTTAAAAAGAAGTCACCCCATCGACTTTTATGTGTTTCTGTGTGCATGTGAGGGAGAAAGGTCGTGAGAGAGAGAGTCTGTGTGCATGTATGTGTGGATGGGAGAGAGGGGGAGTGTGTGTGTCTCAGTGTCTCTGCACAAGTGTGTCGGAAAAAGAGTGTGTATCTGCAAGAAGGTCTGCATAAGTATGTTCGAATGTAAAACGGTGTGTGCATCTGGTGGCATGACTGAGCTGATCATCTCCTCTTCCCTTTCATACACTACCCGGATAATTGCTCGATTGCCATCCTGACTGAAAAATCTGTCAACCTCACCCATAAACGTACTGAATGAAAATGCACTCTATGCTAAAGAATTTCACCGTTTTAATGCCCTTCAAAAGAACAGAATCTTCTTCGATGCCGACATAAATGGGCTACACTGTATTCAGAGCTGATGCACTCTGGTCCACAATTCTTGCACAACGGTAAACAACATCTCCTGTTCTCCACTAAATATTTTTTCTAAGAGTCTTTCATGTTTCAGCAAGCTGAGATCTCATTCTTCTCAACTCCCACCAATATTATCCTATCCTACTCAATCTCTCCATAGCTGATGTTAGTTCGGTGATCTTCTCTGGATTGCCTCAAATTTTGCTCCGACTGGAAACAAAGAAATGTTTGAGGAGCTGAATGAGTAATTTGCATCAGCCTTTTCTGAGAAAAGGGCGACTGACATCATTGGGGGGTGGGGGTGGACAGCAGAAATTCGTACGCTGGCCAGCAACAAGGAGGAGGTGCTGAAAAAAAAGAAAATCTGGAAGTGTGCAAAATACCTGATGTAGATGGGCTACCTCACACTGTTCTCAAGAAGATAAGTGAAGAGACAGTGGACCCTTCAATAGTGATCTCCGTGGTGTTCCAAAATTCAGGGAGACTCCTAGAATACTGGAAACTTACTAATGTTAAACCCCTGTTTCAGAAGGGAAAAGGGACAAAGACAAGAAATTACAGAATGCAAAGCCTGACTTCAGTCAATGGTCAGATTATTGTGAAGGGTGGGAAATCTGAATACTTAGAAATGCATCGTAAAACAGGACAAACGCAGTATTGTTTTATTAAGGGGATTTTTAATTTTTTGAGGGGGCATGGAGTGGGTTAGACCAAGGGGAGCCAATCGTTGTTGTCTATCTCCACTTCCAGAAGGGTTTTGATAAGATGCCGAAGGAAACAACATAATAGGAAACTGCCGGATGTTGTCAAATGCCAGTTACTAGCAGGTATAGAAGATTGACTGTCTGGCAGAACGCAGAGAGTGGGATAAAAAGAGAAAAGAAACCCATGGTCAGTGGTTTTCCACAAAGCTCAGTGTTGGGACTACAGCTTTTCACTTCATATATTAGCGATCTACATGAAACAACGAAGAGCATTTTGGCTAAGTTTGCAGATGAGACAATGAAAGTAGAGGGGCTGGTAAATTTGAGGAGAATGGGGGCTTCAAACATGTTTAGAGATTAGGAGAGCGGGTAGAAGTATGGACTATTTTCTAAATGGGGAATAAAATCGGAAATCTGAAGTTCAAAGGGAATTGGAGTCCTGGTCTATGATCCTCTTCAGGTCAACGTGCAAGTTGAGTCGGCAATCAGAAACGCAAATAGAATGTTGTCAAGCATCTCGAAAGACGAGAACAAAGACGCACGGATGTACATCTGAGGCACTGTAAGCCTGGTCATTCCACAGTTGGAGAGTTGTGCACAGGTTTTGACCACATTCCTCAAAAATGATATATTGGCTCTGCAGCGGTCTGGAAGGTGTTCACAAGAGTCATTCGAGGAATGAAAGACTGAACATTTAAGGAAGATTTGCGTACTCTGGGACTGAACTCGATGGAGTTCAGAACCATCACTTATACCTGATTGAAACTTTCAGAATATTGAATGTCATGGACAAAGTGGAATTTGGAAGGTGTTTAAACTGGCAGAAAAGTAAACGAGGAATCGAGGAGTAAGCCTTCCAGTGTAGGGAAGAACTCTTAGTATGGAGATAAACAGAAACATTTCAAGATAAGGAGTGTTGAATCTATGGGATATATTGCCACAGAAGTTCATGGAGCCAGGTCAATGAGTACATATAAGGCTGACATAGTTGGAGTCTTGGTTGCGAAGGTGATCAAAGGTTACAGTAAGAAAGCGTGAAAATGGGGTTGAAAACTCTACCAGCCGTGTTTGAATGGCAGCGCACACTCGCTGGGCGAAATGGCCTAATTTCATTGGTCTTTCGATCTTTTTGATCACTCCTTAGAAAAGATGCCCACCGTTACTTAGAGTATTCCACCAGTACTTTGACGAGTGTCTTGTTCAGTCTTAGCAAAACGTCCTGACCGTTACATACCAACCTCATGGAAAAGCTATGAATGTATTTTTGAACGTACCTGTGGGAGCTGTTTTAGAATCACACTGTTCAGCGATGTGGTTACGTGCATCTGGAGGAGGTACGGTCTGAAATCAGTCCTTCCCGGTTTGCAGCTGCGACATTTCCATTGCAATACTACAGCTGGCTGTCTTTTAGATGCAGCATGTGGATGTGACGACTGAGATGACAGGGAATAGCTACTTGGTCGACAATACGTATAGTAAGACAAAAAAACAGGTGTACAATTTCTGCACCCAGTGGGAATTCCACTCAGTTTTTTTTACTGAATGGATTTCTTTCTCTTCCAAGATGACAAAAACAGTATGTGCTGACGGAATGGACACTCATGAGACACACAGATGGCAGCATACATCGAAAGAACACATCAGTTACTGTTCCAAGCCATGCTTCCCATGTTTGCCAAAGCGGAGACTAAAAACCTCTGCAACTAAAACAAAAAGTAAAACTTACCAATTGTGGTGGCTTCCATAAGTACCAGGGTTCCAAGTAGGAATAACAGTGTCGCCCACATCTTCGTTGTTGTTATGAGAGAAGAAACTATCATCCTCTCTTTATGGGTTAATAGCTAACGCTGGTAGTATCAATTGTTGATACAATGGCGACTGGCTGCACTTTACGTTCAAATAAAGTGTAGATCACTAACTCAGACTGTCAGTAACTGGAATGGAAAATTGGAAATATCTCCTTAACGCTTACATCATAAAGTGAGCAGAGTTAGGGGCCCGGGTAATGAGTGAACTGTCGAGGATTGAAGTCAATTTTTCACAAGTATGTAGGTACAGGAATAGGCGATTTGACACATTGAGTCTGTTCAGCTACTCAGGAAGATCATGCCTAATTTGTAAGACAACTCCATATGCAAGGCTTGGGACCATATCCCTTGCTCCTCTGCCTCAATGAAAATGATCAATCTCACATTTAATTATAACAATTGAATTAGCATCGCTAACCATTTGAGGGTGTGAGTTCCAATCGTCCAGAACTGTTTTAGTGAAGAAGTGGGTTCTGTCATCTTTCCTGCATTGCCTGACCCTCGTTCTCAGACTATAATGTGGACATCTCTGGTTGGGGGCAAACACTGAATGCCCAACCCGAGTTGTCTCTGTGAGGATATGGGGGTGAACTGCCTTCTTGATTCGCAGTAATCCATACGTTGCAGTTTACCCACAATGACCCGAGGGCGCGAATTCCGTGGTTTTGTACCAGCACATATTTGACTTCAACGTCAACTTGTGCACATTGTTTGTTCTTATATATCTTATCTTTCCCTGTTAGTAATCCGACCCTCGATTACATGTACCAAGAACCTTCTTGATTCTGTGAGATTACAAGCCGAAATAAAGAACATAGAACAGTACAAAACAGTAAAGGCATTTGGTCCTCGTGTTGTGCCAGCCTTTTATTTTACTCTAAGATCAGGCAAACCGGCATACCTTTCATCGCACTAATAGAGCTAAAATCCCCACTGTGTGGAAACACATCATTTGGCCAATAGGACCACATTAGTCCTATAAAGAATATCTCACCCAAACCTATTGCCCCACACCTTTGAATCTACATTTCCCCTGCCGAATATACCTGGCCTACACAACTCTGACCACGAATGGCAATTTAACATGGCAAATTCACCTAACATGCACATATTTGTGGCTCTGAAAGGAAACCAGACCACCAGGAGAGCAAGCACGCAGAAAAGGGGTCAGTGCTGCTGTGTAGCAGAAGCGCTAACCACTGAGCGAACGTGCCGATGGACTAGTCGCTTAAAAACATATCTGATTTTATTACCACTGTTGACAGTATATTTCACACACCCACCATTGCCTGGGTAAACAAACCAGCTCTCTCATCCTCTCTGACTATTCCTCCAATGAGCTTAGCTTTCCCACTTCGTGATAAACATTAACGCTCTGGGCAAAAATCTGTTTATCGATTCTATCTATGATTCTCAACATACTGTGCAAGAAAATCAATTCACTTCTCAAACGTCATCGCTCAAATGAGAAAAGTCATTACTTGCCTCAACCTCCCTTCAGAAGATATGCTCTCCAGTCCAGGCAGTATCCTGGAAATACCTCTCCGCACTTTCTGTCAATCTTTATTTAAATGAGGAGATCAAACTGAATGCAATGTCCCAACAGTGGTCTTACCAGGGGTCTATAGAGCTGCAGTACAACCGCGCAGCTGTTAAACTCAACCTCCATGCTAATGAACGTGAACACATCGTGCATCTCCTTAACAAAACTATCAAATTGGATGGCAACTTTGGTGGGTCTATGGACATGGTTCCCTATGTTCCTCCACATTGCCAGGAATTCTGTATGTTGCGTTACCATTCGACCCTCCAAAGTGAATCACTTCACACTTTTGCAGGTTGAGCTTCACCTCCTACTTATCAGCCAATGTCTCCATCCCTGCAATGTCCCGTTGCAATCGACAACGGCCCTGCATACTATCCACAACACCACCAAACTTCATGACATTGGTAAACTTATGAACCCACCTTCAATTCCTCACTAAAGCCATTGATAAAAATCACGAAATGCAGAGGTCCGAGAACTTTCCCCGCGGAACCCCACTCGTCACCAAGATCCTGGCTGTAAACTTTCCGTTTACTATCATTCTCCATTTTCTGTGTGCCGGCCAATTCTATATCTGGGCATCCAGGTTCTCTTTATCCTGATCCTCCTTATTTTCTGAATAAGCCTAAAATGGATAACTTTACCAAACGCCTTGTGAAATTCCATTTCCACCACGCCTACTGCTCGATCTTTATTAACATGTGTTGTCAAATTCTCAAAGAATTCCATCAGGTTTGTGAGGAATAACCTGTTGCTCACAAAGGTATACTGACTTTGTATAATAAAGCTACGATTTTTTAAGTAATCATAAATCCTGTCTCTCAGAAAATTCTACAAAATTTTGCCCATCCCTGACGTCAGATTAGCTAGTCTTTAATTCTCAGAAACATCCGAATATCCTTTCCTGAAAAAGGGAACAACATTTTTCACACTCCAACGATGTGGCACTAAATCAGTACACAGTAATGAAGCAAAGATCATGGCCAAAGGCAAATTTTTGCATGGCTTCCTGAAATATCCTAGAGTACATTCTGTTATCCAAAGGGATTTACGTATTCTTGCATTGTTTAAAATATTCAGCACAACCTCCTTCCTAACACAAACGGCTCGATTATATCAATCTACTTCATGCTGTCACCAGAAACGTCAAGGGCGCCATCTGTTGTGAATACTGAATCAAGGTATTTATAAAGTACTTCCTCTGAGTCCAGGCGCAAGTTCCCTCCACAAGCCCTCATCGGCCCGAACTCACAGTGGCCATCCTCTTGTCCATTAAATAAGTGTAGAGACTTTCGAGTTCCCCTTAATACTAGGCTCTATTGCTTTTTCTGGCCCCATCTAGCTTCTGAAACCCTATCTGATCATTGCTGACTCAACCTTAAGTAAACCTCCTTCTCCCTCATGACAAGACGTTCCATCATCCTTGTCACACAAGGTTCTTTCAACCTAACATCCCATCCTTGTCGCAATTGCACAAACATATCCAGCAATATTAGCTGGAGCTTCCGACGCAACCTTCACGTTTCTGTCGTGCATTTTCCTGTGATCATCTATTCCCATTTAGGAGCCTCAATTGCAGAATGATAGAATTGTGATCCCCCCTCCCCCAATTACATACCTTCTCAAACCGTTTGTTCCTGCATTGTCCGCGAGAAACGTAAACGTCTGGGAGTTGTGATCACTGTCACTGATGAGCACTCCCACTTGCGACCTGAAAACCTGGTATGTCTCATTGCCAGACACCAAGTCCAGTGTGGCCTCCCATCTTGCTGACCTATCCACAATTTGAGTTAGGAATGCTTTCTGAACTCACCCCACAAAAACTGCTCCATTCAAGTTGTTTGAAATAAATAGATTCCAATCAATATTATGGATGTTAAAGTCATGCACGATAACAATCCTGCTACTTTTACATCTTTCCAAAATCTGACTCCCATTGTCTTACTCCGTGCCTCTGTTGCTATTGGGGTGACTGCAGAAAACTCCCAATAAAATGACTGCTCTTTTGCTGTTTCTGACTTCCAACCAGACTGACTCTGGAGACAAACCCTCCTCCACGATCTTCCTTTCTGCAGCTGTGATATTATCGCTTATTAGCAATGCCACTCCCCCACCTCTTATACAGAAAACGTCCATTCTGGTTTCAAACGTCTAAACCCAGGAACATCCAATACCACTCCTGCCTTTTGATATCCAAGTCTCTGTAATGACCACAACATGACAGGTCGAAGTATTGAATTACATTCTGAGTTGCTCACATTTAGTCTTGATACTTGTATTAAAATAGCCACAATGACACCCATCACAAGAACAGCACTTTTGCTCCATCAAGTGTTAGCCCCTTCTCAGAAATCCTCTGCAGGATGTGTCTAGCACTACACGACCTAACGCACCACCTGTTCCAAGCCCCCTACCTATCTAGTTTGAACCGTCCCAAAGTTTCCAGCAAACCTCACGCAGAGGGTATTATTGTCCCTCCAGTTCAGGTGCACCCGCACTTATTTACAGGTCCCATCTCTCCAGAATGTATCCAATAGGTTTCGGAAATTGCTGCATGGAGTCCACTCCGCCATTTAATCCTGGACAATATCTTTTTCATTTTCATTTTTCCGCTTATCCCCATAATGTTTAATCCCATGATAATCAAAATCTATCTATCTCAGTCTTCAAAGTTCTCAACTACCTGACTTCAAGAACCGTCTGTTGCAGTGAATTCCATAGATTCAACAATCTCTGACTGAAGAAATTTCTTCTTGTCTCGGTTCCCAAAGGGCTTCTCTTTACTCTCAGGGTGTCTTTTCGGATTTTGTTCGCTCGTACAAATGGAAACATCTTTAAAGTGTGCAGTCTGACCAGGCCATTCAACATTCCACGTCTGCACTTTTGGGGATCTGAATGCAATTCTTCAAATAGCCATCAATGGTCATTGAATGGTTAACTTTTGAGAATAAAGCAGAAACTGATTGTTACAAATGACAGTGAGCATTAGTCGGAAGTCAGATGAGTCTCACAATCGGACTCTCCCCGTTTTTATGTCATATAATAAAGCACCAGATGGTATTGAAGGAACATCTCCAACTGCATGCAATCTCATTTGCATGACAGTCTTCTTCTCTGTAGATCCCTCCTTCACACTCACGTTCCAGCTCATTAACTGCGAAAAGCAAATGAAGTCTCAATTCATAAAATGTTCACTACATTGTGGCATCAAAACAGCATCACACTGAGCATAATGGAGATCAGAATTGTGCACAATCCTACGGTGCTCCTAGTATGGTCTAACAGAGGTTTGTTATTATTGGAGCAGTGGACATTACTTCCACTGTGGTCTAACTTAGAGACACGGAGAATAGAACCCTGCACAGTGATGGAAATTAGGTGTAACTTCGAGGTAGTTGAGGCATGTATATTAAAAACATTTGAAAGGCATTTGGGAAAATACTTGAATACGAAAATCTTAGGAGGATATGAGCGAAGTGCTGAGAAATCGGGTTAGCATAAGGTGGACATGTTTACCAAAATGGACCAGCTTGAGCGAAAGGTCTGTTTTTATGCTGCAAGACATGTTTGAGGAAAGTAAGGATAGATCAGTGGCGGGCAGTCATTTTGGCTACTGTATGGAAAATGATAATGCCATTATTTTCATCAAAATGGTTGATGCTCAGTTCGATAGCTTTTCCTCTGAAAACGTTTTTTTTTCCAATTCAGGTGTCACAATTTTCTGATGGTCTGGAGGCACAGATCAATCATGATCCTGCTTCATGTCAGTACATGTGTAATAGCCTAATTGGACACCATCTGTGCTAATCAATATTTCAGAAGATTGAGTACTTGCAGATGTACCAGGAAAAAATAAGCACAACATCTAGATGAAGGCTGCAAGGATCACTAGCGATCGTTTCCCTAGTTTGAACTGAGTTCCTGGGAGGAGCTATCAAATGAGTCGAGTACGCACACCCTTTCTACGAGATTTCAAATGATTCTCCAGTGAATAGTCCCACAGGCTCGTGCAGATTGGGTTCAAACCGTGGTCATGTGAATGGAACAGTCATGTGAATTGACGACTCTTTACTGCTTGAACTGAGAAGCAGTCTGCATTACTGTGAAACATTCAATTGAATATGTGATAAATAGTTAAAGATGCCCACACAATATCTTATTTCTTACGGATTGGCCCACGCCTATCGATGCAGTAACAGCGTTCTTACTGCTGGCTTTGCCGCGTCAACAGCAAAGAGAGCACAGCTCTTCCACTTACGAACATTCTGATGCGTGTGGCAGCTTTTCGTGTTCAAATTGGTTGCCGTGGGCAGTCGCACTTTGTAAACATTTTTGCAGCTCATTGGTGTAGGAGATAGATAATTCACTGAAGGCTGTTTTTGGTATTCCTGCCTTCTTTGGTCATGGCTTTCACGAGAGGTGTTGGAGATCATGTCGTGTCTGTGCAGGATATTGATTAGACCACTTTTGGGATATTGTATGCAATTCTGTTCTCTGAGCAATAGGAAGGATCTTGTAAAATTTGGAAGGGTTCAGAAGAATATTACAAGGATGTTGCCAGAGTTGAAGGTTTTGAGGTTGAGAAAGAAGAAGACGCTGATTAGGGGCTATTTTCTTCTGCAGAGTCAGGAGCTGAGTGCTGAACTTAAAGAGGTCTACAAAATCATGAGGGACAAGAAGGGAGTAAATAGACAAATCTTTTACTCTGGAATAGAGAGTCCAAGCAAAAAGGCATAGGCTTAACATGAGATGGGAAATATGTAAAAAGGACCAACGGGGCAGCTCTTTTACACATAGATTGTGAATGATTCGAATGAGCTGCCCGAGGAAGTGGTGCAGGTTTATAATCGTGTAACATTTAAAAGACTTCTGGATGGCTATGTGAATAAGAAATGTTCAGAAGAGTGAGGGACAAACAAAAAGTGAATTTGCTGGAGAACTCTGCAGGTCTGGCACCATCTGTGAAGAGAAAAAAGAGTTTACATTTCATGTTGTGGTACACAGGCATGACGTACCTTCATATTCATCGCACAATAGCACCAATGTTTACCAATTACAAAACGCACTGCTCAACTTCTCCAAAGATCCGCAGACATCAATGTGCAAAACAATGACCACTTCCCCCTGGAAGGACAAGGGCTGAAGATATATGTTAACATTACACCCTGCATGACCCCAATCCAAGCCACTCACAATCCTGACTTTGAAATATTTTGCCCGTTCCTGCATGGTCAAGGTCTTGAAATTCCTTTTATAACGGCACTATGGAATTTGTCTACATCACATGAAACATAATATTTCAAAAGGGCGCTACTTTCTGAAGTTGCAGTTGCATATGGTGATAAATATCAAATCCTGGAGTGAATAAACTAAAAGAAACATTTAAACGTCTGGAGCAGTTGAACCTATAAGGGAGAAAGAGGGAGAGATGTCGTGAGACATTGAAAGATGGGCAAGCAGAGAGAGAATTAACTCATGAAACCTCAGGATAGACATCGGGAAATATAATAAAAAAATGGATGAAAATACGGTCATGATGGCATAATCTGTTTCACTGATGTCATTCTGTGTGTAAATATTAGGTGTCCACCGAAACAAACACGGAATGTCAGAAAAGGATCCGATTTCAACTTGAATCCAAGGTGAAGACTGCCTCGTGTAGTTTGCTTTTGAGAAACATGTTCGAGCTCCGACATCCAGACTCTGCAAGTGACATCTGATGGAACAACTTCTTCCCGTAACTCCTTCCTTCATCTAACAGCCCAACCTAAGTTGAGTGTTAGAAGCTAATTTTGAAATGCATACATTCAGGGAGATCCGGTTGAACACACAGAGTTTGGGCTCAGCCACATTGACCAATAGATTTGGACGGAATGTGTTTTTCTGATCTCGATGGGCAACGGATATCCATCCTTGTCCTCAGAGACTAGGAATTGGTCAGTGGGTGACTGATGGCTCTCTTTGGGGACCAACATCTTTGACTGAGCATTGTGAACGGGGTCAGAAAAGCACAAAGTGAAACACGCAGACCTGCATGTATCTTTGAGGATATAGCTTCACAGTTGAGTGACAACATTTTCCATTCTCTCCTGCAGCCTCAATGAAGCCTCTCGCTTCTGGCTTTGATGGAAGGAGGAGCAGGAATCCAGAGTACCATTCCCATTATTCTCAGTGTTTGGAAGAGAGACTGGCTCATCGCCTGGCCCCCAGGGACATTCGCATTGATCTTCTGGACAGACACAAAAGGTGAAAGATAGAACCCTATCATAGACGCGCGGAATTGTGGGAGGAGGGACTGCCATTGCTCTATTCATTGTACAATGACCCTCCGTCGGCTGAATATATTAGGACATACAGCTACAATCAGTAGAATTTGAAACCGGGCCTCCTGTCTCAGAGATTAACAAAATGGAAAGTCTCCTGTGAAACTCGGCAGGCCTTCCAGCACATGCAAACAGACAACTCCCAGTGTCTGCATGTGTTTTCTCCGAGTTCTCTGGTTTCCTCGCACAGTCCAATGGTATGCAGGCAAGGAGACGTAGCCATGCTAAATTGCCCATAGTTTTCAGGAACGTATAGTTCAGGTGTATTCGAAGGGGAAAGAGTAGTGCTGCAGGGTAGGGGAATGGTTCGAGATGGGATGGTTTTCGGAGGCTCTGATTGAGTCCGTTAGGTCTAATGGCCTGTTTCCACACTGTCAGTATTCTTTGAAATCAGAGTGAATGTTTCGGAGCCACATACAAAAGCATCTGTTCACAACACCACGGAAGCTCTGAAAAAACAATGTGTACCATGTTAATAATGAACTGAGGAGATTCACCACATCTCCTTGGTGATCTCTTCACTAAGTCCAGGTAAGATGAATTTGCACACGTCTGTCAGGAGTGGGCTGAGAGGATTATGCATGAGGAATATGCGACAGCGTTATTTAAGAGATCGTGATTGTGTTAAAACCCATTGTCGCCAAATGAATGCCCGGATTGGAACTTACTGATCGGTGCGGGCTCTGCTCGATTTGGCTCAAGGACTGAACCGAACAACAAGAATGTGTCCCCAGTGTGAAGGCAACATTGCATCTTTACTAAGGACTGAGTCGCCTTTATTACTACCAATGATTATGTGGATAAATGTATTCGAGGAAGGAAGATATGAAAGTTGGGAGTCAAGTACATTATTTCCCTTTCTGTGGTTTCCCACACCAGGAACTGCAGGAAAGACGTTGGCACTCAAACCTAAATCAATTTGAATAGGCATTGGAGAAGCCAATGCTTTTCAGCTGAAGTCGATTAAATTCCGAAAGCCAGAATGATTTAGGATTTCTGGCTGCTTTCCAACACTTTATTACTGTTGTTTAATGTTGTAGAAGACAAGGCAGTCAGCTGAAAGAGGGTGGTAGGTGCAAACCAGCATGACGATTCCTTTACCGAGTCTTCCAACATGTCAGGGCCTCCCTCGGAATGGTGACAAATGGTTTTGGCCGAACGATATGACTCTGTGAGGATAGTGCTGTTGGAATAGATCTGCTTGTTTTTTACGACCTCCACCCCCAACGCCCCCATCAAATGATGGAAAAAACTGCAGCATACACAACAGGCAAGGCAACTAATTTTATTTATACAATTCAGAAAACAGTAAGTCAAGTGTCATTGGATCCACACAATGGCTCGCAGTCGATCAACAGAAATCAGCTGGCCCCTCACACGGTCGTCACATTCGATTTTTTTTTGCTTCGCATCAGGTTTGACTTGCAGCAGTAGTTCTCTGCGAGACAAGCGTCACTTTGTCGAATTTCATGCGGAAGACAACGGGATTCCCTACAAATTCCATTTTCTGAGTTCACAAGTTGGTATGGGGTCTGTAAGACAAAAAGGAACTGTTCAGTGAGGATGTCGCCAGGAGAATTAACGCCCAGTCTGTCATTTAACCAAGTAGTCAAGCGACCAGAACTGAATCCATTGCTGCTGGTGTGGTCCAATCGAAGCAGGTCGACACCAAAACTCTGCACAAGCTTCCTAGTGTAGACTTACCAAGGGATTTAAAGAGGAGAACAGTGAACAGTGCTCTCATAAGTTTCTCATTAAGGAAGGTAAAGAGTAAAAGTATCAATATACTCCAATTGTGGTCACTGAGAGAAGGGTTTGTTCTGTCCTACAAATGTCGTCGAACTGAGAGATGTGGAGACAACAACTATGTACAGGGTGGTCTTACAAACGGAGTTGAAACTATCGCTATAAAAGCGGACAAAGTGAAGTTTAGCGAAAGGTTTATGCGGTGACGAATGGTGGACAGAGCTCCTTGGGGGATTAAGGAAGGTATACAGAGACCGGAAACGAGCACAGTTCTCCTACTGCGAATTAGTCGAGCCACATGCAGTCCAGCGCTATGCACAGTTCTCTCAGTTGTCTAACCGAGGGATAAGGAAAGTCGGATTCACAGATTTCTCATGTCGTCTTACCAAAGACGATCGAGGCCGCCCTAAGCACAGTGTTTCAAATAGTGTCTTGTCAGGAGACATGTGGACCAGAACTGAGCATAATGCTTCCTGTGTGACTTTATCAATGGATATGTATACCAACTCTGTGCACAGAGTTTTCTTTCATAGATAAAGATTAAAAAACACAAGGATATACGCAAGCAGATTACCAGAGAGTTTTGTATCGTGTTTCATTTTAAGTACTGTTTTAGAGAATAAACTGTGTTCCTACGGAGTGCATTCCACAGCTCGGGGCTCAGGCAGTTGAATACAATCCAAACAATTATCTCTAAGTTTATCATAATTAGAATAGTGTGGGGAACCTGAAGTGTTGTCGCGACTAAAGGATTTTGCAGAGATCAGGACTGGCAGGTCAAAAGGGATTTGAACGTATGTCCTGTTCAACTTGGAAACCAGACTGCTTAGAACAGTTCTTGCTGCATAGTTTTAAGGGCAGATAATTAGCCAATTGAATTGAACAGTTCTTCAAAAAGTCTCCAAAATGAGATGTTAACTTTTCATTCAGAACTGGCCGGAATGGGATTCTGGCTGCTTGAAAGAAAGCAAAATAGATGTCAAAATTCAATTCCAAAACAGCACACGATTGTGGAGCTGATGGTGATGAACTTCGTTTTGACATAATTGTACTTACAAACAAAAAAAACCTCTAGATTCTGCATCCACAGTAATGGGCTTGACAAGCGCCAAGACGATGTGCAGGAAAACTGGTGATTTCATCTTTTCTGTAGAGTCTGTCAGGAATTCCTGAAGAACGGCTGATGCCCGAAACGACGATTCTCCTGTTCCTTGGATGCTGCCTTACCTGCTGCGCTTTTCCAGCAACACATTTTCAGCTTCATTGACTGGCGTACAAGAAGACCCAGATCACTCTGTACTGCCCCTTCACCGAGATTTATACTATTGAGGTAGTAATCTGCCTTCCTGTTCTTGCCACCAAAGTGGATAACCATATATTTATCCACATTAAACTGCATCTGCCATGCATCTTCCCACTCACCTAATTTATCCAGGTCACTCTGTAATCTCTTAACATCCTCATCGCATTTCACCCTGCTACCCAGCTTTGTATCATCAGCAAATTTGTTAATGTTATTGGTGATACCATCCTCTAAATCATTAACATATATTGTAAAAAGCTGCGGTCCCAGCACTGATCCCTGCGGTACCCCAGTGGTCATTGCCTGCCATTCTGAAATGGAGCTGTTTATCACCATCCTTTGTTTCCTTTCAGCCAACCAATTTTCAATCCAATCTAGTACTTTGCCCCCAGTACCATGCGCCCTACGTTTACTCACTAACCTCCTGTGTGGGTCTATATCAATAGCTTTCTGAAAGTCCAGGTACACTACATCTACTGGATCTCCCTCGTCCATCTTCAGAGTTACATCCTCAAAAAATTCAAGAAGATTAGTCAAGCATGATTTCCCCTTCATAAATCCATGCTGACTCTGCCCTATCCTGTTACTACTATCCAGATGTTCCATAATTTCAACCTTTATAATAGACTCCAGCATCTTTGCCACCACTGAATTCAAACTAACTGTTCTATAATTTACTGATTTCTCTCTCCCACCTTTCTTAAAAAGTGGTATAACATTAGCCACCCTCCAATCCTCAAGAACCGATCCAGAATCTATCGAACTCTGGAAAATAATCACCAACACATCCACGATTTCCCGAGCCACGTCCTTCAGTACCCTGGGATGTAGACCGTCAGGCCCCGAAGACTTATTAACCTTCAGACCAATTCTGGTTCGTTACACAATACCAGATCCAGAATTGCCTTCTCCCTGGTCGGATCCAGCAAAAGCTGCTCTAAGAATCCATCTCTGTTGCACTCCACAAAGTCTGTTTCTTGAGGTCCAATACCATCCTGATTCTCCCATTCTACGTGCAAGCTAAAACCCCCCTAACAACTGTAGTATTATCTTTGCGACCGACCAATTTCAGCTCCTGATTCAACTTACATCCGACATCCAGACTACTGTTTGGGTGCCTGTAGATGACTCCCAAGAGGATCTTTTTTACCCTTAGTATTTCGCAGCTCTATCCACACTGACTCTCCATCCCCTGATTCTAGGTACTCCCGCGCAAGGGGCTGAATATCCTCCCTTACCAACAAGGCCACCCCAGCCCCTCTGCCCATCAGCCTTTCCTTACGATAGCACGTGTAGCCTTGAATATTCATTTCCCAGGCCCTGTCCACTTGAAGCCACGTCTCAGTTATCCCCACAATATCGTATCTGCCAATTTCCAAAAGAGCCTCAAACTCATCCATCTTATGTCGAATGCTTCGTGCATTCATGTATCGTATTTTTAATTTGTTACTGCCTTCACCCTTCCCATCAACCCCTATTTCACTCAACCTTACAGCATGTTCGCTTTCCAAGTTTTCTACCTCATTGATAAAGTTGTCTTTCTTGACTTATCTTGTTCTAACTTTCCCTTCAATTTCCTTTTTAAACATCCAGTTTGTCCCCTCCCCGCGCTACTTTGTTTAAATGTCACTGTCTGGCAGTAAAAAAACCTGCCTGCCAGAATGCTGGTCCCTCACCTATTAAAGTGCAAACCGTCTCTCTTGTAGAATTTATGCTTGCCACAAAATAAACCCCAGTGATCCAAGAACTTAAATCTTTGCTTCCTGCACCAGTTCCCCAACCACACGTTCAAGTCCATTATCTCCCTGTTTCTGGCCACACCTGCGCGAGGAAATGGAAGCAAACCGGCGATAACCACCTTGGACGTCCTGCTTTTCAGCCTTCTTCCTAGTTCTCCGAAGTCCCACTCTAGTATGTTCCTCCTCTACTTCCCGAAATCATTTGTGCCGACATGTACCACCACCTCTGGCTCTTCACCCTCGTCCTTGAGGATTTCCTGCACTCTGCCCGCGATGTCTTTCACCCTGGCACCAGGAAGGCAACACACCATCCTTAAATCCCGTCTGCTAACACAAAAACACCGGTCAGTTCCTCTCACGATGGAGTCCCCTATTACCACGGCTCTGTGCGATGTCCGACTCTTCTGCTCTGCCTCTGCGCCAACGTTTGATTGACAGACCTGTCCGCCTTGCGAACTGGCAGCATCATCAGTCTCTACTGCTTCCGAAAGCTTCAACTTGATACTGACAGGTACTCCTCCCGGGATCTCTTGCACCTGTTTCCTCTCTGCCTTCCTCATCGTCTGCTCTCTTCTGCTCTCTTCTGGCATGATTGGTAACAACCTCGCTGAAGCTCTTGTCCAGAAAGATCTCGTTCTCTCGGCTGATCCTAAGGTCCTCGAGTTCTTTCATCAGCGCTGCAATATGCTCAGTCAATAGCTGAATGTGCGCACACTTTCCACAAATATACGAGCCAGACACACCAGAGTCGTTGACCTCCCACATCAAGCACGTAGCGCAGTGAACCAGGTGTGCAGTCAGGTCTTCACCCTCTTCAACTGTGGCGTAATCACTTCACGCAACCTCCTTGTCAAAGACTCCTGAGCTGAAGCCTCACTCTTCGATCCAAACTTCCTTAGACCCTCTTTTTGTTGACTCTTAATTTCGGTTAGAGGAGGAGGGAGGGAGGGAGACCCTACCTTGTAGGACCTGGGGTTTAGAACACATCCACTCTCATCGCAATCACTTACCTTCCCGAATGGCTTTGCGCTCCTCCTGAACTTCTGCCCAGCTCCCACCCATCTCTGCTGCGAAAAATCAACATTCAAAATGCAACAATAGCAACATTCAAAATGCATTTGCACAAATACATTGGATCGGAAAGGTTTGGAAGGATATGGGCCAAGTTCAGGGAAATGTAGTTAGTATGGGTGACCTTTTATTCGGCATTGATCATTTTGGGTGAAAGGGCCTGTCTCCGGGCAGCAGGACTCTATGAATCTATAACTATGAAAGAGCCGTCAATCTTAATTTTGATAGAAACACTGCCTTTATTTTAAGGTTGGTTTCGTGCTTCCTAAGTATGATGATGAAATTTCGAAGATGAATTGGTATCTCCTGAAACAAAGAGAGAACACTTCCATTGCACCACATGAGCCCTCAGTAACTCGACTTTTATTGTGGAGAATCAATGTGTGAGAATCAGCTGCAGACTAAACTCAGAACACGAAGAGAAAAGCAGCCCAAACGCCTGGTGGATGGCACAATTGACAGAAATACTTACATTTCAGTGATGTAACGGGAAGCAGTCTCTGACCATTTTGAACAGTTGATCTCCCTGTTAAATATTCGGCACTAACACGGACTTCACTGGCCACAAGGCTACATTCAGTCTGAGAGTTTAACAAAGTTTGCATTGTCACACAGTCAAGACTTGAAATGATCCAGCATCTCTTTGTAAGCTTGTGTGTTCAATGTTCGGACTGTACTCTGCTGCAATTAAATGCGGTCCAAATGTTGTGAAACTGAAAAGGTTACTTGTGGATTGTGAGGCAGAAAGTTAGAATTTCGAGTTTGCACAATGCTGGCATGAAAGCATTGCATGTTCGCTTTTGTAGATTATGTGCATTTTCTGTTGTTAGAGATTTAGAAGGTATATCGGTGAGTAGTAGCCTGAACGTTTGCACGGACACAGAAAGTACCCGAATTGAAATGTGTATCAAAAGGCCGTACAGGCAGCAGGACAATCAGCAGTTTTTTTTTACGAAGACGACAGGCTTTTGAATTTAGGCAATCAATTTGAACCAGGCACTTAGTTTCCTGAATCCGATAAATTTAAGCCTCAGAGTTCTGATAACACAGGACAAATCCGATATTAAAAATTATTGATATCTCACCAATTGTATAAAAGGTAGGGGACAGTTGGACAAAGGCCTCAGAGCTGGCTGCCATCTTCCAGAACTAATGGTCGTCAGCTCCCGACAGAAAATGTTCTCTATGACTGAGGTGAAACACCATCGAAATACCAACGAGAACAGCGACACAACTAGAGAATAATGCTGATGTAGAATCAACAGAGACGGCAAAACACCACCGCGAAAGACATGTAACTTGGTTATAATTTGGTAGACTAAATACTAAGATTTCTTAAAGAGGTGGGACCTGTATCAATTGGAACAGCACGCCAAACAAATCTTGTCAGGTTTCTTTAGGAATCTTTTATTAGGTATTATTTTGTAATTAGAAGAGGTTTATTCAGTTTGTTAATAGTTCAGTTAGTTTATTTACTGTTAGAGTTAGATAAATGAATTGGTACTGGGTGATTTATAAATAAGTGTCAAAGATTTATTTTGCTTGACCATAAGAACTTGACGAAAAACAGTTGACACTACTTCTCACGCTATGTACATTGCAGTACTGTAGACATTGCATCACGTAGATAATACAGAGTCTGCACAATTATGAGAATCCAGGTATGAGTTTTCCCACGTAGTGGACATCATATTGCTGTCGATGGCAGGCAAGCGCAGACTGCTGAGTGTTCAAATATCAGTTCATATGGTCGTGCAATGTAATGGAGTATTCCTACTTCCACATATTTCCCGTCATTGTCCCTGGTTTCCTATAAAATGGAGTTGCGTTTGGGCTGCTGAGCACCAGATCGTCTGCTCAATCCGCTTTTATTTTCGTTTCATTACTTTTCTCTTCTCCCGTAATCTTTTTACCATCTTCTATTTCCTTTTATTTGACTTTCAGTGAAGAGCTCTGTGGCGATAAATGGGCCCAGCAGCGCGGACTGGTGACCGTGGCTTCTGCAATGTCGAAACAGTCTGAACGCAGATTCCTTGAGGCTGTGGTCGAGGAGTGTTTGGGCCTCGTACGACACCTGGAGGCCTCAGCCAGGGCTACATGACCGATGGAAGTCCGAAACCGTCTTGAAGAACCACCTACGAGAAGAGCAGAAGGAAGGTATTCGACCTTTTGAACCTGCTGCATAATTCATCATGACCATGGCTGATTGTCCAAATCAACTTCCTCGTCCTGATTTCTCCCCAAAATCAACAGCTTTGTGAGGCATAATTTCCCCTTCATAAATCCATGTTAAATGTGACTGATCCAGCCGTTGGTTTCTAAATGCTCATCCTGATGGCAGTTTGCCAGATTCTGCACCCGTCAGCATCAGTGGTGTCTGTGTTGGTGAGGTCCAGCGAAGACTCATAGTGGCAATGGAAAGATGGCGCTGAAGAGGAGTGATATTTGTTCCAGTTGCAGTGTCAGGGCAACCCTCGTGCCTGGCCCCGAGGTGCATTGTCCATGAAAGAGCAGTAAAGTTGGAGAGTTTTTGTAATGGAAAGATATGCAGTTTTAGGTGAATTGACCATGCTAAATTGCCCATATTATTCAGGGATGTTTAGAGAAGTGCATTAGTCAGGGGAAATGTAGTGTAATAGGAGAATGATTCTGGATGGTATACTCTTCAGAAGGTCTGTGTGGACGTTTTGGACCTTCTGGCCTGTTCCTACATGGTAGAGATTCTATGAATTCTCTGATGTCATTTATTCATTTTCGAACATTATATTCTATGTTTTGACATATCTTTCTTTTGCTTCAAAATGTCACTCGAGAGTGGCCACAGTATAAAATACTTTTCACGATGTTTAGGAGCGAGATACGAGTGACAATAAATATATCAATGAATAATTTAATCAACTTCAGACAGCATTCCCACCTCAAAAACCCTCCTGTTATTTTCAAAACAATTCCCACTTCCTCACGATTATTTCATTTGAGTTGACATTCCAATAGCCACATTGTGCTGTTGGTTTTAACAGTATCACCACTTCGACATATTCCAATTATTTTGGACAACATTCCTACTTACACATTTCTTTGTTATTTTTGAGATATTCCAGTTCCAAATGTTCCCTGTTTTTATTAAACCCGATTCTCACTTCCAAGTGTCCACTGGTACGATCAGCAAAAATTGCACTTCCACCTGTCCCTCTCTTTTCAGACAATATTCCCGCTTCCACATTCCCCTGTTATTTTGACTGGAGTTGCCACTTCCAAATAATGTCTCCTTGTTCATGCAGTGTCCCCACGTCACACGTTCTCTGTCATTAAAGGCAGCATTCCCAGTTCCTCATGTTGCTGTTATTTTCTACTGTTTTGTAGAGGTTTTCAAGAGGCCTCCCGTGTCATGTGTTTAGACATTGATCTTTGTTGGGCGCTTCTTATCACTTCAAACTGGGGATGTCATTGCGGAGAGAGTCCAATGCATTAGCATGTTCATACATTCCTCGTTTAAATGATTACATGCAACATGGGTATCAGCGATTGACACATCTCCTTTATTCGATGTGCCCTTCGAAAGACATTTGTCAGGTGCATCGTAACGGAGTGAGGGATGAGTGTTTTCTTATGCAGCTGTTAATTAACATTTTTCCTAAGACATTCATTATCACTTGTACATTTAAAATAAAACTAAGAACTGCGTGTGCTGAAGATCTGAAACCTAACTCTTTTGATGAAAACTCGTCAGAATTGAGATATTAACTGCTTTCTTCCCGCAGATTCAATGAGACTTGTACAGTTCCATGAACAATTTCAATCCCCCCAAGTCAAACTGCCTGTTTATACATGCACAAAACTTGTCCTGCGGTTTTGAAATCGATATGCAGCTCTCCCCAACATTTGTTTCTCCTTGCTGTTTCTGAACTTCACTCAAACTGATTATGTGGAATCTGGGCTGAGGCGATCTTAGTGGCAGATTCGAGCCGGATGTTCAGTGAGGCCAATTTCGATTTTGAGATCATCTCGCCGCCTCTTGTTCGTTCTTCTCAATGGGAATGGTGAGATTGTCATCAGGTTACCCCTCACCGTGAAGGAGTGGAAAGGACGATGCTATGCTTTCCTTCAGACATCCGAGACTGCTTAAAGCTAGATCGGCTGCCGTCGTCTGTTGTCATGGCCTTCACTCCTGGTTTTGGGGAAATAGAGGTCCTGCATGTGTGCTTCCCCACGCAGTAGGAGTTACATGCATATGTGCGCAATGCGGGGCGAGGGGTATGTAGGCTAGTTTTTGTAGATACAACGCACGTCCTTAAAAATGACATTCTTTCAGCTTGTCAGCCATTATTCCCTTCCCGATTGCAACTGCATTTTGCCAATTTGACTGATCAAGAACAGGCCTAATTGGAAATATCTCAGGGACCACCATCACTTTCGTTAATTATTTCCTATCCCATTGGCAGGACAGGCACACGATTGTTCGTGGCAGTGTGGGAGAGGTGGGAAAGGAGTAACTCTGGAAATCGTCAAAACTGGCTTCAGAAACACATAAATCTCAATGACAGCAGGTCAGATCGATTAAAGAAAACATTGTGCTGATTGACATCTCTTGCTCTCCCCAGTACACCCTTTGATAAATTAGGTCTCATTGATCATGAAAACAAATTGAAGACTCCACTGAGGGTGAATACGGCACACATCATACTCTTCAATGTCCATCAGCATGAATTTCTCAACTGGCCAAACTTTGACTAAGCAGGTCGAGACAGGAAAGGCCCAAAAGCTAGACTGCAGTAATGGATGACTGAACCGACAGCGGTGATGCATCTTGGTCGAAATGCTTCTATATCAATACACTTGTCACAGATGCAACCCCATAACAGAATCGCCAGGAGTATCCAGACCACAGTCCTGGTGGAGTTGGAATCCCTTCTATCACAAACATACACTCGATATTTTCATGTCTTTGAATAGCATCCAGCGAATCTAAACTGGTCGTCCAAGAGGAAATGTGAGTTGTCCGCAACAGAAGTGCAATCAAGCACAAACATTTAACTCAGACATTTTCAGCATTTTCGCCTTTCAGAGGGTGTGACTCTGTAATACTTCACTGTAATGCCTGTCAACGCTTGACGATTATGTGTATACAAGACTGAGATATGCATTTCTAATCAGTACAGGTTTTAAGAAATATGGGAATAACGTAAGACAGTGATACTAAAGATTGTTAGATAAGTTAGGATTTCATTTATTAACTGAAAAGAGTCATTGGGTAAATGGCCTTCTTCTGCTTCTAAGTCTTATGGTGGAAAGATATGCCTGTAGGGAGATGTGTGATCTGCTGTCTGACTAGACAGACTGAAAGGTCAAGCCTGAGTCATGTAGAGGAGCTCATCAATTCGAGATCAACCAGGAAATCAAGGTTTAAAGTACCAGAACGAGGTGAAAAAGGAAACACCAAGTGATAGTAAAGGGTTCCAATTCTGATCCAGAAAGGTCGAATTACGGAGCAAAGAGTTTCTACTTGACTGCTAAGAGTTTGTCGACAGGCACTATTTGTGCTCTTGGTAACAGGGCATTGCTCTGATTCCCCTTAAGGTTCTGGGTCCCGATAGTGCCATCTCTTCTGCCACTCGTTCCCAACTTGTCAATCCAAATGCACCTCGCCGATAGCGGCTGCCATGTTAGAGTGACATGAGTACCATTTTTATTGCAAAATATATCTCTGAGTTGCCGAATTGAAGAGCACGTAATATCGATGCGAGAAACCAACGGAAAGTCTCAGCAGGTCGAAAACAAACACTTAAAATAAAGTAAGAAGCTCGGTGAAAGGCTGGAAATTTCCCAGAGTTCACTGCGATCTGCGTCAGAGACAGAGACAATTTTTTTTCAGCCAGGTATGATTGTGGCAGCAAAGGGCAGCACGGTTCCATCTGCTGGAGAGGCATCACAATCACTGCTTGGAATGGCACAGCAGCAAATTATTGCAGACGCTGGATTCATGAGCTTGCGCAGAGACATTCGTCTTCAAAATTTTCAGACACGGAGGCATCATGAAAAAATCGAGGGTCATTAGAATATGCAAAAATGAGCAGAGATGGTTGCAATTTCTTCATTCATATTTATGGAATTTAATAGAAAATACATTGAATGTGGAAGTCGGAAAAAGATTCAATCAATTGCACATCACATGCCTCCATCCGCATGGCAATCCATCACTGCATCCCTCAGAAGAAGCTCTCCTCCTCCCTTGACAAGGGTCTCAGTGAGTATATCATTCCTGAAGAAGGGCTTATGCCTGAAACGTCGATTCTCCTTCTCCTTTGATGCTGCCTGACCTGCTGCGCTTTTCTGGCAACACATTTTTAAGCTTTGATCCCCAGCATCTGCAGTCCTCACTTTCGCCTGCGTCCCTCAGTACCTGGTAACAGTAACCGATCATGTATTCTCCACTTTATCAAAGCAGTCCTCACCGTTCTCGAGTAAACTAATCAATTTTCTGTATTGACTGACTTATTTTTGCCAGTTAACGATGACTGCCAAATGAAACTTAGAATGCAGCACATTCAGAACTTTACATTATTCTGTGTACAAACCTCATGATACCTTATTCGTCTCAATTTGATCACCACACATAATTCCTAAACAACAGAATAATGTTAACGACTGCTCAATGGTTTTGAATCCACATTATTTTGCTGATGTTAAAATACGCTTGTACAGGACATGTCCACCCAGTAAATACATCATCATCGTTTCTTGGCAGCTTTGAAAATCACAAATCTGACAAACAATCCATGAGTTGTCATTGATTTATCCAGAAGTATGAATAAAACCATGCTCATTTAATGATGCTTCTGGAGAAATATGGTTCGGTCATGTTTACGCCATTCTGCCAAAGGCATTTACTTTAACTTAATACTTAAAAAAAAATATGATTCCTTTATTCCAAAAATCACAGCGACTGGTCTAAGGCTATTATGAAACGACAGAGTGCCCAGAAAGGATTTCCAAGATATTCTGCCCAAACTCTTCTGGGATAAGGGGAAGCGGGCAGATGGTGGTGTGACTGTGGTTGAGTTATACAGGGAGGCTGGGTAGGCTGGGAAAATTTTAATTGGAGCCCAGGATGTCGGTGAAAATCAAAAGTCTTTTGCCAAGGAATGGGAAGCTCAAAGCAAGAAGGCATAATTTTAAGGCGAGACGGGGAATATTTCCAAGGGATCTGAAGGGAAATCTTTTCGTACAGATTGTGGTTTGTATGTGGAATACGCTGACAGATAAAGTGATAGTTGCAGCTACAGCAACAACATTAAGAAGTCATTTAAATAGATGCATAAATAAGAATGTGTTAGAGGGATATGACACAAATATATACTAATGGTAATAGCTTAGGTTTAGGCTCGTTCCACTAAAATAACTTCCCTGGATGTATTTCCGGGAATATCCTCCCTCAGCACAGCTGTAATGCTATCCCTTATCAAAAATACCACTCCTGCCTCTCTTCCCTCTCTTTCTATCCATCTTGTATCCTGGAACATTAAGCAGCAAGTCATGCCCATCCCTGAGCCATGTTTCTGTAATTGCTCTGATATCCCAGCCCCATGGTCCCAACCATGTCGTGAGTTCATCTGCCTTCCCTGTTCGGACCCTTGCATTGAAATAAATGTCCTTTAATTTATTCATCCTTTGTTGTCTCTGCCTGACCTGACTGTTTGACTCGCTTCTGTTCCAAACTGAACCAGTTTCAGATTGATCTCATTCGTCACTATCTCCCTGGTTCCCACGCCCTCACCTTCCTAACTTAAATCTTCCCGAGCAGTTCCAGCAAATTTCCCTGCTAATGTATTAGTCCCCTTCCAATTTAGGTGCAATCTGTCCTTCTTGTACAGGTCACTTCTTCCCCAAACGAGATTCCAATGATCCAAAAATTTGAATCATTCTCCTCAGACATGCATCCATCTGCTCTATCCTCCTATTCCTGTGCTGAACAGCTCGTAGCACCCGGAGTAATCCAGATATTACATGTCTCGTGGACCTCCTTTTTTAAACTTCCATGTAATCTGCTCCCAGAATCTCAACCTTTAAACTTCCTATGTCGTTGGTTCCAATGTGGTCAATGAACTCTTTCTGGTCCCAATTCCCCGTGAGAAAATTCTGCACCATCTCTAAGACATCCTTGATCATGGCACCAGGGAAGCAACGCAGCATTCTACTTTTTCGCTGCTGGCCACAGAAATACCTGTCCGTAACTCGGACGAGAGAATCTCCTAACACGGTTGATCTCATGGAGCCACACGTACCCCTCGCTGCATTCGAGCCTGTCTCAATATCAGAAACTTGGCTGTTCCTGCGACGTTCCCCTTGGAATCCATCACCCCCTATATTTTCCAAAACAGCATTCCTTCTGGAAATGCGTATAACCACACAAGGCTCCTTCACTAGCTGCCTATCTCACTTTACTTTCCTGGAGTTACCCCATCTATGTGACTGCATCTGACACTTCACCCCTTCCTATAACTGCCATCCATCACATACCATTGCTGTTGCAAATTCCTCATTGCTTCTAACTGTCTCTCCAACCGATCCATTCGATCTGAAAAGATTGGCCGCCAACAGCATTTTCCCGTGCTTTACACTGACAGTTATGGCAAAAAAATGCAAGATTTATGGACATAAATAACGTTCAAAATTCCTTCTGTCTGTAATACTGAAAGAAATGTAAACTCACCCAACTTTGTCAGAAATGTGAATTACGGCCAATAAAAATATTCACAGTCCTGAACAATGAAGATTGCATATTGGCGGAGCGCATGCGCATATTACTTAATGACATTGTCCAGGCCAATTTGGGAATGGCAGGGATGGATGCAAGGTCGATAAAACACAATATTTAATATTGTTTAATAATTCGTTCCCTTCGATGTAAGACCATTTTTCCAATCGGAATGTTGTGGTTCAGAGATTAATTAAATGGTCGGTGGTTGACATTTGTGCAAAGTGCCCTGTGTTTGATAATTCCAGCGGTTCCTGCGTGTTTGTGTCGATCACGGATAGTGCCAGTGAATATGGACTTCCTTCTGCATTAAATAGCATCTGGTTCTGTATTTGACCAAGAGTTTCTCCCATCTCTCACTGTCAGATTCATGAATGTATATAACTGTGGGATTCTGTTGCTGGACATGTACTGATCGCGAGATTCATTCTGTCTCTGAATCATATTCTCTGTTAGCGTGTATTTTGTAGTTCAAATTCTCCTGTCATGTATGTAAGTTTGAGATTCACTCAGCACTCAAGTAACTCTTATATCTTGCATGCTTGATGAATTATGTCCATACGTTTAATTTTACTGGAAGGGACTTGAATTCCATCTTCACTACTTCAATACAAATGGGAGAAGTGAAAAAACAAAATTAGTGTCGGGAAATGACAGGATAATGCAAAAGTTACCCAAACTAAAGAAAATAAAAGCAGAGGTTACAATCTAGGTTACTGTGTCTTGCCCTCGTCACTGTTTACAAGATACTCAATATCTATCAGATTATGCGTGAATTCTGCCAGATTTCGCAAACTTGATTCGATAATGGCTGGTATCACTCGGTTCAAAACCATCTTGTTCCAGCAAATGATCCTGGATTAAAGCGACCAGTTCATTGGATTTGCAGAAATGTCGATTCAGTCCCATTTCCGTGTGAAAACACTTATGAAGCTTGTCACTGGAATTTGCAGAGCTGGGAGTTGCTTCTCAGGGGATTGTTTCCGACTGCAATCCCTAATTCAAACAAAAACTCACCATGTCTGTTTCCGATGAAAAATCTTGATGGGCATGACAAATTCCAATAACCGGGATGATTTTCAATTTGAAAATCTAATTCCAGTGTCATGTTTTCATTATTTCAATAAACTCATTCGACTTGCCTGCCAGTGAATTGAATCCTAAATGCCCATGGTGCAGACCGGGTTACTAACCACTGTGAGAACGAGGAGCAGACATTGAATCTTTGAAATTTTGGCGTTTCGATCAGATATTGAATCCTCCATTTGCAAATGAAGGGTTGGCCCAGTCCATTCAGATATTTATCTGCACTTATGGGACTGATCAGCTGTGTTTGCCTTCAGTTCATTTAAATCTCTGGGTTTCAAAACCTGGTAAATACCGACAAACACCCCTTCCCCACCACCCCCCGTCAATAGTGACACACACAGAGAAAACTCCCTGTAAATGTTAACACAGACCCTGAGAATGTCTTGTAAATACCAGCACACTCCCCAGTTCCAACAGTAAATTTCAAAGTGCTCCGCAGGGTTCCTAAGCAACATTAACACACTCACTGGGACCCCAGAAAATATCAACACACTAATCAGAAACCCATTGGAAATATCAACAATTTCCCTGTGGACCCCGTTCAAATGCTGTCACATTCCCCGGGTCCCCTCTGTGAACACTGCCACAATCTCCAGGATCCACCCCTTAAATACTGACACACTTCATTGAGCCCCCTGTAAATACTGATACACTCCCTGTGACACCCTGCTAAATGCAGACACGTTCCCCAGAACAGCCCAGTAAATACCGACACACACCCCTAATACCCAGAATTTAACACAGACACTCTATGGGACCTCACCGTCAACACAGACACACACACCGGGAACAAAATAAATATCGTCATACGACCTGCAAATATTGATACAGTCGCTTCTGCCCGCCTCTCTACCCGCTCTCTCTCTCTTTCTATGGGCCCATTTATTCTCGGTCTGTCTCCCTCTGCCCCTCCCACTCTCTGTACCCTCCTATTCTCTCCCTCTGTCACCCTCCCACCCGCTATCACTATCCCCCTCCATTCTCTCATTCTATCCTACACTCTCTCCCTCTCTACACCCTGCCAATATCTCTCAACCCCCCCACTCTCTCTACCACCAAACTCTCCCCATCCCCCCATTGTTTTACTCTCTTTACACCCCTCCTAGTCCCTGACTCTACACCCCACTCCTTCCCTTTCTATACACCATCCCACTCTCTCTCTCCCCTTCACGCTCTCTATTTAACCACCCCCACTCCCACACACTCTCTCTCGACACTCTCACTTTCTATCTCTCCAGTACACTGTCTCTCTCTTTCCCTCTTCGCCTCGCACTCACTCTTGACTCCCTATGTCTCCCTGTCCCGACCCCTTCCCTGTCTCTTCCCCTCCTCCCCTGTCTCTCTTTGTCTCTTGCCATCCCACTCTCTTTATACATCCTTACATCTCTCTGCCCCCTCTCGACTATCTGCCGACTATACTCTCTTCAATTCCCTCTCTGTCTCTACACCCTCCCATTCTCTCTCATCCCCTTCCATCTCCCTCCTTTTACGACCTTCCCACTCGCTTTCCCTACCGCATTTCCTCTTTCTTTCACTCTTCACCCTCACACTCTCTCACTACGCTTCCCACCCTCTCAGTCTCCATACCGCCTGTGTCTCTCCCTCTCTCTCTCTCTTTCAACCCCACTCCCTCTCGCTCTCTCTTACCAAGCCCCCACTCTGGGTCTCTATACCACTCTTTCCCTCGCAACACCTCCACTCTGTCTACCACAACCCACTCTCTCTCCACACCACTCACTTTGTACACACCTCCCACTTTCACACTCTGTAACTCCACACACTCTCTCGTTCAACTTCTTTCACACTCTCTCTCCCTTTCCCCCTTTCTCTGCTACACTTTCTCTCTCTCTACTACTCTCACATTCGCTCCCTAACCCTCTACCAAGCTTCCGCTCTATACCACCAATCTCTCTCGACCTGCTCCCATTTTCTCTCCCTTTACTCCCTCATATTGCTTCTTTCTCTACGCACACTTGCTACGCACTCTCTACCCCATTCCCCCTCTCTCTACTGTGGATCACACACTCTAGCACAATCCAACTCTCTCTCCCTAATCTCACTCTCTCACCTCCTCCCACACGGTCTCTCTACCAGATTCCACTATCTTACTGTTTACCCCACACTCGCTCTACCCCTCTCCCACTCACTACATCCCTCCCTCCCGCTCTACCCCATTCTGTCTTTAACCCTCCAACTCTATACCTTCACATTCTCTATCCATTTACACCTATCCACTCTTTCTCTCTAAACCCCTCCTGCTCTCTCTCACTCTAACCCACTCCCTCGCTCTCTCTAACGCCTGCCACGTTCTCTCTCTACCCCACTCCCTTCGCCCATTCCCAATCTCACTCACCCCACACTCTCTCCATCAGCTTCCACTGTATCTCCATACTCCACTCCTTCTCTACCCCTCTCTTTCTTTCTTCTCACACTCTGTCTCTTCGCGTCCCACTATCTCTCTCTGTCCTCACCATTTGCACTCTCTCTCATTCCCTCCAAGACTCTCGCTCCATCCCTCCCTACCACTCTGTCTATTCCCCCACTGTCTCTCTCTACACTTCCTCTCTCTTCCCCTCCCTCTCTTTACTACCCGCCCACTATATATCTTTCTCTTTCTCTACCACTCTCTCTGTCTTCACCGTTCGCACTCTCTTTCTCGTTCCCTCTAATTCCCTCAACATCCTTCAGTCCCACTCTCTCACTTCCCTCTGCCACGCTTTCTATCCACTTCCTCCCTTCCTCTCTCTCTTCCCCGGTCTTTCTCTGCTACCCGCCCATTATATACCCTTCTCCTTCCCTCCTACTCGCTTCCCATCCGTCCCAATTGTCCCTCTTTCTGCACTCTGCCACTCTTTCTATCTGCCACATTTCAACTCTCTTTCTCTCTCCCCCACACTATCCCTACTCCCTTCGTCTCGCTCGACACCACTCACATTCACTTCCTTCCGGTCCTTAGCTCTCCATCTTTCTCACTTCCCTTCTGAAAATCTCTGTCTCTTTACGCACCTCCATCTATCTCTCTCTCCATCCCATACCTCTCTCTCTCTTTCACACTTCTCCCCGCTCACTATCTCTCAGTTTACTTCCCTCCTTGCCACTCTCTCTACCCCCTTCCTCCTTCTCTCTCTAATACCCGCCCATTGTTTCTCTCTTTTCCCCTCCCACATTCTCCACTAACTCCCATTCTCTCTCTTCCTCTCCCATTTTCCTCTCTCTGCAGTCTCCCACTCACTCTGTCTACAACACATCCCCTCTCTCTTTCTCTTCCTCCTCCCACTATCTCTCGACTCTCTCCCTCTCTCTCTTTATACTTCCACACTCTCTCTCTCAATTCCCTCCAGCTCTCTCGCTCACTTCTTCCCTCCCGCTCTCTATCGTACGACTTCCCTCCCGGTCCCACTCTCTACCCCCTCGCTCCTCTCTCTACACCCGCCCAATCTCTCACTCTTTACAAGCTCTCTCATATATATACACGCACTCCTATCGCTCTGTATCTCTCTCTGTGGCGGACCCCCTCTCTCAACCCCTTCCCAGTCTCTCTCCCTCCCTCCCTCTCTCTTCCCCACAACCCGTCTCTCTCTAGCCCTCTCTAACTCTCTCACGCTACCTCCTACCACTCTCTCAAAACCTCCCATTCTCTCTCCATTTAACGCTCTGACTGCTTCTGTTTCGACCCAGTCCAACTCCCTCTACTCAACTCTCTGTACCAACCACACACTCTCTCTCCGCTCACCTCTCTCTCTCCAAACGCTCCTACTCTCTCTACTCGCTCCCACAATCTTTCTCCCTTTCTCCCACCACTTCACTCCACTACACTCCGTCGCACTTTCTCTCTCTCGACCACCACGCATTCTCACTCTCCAGCCCCTCTCACTCTGTCTCTACCACACATTCTCTTTCTACCCCTCCCACTGTCTCTGTCCCTCTAACGCCCTCCCAATCTATCTTTCTATCTCCCTCTCCCTGTCTCGATACCCTGCAGTGGGCGGCACGGTGGCACAGTAGTTAGCACTGTTGCCTTACAGCGCTGGGAGACACGGGTTCAATTCCCGCCTCAGGCGACTGACTGTGTGGAGTTTGCACGTTCTCCTCGTGTCTGCGTGGGTTTCCTCCGGGTGCTCCGGTTTTCTCCCACAGTTCAAAAATGTGCAGGTCAGGTGAATTGGCCATGCTAAAATTGCCCATAGAGTTAGGTAAGGGGCAGATGTAGGGGTATGGGTGGGTTACGCTTCGGCGGGGCGGTGTGGAGTTGTTGGGACAAAAGGCCTGTTTCCACACTGTAAGTAATCTTATCCAATCTTCCCACTCAGTACCCCTGTCTCCCTCTCTCTAACCCTCCCATTCTTTCTCTCTTTACCCCTCCGATTCTATGTTATTTTACACCCCTAACACTCTCTCTAACCCCCTCCCGTTCTTACTCTCCCTCTAACAAATTTCCTCACTTTCGCTACCGCGTCCCATTCTCTCCCTTTAATCCACTCCCACTTTCTCTCCCTCCTATTGTCTCTCTCTCACTCCCCCACTTCATGTCTTTTTCTCTCTTTCCCCAATCTCTCAGACTTCCCCTCCAACTCTCTCTGTATTCCCGCTCGCACTCACTTTCACCCTTCCCCTCCAATCGTCTCTGTCTAACCCCTCCTCTATCAACCCCTCTCCCACTCCTTGTCTACTCCATTCAAGTCTATCTCTCTCTCCACTCCACACCTTCTCATTCGCTACCATTCTCCCACACTGTCTCTTTTACACCCTCGCGTCCTCTCACTCCCCTATCCTCCACGGTCTCTTTCCCTAAACCCTCCCACTCTCTCACCCCATCCCATTCTTTCTGTCCACATCCCTCCCACTCTCTCTCTTTACCGTTCTCCCACTCTGTACCCTCCACTCCACTGCCTCTCTCGATCTAAACCTCTCACACTTTCTATCTCTTCCTCTCCCATTCCCTGTCCCTTTACTCCTTCTTACTGCCTCTCACGCTATCTACCACACCCTAACTCTCTACTGTCCCCGACTCTCTCTCTACCCCACTCCCACATTCTGTCTCCCTCTCCCACACTCTCATTCGAAACCCTACCCATTCTGTCTCTCTTCCAGCTCCTAGTATCTCTCTCGCTTCGCCACTACCCTCTCTCAACTCTACTCCCTCCCACTTTCTCTCTCGACGCCAACTCCTATCATTCTCCACCCCCACACTCTTTCTCTAACCCCACTCTGTCTCTACCCCTCTTCCACTCTCTCTAACCCGCCACTCTGTCTCTGCCCCAGTACCTGTTCTCACTGTCTTACCCTCCCACTGTCGCTATTTCTCTAAACCCCTTCCACTCGCTCTTTCTTCCTCTCACACATTCTCTCTTCCCGTCTCCCACTCACTACCCCCTCCCTCTCTCTCTAACCCACTCTCTGTCTCTCTCGCTCCTTCAATTTTACCTAACTCTTCAACTCTTTCTCTCTCCCCTCCATTCTCTCTGGCCGTCTAACACATTCCCTACACTCTCTACTTTGTCGCACTCTCACTATTTACCCCACTGCCACTCTCTGTCTCTCTCCCACAGTCTCTCCATCACGCCCTTCTACATCCCTTTTTATCACATCTCACTATCTCTGTCTTTGGCACCACTCCCTCCCTTTCTCTCTACCCCACGTCACTTCCCCTCCCATTGTCTGTCTTACTCACTTTCACTCTCTTCTCGCCTCCGATTCTCTCTCTCTCGCCCTTCCCCCTGTCTTTGCCACCCATAATGTCTCTTTCTTTCTTACCACTGCCATCACACACTCTCTGCATTGTCTCCCTCCCTCTCTCTCTACTCCCATCCCACTACCTCTCTTTCCTTTTGCATCCCCGTCTCTCACTGTCTACCCTTGTGCTCTCTTTTTCTCCCTTCCTAATTCCGCTCTCTCTCTCCCCCTCCCGCTCTCTCTCTCCTCCCCTCGCACTCTACTTTTGTATCTTCCCATTCCAACTGTCTCAATGTCTACTCCATCATTCTCCCTAAATCTCGCACCTCCGTTCCTCTCTGTCATCCCCTCCCGCTCTGTCATCCCTTCCCACACTCTCCCTCTTCATGTCTTCCCCCAATCATCCACGCACTCTCTCTATCCCCTACCTCCATCTCTCTACTCCCATCCAACTATGTCTCTCCCTTCACCTCCCAGTCTCTCTCTGTCAACACTGTTCATACCCTCCCTCTCAGCCCTCATTCCTCTCCCTTTCTCTTGCCCCTCCCACTATCTCACTCACTTTACCTTTCTCTTTACCCCACTTGGTCTCGTTTTCTACCTACTCCCTCCCATTCTTTCTACTCCCATCCATTCTATCTGCCCAATCTCTCTCTCACGCTAGGCTCTCCTACTCTCTGTCTTTCGATACTCATCTCTCTCTCTCTCTCTCCAGCCCCTCCCTCCCTATCTCTCTACTTCCCTCCCTCTAACTCTCTTTCTCCGCTCCCACTCTCGTTCTCTACCAACTACAACTGTCTCTCCAGGGTTGTCTCTTCTCGCTCCCACTTTTTTCTGTCGCCATCCCCTCCCTCTGTATCTCCCTCCACCCACCTCACTCCCTCTTCCCATCACACCCTCTCTCCAAATTTCTCTCAATACCTCCTCCCATTAACTCTCTCTCACATATTCCCACCCTTGCTCTCGATCACTTCTCACTCTCCCTGTCAAACACCTCCCACTCACTGTCTCCAGAAAACCGATCTGTACCTAAAACACACTCTCTCTTTAGCCCAATCCCAAACTTTCTATCTTCCCCTTGGAATCTTTCTCTCAGCCACACTCCCTCCCACACTGTCTCTATCTCTCTCTACCTGAACTCTATCTCTAGCGCTCGGCCACTCTCTCTCTGCAACCCTCCCAATCTCTCAAACCCTTCGCAATCTCTCTCTTTCTACCGTGCCTGTTCTTTCCGTCTAAAGCCCTTTGACTCTCTCTCACAACACCCTTCCTACCCGCGCTCTAAACGTCTCCCTCTCTCTTGCTACACCATTCCGTCTCTCTTGTCCATGCCTGCAATCAATCTAACCCGTTCCACTCTCTATCTCTCTCTCTACCCCGAACTCTCTCTACCGCTCTCCCACTTTCTCTCACACCCTCCCAATCTCTCTATCCCCTCGCAATCTCTCGCTATCGACCCGCTCACATTCTCTCCCTCAAAACACCCTCAAATCTCCCTCAAATCTCTCTCTACACCCCTCCCACTTGCCATCTCCAATCGCCTCGCTCTCTCTTGCTACCTCATTCAGTTTCTCTACCACACGCCGATACTCTCTCTACCCCGTTCCACTCTTCAACATTTCCACACTCTCTCCCACTCTGCCTCTGTCTCTCTACCCCGAACTGTATCTTGAAGTGTCTCCCAATCTCTCTCTCTCCCCATCTCTAAAGCTATCAATCTGTTTGGCCCTCACCCCTCCCAATCTCTCTCTCTCTCCACCCCTCCTACTCCTCTGTCTGCACATTTTCCCGTTTCTCTCAAACTCCAACTCTCTATGTCACACTCCCATTGTCTCTCTAAAGCTTTCCCATTCCCTTTCGAACCCATAGTCAATCTCTACTACACTCCATATCTCTCTATTTCTCAATCTCTCTAACCCCGCTCTCTCCCTCGAACCCACCCTCCCTCTCTCTCTAACCCCCTCCAAATATCCTTCTCCCTCTCCCCTTCCCACTATCACCCTGTCTTTCTTCACCATCCCTCTTTCTCTGTACGGCACTTCTTCTCTCTCTTTCTCTCCCCCACAAAAGATCTCTCTCCCAAACCCACTGCTACTTCCTCTCTATCTCTCTCCATCCCTCTCTCTCTTCCGATCCCACTCTCTATCTGTCTACCGAGCTCACACGCTGTCTCTTCACCCCTACAACGCTGTCATGGAAACCGACTCGCGCTCTCTCTTTCTTCCCTTCCATCTCTCTGTTTGACTGCTTCCCCCACTCAGTCTCTCTCTGCATCGTATCTTATCTCTCTCTCTTATCCTTCCCTCAATCTATCTCCCTACCGACTCTCCTTCTAACACCTCCCACATTCGCTCTATTCACTCCCCTTTCTCTCTTGCCCGCACGCAGCCTCTCTCTCTACTCCGTCCCAGTCTATCTCATCTCTTGCTGCTCTCTCTCCCAACTCCCCTTTCTCTACCCATCCCCCTTTCTCAGTTTACCCCACTCCCGCATCCTTCTGTCTCCCTAATCCCCTCCATCTGTTTCACACACCATTTTTCTCCACCTCTTTCACTTTGTCTATTTACACCCGACTATCTTTCTGTTCCCGTCCCACTGTCTCTACCGACTCCATCTCGCTGTCATTCTCTCTTCTCCCACCCACTCTGTCTGTCTCGAATCCTTCCTACTGTACCTCTCTTTCTCCTACCTCCCTCTCTCTCTCTAACCCGCCCACTCTCTCTCTTTCTGTCTTCTCCCCTCCCATTTTCTCTCCCCTCCCTCTCTCTCTACATCCTCCCTGTATCTCTCTCTTTCATTCCCTCCTTCTCTCTCTCTCTGAAGCCTCCCAATCTCGCAAAAAACTTATCCCACTTACTGTCCCCATACACCCCCTCACTACCCCACTCTCTATCTAACCCCTCGCGCACTCGCTCCATTTTACTCTCTATTTGCACAACTTTCCCTCTCTACATCAATCTCATTTTCTCTACTCCCTTGCAGTCTCCGTCTCTGCCACACTCCCTACCACACTGTCTCTCTCTCTCTCTCTACCCCCGACCGCCATCTCTAACTCTCTATTCCACATACTCTCTACCGCTCTCTTAAGCTCTGTTTACACTGCTCACACACTATCTGTCGTTCTCCCAATCTCTCGCTCTCTCTTTACACAGACACACACACATACATACACAAACACTTTCCCTTGCATTCTTTCTCTGTCCAACCCCTTCCACTCTCTGACTCTCAACCCCTTCCGACTCTCTCTATCTTGCACCTGCCACTGTCTCTCTTAAAACTACCTCACTCACTCTCTCCACCCTTCCCCTCTGGCTCTATCCCACTCCCTTTCTCTCTCACTACCCCTCGCGCGTCTCTCCCCACCCAACTCTATCAAACACTTTCACCATCTCTACCACAATCTTGCTCTCTTTCTCCCTACCCTCTTACACTCTACCTCTCTACAACACTACCCTCCTAGTCTTCCTGTCTCTCTCCTCCCGAACTCTCTCTTCAACACTCTTCCAAACTCTCTCTCTAATCTCCTCGCTCTGTCTCTCTCCCTCCCTCGCATATTTTCTCTGTCTACCCCCTCACACTCTGTCTCTAAACCCCTCCCAGTCTCACTCTCACAACCCCGTCCCACTTATTTTCTCCACCTTCCCATTACTGAAAATCACACCTTCCCTCACTACCCGACTCCCACTCTCTCTCTATCACCTTCCTCTCACTCCAGCACCTTCCACTGTTTGTTATATGCCATCCCAATCTCTCTCTCTCTAACCCTGAAGTCTATCTTCTTCTATCCCAATCTCTGTCCCCTTCCACTCTCTCCCTCGACCCCTCTCCACTCTCCAACCTCCCACTCTGTCTCACTCCCAGTCTCTTCCTACCCCATACCACTACCTATCTCCACTCCAATCCCTCCCTCTCTTTCTCTTGTCCACTCGCACTCACTCCCTCACAATTCACCCACTCTCTCCAGCGAAATCCCTCTCTCTTTCTTTCTTCTCCATCTCATTCTCTCTTCTCTCTCGATTTGTTTCTACCCCTTCTCATTCTCTCTTTCACTCCCTCTCTCGTTCTTACTCCTCCTAATCTCTCTGCCTACCTCCTCTCTCACTACTCCATTCCTCACTTTATCACTAATCCTCCCACTATCTATCACTGCTCCTCCCACAATCTTTCTCCTCCCATCCGATTGTCTCTCTTCAAGTGTGTCTCTGCACTCTCTCTGTCTGTCTATCTATCTGTCTATATTATATATATATATATATATATATATATATAAAACCCACTCACCCCTCTCTCTAACCTCTTACCACTCTCCCTCTCTCTGTACTACCTCCTACTCTCTATGCTTCTCTCATGCGATCCCCTTTCTATCAACTCCAACTCTCCATGTCCCCATCTTATACTCTCTGTATGATGTGTTTACACTCACCAACTTTACACCTAACACTCGCACTAACCCCACTGTCTCTCTATCCCCTCACTCCGTCTCGCTAGTCCCCTCCCAGTATCTATCTCCCTCTCTCTCTCTTTCTTACCCATACAACTCTTTCTCTACTCCACACCCTCTCACTGTCTTTCCTTCGAACCCCCCCTCTCTTTATCTCTCCATCCACTCCCTCTCTTTCTCTATTTCCAAAACAACCTCTCCCTCTACCGCATTTAGGAACTCTCTCTCTTTGTGTCGATCCACCACTCGCTCTCACTTCCATTCCCACTCCCTCTGTCAACCGATCTCGCTCTCTCTCTCTTCTTCCCTCCAACACTGTCTCCCGAAACACCTCCCACCTCTATTTTTCCCCAGCTCAGTGTATCCCTCAACCCCGAATCCTGTCCCACTATTTAGACCCTTCTTTCGTCCGTCTCGCAACACCCTCCCACTCTCGCTCTGTCCCAATCAATTTCTCTCTCTAGCTCCTGCCACTGTCTCTATCCGCTCCCTTTTCCTCTCCTCTCCACTCTCATTCTATGTCTCTACATCCGCCCACACTCCCTAACCTCGTCCCACTCTATCTCTCTACCCCACACCGTCTCGCAATCTTCCCCCTCCGTCGACCTCTTTATCTCCCCCCCCCCCGGCGCGCACACATATACTCTCTATATCCACTCCATCTCTCTCTCCTTCGTTCTCTTTCTACCCCCAATTCTGGCTGTCTCTGTTGACTCCCACTGCATTCTCTCTAACAACATCCCTCTCTCTCCCGCTCCCACTCTTTCTCTCTATATCTCTACTGCCTCCCACTCTCTTCCTCTCTCACCACTCTCTCTGTTTCTAAACCCATCCGACTCTCTCTACCATCTCTAATACTCTATCTCTCAAACCTCTCCCAATCACTCTCTCCACCCCTCTATCACACTGCCTCTCTCACTACACCCATACAGTCTCTTCACCGCCCCTTTCTATCTATCCCACTCTCCCTCTCTACTCCAATCCCACTCTCTAACTCTACCCTTTGCACTCTCTCTCTGCCACACTCCCTCCCACTCTGTCTCACTCTCTCCCTCCCACTGTCTCTTTCTACCTCTCTCCCACTCTCTCTTTATTCCTCTCCCACTCTCTCTACATCCATCCCTCACTCTCTCTAACCTGTTGCTTTTTCTCCCTGCCTCCCCTCTCTCTCTGATCCTCTTCAACTTCAACTCTCTTTATCAACCCCTCTCACTCACTCTCTCCAGCCACCTCTGCTCCATCTACTCCAGTCTCTCTCGCTACCCCACTCCCACTCTCTCTACCCCTTCCAATCTCTGACTTCCTCATTCCCTCCTACTTTGCCTCTCTCTCTCTCGAGCCCCGAAATCTATCTCTGCATCTCTCTCACACTCTCTCTCTGTCAACCAAGCTCGCACCCTTTCTCTCTCACTCCCCTCCAACATCGTGTCTCTCTAACGCCCTCCCATTCTCTGTTCCCCTCCTCTGCCTCTTTTTTCCTTCACCCTCCCATTCAAACTCTCTCTACCCTATCTCTGTCTCTCTAGCCCTTCCTTATCCCTGTCTGTCGACCCACTCTCACTCTCTCTTTGTCCCACGCCCTCTTCCTCTCAGCCCTCCCACACTCTCTTTCTAATCCCTGATACTCTCTCTCCACTCCCCATTTCTTTCTTGCCCACTCCCACTCTCTCTTTACCCTCCATTCTCCATACCCAACTCCCATTCTCTCTCTCCCATCTCCACCCTCTCTCTCTCTACCCTCTTCCACGACCTCTCTCCTGCATTGCTCCTCTTCCCATCATCCCTCTCTCTGCCTACCCTCTCCCATATTTTGACATTTCCACTATCTCCATCACAATTTCTCTCGTTTCCCTCCCCGTCGATTATCTATCTCTCTTCCCCAACTGTCTCTCTACCCACTCCAACAAACTTCCTCGTTCTCTCTTCTCCCCCCACTCTGTCTCCAATCCCTCCCTCTACCTCTCACTCTACCCAACGCCAACCCTCTCTCCCCTCCTCCCTCTCTAAACCCTCCCACCATCTCTCTGTCAGCCCCTCCCTCAATCAACCTCCTCCCACTCTCTTTCAATCCCCTCCACTTTCTCTATCCCCTCGTACAGTCTGTCCCCTGCTCCCTCAGTATCTACGTCACTCTTGCTCTCTCTCCCAATCCCATTCATTCTCTATATCCTTGCACACTCTCTCTACCACACTCCCTCCCACACTGTTTCTCACTGGCACAGAACTGTCTCTCTCTCCTTCTACCTCTCTCCCAGTCTCTCTCCACACCCTTCCCAAAATCTCTCTCTACCCCCTTGCATTCTTCTATTTTTCTATGCTCCTCCTACTTTCACTCTCTCTATCCGCCTTGCACTCTCTCTCACATCCTCCCACTCATTGTCTATAACGTCCAATCTCTACCTACCACATTCTATCATTCGACCCACTCCCAATCTCTCCATACCCCTTCCAAATTTTGACTGCCATACTCCCACTCACTCTGTCTCTACCTCTATCTTTCTACCCCCAACTCACTTTTCCTCTCTCCAACTCATTCCCTCTTCCTCTCCCGCTCTCCCTCTACCCCTCTTCACTGTCTCACCACACACTGTTTCTCTCTCTGCGCCCTCTCACTGAGATTCTCCCTCTACACTCCTGCCTCTACATCTCTCTCTGCTATATCCCACTCTGTCTCTTATCCTCCCACTATCTCTGACACACTTGCACTCTCTCAATAACACGCTCCCATTCTCTTTCAACCAACTAACATTATCTCACTCTCTACCCTCCACACCCTCCCTCTCTCTTTCACTCTTCCACTCCCACTCATTCCCTCTCAACCCAAGCAGTTCCTCGAGCGCACTCCCTGTCTTCCCCTCGAACACTTGCTCTTCTCCCTCCCACTCTCTCTCTTACCCGCTCCCTCACTCTCTGTTCCCCCACAACTCTCTCATTCTACTCCTCTCTCACTCTCTGGCTATATCCCCTCCGACTGTTGATCTCCCCCTCCCACTCTCGCTCTCCCCCTCTCACTCCCTGTACCCCTCTCATTCTCTCTCTCTAACTCCCCCACACTTTAACTCTGCACACAACCCACACTCCCTCTCTCTCTACCCCACTCCCACTCTTTCTTCTATTCTCACTCGCTCTATAATCCCAACTGCCTCGACCTGCTCCAAATACCTTTCTTTACCGCATGCTCTCTCTTTAACCCTACACCACTTCATCTCTTTCTCCTTCCCTCTTCCCCACTGCCTCTCTTCCACACATTCTCACTCATTCCATTCCCCCGCTATCTCTCCCTCTATATTACCTCCACTCATTCTCTTCCACTCCCTATCTCCGTCTCTGTCCACCCCGCTTGCACTCTCTCCCTTTTCTCCTCTCCTACACTCTCTCCCTCCTCTCCCACACTTTCGTTACCCCTTCCCTTCTCTCTCCCTCTCCTTCGCTCTTTGTCTCGAATCCCCTCGCACTACCCTTCTCTCTCATCTTTGAAACTCTCTCTACCCTACTGGCCTCCTCGCTCTAGCGCACTCCCTCCCTCTCTTTCTCTATCTCTCCCAATTTCCCATCTATCTTTATCTCTTTTCCCTTCTGTCTTTCACTCTATTCTCATCCTCTCTCTATCCACCCACTCACTCCCTTTCTCTCTACTGTCCTCCCACGATGTCTCCCTTTCTATCTCTTCCCTCTCCCCTCTTTACCTCCTTCCCTTTCTCTCTCTCCGGGATATGGACAGAACGGCTGGAGGTAGACAGAGGCAACAGGAGAGTGAAAGAGAAAGGAAGGGGGAGAGATAAGACTAGAGGTGGGTGGAGAAACCGTGGGGTGTGTGAAATAAAGGTAAAGGGATCGGTGAAGACACCCAGTGAAAGGGAATGAAGGAAAGAAAGCAAGAGTGTGCGGAACGAGAGGGAGAGAAATGAGATGAACAAGAAGGGAGAGGAAATGGGAACAGAGGGCCAGAGAGGGGGTGAGCGGGGAGTGGAGCGCACGAAGGATGTAGATAGAGAGACAGATGTGCTTCAGTGGAGATGGGGTAAAAGAGTAGACATGAATTCTGCTGAAAGCCACTTCGGAATGGGCGGGATTCATTAGTTAAAGCAAGGAAGTGCCAGTAGAAACTAACCCCTGAGCTCAGGCCCCGGTCTCCGCCTAATCCCTGAGGACTGGGACTTGAGGCTGAGTCTGTCTCTCTCCAACTCAGTTTGTTTAACACAAAGACAAACAGCAATATCGTTTCCTCTGCTGCTCTGCACTTTTTAATGAACATTTTTCTTGTTTACAAATTGAAGTGGTCGATACAGTCGGTGGGGTGTTGCCTTTTCCTACTGGTCGCTGTGCAGTGAGAAACATTGAATTGGGTCTTTGAACAACCTACACCTACCTCCACAACCGTGATATAAGGATGGATAAACCAGTGTTACCCTCAGTCTGTTACCACAGGGACAATCGGCTTCATCCCTGAAACATTGAACTGAAATGAAAAAATTGAGGACGGATTGATGAATTAATGTATATGATTGATTGATGAATTTGGGTAAAGGGATATTTCATCACATTCTTCAGCTGCTGTCTGAACTTAGTCTGGGTCACGGCATAAATCACGGTGTTTGTGCAGCAGCTGAGGAGCTGCAGCATGAAGCCCAATTCTTGCACAAAGAAAGGGAGATACACAGACTTATACCCAATATTATCCATCCGTTTCCATATTGAATACAGCATTATCGTTGACCATAGCAGGATGAAATTAGCCGAGATCACAAACAGTAAAATGATGGACTTTTTCCTGATTCTCATTTCTGCGTCAGACTGAGCGTCCCCATTCGTGTGAGCGCGGAGTCTCCTTCGGGCCCTGCTGGTCACTAAAATGTGTCTGACCGTGAAAACATTGAACAGAAGAATCAGGGGAAATGGGAGAGCTGGGGTTAGAATGTGATGGAGAAACTCGACTGACGTCCAGACACGGGAGGTTGCAACACCATCTGCTGCATAACAAAACGACGGGTAGTTCATCTGCCCATACCGAGCTGAGAGCATAAAATACCAGAAAATGTTTTTTAAACAGCTTAACAGAGTCACTGTTCCCAGAACCACAGCCGCCGTTTTTTCACTACAATATTCACGTTTTAACTTCTGGCAAGAAATAGCCACAAATCGATCAAAGGTGAAAGTGACGGTGAACCAGACAGAACAGTCAGTAGCTGCGTAAAGCAGGACAGCATGGACATTACACACAGAGATTTCCCGCAGGAAATAAAACTGTTCCATATAAACAATGGGAATGTGTCGCAATATCACGTCGAAAATAATGACCATTAGATCCGCCGCTGCCATTGCCCCCAGGTACCGTCTGACACAGGGAGTCAATCCACAATCTTTATAAAGCAGGACGTAGATCGTCACTACGTTAACTGTGAGGAAAAAAGATAAACACATTATCCATCAGCCTGGTGGCAAAGTGACCAGGTGAACTGAAGGCTGTGTGTGGTTTTCAAATGTGTCACTGCATTCACAGATTTATAAAAATAATTGGAGCTGAAATAACATATGGAAAATCACAAGAAACCTTCCGTCCCCAAACACACAGGGGCACATGCATAAGAACAGATGGTGTGAAGAACATTCGCACACACACGACCACTCGGGAAAAGATACAGGTAATTGATTTTCAGTTTTTAATACGGAACGTGAAAACATTGCCATCCTGAAGGATTCTCTCTCACTTCTTTGAAAGTAATGTATGTATGAAATTACAGTCTTTTTCTTTAAATTCTGGTCTATCCTCTGTCGTGAAGAAATGTAAACGCAGCGAAAACAGTTTCACTCCTTTCACTTCCTGAGGCGACTATGGAACAATGTCTCCTTCTCCCATTAACGGATCCCTTCCCTCAGGACCTTATCATTTGGTCAATTCAATGACGACCGGCCGTTCACAAATAGTGTCAGGGATAGAATACTGTGGGGAATGTCAGGTATTCTGCTGCAAACCAACGGACTCCCACAGTCTATTTGGACTACACCTCCTCCTATCCTCCCTGTTGAAAAACGCAATCCCTTATTCCCAATTCTTCTGACTCTGCTGCATCTGTTCCCAGAATGACCAATTCCATTTCAGAAAATTCCCGATGGCTTCCTTTTTCAAATACCACACTTGCTACACCGACGTGGTCGACGATGCCCTCCAGCACACCTCCACTTCCCTCCCCTCCGTGCTCAAACCCTCACCCTCACCTATCCCCTCACCTCCATCCAAGGCCCCATAGGATCCTTCTACATCTGACAGAAATTTGCTTGTACTTCCACAAATGTCATGACTGTACCTGTTGCACCCGATGTGGTCTCTTCTCCAGCGGAAAGACAGGCCACCAACGTGTGGAGCATGACATGGAACATTTCTGGGACTTTGCTCCCAATGAAACGCACCATCCGCTGGCTGAGCACTTCAACTCCACCTCCGACTCTGCCAAAGACAAAGGTCATGGGCCTCCTCCATTGCCAAGCCCAAATCCCCTGCTGCCTGTAGGATGAACACATCATCTTCCACCATGACACCCTGCAACCACAGGGGTTTAAAGTGGATTTTACCGTTTTACTAAGTTACCCTCCTGCACGTTTTGCCGTTCCAAAGCCTCGAACTGAGCACAGCCTTCTTGACCTGTTCATCACCTTTCCCATCTATCCACTCCACACTCCTCTCGATCCGATCACATCCTCCTCCTTTTTGAACTCCCTATTGCATTCTCAGATAACTTACCCCCCAGCCCCAAAGCCTTCCATTTATCTCTCAGCCAACCCTTGCCCCAAAAGACTCATTGTAAATGAAGGCCTTCTGCCGAAATCATTAATTATCTTGCTCATTGGATTCTTTCTGACCTGCTATGCTTTTGCGGCGCCACACTTCCGGTCAGGAAACAGTGTGATGCCGTCATATTCACAGAACGAGAACGGATGGGCAATATTTCATGAAAACCCATCACCCATCCTGGGTATATCCTGTCTCACCAGTGATGGAGAAACCGTGGGATGCGGTCAGGAGAGTAATTACACTCGCAATCCCCCAACATTCATTCCATAACCCGGGAAATTTCATGGTAAAGTTCAACGCTGGTCAAGGAAATCGCCTGATGATGGATGTCTACTGCCATCCACCCCACCCAAAACAGATAACTCAGTTCCCTTCGAATTTGAAAGCAAAGCGAGGAAATGCTGTCGGTGATAAGGACGCAAATTGCACTCTGGTTGCATGACTTCAATGACCATCACCAAGACTGTCTCCACAGTTTCAGGAAAGAGTGAGCATGGAGAGGCTTCTAACATACAGCATCTAGACTGTGGGAAAGGATAGAGGAACGCACAAGAGAGAAACAATCTCATCAAAGTTCTTCTCATAGATGGATCTGTCCCTAAAAGTATCTGTAGGTGCACCCAGCACACAGTCCTGGCGGAGGAAAAGTCTCAGCCTCATACTGAAGATACTGCCCACTCTGTTAAGTGGAATTATCTTCTGCTAAGTAGAACAAAATTCTAAAGGACCGAGCAAATCGAAACTGGGCATCCATGAGGCACTGTGGGCTGTCAGCACAAAGTCAGATGTGGACTGTTCACTGATGGTTCCAAAATATTTTTCATCATTCCCAATTACATCCACACTATAGCAGGCTATTCAGCCCATTCAGAGTTTTAAACAGCAACAGAATTAGGCCATTCAGCCATTCGAGCCTGTTACTCAGCAATTGGATCAGATCGTTTCATCTCTTATATCTGTGACACTGAAACTGGAAGGACATATTCAGCCTTTCAAATCTGCTACACAGGTATACGTGGAGAATTGTTTACTCAGACTAGAATCCGGATACGTTAGTGATAAATAAGTCTTTATCAGTTCAACACAAATTAATAACTGCAGTGACACACTGACTAGTGATCGGGACTCAGTTATTTGTAATCAATATATACGTTTTCGAGAAATGGAACAAACTTATTCTGACTAAGATCAGCATCAACTGAAGTTATCAAGCAAGAGTAGTGAATCTTTAATTGAATAAACAATATACAACACTTTGGAGGCTGGAATATAACGTGGGTAACGGTGAATCTGTAACTTTACAGGAAGAATACCAGGATGCATATGACTTAAAAGGAAAAACACAACAGACGTTAGTGACACATGTTTACTGGACGGATCATTCTAACCCGTTGAGACATGAAAAGTATTGCTCCATCTCCCTGATGGTCTGCTCCCTGATATTCCCGGGGGCCCGATTGCGCTCAGTACTGACGGGATATTTTGATGTGGTTGGGTAGCAGTGAGGACTAGTGAGAGGGGAAGTGTTTTTAGCCATTTTGCAGGGGCATGGTCTCTAATCGCCAGACCATCCTTTCCTTCTAGATAGAGACCCGAAGACGATAGGAATGGGCTTACTGCTTCTGAATGAAGAGGCCATGGCTGCTGTCAGGACAGTGGACTTTCATCAACATGATGTACTGTGCATGTTTGTACTGCTCCATCAATGGAGTGAGAGACGGAGGGTCCAATCACAAGAGTAATATCTAAAGGCATTGCCATATCAGCTGAAATGTTTATTTACATCATATTGTGACTCCACCACAGAGATTCATCAACCCAGAAGAAATATCTGTTACACACAGAGCAATATGTAGATCAAACTTTGCTCGGTGCAACCCGGCATTCTGCAGATTCCAAACAAACCACGCCAGTGCATTGATCTGTAAACTCAGATAAGATCATCTGTTCATCCCTGAGAGCTATATAGACAACAGAAGTGCAGTGAAGTATAAACTCAGACGAGGTTAGTGTCCAGTACGGAGACCTTTGCAGACCACAGTAATGAATTGATCGACCAAGGCGTGGGCAGGCGTGGTCTGGAGACTGCGACTGTTGCGGTCTGGAAACTGGGCCCAGTGCGGCCTGGAGACGGGTGAAGTGCTTTCTGGAGACTGAGATGAGTTCGACATGAAGAATTGTCCTTGTGTGAAATGGGTCAGTTGCAGTCTGGAGACTGGCAATGGTGTAGTCTGAAGACTGGGTCTGGTGTGGACTGGAGACTGGGCTCGGTGCGGTTCGGAGAACGAAGCCTGCTGCAGCCTGGAGAATGGGTCCATCGTGATATGGAGACTCGGGCCTGTGCATTCTGGTGACTACGCCCAGTGTGGTCTGGTGACTGGGCGCAGGTGCTGTCTGGAGACACGGTTCTGGTACAGACTGTAGTGTGAGAGACTACGATTCGAAACTGTTGCTTTGTTCACATTTTTATTCTTCTTCTTGACTTTCATTTTGAGTCTTTCCATTTTGGACAAACTATTTAAGAATTTGTATCCAGATTTCTTGTACCGAAGATGGCGTCATAAGTGAAGACATTAACAACTCTTTACTGCACTCATTAGCGTGCACGTGACAATGAAACCAACTCAAATCATTTCAAATGTGAGAGTCACTGACTTTGATGTACTTCCGAAACAAAGATGCTGCTGTGTCGTGATGTGGGGCGCCCAGCAGACGGTGGTATTTTGTCATTTAAAACACAAGATCGAGAGCCAAATGGAGTGAGAGAGTGAGGAAGGACATTGTGATTCCCGGTTCAATGGCTTCACTGCCAAATGAACAGAAATGCCAATGCTCAGAAATATAGATGATGAGATGCACAGGCTAATACATGAAACCACACTCACAATGAGAGACAAAGATACACGTATTCGGACACATAAACACACTGATCGATGCAGACGTATGGCTAATCACGCATGCCTTGACATTAAATAAGATCATGGCTGATCTGATCTCGTCCTAAACTTTATTTCCTCTGGAAAATAAAGAAGGGGAATGGACTGAACTGTTAGAGTTGGAAGACTTTGGGACCAGCGACCGTAATTCTATTAGTTTGAAAATTGATACGGGAAAGGACAGGACTAGTCCACATGTTAATGTTTTAAATTAGGGAAAGGCCCATTTTAATATTGTTAGGCAGGTACTTTCAAAAGAATATTGGGATGCTGTTCGCAGATAAAGGGTCATCAAACAAGTCGGAATCTTTCAAAAGTGAGATAATGAGAGTTCGTGTAGTGCATGCGCTGGTTCGTGTTCCGGGCCAGCAGAAATAGGGAACAGGATATGACAGGGAATATTGGGGCCCTGGCCAATTAAAAAGGAGGTGTATACCAGGTGTACGCAACTCGGGTCAAAGGAATGCCTTGAACGTATGTGTTGTGGAAGTACACTTACGATAGAGATCAGGAGTGCAAAAAGGGTGCATGAAATATTTTTGACTGATAGCGTTAAGGAGAATGGAAACAGATTATGCTAGTATTTTAAACGCAAAGGAGAAGCCAGGGAAAGAATAGGGTGCCATCAAAATCACTATGTATGGTTCTCAAGAGATGAATTAGGATGTACACACTTGAAGACAGTGAAAATCTTATAAGTCGCAACATGTGATGCAATCTTCGGCTCAAAGAACACACACCCCACCCTCCTACAAAGGTACAGAATCTTGGTACAAAGCAGAAGAATAAAGAAGTCAAAGTTAAAATACGAAACATTACAGACCTTCCTGTAAAAGTGAAAGAACACAGAATCACGGTTAACAGTTCAAAAACACAGTCCAAACGTGTCTGCCTGTGCTGGGTTCACATTCCTCACAAAGACTTGACCTCCAACATTCAGCTGTCTTACAGAATGTTCCTGCTCAATTGGGGAAACTGGAGAAACATATCACGTCAGTAATTACTCTGGAGAAAGACATGAAAGCAAGAGAACTCAGGGAATGTTTTGAAACGAGGCCACATTACACAAGGGGACGTGCTGGACGTATTAAAAATTATCCCCGTCGGTAAATACCCAGGATCTGTTCAAGTCCATCCCAAATCATTGCATTAAGCTGGCGAAGAAATATCGGGAGACCTTGGTAAAGTATTTGTTTCATTTTCAGAGTTCTGAGGAAGGATCTGTGGATACAAAATTGTTGCATTTGATGTCTCTGTACTTATGTTTCCAGACCTGTTGAGCTTTTCCAGCAAAGTCTGTTTTTGTTGCTGATTTGCAACATCTGTAGTTCTCTCAGAGTATACTTGATGTGATAGTATGCCACGAGTGAGGTATTGGAGGACTGGAAGACAGTTAATGTTGTAACCTTCTTCCAAAAACAAATGCCTGCAAGGAAAAAAATAGAGAACTGCTGACTAGTGCGTTTGATGTTATGAATGGGTAAATTTTCGGAGGAGTTTCTGATAGACAGAATTTACATGCATTTGGAAAGGCGTGGACTGATCTTGGGTAACATGGTTTTGTGAATGGGAATTTCTGTTTCATCAACTTCGGTGAAATGTTTGAAGAGGTTACCAAGAAGATTGATGAAGGTAAAGCAGCATACGTTATCTACGTGGAACTTACTGACGTACAACATGGTTTCACATGGTAGCCTGGTTCCTAAGGTTAGATCACAGGGGATCAGAGAGAGCCTTTGAATTAAACAGAATGTCAGTTTGACATGCTGGGAGACATTTGTTGTGAGCCGCAGTATGCCACAAGGACCAATATTGTGTCCACTTTTGTTTATGACTTTTATAAATTATTTGGACGAGGATATATGAAGCATGGACAGGACGTTTTTAACTACACCATAAATGCGAGGTGTTGCATTTTGTCACACAAACCAGGGCAGGAGTTACACAGTTAATGGTCGAGCCTCGAGGAGTGTTGTTAAACATAGAGACGCAGGGTAGTTTTACATAGTTCCTTGAAAGTGGAGTCTCAGTTAGAAAGGGTGGTGTGGAAGGCAATAGGCCCACTCAACTTCATCGATCAGAGCAATTGAGTACAGGAGTGGGTCATCATGTGTTTGCTGAACAAGAGAATGCGAAGGCAACATTTGGAGAACTGAGTACAATTCTTGTCGCCCTGTTTTAGGAAGGAAGTTATAAACTGGAATGGGTACAAAAGTGTTTAAAATGGTGTGAATTATACTGGAGGTTTTGAGATCAAACGATAGCCTGTATAAACTGCGACAATTTGCCCAATTGCATAGGAGGTTGTGGAAGATCTTATAGAGGTTTATAAAATCACGAGCAGCATGGACAGGGTAAATAGCCAAACACTTTTCCCAAGGGAAGAGGTGTGCAAAACCAATGCGCAAAGGCTTAAGGTGGGAGGGGAGAGATTTTAAAGAGATCTAAGGGGTAAATATTTCGCACAGGCTATGCGAACCTATATGCAATGAGCTGTCAGAGAAAACGGTACGGGGAAAGACATTTTCAACATTTTAAAGTCTGTTGGATGGGAATATGAATGGGAAAGGTTTCGAGAGGTTATTTGCCAAACGCAGACAAATAGGAATAGTTCAGTTAAGGAAACCTGGTGAGGATTGACACGTTGGGCCGAAGGGTTTGTTTGCATATTGTATGACTTCTAACGCTACGAGTCTATAACTCTTCTTTCGTAACCAAGTCTTTGTTGCCCTCAAATCATTTTCAGTTAAACATTCTCTTTAAAAATCGAGCTCTTCTCTCTTTGAAAGGAGAATACCTAACATTGATGTAGTCCTGCAGACCACAGCAGCAGAAAAAGCAGAGTTGTATTCAAACACAATCTGTCACTTTTTGAAAGGGATAATCCATGAGTTTTCGATTACCATGAAGCTGATCAATTTTTCAGTGACGAGTGTAGGTGGACATTCCAGAGTCAGAACAAAGTGCACCACAACCTTATTATTAACTGTTAAAGCTGCCACACTTGATTGATTGCGTTCCAAACAAAACGTCTATCATCAGATTGAGAGGGTAAAATGAATTCAACACCAACAGGTCAGATCGAAGTTCTGCAGTGCTGCCACATCCAGTCAGAAATAGAGATGGGCGAGCAAATAGCTTACTGGAGGACAGGGCTCTCCAAATTTCCCCATCATAAATAATAGAACAGTTCTATGCATTGCTGTAAGTGACAAGGATGTAGTATCTGCACGGTCGTTAGCCAATGGTGTTGAGTGGATGATTCACCCAGGAATGCTGATGAAGGGCTGCTGCCCGAAACGTCGATATTCCTGTTCCTCGGATGCTGCCTGACCTGCTGTGCTTTTCCTGCACCACTCTAATCTCGAAACTGGTTTCCAGCATCTGCAGTCCTTGGTTTTACCGAGTTCATTTCAACCATTCTGCGAATCCTCTTGCAAGGATGCCCGCCTTGAAAACGTTTTCCACCTCTCTCTGCAAGAATCTCATTGAGTCCCTCTCTTGCACTGCAACACCCATGTCAGCGTCTTTGCCTTGAAGCTCTTCTCCCACGTCCTGAAATAGACTCGCTACCACAGTCACATTTGTTTTCTCAGTGCCTGCCTCCGTAATCAACTCATCCCACACAGACTCCAAACCGCGTTTAAACCAGCAGAGTTCGGAACCGAACAGGTTAAACAGTACAGACTACAGATTCAAAACCAACAGTTCTCCCTCAAGACCTTTTTATCCACACCCGCAGACATGGGCTGGCACCAAACCTCTCTACAGTCAGCCCTGCGTCAGTTGAGGACCACACTCTCCCAGAACTCCAAGGATCCCTTCTGTACCATATTGTCAGGAGAATTCATACTCTCATCAAACAGTATTTCAACAACATCTCAAACGTCAAAAACGGTACGCACAACCAACTTTGATTTATCCACCCCTATGAGCAGCATCCCTCAACCATTCCAGAAGATTCTCCCGGCCTCTAGAACTGCTCGGATGCCATTCGACATGTGGCTGCTGCAGCGACCATCCCCATGGTGAATGATGACGTCACTTTCGCCCCCATCATGGCCGCTTCCAAACCACTTCCGCCCCTCACAATTTCTCATGCCGTACACGTGACATCAGCTCCGCACCTCACATCATCGCTGATGTCACACGCTCAGTGACTTCCGTCCCCTTCCTACTGCTGTGGTCGCCATGAATTCTGCCCCCACCAACGCCACTTCTCTGCATTCTGCAGACACGCCGCCAACAGATCACTCTGTCACCATCCCCGCCCCCAGAACCCTGAGGGGAACACCACCCCTAAGTATAACTCCACCCCAATTCCGCCTAACACTACAACCACTCCATTTATTTGCTCCGCCCCAACTGCCTGCTCCACACGTACACCAGTTCTTAGCTTCCAGCCCTGCCGAGTTTTCACCATTCCCCTTGACCTCCCCCTGATTGTGGACGAACGATTCGAACTTAGCAAAAGCCTTATTTTATGCCCCTGCACCGACACATCAATGAATTTAATACACACCGTGGCGTTGAACACTTCTTCTGCCGCCTCCCCCTCCGAGCTCACTTTTACAATCAGGACTCCCACTCACCTTCTGAGGTCCCATTTGCCCGCCACGAACACACTCCATCCAGCTGGATACCCCGTGCTGGCCTATTACCTGCCCTCTATCTCTTCATTTCCAATTCCTGCCCAGACATTAACTGCCTGAACCTGTCTACCCCCTCCCGACTACAAACAGTCACCCTCACATCGCACAGCCCTCCACTCCCTCTGCTTCAATCCCATCCGCACCATCAAAACCGCAGATAAAGTTGGTGCAGATGTAGTTTGGCGCACTGACCTCTACACCACTGAAGACAGACGCAAACTCGAGGACACCTCTTCCTACCGCACCTCGAACATGACCCCACTCCCGTCACCAAGCCATCATCTCCCAGACCATAGAGGACCTCTTCACCTCTGGAGATCTCCCATCGATGCCTTTCAACCTCAGAGACCGGGATCACTGCACCGCCCGATTCTACCTCCTTCCCAAGATCCACAAACCTCACCACCCTGGCCAAATAAAAAGTATTCCTGATGATGCGATATTGCCCGAAACATCGATTTTCCTGCTCCTTGGATGCTGCCCGACCTGATGTGCATTTCCAGCACCACTCTAATCTAGACAAATATTTGAGATTTAGTGGGAACAGCTGGGTCATAACGACCGATCCATGTGATATCCCACGATACTTGCACTCCAAAAAAAAGGTTTAATCTTATATACTGTTTCCTGTCAGCTGTCCAATTCAAAAACCATGTTCATGTATTAGCCCCATTCCAACAAAAAATCATTTTGCGCATTAGGATTGGGACTTTATCATAAATCTTTCTCAAAATTCAAATCCACTGCAGCCATTGCTTCTCCGCAATGTATTGGACAGTCAGTTTCTCAAAGATGATTCACATATCATAAATCTATGTTGACTGTGTCTGAATCCATTACGTACAGTTCCAGCATTTTCTGCCAAGTTGTGTATTTCCAAACTTCATTCTATTTCTTTTTCTCTCTAAAGGCTTGGGCTTCCCAGTATTACTGGGAGGGTTTTTTTGGCTTGTTTTTCTTCTGTGAAGACAAGAACTGAAGTATTTCTTTCATAGTTCTGCCATTTCCCTCTTCTCCATTTTCCATTCTCTGGTTGCTGACTGAAGAAGCTTCACTTGTTTTCTCTTACCATTTACATCGACAGTTCATACCTCTTGTTAAAATACACTTCAGTAACCCATCCATTTCTGTTTCAAGATTCGCAATTGTAAACCTTCCAGAATCATACAGACACAGATACACAGTCTCTGTACCGTCAGAAATACAGCACAATCTACATTAGTCTAACTTTCCTACGCAAGACCAGTAGCCGTGAATATTATGACACTTCAAGTGCTCGTCCACGGATTTTTAAATGGTTGTGAGTTTACACATGACAACTCCCCTCTAAGGAAGAACATTCCATCACCCAAAACCTTCTGTGTTAAAAAAGAACAATTCTTGAATCATCTCTAAACCTCAAACCCTCCAGTTTAAAAGCGAGCTATTCTTGTACTTGGCCCTTTGACTAATAGGAACAGCTCCTGCCAATCCACCATTTACATGTTCCTCGTAATCTTTTCCTTCTGAAATACCTCCCCGTCAACCTTCCCTGCTTCTTCACAAATAACCGAGCTTATCCATCCTCTCTCCATAGCTAATATCCTCCACCCCAGGGAACAGACCGGTTAATCTCCTCTGCACCCCGTGCAGTGCAATCACTTCCTTCCTGTCATGTGGCTCCCAAAACTGGACACGGTATTCCATCTTGGCTTCACCAAATTCCTGTATAACCCTCGTAATCAATGTCTCAATGAATAAAGGCTATGCCTATTGTCCATAAAGCCTGCATAACGAACCCGTTAAACTGTCCAGTCACATTTATTGATGTGTGGAGATACACCCTCTGAGATTTCTCGTGTGCAGTCATTCATTGGAGGAGCTGGAGAATCGACGTTCCGGGCATAGGTCCTTCTTCAGGAATGAGGCTGGTGTGCCAAGTGGGCTGAGATAAAAGGTAGCGGGGAGGGAATTTGGGGGAGGTACGCTGGGAATAGGATAGGTGGAAGGAGGTGAGGGTGACAGGACAGACAGGGGGTGGGGGCCGAGAGGTCGGGAAGAAGGTTGCAGGTCAAGAGCACGGTGCTGAATCCGAGGGATGGCACTGAGATAATGTGGGAGAGTGGAAATGAGGAAGCTGGAGAAATCTACATTCATCCCGTGTGGTTGGAGTGTTCCTAGGCGGAAGATGAGGCGCTAATTCGCCAGGTGTCGTGTGGCTAGGGTCTGGCGATGGAGGAGGCCAAGGACTTGCATGTCATTGTTGAAGTCGGGGGGGGGGGTGGAGTTAAAGTGACAGCCATGTGGCAGTTGGGTTGGTTGGTGTGGGCGTCCCAGGGGTGTTCCCTGAAACATTCTGCAAGTAGGCGGCCTGTTTCCCAATGTAGAGTAGATCATATTGTGTGCAGCGAATACAGTAACTGATATGTGTGGAGGTGCAGGTGAATTTGCGACGGATATAGAAGGATCCATTGGGGCCTTGTAGGAGGGGAGGGGGATGTGTGGGCGCAAGTTTTGCACCTCTTGCGGTTGCAGGGGAAGGTGCCGGGAGTGGAGGTTGGGTTGGTGCGGGGTGTGGACCTGATGAGGAAGTCGCGGAGGCAATAGTCTCTCCTGAATAGGGGTGGAGAGTGAAATATATCCCTGGGGATGGGTCTGTCTGGAGGTGGCGGAAATGACGGAGGAAACCACATCCATGATCCCCTTGCCAAAATGCAATAAAATTCATCTGGGTTGACTTGTCTCAAATAAAACCATGCTGGCTATGCGTGATCAAACATTGCTACTCACAATGGAGATCAACTTTCTCTTTTCCTATTTGCTGCAATAGTTTCCCTAACAATGAGCTAATACGCACAGTTCTATAGTTCCCTAGTATATCTGCACCACCCTACCCGCGAAGTGGGACCACTTTAGTTCTCTGCCATTTCTTCTATGAACAGATTCTAATTAAAAAATTTGGTCAGGGCCTTTCATCCCTTGTCTCCAACGGCAGCCCAGGATATAACTCATCTGGACCATTTGTGGAAATTTATACCAGCTAAAACCTTTAATCCGCGCTCCCAGTTTATATCAATCTGCTCAAGAACTTCACAGTCCATCTTCTCGATTTTTGTCCCTGTATCCTCAATCTCTCAAGTAAAGCAAAAGTGAAGCTCTCTTGTAACAACCTATCAATGGTCTCCAGATTTACACACAGATTATCCCCTTGGATTCAAGTGGGCTTTAATCATTCCGTTGTAATATTGTTCCCTGATTGATGTCCTTGTGGAAGAGCTTGGGAGATTTCCTAATCTTGCCTGCTCACATTTCTCCATGTACTTCTTTAATTCGGCCACTCCCTGTTTTATTAAAATTACTTCTCGAAGGAACGCAGGGCGAGATCCCTCATCAGATAATCTTGCTCCCTGAGGAATTTATCTGCAGAATGCCCATTCGGTATATGTGATCCGTATGTTCTTTCTTTGAACAGGACACCAAAACTGTACACAGTACTCTAGGTAGAGACTCACCAACACCGTGTGTAAGCGATGCAGGACATATTTACGTTTAGTGTGAGTAAATAACTGCAGATTCTGTAATCTGTCCTGAACACAGCAAATGCTGGAGATAACAGCGGGTCAGGCAGCATCCATGGAGAGAGAGCAAGCTAACTCTCCCAGTGTGGATGACACTTTATCATCTACATCTGGTGCCCTTTAAATGAAGGTAAACGTAACGTTTACCTTCTTATTCGCACATATTCCTCCCAATACACATTGCTTCAATATTTCTACTGTGTGACTGGGAGAATTCCTTTTCAAATTCTACTGAATATCCAAGCATATCACATCCAATGGGTTTCCATTCTTTATGTCTACAAGAGATACCTTCACACAAAATTATAACATCACTTTCATGAGTACAGAATCATTTTCTCAAATTTTGCTATTACTTTCTAAATGACCAATGTCAAATTCGACATAATTGATTACAACACATTCCCTCTTCTGCATGTCAAGTTAACTGGTCTGTTGTTCTCCTCTCTCACTCTTCTTCAATGTTTGCTTCTCCTTGCTGTTTCTAAACTCCACCTTACTGGATTCAGTGGAATTTGAATGACGTGGGCTCAAGGGAAGAGTAATGGCAAATTCAGGCGATAAGTTTGGCGAGGCAAAACTCTACTTTGATATTATCACGCCACATCTTACCCGTTCTTATCAAGCGTCATTGAAACATTTTCACGAGATCTCTCATTATGCTGGTGGAGTGAAGAAGGACAAAGATCTTTCATCAATGCTGTGCCTTCCGTCAGGTAGCTGTGATTGTTCGAATCTGAGTCGGAGCCTTACAGCTGGCTGGCAAAGTGTTGTTGCTACTGGACAGGATCTAAGTGAGACCACATCAGGGGTAGCGTGTGCAGATTTGATCTCCTCACTGAAGATAGGATATTGGAATTAACTCAGAGACTGTTCCCTCATCTGATTTATGCAACTAAAATGATATTCATAGATGACCTCCAGAGTGGAAGCAGGTCATTTGATCCATCGACTGCGAACTGATTCTTCGAAGACCACCCCAAACACACCCACCCTCTACCCAATCCCTGAAAACCTTCATTTTTCATTTGTTGTGAACAGAGCCTGCCCATCCCCGGTCACTACGGGTAATTTAGCAAGGCTAATCCAAATATCATTCACATTTCGGGACTGTAGGTGGAAACTGGAGTACCTCGCAGAATCCCTTGTATGCACGGGGAGAATGTGCATACTCCACACAAACAGTGACCTGAGACTGGACTTCAACGCGGGTCTCAGGTGCTACGACGCAGCAGTACTAACCACTGAGCTACACAGTGTGGGCAACAGAACTTGCCTGCACAATGAAGTATCAGCATAGCCTTGTTTCTGCCCAAGGACCTTTCTCATGTGAGGTGAATATGATAACCACAACACTATATTGGTTACCCATACAGTGTGGCCACTGGCCCATTGAGGTTTCTGTGCTATGTTGCATCGGAGATCACTTTAAACTGAACAGATTGCAATCTGATGTGTTCATTTTATGCAGAACCCATTCACGACATGATTCCAGATAACTCGTTATCTGTACAGAGGGCCGCAATGTATTCAAACCCACGTATACTTTCACACTGAAGCATAAATCCTGCACCTTAGCCTATTCTGGCACGCTACCACACTGAACTGAAAGCATGAGCAGTCTTTGAATCTAGTTCTTGAGGACATTGCTACATCTCTGGCTGCACAGAGAAGTGATAATACCTGTGCATCATCACCTCAGCTGTAACATTCTCTTAAGGTCGCAAACCTAGGCAGTGGAGTATTAGCACTGTTTCATGAAAACACATCAATCACCTGCAGCCAATACGTGTCTCCATCCAGAGCATCAGTTTGGATCAACAACTTGGCGGATCAGGAACATGGCATTTGTGAGAAATTTGAAAACGGAATGTTTCATGTGTGGTGCAAGTACTGTTCAGGTTTGAACCCTCGATCTATCATTTATTAAGCAGGCACGTTAACCAACTTAATCACAGCGTCACGATAACTTACGAGGGAGGGATGAGCAGGTTGAACCAATTCCTATCTAAGTTTACAAGAATGACGGGTGATCTTGTTTTGCAATTCAGCAACAGAAGGCTGTTCCACAGCAAACGGAGGATTCAGTTCCACTTCTCGAACCTGGAACACCGGAATTCTTTAATTCTTTAAACTTGTTACAGCAAGTCAGGCAGAGGCTGGTTAATTTCTGGATCCTGACTAATAGTGTTATGAAGTGGCCAATTTGACCAAGTAACTATAAGACAGGACCAATAATAAACCACGAGTCAAGATTACAGTGATGTTGGAAAAGCATAGCAGGTCAGGTAGCATCTGAGGACCAGGTAAATCGACTTTTGGGCGGAAGCGAACTTTCTGCTCCTCAGATACGGCCTGATTTGCAGTGCTTTTCCAGCACCGCTCTATCTTGTCTCATGGTCTGTTATTGGTCCTGTGTTATATTTAGGAGGGTCTGTTTGGATTCTTCCTGACTCAGTATATAAGGTTCCAGAAACAAAACAGCCTCCTTCTAACCTGCTGCAACAAGATCAAAGAATCTTCTTCTCCTGTTGCTGTGTTATCTGTGCTCCTGCCAAAACGTCCATTTTCCTGCTCCTCGGATGCTGACTGATCTGCTGTGCTTTTTCAACACTACTCTAATTTAATTCTAATCTCCAGCATCTGCAGTCCTCACTTTCGCCACAGCAGACCATGTTGCACCTGTATCCTGTCACACAACAGCAGGATGACACCATTCCGCCTTCATAATGCACACTGCTTATTTGCAAAAATACAATGAAATGACTGGAAATTGCTACACTAGTTGAGGCCATTCAACCTATTGAGTCTGTTGCACAAGAACTGGGGAAGGAAATTGATCTGTTTGAGATGTTTCTATGTGAAAAGGAGGAGGTAAATCAGCCACGTATTTGTTATATGGGAACAGGAGAATACCAATCACTTCCTCAATCCAATTTCAGGGATATAAGAGTAGACTGTTTTCTACCTTGAGCTTGTTACGGAGGAATATGAGGAAACACTTCAGACCCTAGAAATTATGCACTGCATCAGGAAGATTCCATAAGTTCGCAAACATCTCATACAGAAGCAGCAGAACGAGAGTCAGATATTCAGAGCTGCTCAGTCAGGAACAGATGCAGGACGATTAGCCCACGAGACAATAATCTAGTAACACCAGGAGGACATTACGCCAATGGAGACTATAATATAGGAACACCAGCAGGATATTCAGCCCATCAAAATAACAATGTAGATGCACCAGGAGAACATACAGCCCATGGAATGTTTAAACCTGGAACAAAAGAAGTGCATTCAGTGACTTTCTTTTTTACAGATCAAGCAGAGCAGATATTATACAGTCTTGTGCCTGTTACACAGGAACCCAGGAAAGGAAACGTAGACGCTATAGAAAGGAAATAAGTTAAAATAACCAATATTTGCTAGGGAAATAAGTGTGACTGGTAAGCTATTGGGATCGAATGCAAACAGTTAGAATCTGTCCGTAAAATATTAATAACGTGAGATTGTGAAAGTCAAACAGTAATTCATTACAGCCAGCACGGTCTTGTGAAGAATAAAACGTGCATGAATTATTTGCTTGAGAGTTTGTTTAATGTGACGAGAAGGTGGACATTGGGGATCCTATAGAAGTAGTATACCTGGATTGCCAGAGGCATTGCATCCGGTACCTCACAATCGTTTAATATGCAACATAAGAACACATGGGGGTTAAGAAAAAACTGATTCACTTGGAGAGAGAATGGCTAACCACAAAGGAAAAACATGATGTGGAGCTGCCGGTGTTGGACTGGTCTGACCATCGTCAAAAATTACACGGTTCCATTTTGTACTCCAACAGATTTATTTATGAACAATATATTTCGGAGCAATTTTCCTTCCTTAGGTGTTAGAGAGAGAGGAAGACCTTCAAAACAGAATTTGAAAGGAAAACATCAAAGCGTCATACTACTCATGCACATGAATTGAACTCATCGAAGATCGCTCATAAATCTTGAATCAGTTAGACTGGGCTTGCAGGTTTTGATTGATAAATGGGTAAAATCCCAGAATGTCTTTCAAATCACTGTCCGGGGGATTTTTTTATAATGTCTGACAAGCAAGTTCGATAAAGGGGATCCTTTCGATGTACTATATCTGGACTTCGAAAAGTCATTGCATAACGTGCCTCACTAAAGATTAATATGCAAGGTAAGGGCACATGCAGTTAGAAAAATATTATTTGTTTGGAGAAAGGATTGGCTAATCAATCAAAGCCATGACGTGGAGTTGCTGGTGTTGGACTGGAGTTGACATGGTTAAAAATCACACAACACCAGGTTACAGTGCAACGAGTTGATTTGAAAAACAGGAGATATCCGAGCTCTTTCCCTTCATTGGGTGCAGAGAAAAAGCAAGACGTTAGACACATATCTTATGAAGAAAAGATCAAAGCGTCGTACAACTCATGCGCATGAATTGAACACATCTAAGATGGCTCTTAAAATTTAATTAGTTAGAATGGAGCTGCAGGTTCTGAATGCATAATATTCAAATCCCACTGCCTGGACATAATTTAAGGTATTATCGATGGAAAGAAGACAAAGCCCTTCGGTCTGAGTCTGAGTCAGCTGACAGCACCATATCTCGTAAACCATCCCAGCACCTCCACTAAACTTTCAATAACAGGAGTGAGTCAGAAGCCCCTCAACTACCAGTTTCATGCCTGCTCCTTTATAATAATACTCGAGGGGCTTCCTCATGTCACTGACTGCACGATTAACTGAGAGTGACAAAGACATTCGTTTTCTGGACAGACACGGACTGAGTTTCAAAGACGTGAAACAAAGCTGCTGGAAACCCCGTCCAGCATGGAGCTCCACATTAGACACACCCGGAAGTGAACAACACGCCAATAGACAAACCTTTTATTGCTTCTGACCATCACAATGCGAGCACTCGACACACTTCGGAGAGAAAAATCAAGGCCACGGAAAGATACAGAAGGAGATTAACATGAAAGATTAAACAGACAAATAATTAACTGAGAATATGATGTGGAATAAAGGGGGAAAAGAGACGACAGGGGACCGGACTAACTTGAGGAGTTAGACCTTGGTGGGTCAATTCAGAAAAAATAGATTATGAACAAACTTATTGCTCGATGAAACGAAATGTTTCATTACATCCATTTCTGAATCTGCCCCCACAGAAACTACCCAGATACCGTAAACTAGGACCGGCAAAATCCCAGCATGTAGACCTATGCAGACTATGCTAGCGTATTGCTCGGTAAGCTGAGCTATCTGTTCAGCATGAGGAGGACTGCAACACTTTGTCTGCTATATTACTGCTATACTTGCACTGGATATCTGCCAAGCCTGGAAATATTTGTAGCACAACTGCAAGTGACTGTACATAGGACTGCCACAAATTTATGTCTCTGACCATCCATGCATCATCTCAAGGCAGGGGGTTTTATGTGTGCTTGCGTGTGTCTGCCTGGAGTGGAGAGAGATATGAAAATCATTGTCTGAGAGAGACCTCGCATATGAACAACTGGCACGGGTTTGGATCATGGTAAGAGAGAGACGGAGGATTATTACATGGACAGTTGTTTATTCGTGTTTGAGAATATTGAAGTAAAGGCATTGTCAGACCCAGTAACAATATATATCAGTGTGCACAGGAATGACGGGTGAATGGGGATTTTGGTGTGAATTAATGTACGAGGCATGGAGTATTGACACAGAATTGCGTCTGCACGTTTGAAGCTGGGACTGTCAGCAGCAGAGTATTGGCTTCATTAAGACTGTACTTCATAGTTCAAGGTTCAATTAGCAAATGGGAATAGCCAGTGAAGTTTATTTTGGAGGTATCAGCTGCGGAAATACTCATGGTATGGTGTCAAGAACCAGCTCATGGCCAAAGGATCAAGGCATCTGTGATTCATCAGTTGCAGCCTCAGATGTTGGCAAGGAATGGGGTGGAGTTCGAGGCAGGGAATTGAGTTTGCAAACCAGAACTGGCGATGGGTGACCTACATGTTCACAGTTCTTAAATAGCAAGTAGAGTCATGATTCTTTGCTCACAGTGAAACTGAGTAGATCAACGTTGAGATCCACAAGGGACCCTGTCAGAATAAAAGAGGGGAAAAAGACATACAACACCAGATTTTCGTCCTGTTCATACTGATCTATATTGTTATTGTGTCTAGCAATGCATTTACTTTGGGTGATAACCTGGTTTTGATTATTTTTTTTAACTTTGTCCATACCAGTCCGACAGCGGCTCCTCAAAGAGGGAAAGAATGAATAAGCAAGTTCGCTGATGCAGTTTGTTGGGAGCTGTGGAATATATGAATTCAAAGTCTCAATAGGAACAATCACTGCCACAAGGAGAATAGATTCTACGAAAAGCGTAGTATTACTGTCAAGCATTGATTATAACGTGAAGGACTGAGCAGCGCTACTTACCAGGGACATCAACAATAGCCAGATTGGATAATAAAAATATTGAATATGGAAAAGTGCTTATTTGATCCGAACTGCTACTGACCATCGATCATAATATGGAGCACGGCACCAATCATCACAGTGTAATGACCTGTGCATTCTTGGAATATTCCAAACTAATGTTGTCAGATGTTACTTTCTTGTCACGCTCACTCTTGAGCTGCTGATCCTTCTTAGTGCTCTCTGTGCGGAAACGGAGGATTTGCCTGAGATATTAATTAAATATTTCACATCAGCATTGTCTGTGAACAAGGATATGGAAGGTGCACCTAACCTGCACGTTGGTGGATTGTTGGAGGAAGCCCACAACAACGCATGGAGAATGTGCAAATCCCACATATGCAGCCAAAGGTGGAACCGAAACTGGGTCCTTGGAGCTGTGAGGCAGCTGTATGAACCACTGAGCCACTGAGCAGGCCGGAAATCACTGCATTCTCTCACATTGTCTGGAGCCTGCACATCTGTTCAGATGATGTTGAATTCCAGCTTTGTAGCTCCAACATGCATACCTTTTCCTTCACCCAAGGATTCACTGTCACCCACCCCTCTTCTCCAACCTCTGATGCTCAGTGCTTTGGGCTCAGTGAAGTCACCCGTCATTCTCATACTTTCCAGGAAAACAATATCCCAGCATATCCATCCTCCCCTTATGACTCAATCCACCCATTCCCAGCAACAGGTTAATCTGTTCTGAACCCACTCCAACTTTATAGTTTCAAGGTCAATAATATCAAGATGAATAATCAAAGCTTTTTCTAAGCGCAGCAGGTGACAAACGAGAGGGCATGGGTATAATGTGAGAGGGGCAAGATTTAAATCAATCGGGTACATGTTCTGCTCAGTAACTTGTTCTGTATATGAGAGTAGCAAAGATATACTTATATGGAGAAGGGAATGTGAGGGAGTAAAAGTTCTGACAATGTTCAAGGAGATCTCTTTTGTTCCATTTCTGTGTAGGATAACATTATGGCGTGTTTTAATAGAGAGGAAGATAATGTAATCTGCTTGAGAAGGGACGGTCCACTGCACTCTCTATCCTTCCTTGTTCCGAATAACAGCAATGTGGGCGAGAGAAAAACAATGGAATCATCTTTAAGAATTGTGGGGCATTCCTGACCAGAATGCATTGGGATGTCCTCACTGACGAAAGCAGAGGGAATTCATCCAAATTCAACGTTACAGGATAAAATCCCATTGTGAACAGCTTGTATGAGTAGAATATTTCAGAATCAGAATAACATTTTGCACGATCTCTCAATATTTCATTTTGTCATGAGTTACACTAATATTTGTACAAAGATGTGGATGTGAATACAGTGGCATAGTTAGTAAGTTTGCAGTTGACATTAAAAAGGTGATGTGACGAATTATCTTGGACTTCAACAACTCCACAATTAAATGGACCATTGGGGCAAGGATTGTCGGATGAAGATTCATTTAGATAAATATGCTGATTTCCATTTTGGGAAGGCAAGTCAGGACATGAGATATTCACTTAATGGTACGGTTCTGGGGTGTGTTGTAGAAGAAAGAGACTTTGGTCACCAACTGCATAACTCCTTGAAAGTCGAGTCGCAGGTTGACAGAGTGGTGCAGAAAAAAAATTGGCCCGTTTGCCTTAATCAGTCAGGGCAATCAGCATAAGAGCTGAGGTGATGTGTTGCATCTCTGCAGTATGTTGTTGAGAATACTGTGAACAGTTCGGTTAGCTGCAGAAAAGATTCAAAGCAATGTTCAGATTAGTTGATCTGACGTCAATGGAGAGGCAGGAAAGGTTGAGAGATTTCCCTCGGAGTGTCAGACGCTGAGGGGCGACAGTCCAGATACTTATAAAATCATCAGGTGCATGCCTTGTCTGATTAGCAACAGAGTGTTTCCCAGAACATGGGAGTCCAAACCAAGAGGGCATATGTTGAAGGCGAGTGGGAATCATTTGTAAGGGACCGTCAGGGCAAATGTTTCACACAGCGAGTGGTGTGTTTATGGGAAGTGCTGTCAGATGAAGTGGTGAAGGCGGGTACGACAGTACAAGTTAAAAAAGTGTCTGAAATAGGACGGATATTGGCCAAATGCTGGAAAATAGGACAAGATCAGATTTGGTTATCTGTTCGGAGTGAACAGATTGAACTACCCTGTATGTTTCTATGCTTTATGACGCTTTAATTCCATAAGAGGGATGCTCAGATATTCTGAAAGAAACTTTTGAGTAGGAATTATGTTCACCCCATTTGTGGGGTCTCCATGTCCATATTGATTTAAAGCTAAGTTAGTTAAACATTTGACAGTGATTTGAGTTACGGATAATGGGAAAAAAATCAGGAATGTTTAACTGAGTTCACATCCTGATCAGCCATAATCCGACTGCCGGAAGGAGAAGGCTCAAAGTGTGTAAAGACCCAATCCTGCTCCTCAGCCCCGTGCTCCTAGGTTCCAATCCGCCCCTTAGACCTGCTACAAGGAACTGTTGGTGGCCATTTACCCCTGTAACCTGGTTCACAGAAGAAGAGGAGACCATTCAGACCCTAAAGACCCTCAGACATGGTTCGGGGTAGTTTGGAAAATGTAACTGGAAAACCCAGGTTCAGTTTGAGTGAGGCCACATATCTCTCTTCATAGAGCCCCCATTATCTGCAACTTGTGCTTCATTTATTGAATATGTTATAGACCCAGACTCACTGTGAATACAGCCCCAAAAGCTCATCCAGAGAAGGTTCACAAAATCGTCTCCTTGACTGCAACATTCAATAACAGAGCTTCCAGGAAAATAACACCAACTAAATTTCCAATAACACAATGTGAGAACATCAGAAACAGGGGCAGGCCGTTCACCCAGCAAGCCTGACTTGCCCTTCACTAAGATTGTCGCAGATCCGCACTCGGTCTCAAATCCTCCTTCATGTCAAATTCTTCTTAGCCCTCAACTATATGACAGATCAGTATCCATCGAACTCTTCTTCAAATACTATCTGTCAACTAGCTCAACTTACACTCTGGAAGAGAATGCCTGACAATCACTAACCTCCATTTGATTTAAACAATTGCTATTCCGATACCATGTCTGATTGATATTAACAAAAGTGGTGAAAACAGAAGTTCTGTTAATATTGACTGGTACTGTCATCAAGGCACTGGTTTACTGAGGTTGATATCGACGAGCTGACAAAACTGGAGGTAATGGGAATCAGAATAAACTCTCTAGTGGTTGGCGTCAATCAAAGCACAAAGGAAGATGGTTATGGTTCGTGAATGTCAATCATCTCACTCCCAGGAGATCTCTGTGGGAGATCCTCAGCTTATTTTCCTCGGCACAGACATCATCAACTGCCTTATCAACATCCGCTTGTTCCCATTCTCCACCCTCCCCACAATAAGATCAGAAATGGGGATTCTCACTGAATATTCCGAAATGTTCAGAATAATGTGTCCCCCCTTCAACCGTGAACTACTCTGCATTCAGGCAAAGCAAGACCCGGACAGCACTGAGGCTTGTGCTGTTAATGTGTCGGTAGCATTCATGTAACAGTATGGCCTAACACTGCATATTGCCAGAATAAACTGAAGGGTTCATTCAGCACCTCGCGCTGGTTTCACAGGACTACGAAGACGTCATTCAGAACATTGACACTGCTGGAGAAGAATAGGGATTGCCCATTCAGTGCCTCCAACCGATAAGCCAGGAAGAGAAGACGTCTAGTGTTGAGGGCCACACCAGTACCCGTCGAAATTATTTGAAGGCAGTATCCTAGAAGCTAAAGTTTTTATACTTAATAGGAAATGTAAGGTGTCTAACTGCTCAATGTTAAGCAAAACACAATTTATTTAAACACTGCAGATAAAAGTAATTTAGAAGAAATGAACTCGATTGGACAACTTAACAGAATAATGTGTCCAGGAACTATTCCTAATTAACTGTTTCAGGATAGGATCATTCCATAAACACACCCCTTAGATTAAAGGAAGATGCAAGCGCAGATTGTCACAAGTAGCTCTCCAATCCACGAAGCAAAACACATTATCAAGAGTAAAGTGACAGAGAGTAGAAGCCAGAAGACACTCAGTGATTCTTCCAAATCTGTTGAGACCCCAATAGTTTCTAATATTACTGAGAAACCAAAACCCAGAAAAACCAGGGACAAAATAACCGCTTTAAGCGAAAGCATTGTCACACTAGTCGACACATCGAACTGTTAAACAAGAACCAGGGAAAGCCGATCAGGACACTGGCCCTGTCCAATCTGACGAAAAGGAATCTACCCCTTGCCTTGATTCACTTACACAGAAAGAGAAGGAGGATATTCAGCCCTCAAATCAATCACACAGGGACAGAATGATACTGAATCCTGAAAAGGGTTATGCCGCACACGTCGATTTCCCTGCTTCTTGGATGCTGCCTGATCTGCTGTCCATTTCCAGAACCACACTCTCTGCTCTGGTCTCCAGCATCTGCAGTCCTCACTTTCTCCTAATTGATGTTCTAACATGGTAAACAAGTGGTGCACAGACAGACTGATCCACATTGTTCCTGGTGGCTTCATTGTTCATAATTCACAAGTGGGACATAAACATGGTTTTCTAGTATTAAGGAAGAAACCAAATGTTTTGTGAGAAGTCTCAAGAAGGCATCTACCATCTCTGAGAAGACAGACTGGTGTTCTCTGTGGAAATCAGACTCTGGTCGGAATGCCTAACTGGAGACTGTGAACAACATGACGTTCAGGACATCGTCACACACCGACTGCACATTACTGTAGGGAATGTTAATTAAGGCATTAAACGTATCAGGAAATCGGAATTAGTCTAATGAATGTACTGTCTAAGATCAAATAATGCTGTTCTTGTTCATGTTGATCTTGTGCAGTGCACGTTTACTATGATCTGCCTCTACTGCTCACAAATAGTGTTTTATATTTCCCTGTACTTTGGTACGCAAGACAATAAATCAGTTCAATCAATCCTGGTTTAAGTGTTGCATTTCTCACCCTATCAATGTCTCTTATGGAAAGAAGTGATCGCTGTGGAACCTCAAGTTTCAGCATAACTATCTCTTCTTCTATTGCAGATCTGCAGGAAAAACACTCAGTTTCTTCCATCTCTCTTAATGGTATCAACATCTGAGTCTGTGGTCAGGAGCTCATTCCTTACAAAGGAGATCAAATCTATAGAAACTGCCCCAAATACTCTCTCAACAAGGCTGCACAGCTGCAGGAAGATGGTTTTACTAATGTACTTGAATCATTTTTCCATGAAGGACAACATATCACTTACTGCTCTTATTAGTTAAACAGGGTTTGATAAGCAGCAGTCAGCATGGGACAGAGTGGAAAAGCTTTATTCACAAATTTGTTCGAGTTCTTTGATGAAATGACTAGGAGTTTTGTCGAGGGCAGGGCGGTAGATGTAGTCGCTGTAGATTTCAGTAAGACATTTGATAAGGTTCCACATGGCAGGATGGTCTGGAATTTCATCGCATAGAATTCAAGGGGCGATGGAAAATTGGACAAACAAATTGCTCGATCTTCAGCAGTAGAAGGTAATAGTAGCAGGATGTTTGTCGAATTGGAGGCCTGTGATGAGTAACATGCCTCAGCAGTCGGTGCGGGAACATTGCTGTTTGTTATCTATATCAATGAACTGCTTAAAAATGTACAAGACATGATTAGTAGCTTTGCAGATGACACGAAAATAGGAAGTATCGTTGATAGTAAGGAGGATTATCAGAAATTGAAGCAGGACTTTGATCACCTGGGGAAGTGGGCCGAGAAATGGCAAATGGAATTTAATATCGATAGGTGAGAGGCTTTGAATTTTGGAAAGTTTCATCAAAGTAGGAGTTTCACGATAAATGGTCGGGCCTGAAGCAAAGAAACAGAGAGGCCAGAAATGCATGTTCACGGTTCTCTGAAAGTGAGTCACAGTTAGGCAGGGCAGGAAAACTGGCACACTGGCCTTCATCAATCAGAGCATTGAGTACAGAAATTGGGAAATTATGTTGCAGTTATACAGGACTTCGGTGAGGCCGCACTTGGAGTATTGTGTTCAGTTTTTTTCAACGTGTTCCAGAAAAGATGTCATTAAACTGCAAAGAGTGCAGAAGAAATTTGCAAAGATATTGCCAGTTCTCAATGGTCTGACTTAAAGGGAGATGTGGAACAATCTCGGAATTTTCTTTACAACAGAGTCGGATGAGGGGGCCCTTATCGATGTGCATAAAATCATTAGGGACACGGAGAGGGTGATTGCTCACAGTTTTTTCACAAGGATCCGAGATTCCAGGACAAGAGGGCACCTGTGCAAAGTTAGAGGGGAAATAGTAGAAGGGAACCAGAGGGGGAGCTTTTTACACAGAGGCTGGTACTCAGAAGGATTGAGCTGCAAGCGGATTTGGTTGAAGTAGGTACATTAACTACATGTAAAAGACGTTTGGACAAATATAGGGTTAGGAACGGACTGAAAGGATAACGACCAACCTGCAAGGAAATGGGCTTAGCGTGGATGGACATTTACGACACGGAGGTCGAACCCCTCTGTCAATTAAATCAAACATCCTCAAAATCACTTCGTCTCATAATCTGATGAAACATGAGCGGCAGAGAACTCCTACATTCCAGTATTTCAAGAAAAATAACAATTTCGTTTCTTACCTTTAACAGTGCATATTAAACGACAACTATTCACAAATCCAACCCTCCCTTTTTTAAACTACTTACTGTCTGACTCCAACTCCATAAAATTATGCTGTTCCAATTACCCACATATAAACATTAAAGAAATTTACTCTCAAGACGACGTAGTCTCTGTCTTCTCCACTGTGTTCACTGTTCCAGCTGATGATCTCCCTGAGTCCCTTTCTTTCTTTTTTTAACTACAAGTAGATTTTATATGCAAAGCTTTATTTGGCGAAGATAGTGTTCATTAGCCAGTTAGCTGTCCGGCTCTACAGCAGTTGCTCTGCTGTTCAGTGGCAGTTGCTCACCCTCTACTTGCAAAATACCTGTTTAATGTAATTCTGCACAAATTCTCATAATCTGATTTGGTTCCAGGTGTCAAAACCATAAAATTGAAATTCCATTGTCTTCTGATTTCCTTGCCATAATGTAAACCTTTATTCTTATATACGAATTGTTTTCAAATCACAACCAAACCTCAGGTACCCATTTAACAGCTACTTGTTACATTTGGAACAGTCTGTCCTTTAGATTAGATTCCCTACAGTGTGGAAACAGGCTCTTCGACCCAACAAGTCCATGCCACCCTCCGAAGAGTAACCCACCCCAAATAATACACCTAACACCTACGGAAAATGTAGCATGGCCAATTCACTTAACCTGCACATGTTTGGAATGTGGGAGGAAACCGGAGTACCCGGAGTAAACCCACGCAGATACAGGGAGAATGTGAAAACTCCACACAGACAGTCGCCCAAGACTGGAATGGAAGTTGGGGCCCTGGTGTGGTGAGGCAGCAGTGCTAACCACTGAGCCACCATGCCGCCCGCTGGCAGCTGTACCTGTACTTTTAATTCAGCAATGCAATTTCCATCTTTAAATAACCAGATATTTCTCCGACTTCATAACACCTCACCCCTTAAGAAAAAAATACATCAGAATGAAGAGATGGGTCCATATTTTCCTTTAATTCTTCATTCCATTACTATGAAATACAAAGGTCATTCGTCAAAGTTATACCTTTCATATGAATTCTGTACACATACACAACATTGGAAGAAGTCAAAATTCATCTCCACATTTTCCTTTAAATCCGCAATAACACATTTGCTATCACATATTTACGAGGCACAACATGTACTTTTTTGGAATTAAAATTCTGTAACATAGGCCTACAATAAAATAGTCTTAAATTTTAGTCTTAAGTTTGTTTGAAAAATTTGCGTGAATTGACGTTATTGAACACAACTGTCTCTGACAATTTGTATGTCACCGACACACAAAAGTGTTGTCAAGCCAGTACAAAACTCAATAATTCTTATTCAATAATGAAGCTTTTTTTTCCAGTGTACAATGAGTTTCGTTTTTGACAACTAACCAATTAGCCATTCAATTCCATCATCATCTCTACAAAAAAATTCTCCAATCCCTGTATTGCTAGCTTCAGTCGCGAATTTAAAGGGTTTCCAAAAATTTGGGATAGCTCAAGATGCTGCAGTGGTTCATAGTGCTTCAGATGCCTCCTGGCATTGTTTTGTGCTTCAAAAGTTTGTGTTCTTGTTTAGTGAATCAATCAGTGGTGTCACTGCACTGCTGAATTTGGCAACAAACTGGAGATAGAATCCACTCAGACCCAAAGATTGAAGGACCAGTTTCTTCGTGGAATGTCGTAGAAAATGTTAAATGGCCTTAGTCTTTGTTTTCCGTAGGATCTATCCTTCATGCCCAATGTAATGTCCCAAGACGTCACCACTGTTTTCGTGAATCCTGTTTTCTTTAGGCTTATTTCCAGTTTTGCTTTTTTTTAATCGCTCAATGAGCACTGCCATACGTTGCATGTGATCTTGCCAGGATGTTTTTGTTTCATAGAGGTGCCTACCTGTAACCACACAGTAACTCCAACTTCGTGATGTGTGTGGCTTGTCAAACGTTATGTATGCTGTCCTCCAATCTTGGTATTGGATCCCAGTCCGATTTTGTTACAATGTTGACCTTCTGATAGTCCACACAATATCGTCGAGTCACATGAGGTTTGTCAACGAACACAAAGAGCGAACTCCACTTGCTCTGAATCGGTTCGATGATGCCTTGGCTGAAAGTCACATCCAATCCCTTCTGGACCTTTGTGGCTTTGAGAGGATTCAGCCTGTAGGTATGTTTCTTTTATCGCAACAGCATTCCCTACTACCACTTCATGCACAATAGTGTTAGTCCACCCATCTTGTTTCTGCATTTGCAATCACACTGCTGCAACAAATAAGCAACTGGGTTATTTGATCCTGCAGCAGATAGCTCAATATCCGAATGCCACTCCTCAAAGACTTCGCTGTTATTTCAATATTTTGAGACGCATCAAACTGCAAGACATCTGGATTTGATTCCTCACTCTGAGGGGCGGCAAGTAACACCTGTTTCCCAGTGTACTTGTCTCTGTTTTAGAAAGGTTTCAACATATTCACATGAAATCCCGAATACCGTTGTTTTTAATATTCGGAATTTTTACAAGATATTTACCAAACTCAAGTTTTCTCAGTTTGGAAGATACCACTATACCTGGTTTTGAAGGGATTCACTCCTCCTGATAGCAATAATAATCTGTCATCCACACGTGAAAACATCTGAATTTCAGAGTTTTTATTTGTCACCTGTTTCACTCTATGCTGTACCCTCTTCAGGTGCTGTTTAGCTAACTCACCTAGCCTATGTAATCTCTCCCTCACCTCATACACATAACCCAAGTGTGAGAACTTCGATTTCTGTCCTGTCGTTTTTCTCTTTAACTAATTTCAAAAGACCTCTCAGTTCATGTCCGAATATTAACTCAAAGAGATTAAACTGCGTCGACTCATTTGGGGCATCTCTAATGGCAAACAATATAAATGGGACACCTTTACCACAATCATTCGGGCAATCATGACAGTATGTTTTTCACATGGTCTTCACCGTCTGATGCCAAATTTTCAAGAATCCCTGAGATTCAGGATGGTAAACACTTTATTTAACGTGCTGTATGCCGAAGCTATCAATTTCCTTAAACAACTGAGGGATAAAATGAAATTCTTGGTCTGATTCAATATCTCTTGGTAGCCAATACTGAGTAACGAAAGCTACCAAATCCTCCACCACCCTTTCTGCCTTAACACTCCGCAATGGAATGGAGTCTGTAAATCTTGCAGAAACTCCATTATGGTTAGCAAATATTTGTTCGCAGTCTCATTTAAGAAGGGGACCTACACAATTAACCATAACCTGCGTAGAATGTTCTTTAAATGCAGGAGTCGGCAATAAAGTTGTTCGTTTTATTACTGCCTATGGCGTACTGACTATTGGGCATATATGGAATATACAGCAGAAAAAAACATTCCTTATGCATTCTAGGTCAGGAGCTATGCTTTTGTACCCTATCCTGAGTCTTCCGTGCATCTCAACTGATCTCATACAGGTAGTGTATGTGCTACTCGTCACAGATACTGTCAATGTGCTGCTGGGTCATAATCTGGCGCATTTCCAATTTCCCATCTGCACTAACCTGCCATGGTCTCTATTTTCATCTCAGGATAATATCTTTAAGTTAATGACGCTCGAAAATATATTTTGATTCCTTTCCTGGACCGTTACATCAAACAGGGTGTCAGCTATATGAACATCAAGTCTTTCGTCTTTTTCTCTAGGTTTTGCTTCTTGCTGTAATATATGAGAGTGGGAGCTTGTTACGACACAGTCTCGAAAAATTCCAGGAGATCTTTCTTTCAACTTCCCTTTTCGATGGTTTTCCTTTGGTTTCTCCACCACAAGTGTTGTCACACACACCTTGGATCGTTTTAAATCGTTCCCAAGAACAAACTGTAAAACTGGAACTGACACTCTTACAGTCTTGATTTGGCTCTCCAACTGGCTTTACACTGTATAGTCCTTAATTTCGATACCTTTTTCCATAAATTATCACCGACTTGGGTAACATGTCAGAAATAGTGATAATAGTGATAATAGTGAGAGAAAGTGAGGACTGCAGATTCTGGAGAATACAGTGTGGCACTGGAAAAGCACAGCAGTTCAGACAGCATCCGAGGAGCAGGAGAGTCGACATTTCAGGCATAAGGGCTTCTTTAAAAAAGCTCAGAAGGCGATCGGTGGTGGGGGGGTGGTGGGGGGGTGGTGATGCTGATAGTTTGGTGAGGAGGATGAAGCCAGTAAGTGGTCGAATATCTTGTACCCTCCAACCACACAGGATTAACATCGATTTCACCAGTTTTCAGATCTCCCCTGCCCCACCATTTGGATACAAAACTGACTGAAAGGAAGAAGACAGTGGGTGGTGTTGGAGGGTTGTTTTTCACACTGGAGGCCTATGACCAGTGTAGTGCCACAAGCAATGGTGCTGGGCCCACTGCTTTTCAACATTTATATAAATGATTTGGATGTGAGCAAAAGAGGTATCGTTTGTAAGTTTGCTAATGACAATAAAATTGGAGATTTAGTGGACAGCAAAGAAGGTTACCTCAGATTACAACGGGATCTTCATCAGATGGGCCAATGGCTGAGAAGTAGAAGATGGAGCTTAATGTAACAAAATATGGTGTGATGCATTTTGGAAAAGCAGATCTTAGCAGGAATTATACACTTTATCTTAAGGTCCTAGGAAGTGTTGCTGAACAAAGAGACTTTGAAGTGCAGGTTCATAGCTCCTTGAAAGTGGAATCGCATTTCGATTGGATCGTGAAGATGGTGTTTGGTATGCTTTCCTTTATTGATCACAGTATTTAGCGCAGGAGTTGGGAGGTAGTGTTGTAGCTGGATTGGTTAGACCACTGGATATTGGTTACACCACTGTTGGAATATTGCGTGCAATTGTGGTCTCCTTCCGACTGGAAACATGTTGTGACACCTGAAGGAGCTCAGAAACGATAGACAATGATGCGGCCAGGGTTGGAGGATTTGAGCAACGGGGAAAGGTTGAATAGGATCGGGCTATTTTCCCTGGAGTGTCATAGGCTGTGATGTGACCTTACAGAGATTGATAAAATCATGAGAGGCATGGATAGGGTAAATAGAAAAAGTCTTTTACCTGCCGGTGGGTGAGTTCTGAGCCAGAGGGCATAGGTTTAGGAAGCAACCTTTTCATTCAGAGGATGGTACCTGTATGGAATGACCTACCAGAGGAAGTGGTGGAGGTAAGTACAATTGCAACATTTAAAAGGCATCTGGATACGTGCCAGGTGCTGGTAGGTCGCACTGTATTGAATTGGGATATCTGGTTCGGACGGACGACATGAACCAAAGGATCTGATTCCGTGTTGTACATCTCTGTGACTCTATGGCTCTATGAATGTCACAGAGAGTGACAGATAATCATAGAGAGTCACAGAAAATCAGGGAGTCAGGCAGATTCACGTGCTTCCAGTTCCAATTCTCCAAATTAGCACCGCCCTCTGGATATGTCCGAACTGTCCGTCTTACGTCCCACCATTCCACTCCAGCCTCCTCTCAGACCTATCACTATCACTCCCACTTTCATCTTCCTGTTGCATTCGCAGTGATTTTTGCGCCAGCACAAGTTCTTTCCCTTTTATTTATCTTTCCGAAACTTGTCCCCCCAACACATTGCTGATGAAGGGTTATGCCTGATATGTCGATTGTCCTACTCTTTGGATTCTGTCTGATCTGTTTTGCTTTTCGAGCGCCACACTTTTCGACTACTCGAGACTGATCAAATCTCATATCTCGCAAAACTATAACTTGTTGACTTTCTCCCTCTCCTCTTTCTGAGTATACTTTGCATAAAAAGACGAATTCATTCTTGAGATCATGCACGAACGCCATACCCACCCTCTGACAAGGCTGTGCACTCTACTGCAGGTCTTCGACTTTTCTTGTTGTTTTCTTTACTACTTGCCCAAATGCCACTGGCCCAGCCTTCTTTTACAACAGTGCCTTTCTTCAATCACTTTGTCATTAATTATGGCAGTAAAACCATCTTTTGCCAGTTTTCATCTTAAACACTGACTCTGTAATTTTATGTGCTCAATTCACTTGCAGTGAAAATATCTGCGGGCTTGCACCTCCTTTCAAACCTCTTGGGCTCCATTTTTACTTTTGGTAAAACATTACTAATGTGCTGTACACTTTGTTTTCTTGAGTAAGATCCCCAAACTCTCAATTTCTCACAAGAGAAAATCTTGCCAGAAACTTAATTTCACAAATGCATTTTTACCTGCCATCTCTGGAACTCTCCTCAGTTCATGAACTTTCTGTTTATTCACATGAATTCTTATCATATCTAGAAGAGACCTTTTAAACTCTATCAGCAGAATAATCTCTTTTACAGCCTCATACGACTTGTCTTTTTTAAAGGCCCACGACCATCTATCAAACTTAATATGTTTAAGTCCTTGAAAATCAACTTAAGTCTGACCTGGTTCCATCTTTATGTTTCGGAGCCGCTATCTGTATGCTTCTGGTACCAATTCATAAGTACGCAAAATAGTCTGTTCCACATCCGCATAATCTCTTGATCCCTCATCTGACAACATTGCGAATACCTGATGAGCTCTGCCTACAAACTTAGTCTGTACTAACCTTACCCACAAGTAACTGGCAACTCCATCTACCCAGCCAATACTTCAAATGAAATTTTAAAAATCGATATTTTTGTCATCGATATGTGGAAAAGTGTTAACGTATCTGCACATATCACTATTGTCTCCCTTCATCTCTATCCTGTTAACTTGACCTTCCAGAATAATTTGCAAATTCAGAAATTCAAATTCTCTCTTTCTTTTTCCTGTCTCTCTTCCTCTCTCCCTTTCCGTCTCTTTCTTTGAATTCTAACTCCAGTTGTAACATTTGCAAACTTGTCTGATTATCTCATTCACTTCAGTTTTTGAACAACTCCGTCACAATTTCAATTTTCTAGCTGCGGATCTGCCGAGGTTATCTTTTGTTTGCTGCAAGTAAGTTTTATATGAAGAAGTATCTTTCATCAGGAGTTTTATTTTTCCCTTTATTTGAGATCAAGAAGTTAGATGACCAGTTTGCGCCCCGAATCTGCAACAGTACCTCGGCTGTTCGATGGCTGATAATCTTATTCTAATTTTCAAAATTACGGGTTTATCTACTTCCATGACACATTTAATTCTGATATCGTGATTGGTTGCATGTGTCAAAACAATAATGTTCAACTGCCAGGGGCTGCTGGTATCCTGTGCAGGATTAAAACGAATTGGTGAAATTCGAATTCTTGACGAGACAACAACCAAAAACTCAGGTATCTGTTTAACAGAACGTTGCTACATTTGGAAGTCTCTGACCATGACCTGGCAGCTGTGGCTGTGCTTTATATTCAGCAAAACATGTTCTGTCTCAAAGTAACCAGATATGCTTTTGGATTCGTAACTGGTCGGCATGGACGACTTGGCGTGCTGTCAGACGCTATGACTCTAAGACTCCTGGATGTATTATTTGGTGACATTCATCAAGGATATGCAGGTCCTTTCGGACTACGACATTTTCCAACCTCGCACAATTTAATCAATGCAAAATGAGATCTATGCTATTAGTTACCTTCATCCAAATCATGTGCTGACCTTGCAAATTGCTGTGATCTATATACTAATCCATGTGATACCCCGTGAGTAACGGCCTTCAGTGCAGAAACGGGCTCTGACCTCTGTATTATCTCCATTAAAGTGGGACTAGATTAATTTGGGATTGTGGTAGTCATGGATTGGTTACAATGAAGAATCTGTTTGTGTGCTGAACAATTACTATGACTCTTCCTCGAGCTCAATTAGCACCTCCCTGAATACTCTGTGCTGGGGCTGGTCTGATGTAGCGACTTAAGAATCTTCAGTTCACTTAGTTTTAATGGGAAACATCTCGTTATTATTTCTAATCTCCAATGGAAACTCAATTTTAACAGTCGCTCTGACCTGATATATTTCTGGATGATTTTCTGTATGTTTCACTGTGGAGACAGAACTAATGTGTACCCGTCAGTGGGGGCAGAGATGGCCTCCGTCACTAAATAAAAATGTTGGAGCACTGCACTTGGAAGATGATTGACATGAGACTCAATCCTGCTCGGAAATTTCTAAAATCAAAATACTTCATTGAAACTGTGACTTCACGGTCACTGAGAGCACTGTGCTCTCCTTAGTGTTAGGTTACAGGCTGTGCTGAAAGTGATAATATAAAGATGTGGCAACAAAAGGTGAGAATCAAACCGAGTTCACAGTTTGTACCTGGTCTGGGTCCAGGTAGAGACAGGAATCAGTTCTTGATCAAAATATATGTAACTGGAAGACAGGCCAGAAGAGAACTGCAACCAAAAATGTGTCGGTGATGGATTATTCAGAAAATGCACTGAGGCACAAATATTGAGGAGTTGGAAATGGAGAGGTTTGGTGATAGAGGAAATATTGAGATAAAGATCACCTCAGGACAAAATAGGGAAGTCTTGTTTATTCATATTTTGTTCCTCCTCAGATGTTTGTAAGTGAAGAGAACGAAATGCATGAAATGGGAATGGAGTGTAATTAAAAGCTAAAACAATACTTAACATATTTGCTAAATATGCATAACAGAAGCTGCAATGGCGTTCAAAATCATTTACAGAATTAATAAATGAGCTGAGATAGTCTAACCAGGAACACCAATTATAGCGAGAATGGGAAAGTAACCTGCCTGAATAATTTTCAGGACACATCGTATCCGCCATGTTAACCATATCCAATCCAGAGAAAGTAAGAACAGACAACTAGATAAACTCCTGTCCATTTTTGTAATATTCCAGTGCATTGATCTCAGATTCCGATCCAATGCAGAAACATTCCAGTCTAATGTTCTCAGATTCTGATCGATTGTTGGAACCTTACAGTCTGTTTTTCTTAGATTCTGATCCATGATGGAACATTCCAGTCTATTGCTTTCAGATTTTGATCTCTCCCACTCTCTGGAGCAGTTAATTCCAATTGCGTTGAGGATGATGCTCTCGCTGATATAATTTAAAAAGTGCCTTACTAGTAGAAGAGGGAAAGCCTCCAGTGACTCAGTTGGATTCCATGGAGACTGATGTCAGTCACAGTCACTGAACAGCATCTCCACTTAACCCCATCACTGCAAAACATTTAATGTAACAACAGTAGCTGGTCTGGGAGGGGTACTGACACCGCCTGCTCTTGGTCTTACCGACTATCTCCGATTATACCAACAATGTCAGATGTAACAGAGAAAGTTGATGCTTTGTCTTCACATGTTTTGTGACACTGCTATAGTATGTAGATACAATGTTTTGCGTAACCACTCTATTAAGAGCAAATCGAGAAGACATTACAAAAATTAAGATTCGTCCACGTCAACAAATATCAGTCTAAAAGCTGTCTCTGGAGATGACTGCCCTAAACATAAGAAATACAGATTTCTTTGGACATTCCTGTCACTACTCCCATGAAGCAACATTTTATCTTTAACACTATGCACTTCATTAATTCGTTTCTAAACATGCAAGCATCTTATTGCACAGTATATTCGGCTCTTCTTTCCCAGAGATTTCGCCTTAGCCCGAAAGTAAATGTTATGTTTACAATTGCAGTTTTTGTGGTGGGAGTAAAGGGTCAGAGACAGCATGTCTGTGTCATTGGTTAAGAAACAGAAAGGAATAGGAGACAGTCGGTATGGAAACTGGAAAGGAGTAAAGTGTTAGTCTCCCAGTTACCAATATTTTGTTGACAAATGGAAAAAAATAAAATGCAAAGAAACAAAGAGAATGCATTTAGAAGAAGGAATAGCAAGTGAAAATGAAAACAAAACAGGACAATTTGAAATGGAGGAAGAATGATTTCACATCCACTATTTAATCACTAGACGTGCAGCAAGGTACGATTGTTCAAAATAAACAACTAAGACACGGTTAATGAAATGTGATGTATAGGTTGTATAAAATTTATAAAACAATAAAACAATATTTGATCCTCGTCTGAGGTGTCGTGTTCCCATCCTCTCAACGTTTCTCTCTTTCTGTGATTCCCAGCTCTAGTGTCTCGTTCTTGTCAGGATTTATGTTGTAAATTCGTGCTTCTGGTGTCCCAAATTATTTTAGTTAACTGCCTTTCCACCGGCAAACAAACATATTGTCCTGCTGGGTTCTGTCAACAGAAAGTGTCTTTCATATTATTGGAGTGAAAAATTCTGGCATCAGATGCAGCATTTGAACATATTACTCTGTTGTACCCACACTTCACAAAGACCATAGCAAACAGGAATTGGGAAAACAAATACGGAAGTGCATCTACTTCTGCCATTCATCTCCTTTTCACGTTTTTGACATCTCTTCATCTATGTTCTCACGTTTTCTTTGTTTCTGGATAATAAATCCTCCAACCAGTCTCGTGTCCCATTACTCAGTTCTCCTTCTTTCAGTTTATATCCATTGCTCTATTCTTCACATACTCTGATTAGAATTAAGTAATTTGACTACAAATCCTTCTGGGAGGAGCTGGCCAGAGATAATTGGAAGGGGAGGCGAGCAGGGAAGACCATGGAGCAGCAATGGCAGGCGTTTCTGGGGATGATTCAGATGAGCATCAGAAATTCATCCCAAAGAAGAAGAAACTTACTCGGGAGGATGATGCAGCCATGAGTGATTAGGGATGTCAAGGACAGCATAAAATCAAAAGATAAAGCATACAATGTGGGAAAGGTTATTGGGAGTCCATAGGAAAGAGAAGACTTTAAATACCAGTGGAGGATTACTAATAAAAGCAATAGGGTAGAGAAGGTAATATACCGCGATAAGTAAGCTTGTTAATAACATTACAGGCGATTGCAAGAGTTTTGTTTAAGATATAAAAGATATATAGAGAGAAGAGGAAACGTCAGACTGCTGGAAAATGAGGCCTGAAGAGTTTTGGGTAACAATGAAATGGCAGTGGCATTGAACAGCCACTTTGCATCAGTATTCAATGTGGAAGTCATCCGCAGCTTGCCAGAACTTCAAGAGAGTCAGTGGACGGGGGTGCGTTAGTGACCATCACTAAGGGGAAATTGCTGGGGATGTTGAAATTTCTGAATGCGGAAAAATCACGTAACCTGATGGACTGCACCCCATTGGTCTAAGGAGGTAGCTGAGGAGTTTGTGGAGGTGTTGCTGGTGATCATTCTGCAATCGTTCAGGAATCACTGGAGTCAGCTTGGATCCCAGAGGACTAGCAAATAAAACATTCCAGTTGAAGGAGAGAGGGACACAGAATGCAGAAAATCGTCATTGGCTTGGCAAACTGATTTTTATTTTAGTAAGAAAGCGTCGTGAATCCTTGAGTTTCTCAATATGTAAAGAAAGTATAAAAAACAAGGAAGTTATAGAGATCATTGAAGATTGTATGGTTAATCTACCGCATAACAAGAGTTAAACTGACACAAAGCTATTGCAAACAACAGACTTGCAAATATGTGGTTGACTCCAACGAAATAGTTTCAACCTGGACAGAAGCACATGTGACAAACAAATTGTTACCTGAACCCTGTTGTATAGATGTGGGGAAGGTGTGTGACTAAATAGTCTTAACAAAACTGTCAAAAAAGCTTGACTGAAGCTGTTGGAGCGGAGGTCCCAATGTGCAAAAATGTAGTCTATTTCGAAGAAGAAATAACGCCAGGTATTTGAAAAGATCGCTGACTCATTCCCCATTTCTTAGCAACCTTCCACATGATGCAGCATTTGACCTGCACCCTTTCAATCCAGTGTCCTGCTGTTGCTCACGATGTAGTCTCCTTTACATTTGTAAGACCAAAAAACACGACTCTGAGGAATATTTCGCTCTGTCTGTAGGAACAACACTGACCTTCTCACTGCTTCCTCTTTCAATAACCTACTTTCCAGTCATGCTAATATTTCGGTCCTGGGCTGCTGCCATGTTCCAGTGAAGCACAATCCAAGCTCGACTAACGCCTCACTTTACAGTTGGTACGTTACAGCCTCTAGGATTTAATATTCATTTCAATCACTTCACAGCCTGATCCCATTATGGCTGACCTCCATTTTTCATGCAATCTCCCTCCTGGGATCCCTATGATCGTGTTTTGTTTACATGCACTCAATGGAGAAAATTAATTGCCCTAGTTCAAAACTCAATTTTTCTATTTTATATCTGTTTCTCGTTCACACACGGTTAAAAGCCCGTTTGTATTTTAAATGTACCTCCACGCACCCTGTTTCCTGTCACCACTCCTCCACTACTGTGAAGGAATTAAAAAACAAATCGTCCAATCCTTTCCAGTTCTGAAGAATAGTCAGGCAGGACTTGAAAGGATAACTCTGTTTTTCTGTCATCGAAGATGAAATCAGTTCTGTTGAGTTTCTCCAGATTGAGCAGGATAAATGTTCAACAAAACCAAGAAGTGTGGACACTGGAATTATGAAACAAAAACAACACCTAGAAGCTTTGAAGAAGAGTTACCGAACCTGAAAGATTAACTGTTCTTTCATTGCGCAGATCGTGCCAGACCTGCTTAACTTCATCAGCACTGGTGTTTTGAACAAGTTTCAAATACGTGTGTCAAAGGTGCTCAAAGTTCGTGTCTAACATGGAGCACCACATACCGGGAAATGAACGATATCACAAAAAGGATAAATTCACTGATTCTTAAACAAAATAAAGCTGGCATCAATGACACTACAGAGTTCGTAATCATCGTCAGAGAGGTAACCACAGGGAAACACATTCAAACCTAGAACAAAAGCATGAACTACCGGAGACGAAAACTGTTGAATTAATATCAGTAAAATGGTTTTGAGGGATGTGTCAGATTTGAGGCGTGACACCAGGGAGATTGAGAATATTCAAATGGAAGTGTTACCATATTCAGAACCCAGAGTAGATCCCCGTGTGCAGGGCTGATGAGCGAGGGGACTTGATGTGATTTGGGAGCGAGACAGCACAATTGCATTGCAGGCATTGCAGCTCGAAACTGCACATTCATGTAGGGCTGTAGACCACAGCAGCGGTACAATCAGAACTGCACTAAACCACAATCTGTAACTCTTTTTTTCCTGGATAATTCCTCAGTCGATAATTACCATTTAGATGATCGACGGTTCAGTGACGAGTGTGGGTAAACATACCAGGTTCAGAACCATGTGAACCTAAACTTGACGACACCTTCTTAAACAACCGCACTTGAAAGAACAGATCAGATCAAAGCCATGCAGTCCAGTCACATCCCGTCCTAAATTGCGACGTGCAGTTAAACAAATCACTGGAGGAGAGTGCTCCACAAATAGCCCCATCATGAAGAATGTAACAGCCCTGTATATCAGCGTCAAAGACAAGGATGTATTACTTGCACCATCCTCAACCAGAAGTGTTGAGTGGATGATCTACGTCACTCTCGACATGATGTCCACAGAAGCACAGCTTACAGTCTTCAAAGAAATTCATTTGCTGCTCGTGCCATGAAGAAAATGTTGACACAATAGACACTTCAAAGGAAATGTGCCCTGATCTCATTCTTGCAATAGCACTGAAGACATATGCTGCACAGCAAGCCATGCCTCTGGGAAAGATTTTTCATTTCAGCTCCATCTCTGACAGATACCTGACAATGTGCAAAATTGTTCAACAATGCCCAGTCGCCTAAGAGGAGAATAATTAGAAAGTAAACAATTACCACCCCCCCCCCCCCATCTCATCATAATCGTCCAATTGTTGGATATTATTTTATAACAGAGGTGTCAAACAGCACAGCAATAACCTTCTCAGTCTGGTTTCCGTTGTGTATTGATGTGGAGATGGGTGGTGGAAATGTCATTGGTTTACCAATCCTGAACATACTAATTCTCTGGCAGCCGGTGGAAGTTGAAAACATGAACAAAATATCACGATCTAAAACTTGGTGTCAGTAACATTGACACCAATGTAGATTGTGAACACCTATTTGTTTCCCCAATGTAATTTCAGAAATCAAATCTCTCGTGCTTTCCTGGTTTGGCGTAAAAGTGACTCCAGACACACGTCATGTGATAAACTCTTTAATGGTCGCTGAACGGCCATGCAAGGCTCTCAATTATATCACACTGCTCCGCGATCTTAAAGGATAAAACCTGACAGAACAACCAGCCCCTGCCTCGGTATAAGGAAAGGGAATTGGAAGCATAGTCCTGTCAAACCTGCAGAGAACTCCTTCCTGACATTTCCGAGATCGTGACAACATTTACTCAGCTTTCCCACAGAATGCACAGAAACGTTGGGAAAGGAGGTGATCATTCAACACATTGAACCTCTCCCATTTTAATTCATGGCCGAATATCTCGTTAACGCACTTTTCCCACACAGCGTACATCTCCCTTAATCGGATTACAATTCGGAAATATGCATTAATCCTTTCGGTTCTTGGAATTTGTTCATCTATTAACATTCTCCTATAAAACAATAAGTGGTAGGCCTCTTAGAACAGATTTGAGGAGAATGTTCTTCACCCAGAGAGTGGTGGGTGCATGGAATGCTCTGCCCCAGAAGGCTGTGGAGGCCAAGTCTCTGGATACTTTCAAGAAAGAGTTGGATAGAGCTCCTAGGGTTAATGAAATCATAGGTTATGGGGATAAGGCAGGTACAGGATACTGATTGAGGATGATCAGCCATGATCATAATGAAATGTGCTGCTGGCTCGAAGGGCAGAATGGCCTACTCCTGCACGTCTTGGCTATTGTCTATAACACGTGTTTATTAAATACAATTTGGCTGTAACTCAGTTAGTGAACCGTGGACATTATTTATGCAATGCGAGCTCCCGTTCCCTGTTGCATGATGCAATTCCTGGGGCCAACTGAACGGCACATCCCAGCTTCACTCTCCTGTGAATAAAAAAAAACTAAAATTCAGTGTGTTCAGGTAAAATAGAAATGCAATCAGCTTTGCAAGACTTGAAACTGGGAATTACAGTCTACATATCAAAGGAACTTTATTTCAAACCAGGGGAGAATCTTGTGGAGAACTGGAATTTACGTCATCATCCACGTGGTCATTCAGCTTGTTCACTTTCTGATGAGGAGCTTCGTGAAAGTTAAAGTTCGTGACTATAATGTTGAAGTGTTGCACTTACGTTGCTACTTCATTGAAATATATATGATTTAAAGATTTATTTCGATTGAACTATCATTTTTTGGTACATTAAATACTGTTTCTATTTCGGTTTTTAGTATATTTTTGGTGGTTTCCCATTTATCATGTCTTTCCCAGAAGCCCCGTGATTAATATTGTCCTATTTTCAGTAACAGTGTTCCACAGGATCAACACCTACTACAATAGTGGATAACTACCTGTCACAAGAGCTCATCCTGGATTGCCACAGCATTCTCCTGCTCTGTCTCCATTACTTTCCTGTCTATAAATCTTTATTTATATTCAATGCCTTGCTCCCTTGCCCCCTGCCCCCCACCCCACCCCGCAGCCTTATGTGAGAGAGAATTCCCCAGGTTCCCTACTCTCTGAGTGAAGTAATTTATTCTCATCTCAATGCATTTTGGTCTGTCTGTACAGAATACAGTGACCCCCTGATTCAGCCCATTCAGGGGAATTGTCATCCCTACTTCCAGTCTTTCTCGGCCTGTCAGAGCTTTTTTGAATATTTCATTGAGATCAGCACTCAATTTCCTAAACCGCATGGAATACAGGATCAGTCAATATAAACTGTGCTCCCACTACAAGTCTGTGATCTCAGACATCAGTCTCGACATCTTTCTGTATACTCCCTCAACGTCAGTTGTGTTATTTATTTGATACAAACCCATAACTGTATACCATAATGTACAAAGTTTGATGTGAGGTCTCACCAAGACTCTGTAAAGGTGCAGTAATACACCTTTACTCCTGTACTCAATTCCCCTTGAAACTGAGCTTAACAAATCATTCATCTCCCTAACTTCTTTCTGTTCCTGAAATATTACTTTCAGTGACTGCTGTACAAAGAGACCCAGATACTCTTTAATTTTATAACAACCCATTTGGTGGGACTCTGTACACTGGTCCGCGTGCCAATGCCTTTCCCAGTATTGTCTTCTGGCTTCAGAACTCACTGCCGTTCATGGACCTCAGAGGTCTATGCAGAAGGAAACATTAAAAAAAACATAATTCTCTTTATCGTTTAACATTTTCTAACAAATCCCTTTTTAATTGGTAGGCCGTTGTTCTATTATCTCAACCAAACTGCGTAACGTTGCTGTTTATGTGTCACGTATTTGCCCATTCACTCCATTGCCTCAATCACCATGGCGCTTTTTACATCCTACTCAGCCACTCACAATTTGACGTCATTCGTTCCGTCAGCAGGCTTGGAAATGTTTAATTTTATTTCCTCAAACAAATGTTTGACTTGTACTGGGAATTTCTGTGGCCTAATGCCAGATCTGTGCTATATACTCCAATCCTTCCATTCAAAAACTATTGTTTTATTCCTACTTACTGTTTCCTGCCAGCTCTGCCATTGGAACACCATGTTCATAAATTTGTCCGAGTTGTATAAATATGAAATTGCATTAGAGACTTGGGGCTTTATCAATAATCTTTCCAAAAATCCAATCCAATTGCGTTCATTGCTTCTCTACAATTGTGCTAAAAGTCATTTTCTCAAATATGATTCCCATTTTATAAATCTCTGTTGCATTTGTCTATACACGTTAATTTCAGTCCCAATACTTTGTTTAAAACAATTATTCATTCATTCAACGCTCATTTCATGCTATTCCCTTTGTTCTCACCAGACTGCAGTTTCATAGCATTGCTGGGAACATTTATTTCTTTGTTTACTTTTCTTCTGTGAAGACAGAACTGAAATCTTTGATTCATAGTACTGCTATTTCATTTTTCTCCATTTTCCACTCTCTGGATTCAAACTGGAAGGGAGCCGCACATTTTCTCTCCAAAATTCTGCCATGGACATACTTTGAGAAGCTGTTACAAGTTCATTCTTATAACACTTGCTATTATATTCTTCAGTAGCACACCAATTCCTGTCTTAAACTGCTCAATCATTTTCCTTCTACACCATCCAATCACATGAGCATAGTCTCTGTACCGTCAGAGATACAGCACAATCTACGTTAGTCCCAATTTTCAACACAATGCCCATCGCTGGGAATGTTATGGCATTTCATGTGCACGACGATATCGTTTTAAATAGTTGTGAGATTCCGTGATAACTCCACTATCAGGCAGTGAATTTCCGATCACAACATCCTCTGTGTGAAAAGCAATCCTAATATCCTCACCAATCCTCAAACCCTCCTTTGTCCCTCTCCCTTTGAATAAAATGAAAAGGTGATGACTATCCACCCTGTCTATACTCCTAGTAATCTTATCCTTCTGAATCACATCATCGTCAGCCTTCTCTGCTCCAAAGTAAACAAGTCGTGTTTATGCAGCCTCTCTCTACAGCTGATATGCTCCATCCCGGGGAACATCCTGGTGAATCTCCTCTGCACCCATTCCAGTGCAATCACATCCTTCCAGTAATGTGGGTCCCAGAACTGTACATGACATTCCATTTTGGCTTAATCGAAGTTCTGCACAGCTCTTATAACCTATTCCTCGATGAATAAAGGCTATAATAACGGTCCTCTTATGCTTTCTCAACTTGTGTATTCACCTGTTTATCGGATTCAGTGATTTGTGGAGAAGCCATCACCTGAGCTTCCAAGTGTTGCGGACATTCATTGACTACTCCATTGTTTGGTTCCTCTTTCCCAAGTGCATCACCTTTTATTTATCACTGTAATATTTCATCTGTCATTCATCACCCCATCGGACCTGTTCATCTGTATCTTCCCGGAGAGAAGACCTTCTTCCTCACTGCCAACCACCTATGTAATCTTTGTTCCAACCGCAAACTTACTTCTCACAGTCTCCCCACCTCCCTCCACGTTCACCTCTATATCATTTGTAAATACAACACATAACAAGTTATAAAATCACACAACACCAGGTTACAGTCCGACAGGTTTATTCAGAGTCATAAGCTTTTAAGTGCTGACGTCTTTATCAGGTGGTAGTGTATTTTGAAACCTCGTGACTCTGAATAAACCTATTGGACTATAACCTGATGTTGACTGATTTTTCACTTTGTCAACTCCAGTGCAACAATAGCACTTTCAAATCAAAAGTAAACAAGGACACCACACTGATCCCGATGGACACCATATGGCCTCCAGTCGCACAAACAGCCTCCTACCAACATCCTCGGTCTCCTACCAGTAAGTTGGTTAGGATGACACTTTGCAAGTCACGAATGTGTCCTACCTGTTCCCTTTTAATTATGTTGGCGTGATACACTCTAAGATTAGCTGGGGATTCTCCTAGTCTTGCCTGACAGAAGGTTGCCATGCCCCTGTGTTCGTCAGTCCAATCGGAGGGAAGAATTCCCTCCTTATTCAGTTTTAAATGAATTTATGCTTATCTTGCCACAATTTGTCTTGAATTTGGATTTGACTGCCGGAGAGACATTCTGCTCATTTCCACCTTAATACGTGCTCTGCGTATTTTCCAAGTTTAACTGTGCTCTACCTCCCATTCTTTGAAACTCGAGAGAACACAGTCCGAGTTTCCTCATCAGGAAACCTCGCCAACTGAAGTACGAATCGGGAGAATGTCTTTGCACATTCTCTGTGGTCAGTATAATCTTTCTCACGAAAACTGTACGCAATACTTTAGGTACAGTCTTACTAACATGCTGTGAAACTGCTTCAAGTTGTCTTTACATCTGTAGTGTGATTCCCTGAATTGAAGGCGAACGTAAATTTAACTTTCCAATATACTGCTCCAAGTAACCTTCACATTAATTTTATTTACAAACTCATGCGCAAGTTCTTATTTTAAAAAAACCTCAGGAAATCTACATTTCCCACTTCCACTTGTTCCTCAATGTTTTTGCTGCAAGAAACAAGTTCAAATAATTCCGAAGTTTATGAAGTATGACTTCTCTATGAGAAATGCATATCAGTTTTTTCCAATGTTACTAGAAATTTCTAAATATTCAGTCACACATCCTCATATAATAGATTCCAACAATGTCCCTACGGATGTCAAGTCAATTGGACTGCAGTCCTCCCCACTGTCTCATCTTCTCTTTGTCGATGGTTGGATCCCTTCCAGTTATCTTAAATACTTTGATAACATTTACAAAGTTTCGGTTATCTTCAGTGGCGTCATGCCTCTGTGGATATACCGGAAAACGAAGCACGTAATTAGTACTTCAATGCAGACGTATTTCTGACATTCTGATAGTTTGTCAGACTTAACAATGCTCAATCCAGCTACATTTTCAAGTATTACATTGTTACTGATACGAAAAGAACTCATGCCTTTCGTTCCACAAGCCCTATATGATCACTTAGACTTTCTGGGTGTTTTTCCTCGATCTTCCTCCATGGAGACCGATGCAAAGTAACTGTTTATTTTCACAGCCACCTCCCTATTCTCCACAATAAGTTCTCCTATTCCGATAACGAATTTCCACAATTGACCGTGCTTTTATTTTGATTACTTTGAAATACAGATTGTGAATGTGTGCAGTTTTTCTCTTGCTCTTTGATAAAAAAAATGGAATCGCTACAGTATGACAACAGGTCTTCGTCCCAACAGGTCCACATGGACCACCCAAAGTATATCACACCCAGATCCATTACCCGATTACTCCACATTTTCCCCAGTCTAGTGCACTAAACCTACACATACCTTAAAATTGTGGGCAACTTTGCATGGCCAATTCACCTAATCTTTACATCTTTGGATTATAGGAGGAAAGCAGGGCACCCAGGGGAGACCCACGCAGCCACCAGTTAATGTGCAAACTGCACACAGACAGTCGCCTGTGGCTATAATCGAACCCGTTTCCCTGGCGCTGTGAGGGAACAGTGCAAAACACTGAAACGTCGTGCAGTCCCGCATATTTCTGCGCATACATGATCTCTTTTTGTTTTACTGATCAGTTTCAAAACACTCATTTCCTCGGTCGTAAGCTCCTGAGAGTTCTTATGTTTCCACAATATCTGAAATTCTTCTCAAGTCACTTCTAATGATTAAGTTAATCTTTAATTTGTTATGTTAAACATCATTATTACGCTGTCCTTTTCTTGCGTGCACCTGAAAGAAATAGATGCGTTTCTCAGACGGCAGTATTTCTATAAATTTCCTGGTCCTGACCAGATATCTCCAAGAACACTGCAGAGGACATAGAGAAATTGCGGGCACATTAGCTGGTATTTTTGCAGCATCGTTAGCAATGGGTGAGGTTCCCGAAGTGTGGAATGCGGTGACGTTTGGGTGCTTATTCAAGAAAGGCTGCAAAGAAAATCAGACAACTGAAGACCACCTCGCCAAACATCTGAGGTAGTGACATATGTGAGAAGATTTTGGGAGATAAGACACGCATGTATTTAGAAAGACAGTTTGATAAGGAGCAGGAGTGATCAGGAAGCTTGGTGAGGGCATGGAGGTATACGGATTTTCTATAGACATCAGAAAGTCCTTTGGTCAGGGTTCCATGTGATAAGTTGCTCAGAAAGGTTCGATCGAATGGAATCCAGGGGGAGCTAGTAAATTGCACGCACAATTGGCTTCATGGTCGGGAGCAGAGGGTAACATTGAGGAGATGTTTGTGGGACTAGAGGCCTGTGAATAGTGGAGTGCCTCGGGGGACAGAGCTGGGCTCATTACTGTTCTGTTGTCTGCAACACAGATTTTATTTCAAAATGTACAACGCATGACTTGCAATTTTGCTGATGATGCTAAAATAGGTGATTTCGTAGAAAATGAGGAACGTTGTCAGAAAGTTCACCAGACCCTTGATCAGCTGGGGAAGAGTGTCGATAAATGGCAAATGGAGTTTAATGCAGATAAGTGTGAGAACTTGCATTTTGTAAAGTCAAATCAAGGTAAAAATCTCAATGTGAATGGTAGGGCCTGAACAGGTCGAGTGGAAGAGAGATACATTGCAGTTCAGGTTAATGATTCACTGAAAGTGGAGTCAAAGGCAGACAGGGCAGTGAAGAAAGCTTTCGGGACACTGGTCTTCATCGTTCAGGGCATTGCATATCAAAGTTGCAGAGTTATGTCATAGTTGCAGATGCCATTGCTGAGCCCACACTTGGAGTATTGTTTTCCGCTTTCTTCATTGTGCAGGAGAAGTTAGGGTCGATCAGGGATTGCATAAGGACCTTGTATATGGAGGCTGATCAGAAAGGAAGAACCCTGAATGGCTTTCTGTTGCCTTCTGTTTTCACTCAGCAAAGGGACGTTTCTGTGCATAAGAACTTTGAGGAGTGGGGAAACAGGCTTCAACAGATCGAGATTGAGGAAGTTTATGTGCAGGAAATCTTGGCAAACATTCAAATTGATAAGTCCCCAGATTAATCCAAAGTCGTGTGAGAAGCGGCAAAGGAAGTTGCTGAGCCACGAGCGAATTTCTTTGTTTCTTGTCCTTCGGGACTCGTACCAGTGGATTGGAGAGAGGTGAATGCAGTTCCTCTTTTCAAGCAGGAGAGTAGTGAAATCACTAGGCATTACAGACTTCTCAGCCTTAAGTATGTGGTCAGCAAGGTTTATTGGAATGAATTCTGAGGGATGGTATTTATGAGTATTTGGAAAGGCATAACTTCATTAAAGGCAGAAAGCATGCTTTTGTGAGGGGCAGGTCTTGCCTCGCAAATATTGCTGAGTTGATTGAGGAGTTGACGAGATAAGGTTCGTGATGGTCGAGCAGTGGATATGCTGTGCATAGATTTCAGCATGGCATTTGATCAGAGTCCTCATGATAGACAGGAGGTATGGGATGCAGGGAGATTTGGCTGTCTGGATTCAGACTTCATTGGCTGACAGAAGGCTGAGAGTGATCAGAGATGGAAAGTATTCAGCCTCGAGGTCAGTGGTGAGTGGCGTCCCGCAGTGCTCTGTTCTTGACCATCTGCTTTCTGTAGTTTTTATAAATTACTGAGATGAGGAGGTTGAGGGGTGTGATTTTAAGTATGCCGATGACACAAAGGCAGGCGTTGCCATTCATGGTATTGAGAAATATTGCAGGCTGCAGCGCGACATTGGCAGAATGCAGAGCTGAGCTCAGAAATGGTAAATGGAGTTCCACATGAATAATTGTGAACTGACGTATTTTAAAAATTCGAACTTGCATGCTGAAATATGAATTAAGACAGCATTCTTGGCGGTATGGAGGAATAGCGGGACCTTGGTGTTCAACTGCATAGATCCCACAAAGTTGCCACACAACTGGATAAGTTTGTTAAGAAAGGATTTGTTGTTTTGGATTTTATTAATAGACGGGTCGAGATTAAGATCTTCGAGGTTTTGCTGCACCACGACAGCACCCTGGTGAGACTTGGAATACTGTGTCCAGTTTAGGTCCGCCCATTATAAGAATGTTGTGGAGGCTTTGAAGAGGGTACAAAGAAGTTTTACCAGGATGCTGCCTGGACGGGAGGGATTGCCTTACGAGAGGAGGTTAACTGAGCACCGATCTTTCTCAGATGGAGTAAGAGAGATGACCAGATCTTGGTGCACAAGTATTGAGAGACATAGATAGAAACGATAGCCAGAAACTATTCCCCAGGGCAGGATTGACTCCAACGAGGGTCCATAATTTTAAGGTGTGAGGAAGAACGTAATGCGGAGAATTTAGAGGTTGGTTCTTTATGCAGGAAGTTGTGAGCACATGGAATGCGTTTCCAGCAGAATTGGTGGAAGAAGAGTCACTCCGTAAATTTTTTTGACAACTGGGCATGCACATGGACAACAGTGAAATGAAGGGAGCGCATGTTAGGTTATTTTAATTTAGATTAGGATTAATCGTTGTCACAACATCGTGGGGCAAAGAGCATATACTGTGCTGTACCTTCTCTGTTCTTTGTTCTATTTATCAAGCATGACCTTCCCGTGATGAAATAATTATGATTTTGCCCGATTATACCACGCTGAACAAGGAGACCTTGGAGTGCACGTTCATAGCTCCTTGAAAGTGGAGCCGCAGGTAGATAGGATAGTGAAGAAGGCGTTTGGTATTCTTTCCTTTATTGGACACAGTATTGGGTACACGAGTTGGGAGGTCATGTTTCGGCTTAACACAACATTGGTTCGGCTACTGTTGGAATTTTGCATGCAAGTCTGTTCTCCTTCGATCGGAAAGATGTTGTGAACTTGAAAGGGTTCAGAAAAGATTCACGAGGATGGTGGCAGGGTTGGGGGATTTGACTTACAGCGAGAGGCTAAACAGTCAGGGGCTGTTTTCACTGCAGGGTTGGAGGCTGAGGGGTGACCTTACAGAGATTTACAAAAATATGAGGGGTATGGACAGGGGAAACAGACAAAGTCTTTTCCCAGGGGTACGGGAGTCCAGAACTAGAGAGCATATGTTTTGGTTGAAGAGGGGAAACATATAAGATAGACCTAAGGGGCAAACTTTTCAAGTAGAGGGTGGTACGTGTATGTTATGAACTGCCAGTGGATGTGGTGGAGGCTGGTACAATTGCAAAATTTAGAAGAATTTGGATGGATATATGAATAGGAATGGTTTGGAGGGATATCGGCCGGATGCTGGCAGATGGGAGTAGATTGGGTTGGGATATCTGATCGGCATGGAAAGGTTGGACCGAAGGGTCTGTTTTCATGCTGTGCATCTCTATGCCTCTATTCAGAAATCTTCACAATGGACTCCAAAATCTTCCAAAGTGCTGAGATCAGACTAATCATCATCATTATTTCTGGTTTGCTCCCTTCTTCAACAGGGGTATTACAATATCGATACCCCAGCCCTCCCTAACTGAAATGACACCTGCAGGATCACTACTGAAGCCTCCATTATATCTTCAACTATATCTTTCAGAACTCGAGGATGTAGCTCACCTGGTTCAGGGATTTATTCAATTTCAGACTTTTCAGTTTTTCTAGCATCTTCTCTTTGGTGATGGCAACCACACTCATCTCTGCAGCCAAATCTCTTGAATGTGTGGGATATTATTCGTCACTTCCTCTAGCACGACCGACACAAAGTACTTATTCAATTTCTCACCTATTTTCTTGTTCCCAATTACGATTTGCCAAGCAAATTTTCAGCATTTCCTGAAGACACTCGTTCCCTCATGTTTGTCTCAGCTCGTTTCTGATTTCAACTTCGATAACCTCCGACAGGACAAGCACATCATTCCCATAGTATTTAGACCTGAAGTGCACATTATAATCCACCTGTGTTCTTACCAAGTCTTTTAAAGCTCCAACATCACACTCTTGAAACTATAACATTTGCCAAAACAGTTAAGACAAGCGTCCCAGGTACTTAATTGACTACAATATTAGCTTGACAACTGACATTCAGAGATTTTGATGAAGCAGCCAACACTCCCTCTATTCCTTTGAACGACCGTATGACCTGGTATTCATTCAGTAGTCGCAGACCTTACTCTTTATTTCAAAGATGATCACCTCGCACATGTAAGTGTTCGATTGAATCTGACACTGACATCCCCATTTTATCATTTTGTTTAAATTCTCCTACGACCTAACGCCAGTTGTGTCTGAATGCTCCTGTCAATTATTAGTTTTATATTGTCCTCCGACTTCCAGTCACTTTCGTGGGAGGAGATGGAACGTTTTACAGGAGACTGCCTTGGGTCCATATCCTTGATACACTTGCAATAGAAAGATACACCTTTTTCAAGTTCAAGGGCAACAGTTGAATTCGCATCGATATCCATTTGAGGAACAGAGATCTAATTTTCTAGTACTCTTTGCGTGTAAGTTGCTTTCTAAAATCTCTCCTGAATGAACTGAGAGAAGTACTTAGAATACTACATGGACGTCGCTGGCTGCGTTTAGTTTAATTAGCTGGCACAAATTGTTCTTGAGGAGATGGCTATCTGGAATCGCTGCAGTTAACAGGGTGGAAGTAGATCCAAATTATGTTCCTGAAGAAATTTCAGTATTTTGTGCCAGCACATTTCTGACTTCAGCTTCAATCTGTGGAAATTCTATATATTTATTGAAATTGACTTTCACTGATGATATCGTAAAGATATCGATTAGATCACCGCATAACATTCTAAATTATAAAGAATAAACGTAAATTTTTTTCGACTCTTGCTTCAGAGCGTAAACACTGACATTCTGGTATCACGTTTGTAAAACTGCACGGAACTACATCCAGGGCCAAAACGTCCTCTGTGAGGAGTCATGTCCATTTCTAGTTTCAATACTCTAGGGGAGTCATGATCTTGCATGCCAATAACCCTTGGTATGTTTGCTTGAAATACTGCCTCAATTATTTCATGGTTTCTGCCAAACGGATAGTGAGTTCCAGAGTCCCGCCACTTCACTAAAAGAAAGTTCATGTCCTTTTCAAACAACCCCTACGAATATTCAAACCCGCCGCCCAACACTCGGCAGAGTATATCGACATCAAGAATAATTATTCGTTATTCTCGACCTGTCTAAATCTCTCAGGACTGATATATTCTCGTCAGGTTCCTTATCAATCTCCCGTGTTCGAAAGAAAGCAACTTCACACTACTGGTATGGAGTGATTGACTAGTGACAACACTGCAGTGGCCCCTTCGGCTTCTTGAACCAAACATTCAGAAAATTTCACCTCACCTCCTAACATGTTAAATTATGAGTGACAGATTTCTCACAAATTCCAGTACTCAAAGAAAGAGAAGCAACTATTCATGATTGAAGTCTAAAGTGAACATGAAACAATAGCTATCTCTAACTGAAGCGTGTTTACTTTACAATATTCGTTTGTGCCTGAAACTCTGTAACAATATACTGTTCCAGTAAAAAGATGCATTAAGGTTAAATCAAATAACTTGGAAAACCACACAGAGTGTGTCATCGCCACTGTCCTCCTGCTTTCTCCTGATGACCTCCTTCGATTGTTTTCTTTTGTTTACTGCAACGATGTTTTCAATGGAGAAGGTATCTTTGGACGAGACTCTTTTGAATGGCGGTCTTCCTCCATGGCCGTTTCCATTCTGACTGACTTCCAAAATGCCTGCTACTTTAAAGGCCCAAGCATGGGATCATGTCATTGATTCGTGATTGGCAAAATAGCAATTTCAAAATAAATTGGGTTTTTATATCCTGGGACATAATTTAAGCTGATTGTTTAAATTTGAATTGTTTTCGAAGGCGGAACCAAGTGAGACGTCTGTTTCGAAGCCAGACGTTACTTTTTCTCAATTTCACAGTTCACTCTTAGACTGCTCGTGCCTCATATGACAAACGCTTGTGAGTGCTCAGTGACAAATAGAACTGACCCTCTCTTAAAGCTGCGGTATGCGCCTTCAACTTCACAGCTCCTCCCCAAATAAAACAAAATGAACAGTCATAATAAAAAGATAGCTTCTTTTTCTTTCCAAATTCTTTATTTCCTTAAAATTGTTTACACATGACATTCACCTAAGTTCACCTTTTTATGACACACAACATGTACAGTTTGTAAATTCAAAGCTGGTATCATAACACTCCAACAAAATATTCTCATGGTCTTGCCTTTAAATCATTCCAAGAATGGAAGACGAATGTCATACTTTTACACAACTGACCTGGACACATTGTTTGCGACACAGATCTTAAAATGGTGTCAAGCCAATAACAAACACAATGATTCCTTTTCAATGGGAATGGTCGAATCTGCTAATTCCAAAGAAAGTGAGCACCTCTTTCTCCTTGGCTGATCGTGGAAATTTCTCAATTGTCTTCGTTTTTCCATTCCGTGGTGTCGACCTTCCAACACCTATTCTATGACGCAAGATCATCAACTCTGACTTAGGAAATTAGTTTTATTAACTTTTATTGACACTTTTGGTTCTCTAATTGATTCAAAGAGCTCTGCCAACTGTATCATGTGATGTATGCATGATTCACGAAAGATCACTGTATCAAACAAATTGACTGCACAGTTTCTTTTTTATCCAGCTTCAAGCCGGTTCATGAATCTTTCGAATGTGGCCAGTGCGTTCTTCATTCTAAAAGACATCAATTTGAATTTATATCGCCTGATTGGGGTTTCAAACAGTTAAATGCCTTTCACTTTCGCTTATAAGTACCTGCCAATAATCACGCAGTAACTCCAATTTGGTGATGTAAGTGGCATGCCCAACTTTGTCTACACTGTCCTCCTACCTTTAAATTGGTTTTGAGTCCGATATTGTTATGGCCTAGACCTTCTCAGAGTCCAGAAATGTTAACCGAGTCCCATCAGGTTTGTGAAGTAACAGAACTGGTGTACAACACTCGCCCTAACTTGGTTTGATGATAAAGGAGGAAAGTCATGCGCAGAGTCAAAGAAAATGGATGGGATCCTGAATGAGCGCATTCCATTGGTATTAACCAAAACAGGGACATTAAGGATGCTGAGTTTTGGGAAAGACGTTCGATTACACTGGTGAAGCTGGCATGAGGAGGAATCAACTGTAAGGTATTCTAAAAACAATGAAGGTGAACGAGTCCTCACTTGCGGATGGGATGTAACCCAGTTTACTGAGGGAAGCGAGAGAGGAAATAGCTATTGATTTATCAGATATCTTTGCAAAATCTTAGAACACTGGTGATGTTCCAGAGGACTGGTGATTCGTCGTGTTGCTTCCCTTGTTACAGAAAATAGCAGGGAAAATCCTGGAGTTGTTGATCACAGACATTGACGTCAATGGAAGGACATCTTCTGGAGAATACGTTCATGGATAGTATCTGTTCCCATTTGGAAGTAAAAAGGGTTTAGTGCTGAATAACATGGTATTGCACAGGGACGTTTATCATCTTAATAGAATTCTTTGAGGTAGTGAGAAAGTTGTTTGATAAGGGAAGGGCTATAGATGTCATATACCTGGACTTCAACAAAGCGTTTGATACGGTTCAGCATAGTAGCTGATGGAGAAAGTGATGTCGCATTGGCTCCAGGATGTAATAGCTAAATAGATGGAGAAATTGTTTGACAATGGGAGACAGAGACTAGTAATGGAAGGGAGATTCTGAAAATGGGGAAGTGTAAGACGTGTTATTACACCGGTATCCATGCTGGAAAAAATGTTGTTTCTGATGGAGACAACTATTCAACAGGAACGTATGTGTGATCTGATTAGCAAATTTTCAGACGAAATGTCCATTTGTAGCAGACAGTTAAAGGTAATGTAAGAGAATGAAACACATTAGGGATAAAATGAAAAGCTGGGCGTAGAATGTCAGATGGAATGCAATCCGGCAAATGCGAGGTGTTGAATTTTGGAAGATCCAATTCCCGAGTGAAATTTACCGAAAATAGAAATGCCCGATGGAAATTGATGGAAAGGGATACTTGGATGTTCAGATAGACTTATCTTGAACCTGGCAACGTAGGTCGATAAGGTAGTGAAGAAGGCAGGTGGCATACTTTCATTCATCAGTCAGCTGTAGGTTACAACAGTTGGCACGGGTTGATATAGGTATTCGGGCACATGTGGAATAAGGTATATCGTTCCGGTCGCCACATTACCAGATGGATGTGCATAATTTGGGGTGGGTATGAGGAGGTTTTCCAGAATGATTCCAGGTATTCAAAGTACTAGCTATAAAGAGAGTTTGAGTAGATTAACATTATTTTCATTGGAATGCCTGCTTTTGAGTGCCCACCTGATTAACTTTTACAAACTCATGAGAGATATTGGCAGGTTGGATAGCAAAATACTTTTTCCCTCGGGGTCACATGTTCAAGGTGAGACGTTTGAGGGAGATTGACAAATACATGGATGGGCAGGCAGCAAAGAGATAAAAATCCCTAGTAAATAGGCGGCAGGTTTCGATGAGACGTTCTGGATCGACACAGGCATGGAGGGCCAATGGGCCTGCTCCTGTCGTGTAAGATCATTTGTTCTTTGTTCATTGTTATCTTATTGAGCATCCGCATCCCGTTCCTTCTGGACCTGTGTAGCTTTGAAAGTATTAATCTTGTCGATGGCTTGTTTGAACAAGACAACATTCCCTCGTTCTTACTCATGCACAATAGCACTGGTTCACCGCATCTTAATCCTGCACATGTCCTCATCACCCTGCAACATACATTTGAACTATGGTCTTTGCTCCTGGAACAGGTAATTCACTAACCTATCCCACTCTTCAAGGAAATATTTGTTGTTCAGCGTATTTTGAGGCACATCAAAATCCACAAAATCTTGGTTTGATTCCTCGCTCTTTGGGACATTATGCGATATATGTTTTCCAGTTCTCTCTCTCTCTTACTGAACATATGATCGACGCTTATTCTCTGTCAGTGCAACCCATCATTCACTCTCTCTTGAAGGTACCGTACACGCCTACAACATTTGACAACAGGAGACAGAGACTTCAAATGGAAGGGAGTTTCTCAGAATGGAGAAGTGTAAGAAGTGATATTTGACCCGTATCTGTGCTGGGAACAAAGTTGTTTGTGATCGAGATAAATATTCGAGAGGAATAATATTCCAGAGGAACGCATCAATATTTCATCCTTTCACATTTCTTAGTGCGCCGATATTTAACAATATTTAAATATTTGATATCAGACTTTTGGGATACGATTTAAATGCGTGTCTACACAGCATGAACGTGGTGGTCTTGGATTGCGAATCTTATGAGTATTCCACGAGTCGAGCATTCAGTCACTGTTCATATGATTATATATTGCAGTCAATTTACACGAATGAGGAATCCACTAAACTTCTGAAATGTTTACGTCGGTTTCGTTTGCACTGGAGAATAAAACAGCCAATTGCCTCTTTCAAAACCCTTCCGTGACAATCCATGTCCACCATTGAAATACTCTTAGTAACATGATAATTGTAAGTGACAGATTGGCTCCCATCACTTTACCCCTGTCGTCGCACGTCCTCCACCTCCCCCCACCCCCCGCCACAAACCCCGCCTCCACTATTGATGTGGTGCAGTTGAATTATTTAATATTTACTCATCGAAGATAGGGGCAACACTGCCTTTAGAGTTTCCATAACGCGGGGTTTGAACTCTCTCTGTGGACTACAAACCAATCATCAAAAGTGAAGCACCTCGTTCAATAATCCGTTATAAACAAGAGTAAGGAGTGATATAATTGCAGAAACTTCTGCTATTTAAGTGGCACACATCCCTGACCCTTACTTCAAAGTCTGAAAGTGACAAATTATTTATAAATCTCTGACAATGACAGACAATGAATTATTGACAGACCAAACAGTTGTCCTCTAACGACTCAGCTACTGCTGAATAACGCAAAACTCAAATGGTACTGTGTTCCCGTTTATGCAAAATCCAGTAATATATGAAAACAACAGAATGTAGTCTCACTAAACTTCAGCTGTGTTACGTGCAATCTGGAGCTTCCTGTGTCTTTTCACTCACTGAATTGTCAGGATTGATTTCCCTGTAGATTCTATTGTCATGGTGCCCTGTTACCATGGTAAAACAGTGATGCTTTCTGAATGAACTGTTATCGTTTGCCGTATGCCTGTTCCCTCTCGCTCGATTTTTCAAATATGCTCATCTTTTATAACCTTGATGACATGTGGATAATATCACATTCGGATTTGTCGAAGATTGTCAGTCCATCAGATTTAAATTTAATACTTTTTTGTAACATAAGGGCCTGTTTTAAATTTATTGGCTTTTTTTTATCAAAAGGAAGCTATTTGTCTTGATAAATGATGCTCCTTGGATTTATGATACAGAATATTTCAATTGCATCTCTCTGTGTTCCTGCAAATTTTAAATCAGCATGTAAACGTCCATTTTCACTCTAAGCACTACAACACAAAAACATTAACTTTTAAAGGGATCACGCATTTCAGCATTTCACAATTTTCCAATTGTACGCACAATAACTTCGCAACACTGATCATGACTCAATATAAAGAGGTTTAGTTAATGTTCAGACCCGTCTCATCGGTGTTTTGCAAGTGTAACCATACAATGAAATTGAACTGGAGGGTTTGCAGAAATGGAGATTATAAAAATGAAGAAACTGTGTTGCTCAGTAGATGCCTACTGTTTCTCTATTGATGCTGCCATGACATTCAGAGAATCACAGAAAAGCAAAGGTGGGATATGGAAACTTTCAGCTTAGGCTGTGTCTAAAACTAACTGCAGTCGCTGTAATTTGAGCTGTTCTTGATTATGCTAATCCATTTGAGCCCTAACTCACAGCTTTCCAATCGTGAATGAAGCTTTGAACTCCAGTGTTCAAAACCTGTGTCATGTTCCGGATTTTAAAGTTGACTTGTATGCATCATATTCTTACGGTGCTTGGGGGTGAGGCGGGATTTGAGTGGATGTTAATGATCAGAAATGGCAGGAAAACCGTTGCACCTCTCAACTTCAAATTAGAAAGCTTCACAGAATCACAGTTTCGTGTCAATACTAAATGCACATCTCATACGTCTCTGAAGCGTGACCAGAGGAATGATAGATGACATATTCAAACCTAAGTTGACTTAAACCTGGAAAGAGAACTGTGACAGATCAATGGAAACTCTTCTTCACTGAAAATTCCGTTCGAAGCGACTCACTCCTGAATTTGAATTATATTGTTCATTCCGTCAGAGTCATTCAGTCAAAATCGAATTCCGTCCCTGACGGTTTACTTTGGGTCGGTTTGCAGAAGACGGGCTGCAGCGGTTCAGGAAGGAATTCCCAGCTTCCATCTTTTCAAAGGGGGCAATGGGAGATAAATTCCGGACTGGTCAGCGCCTCCCATGACCTTTGAATGGACGGATATAAAATTGTAATGAAGGCAGTAGTTCTGAGGTTTCAGTCTGAACTAATTTGCGGGATGTCCTTCTGCCATATCACACGCTCTGATCCCATTCCGACGTCTTGAAACTTCCACTGTAAAGCATTCCGTCCCTCTTCTCTCAGCCTCTCTCGAAAGCCAACTGAGCAACTATTCAGTTGTTATCATCTTTTGGACACACCTGAGAGGATCAAGGATACTTACAATGGAACAGGACAGAACAATCTGCAAGCTAATGTTAATATGAACCACGTCCTAAGATACCACCAACCAAACATAACACACTACGTCTCTCTGCAGTTCTCTTCACGTACTATAATGTTCGGTTTTCTAAGCATTTTTTCATTTTCTCTCGCTCTCTCTCTCTCGCTCTCTCTCTCGCCCCCTCTCTCTCTCTCCATCTTTATGATCTCTGATAAATGACTGATGTCCACATCCCACGGGTGAAATTTTAAAAGCAAGAATTAACAGTTCGCTGATAGGGAAGAGGAGGGTTTTGATCTCTTGGTATAATACAAGATTATTCATTCTTAATCTTGAATTATTCATAGTACCTATAGATTCTTACTTATTCAAAAAAATAAGCAAAATGTCAGCGACCAGATATTACAAATTGAATTAAACGTTTAAAAAATCTAATATTCAGAATCGACTGCCGATGAATTCCTGCTTTTGTTGTCCTAGCTTTTTTCAATCCGTCCACTGCCGATTAGGGAATAAATACATAGAAATTTCCCTTCTGCGTTCTGTCTATAACATTATTGAACATTGAAGTCTTGATACTTGACCTAGATTCAGAACATGCCACTTGATTGTGCAACAATTCTGCAGAAGTAACAAAGCAACACCAGAATTTACGACCGCTGCACAACTGCACCAAGAAAAGTAAAATGAATAATTTCATCCCCTTCTTTCCATCATCGACTTTTATCAAGTTTACAAACTACTCAACGATTGATTGGAAATCGACCTGTCCCTCTGAAATTCTGCATAATCGTTCTGAATGGAGTACAGCCGTATGATTGGGAGTAGAACCGTATGCAGTACTGGCTGATGGACGTGACGAACATGAGAAAGTCAGAGTAATTGATGGCAACTGAAAAGCAAACAAAACATAACTCTGGTGCCAGTGCAGGAAATTGGCGAGGCCAGCACTGTATCATTTTAAATTAGTGCCTCTCAGCTGTCATAGTCTCACGAGACCAGACGTCTGCAGTGTCATCCAGCAAATCATAACGCTATTAAGTTCACCTTTATTCCACTCCCAGTCATTCCCGTTCCTTGTTTTTTGCGTAGATTCACTTTCAGGTTTTCGAATGAAATTTTACGATATTGAAAAAATTTAGAAAATTTTTCGACAAAAAATTACGATATTCAAAAAATTACGACAGGCTGGATAAACTCTGATTTTTATCAATGTCAGGGAGACGATTGAGTGGTGACATTATAGAGGATTATAAAACTTTGAGAGATGCACAGGCGTTGAATACCCATGATGGCACAGTGGTTAGCAGTATTGCTTCACAGTGCCAGAGACGTGGGTTCAGTTCCCGCCTCAGGCGACTGACTGCGTGGAGTTTGCACATTCTCCCCGTGTCTGCGTAGGTTTCCTCCCACAGTTCAAAGATGTGCAGGATAGGTGAATGGCCCATGCTAAGTTGTTCGTAGTGTTAGGTTAGGGGTATAGGTGGGTTGTGCTTCGACAGGTTGGTATGGACTTCTTGGGCCTAAGGGTCTGTTTCTAATCTGTAAAGTAATGTAATCATACTCTCTCCAACGTGGGGGAGTTCACAACTAGCGGGCATGTATTTAAGGTGACAGTAGAAATGCTTAAGAGGGGCAACGTTTTTGGAGAGAGTGGTTGCATTTGGACTGGCCTGCCAGACGAAATGGTGGAGACAGGCAGAGTTAAAGCATTCAAAAGACGTTTGGTCATGTTCATGAATAGGAAAGGTTCAGAGACACATGGGCCAAGCGGATGCAAATCGGTTTCGTTTTGTTTGTGAATATTTGCCAGCGTAGATGGGTTTGATCGAAAGCTCTGTTTTTGTGCTGTATGACTCTGAGAAGCTGTGTCGCTATAACAGTCGTGGTTCCAAATTAGAAACAGGAAGTAAGTTGAAGAGGTGAATTAAATTAAGTCATTCATCATCAAGCATTTAATTTCAGTAGTTTTATTAGCGAAATCATACCTAGCACAATATAGGGATTTTTCAGCACATTTTTGTCCAAATCCTTTCCAGGCAGGAATATTTTATAATAATCAGTTACTATCTGTTGAGTTGTTGTGATATTTATAGTCAATATGTCAGCACACATTTACAAGCCCTACTCGTGACAACTTCAATATTCACGTGCAGCCGAAAGCATCATGACGTTGTTGCTGGATTGATAAGCTACAAAACGACACAATGTTCCATGGATCCGGAGTTTGAATCCTAGCACACCAAATAATAGAATTTAAACTCAGTTAGAAAACTGTCTGAAATGGAGAGACTAATTACGAGCATGAATCGATTGGCTATTGTCAGGTAAAATCTCATCTGATTCATGGATGTTCTTAAGGGAAAGAGATTACTATCCTAATCTGATCCGGCCTACATGTGACTCCAGATCCACAGCCAGGTGGATGATTCCTAATAGCCATCTGGGCAATTAAAGTTTGCCAAGACTTGGTCGCATAGCTAGCGATACCCTCATTTAGCAATTGAATAAAGAAATAATGTAGTCTGTTGGTACAGCATTGTATCACCTGAGTTATCTTTCACCAGCATGAAGTATGAAACGCAAGTGGAATAGTATTGAGATTTGCAACTTAATGCTTAATATTAACTCAGATTCATTGCTGCCTTGAGAATGAATGCATGTTCAAATACACTGAGATCACATGACACATATGAAGAAAGTGTCCTTCTAAAATCAATTCTCTGGGATAGAGCTAACGGCACTGAAGGGCCAATACATTTTGCAGCTATAAATTCAGACTTACCACAGTAGGATTGTTCTCACACTTCACGGCTTGGCTAGAAATATTAATATAAACATAGCTTTGTGCCAAAATGGCTTCTAACTGTTTCGTGTCAATTTTGGTCATTTCTTCAACACAGTGAGTCCACTTAATCAGTCAATCAATATGTTAATGAGTGGTTCAATTCAGTCAGTCAGGCAGACAGAGTGTCCATTTACTCAGTGAATGTGTCCATTCAGTCAGTCAGTCAATCAGTTAGTGCATTTGCTCAATAAACCAATCAGTGCGATCATTTGTGAGTCACTGCATCCATTCTGTCAGTCAGTCAGTCGGTCAGAGCATACTTTAATTCAGTGCATCCGTGCAGTCAGTCAGTGCATCCATTGAGTCAGTCAGTGTATTAATTCAGCCACTCAGTGAGACAGTGTGTGCAGTCAGTCAGTCTCTCAGTGTGTGCAGTCAGTCAGTCTCTCAGTGTGTGCAGTCAGTCAGTCTGTCAGTGTGTGCAGTCAGTGCGACCATTCAGTCAGACCGTCAATGCGTTCCGCTTATCATTGAGTCAGTGCATACATTCAGTTAGTCAATTCGTCAGTGAGTTCATTAAGTGTGTCAGTCAGTTAGTGTGTACATTCAGTCAGTCAGTCAGAGCGTGCGTACACACAGTCAATGCGACCATTCAGTCAGTCAACAGTACTGAGTTATCGTCACTATCCCCAAAATGCTGATCCACAAAAAACTTCAAACTCTTGACCGGAATTAATCCTTACAGCTACCTGTAACTCTACCACATTCCTCGTGGGACCATCTATGTATTGGCATTAAACGTCTCCTGGACTTATTTTAAACCTTGCCGCCACTGAATCCTTTCAAATGAAGGCAGTCTCAATTTATTTCAGCAAAGTTTATATGCTCCCCAACTGCAAAATAATCCTCTCACACATATTTGCAATTGATTACGTATCTGTTCATGTGTCTCTCTTCAACGTTTGGGAGATATGCTGTCGAATCACAGACATGTATATTAAATTGATTTTATTTCTAATCGCTAGTAGTAACCGCAAGTTGTAAATAACTTCTCGATATTTGCTCCCCACCCCACCCCGCGCACCCTGCCGCAAAAGAATGGATGTTTTCCATAGGTTAAGATAGTATGAGACTTGGTCGACTCCCCATGAAGGAAATGGTACAATGACAAACCAATCCCTTGATTGTTTTCCATTCCTTGGACTAGGATTATATAATTGTTAATCATGCTGATTTCATGAAATGTTTTACACTCGAAACTATCTGCCAAACTTTCGTTTGTCTTGTAGAGAGAGGAAACACTTAAACACAAGTAGAGAGTGTTGCGGAAGTTCAGCAGTTCTGACGGAGAGAAAGCAAAGTCAACGTTTCACTTCAGTAAGCCCTCTCCATTTCTCCAAATGAGTTCTGAAGAAGAGTGAAGGGACTTGTCTGTTCCTTCTGCTTTGTCTACACAGACTCTGGGCAACCTCCTGAATTACTCCAACACCTCTAAACTTTGTTTTCAGAATTCCAGCATCCGCTGACCTTACTTTTATTTCCACAAAAACGCTTAACAGAGTCAGAAGTTTCTCAGGCACTCGGGTCCCTTTATAAAATGGCATGCCCCGGAGATGAAAGGCAATCCAGATCCACTTGTAATAATTGACAGATCTATTTGTTCTGAACGCTGGTGCTGAGTTTGCTTTTTGGATACACCTGACATCTTCAGGAAACAAGCATCCACCCACGCCTTATGTACCGTTTTTGCAAAAAAATTGTGACACTCCTCTGACGTAGTTTGAAATTGAACCTGGATCTAGCGGCGCAGTAGTAAAGCTGCATACATGTCTGGTTATGTTATGTCTGAAAAGTGGTTTGGGGAATGTCCAAGCAGCCACAGCTGAAAAGAAAGCCCAATGTGGAAATCATCTTGTCTTCAGACTTGGATACATGTGAAAGTGGAATACAGCAACAATTTGCTCTTTTTGTTGTTTATAAATGACTTGGATGAGGAAGTGGAAGGATGAGATAGTCAGTTTGCCGATGAAACGAGGTATGGTGGACTAGTGGATAGTGTGGAGGATTGTTGCAGGTTGCAACGGGCCATCAACAGAATGCACAAATGATCTGATTAGCGGCAGATGGAGTTTACCTGGGAAATTGCGAATTGATTCATTTTGGAATGTCGAATTTGAATGTAAATGCAGGTTTGAAGGCAGGATATTTGGTGGTGTGGAGAAATAGTGGAATCCTGCATTCCATGTCCATAGATCCCTCAAAGTTGCCACCCAAGTTGATTGGGAAGTTAAGCAGTGGCATGTTACGTTGTTTTTCATTAGCAGGGGGAATATGTTCAGGAGCCGCGAGGTTATATTGCAGCTTTATAGAGCCGTGGTTAGACCACACTTGAAACATTGTGTTCAGTTCTGCTCACCTCATTATTGGAGGGATTGAAAGAGAGATGCAGAGGAAATTTTCCAGTTTGAATGATAATGAAGGAGAAGTCGACGGGCAATGGTGGATAATCGATATGTACCACTGACAGTCATTGGTTCAGGTTGTAATGAAAGCTCTGAATTATGACTTTGGATTTCTGTCCCATTGAAGTGCATGATATTGTGGAACAGAAGACTTCCTGTGTGTGCAGTTAGCAACTTTAGATTTACGAGCACCAAGTTGGAATCACCATTTAAACTGTATCTCTAATGGCTATTCTTCCTGACACATGCATTACCGCACATTTCTCCATAGTATATTTAATAAATATTGAGAACATTTGAAGCGCAGGTTGATGAGTGGCAATTTCTGTACATACAGACAAAGAAGGAAAACAATTTATCGGGAACAAGACAGACATCAGAGGACAGGTGAAAAGAAGTCACGCATGAGAATTCTTAGAGACAGGGCAATCTCAGCAGATCTGTATGAATAAACACGTCGATTTAGATCTAATCTACCTTCTCTTTAAAATAGAACTGGAAATGTTTTCACTTGCCTTACGAAGCTAAGACTTATAAATAGAGAGGCGAAACAACACGACCACTTCATTGCAGATGCTCACTGATTTTGTTACCTACTATGGCGATGACACATCTAAAAACAAACCATCCAGCTCAGCGAGCTAACTCAGACACTTATTGTGTTTAATCTACAAAATGTTTCCCCACTTACTTGACCCGTGTGTAATATTTATGTCTTTTTCATCAGTTTCCAATTTTTTTGCATTATCTATCTCAGTAGGTTCACTTTCCTCGTCTATATCAGCAAAATCAAACTCAGTTGGTGTCGTCACAGTGACAAGGAATCGGGTTTGATTGCAGTCTCGGACTTCTGCTGTGCAGAGTTTGCATTTTCTCCCCCACGTGTCTGTGTGTGTTTCCTTCGGGTGCTCGGGTATACTCACACAACGCATTAGGTTGACGTTTCGGTGAACTTGACATGTTACATTGCCCATAGTGTTCATCGAGGTGTCGGTTAGATGCATGAAACAGGGGTAAATGCATAGTAATGGGATAGGGGAATGTTTCTAAGTGGCTTCTTCATCGCAAGGTTCAGTCTGGACTTGTTTGGACAAATGGCCTGTTGTCACACTTTAGGGATTCTGTGATTTCTTCATTAACATTGTAAATAATTCTGGCCTCAACACTGATCCCTGCGGCAATCAAACACTTGCAGATTGAAACCCTGAACATGTGTAATAGCCCACCAGCCCACCGCCCATGCCCTCACTGCAAATCTGTCCTGTGATATTTCGCCTAGGGTCTATAAACATAGAAAATGAGTCCAGGAGTAGGTTCTTTGGCGTTCACGCTTGCTCCACAACTCAATATGACTATTTTTTACCATAACGTACTTTCACCATAAGAATTTTCCATATCTCTTTCTTGAAAATATTCAGCGTTTTGCATGAACTACTTTCTGTGGTGGATAATTCTATAAGTTTATCACTCTGTGTGAAAACATATCATCTCATCTCTGTCTAAGCTCCGTGCCCTGTAATCTTAGGCTGTGAAACTAATTTTCAGATCTAAGATATTTTCCTGTAGGAATTCTACTGACTGGTCTGAAATTGTAACGTTTACACCTATTTACACTTTATAACAGTGTGGGAGTATGGGAACAACTAACTACGACACAACTTCGTAACACACAGGGAGTATTAACACATGACAAATAGTCTCCATCGTTTACTGGATCAATCAGTGGTGATCCATATTTCTATTTCGGTAGTTGTTATGATACACATGGTTGTGGAGCGAATGAGGTTAGGTGAGATATTTTGTTTCAAGCTTTACATATTAATAATCGCCGTTGATCTGAACGTTGTCGTTGGAAGCTTTCCCTCTTGTGGTTATATGATCGTTTCTTTCAATGGATGTTCCATAGTGTCGGTGGGAACATATTCTTCGCAGTTAGAGAGATCACTAAATCGGCAGAGACAGAGACCGAGAGAGACAGAGATTAGAATTTGGGAGCAAGTGGCTGTAACTTCAGAATAAGTGTACACAATCTGACAAGGGAAACGATTGAAAAGATTCTACAAGAGATTGGAATCTGAAAACAACGGACTGGAGCATTCCTTCAACGGAAGCGAATTGTAAACAATGGAATTGATATCTACAAGTCATTTCAAGAGTCTATGCTGATATTTTTTCGTACCATGATCACCTCTCATTACGATTCAAAGTACAATAACTGCTTTAAATTATTGATTGTTATTGCGATATTATTATTGGTTTTATTGGAATAACTGGTAAGCCACTGTATTCAGCCATTGACTGTAAAGCAACATTTACTTTATGAGACTGCTTTCAATTGTTCACTCCCCACACTCTATGCTGCTGTCCCGTTTCCTTTGTTGACCCTCGGTATCCGGATATTGGAAGTGGAAACATTTTTGTGAGCCCTGAAAACAGAACATAGAATATAACATGTTACAGCACAGTAATGGGTCTTTAAACCACCATGTCGGGCCAAACACGACGCCAAATTGAATTATCTCATCCTTTTTTTCTGCCTTGAGTACATATCCTTCTATCATGTAATCTTCACGTGTTTGTCTAAGATACCCTTAAACTCCCGACGTTATCAGCCTGCATCACAACCATTGGAAGAGCTATCCAGAAGTCGACTACTGCCTATGTCAAATACAGGCGCTTCTCAGCTCCTTTGAACTTGCTCGCTCTCACATTAAATACACGGGCAAAAACATTGATGTCTGATCATAACATTCACACCGCCAACCCTATCTATGTAAATCATAATTTTAACGGCTTCGATCAATTTTCCCCGAGCCTCCGGCACTCCAAAGAAAAAACAAATCCGATTTTTTCCAGTCTCTACTTATAGTTCATATCGTCTAATCCATGAAGTATCCTGAAAAGCTTCTTTTACATCCTTTGCAAAGCATCTCCAACCTTCCTATGATGCGGTGACTAGTATTGATTGCAACAGTTCAAGAATGGCCGAACTACAATCCTACAAAGCTGCAACATGACAGCATGACTCTTCTACTCAATTTCATGATCAAAAAAGGCAAGCATGCCATGTGCTTTCTTTAAAATACCATCGTGGCAATGTTCAGTGTCCAATAAACCCAAACCCCAAGATCCCTCTGTACATCAGCACTTTCAGGGTCCTGCCAACAACTGTATACTTTTCCTTAACAGTTCATCGCCTAATGTTCAGCACCACACCTTTACGTGAATTAAAGTAACTTTGCCATTTCTCCTCCCATATGTCCAATTGATTTGTGTTCCGCGACATGCTTTGAATATCTTCCATAGTATCCACAAATCCGCTGATATTTTAACGTCTACAACTTACTACAACCCGCTCCACCAAACTTGCGCATTTTCTTCCAAGTCATTTATATTCATCACAAATGGCAGGGGTCATCTGCAGCGCGCCCTCAGTCTCTCGCATCCATCGAGAAAAATACCCTTCCACCAGTACCCGCTTCCTTCTAAGAGCTAGCCAATTCTAGAACAAAGCAGTCAAAATATCGTCGACCCCATGTTTTTTTAATCTTCTGGATGACCCTCCAAAGAGGGACTTAAGCGAAAATCTCATTAAAATCAACACAGAAATATCCCAATGCTCCACATCGGTCTCATTCGACACCTCCTGGAAAAGTTCACTCATTTTTGGCAGGCATGTCATATCCAGTACAAAGCCATGCTGACTAGTCCTAATTAACTCATTCTTTTCCAAATATTTGTAAACAAAAATTGCTAGGTAATCCGTCCAATAGCTACCCAAGCAACGATGCACGTCTTACCGATTAACCCTATTTACCTTGGCGAAAAGAGATAGAACATTAGCTACTCACCAGTCCTCTGTGACATCTGCAGAGGCTAGCGAGGATACAATGATCTTGGTCTGCAAAGTTCATGAAGAAATTTTTGAACGTTGATAGGGCCAATGTCATGCATCAAGGTTCATTCATCACTCTGGAAAGCTTGAGTCGTGTCTGCCTTTGGCAATCAAATGTACGAAGATCAAAAATGATCATTACATTAGTTAAGGTTATTACGATCCTATCATTGGTTTTGTAGGAATTTCTGGTAAGCATTTTTCTACCCAATTATTGACTTGGTGTGAAAACTACCTTTGAATCGACGAGCGCCCTTGCCAATTGTTCTCTCTCATATCTCCGAAGTAACTTTCCCCTTTCTTTTGTTGACCCTCTATATCCGGAAATTAGACATGTATATCCGGTTTTTTGAAGCACAGGAGGAATTTGTTGAATTCGGTGGTGCCGATGCCATGCATCAATGTTCGTACATCAATCTGTAAAACTCGATTCGTATTCGCCTTAACCAGTTAGGTTTTGGAAGATCAAAGCTGTCTGCTTCAGAGCAGCATGCATGATCTATTGCATGATCTACATCATAGCATGAGTTTGAAACAGGCTGTGCCACCTTCAGTTTTTTTTTGTTTTCAATGTGAAATATCGAAAAAGGGAAAAGAATAGAGCAGTCCATCAAATGGCCATTCCAGCCTGATCCACCATTCCGTGTCATCATTACTGAGCATCCAACTTAGTCTCACTTTTTCACGTTCTCCCCATGTCCTTTGATCTTTTCGGGCTAATAACACTACCCAACTGCTTCAAGAGAGATTCAGTGTTTTGTTCTCATCATCTTTCTATGGCAGGGAATTCTGAAGGTTCGTCTCTGATTTGATGCCCTTGTCCCTCCTCATCTCAGTTCTGCACTCTATCATTGGCCTGTGACAGGAACATGCTTCCTGCGCTCACCATATCTTGTCCTACTCCAAGTGTTAGTACGAGGTTTCAATGAAATCTGCCCCGATCTGCCCACACACACCCAATTCTTCCAAACTCCATTCGATGCAGTCCTCGTCGAGGCAATGTCGCTTGAGACGTTAATCATGCGATCCCAGCAATCAGTGCGATAGCAAGAGACTGGAACTTCACATAGGTGAAGTCATCTCATAAATTCCCCATCAGCAAATTGTCACAGGCTTCCTCAGAAGTAAACTCTAACTCACCTCTTCACATTCTCAGCTGGTCACTTTCTAGTTACAAAGATGCATGAGCAAAGTGTCATGAAACAAACCCCGCCGTCCCATCAGCACTGTGATCACTCGTCCACGCTCTTTCACAGCATGTCAGTTCCTCAATGTTGAAATTTCCATCAATACTTCTGCATTTATATGAAGCTCAATTTCCTCATCCGCTGCCCATTTCAAACATTCCGGCGTTTATTGAAAATCAAAATCGGAATTCCGACAGACATTATTTTTTATTCTTAGCTCTGTTCCAGAGTTGTCTCAATTTGGTATGCGCTGATAAGGTGCCAATGTCAGAAATCAAATCATCCAGAACCTAAACCTATGATCAATAGACGAGGACTCGAAACTCACAACGGTCTTGTGAAGTTGGCCTGGTGTCGGCCATTCAGCCTCTTATGCCTGGTCGACCATTTAACTTAATCATAGCTGACGTAATTTCGATCACAATTCCACTTTCATGGCAGTTCCCTTTGACTAATTGCTCATTAAAGGAAGATCAATATCCTTCTTAAATTCGGTCAGTGCCCTAATACCCACTGCACTCTGGAAGAGTATATTCCATGAATTTAAAACCCACTAAAAGAATGAAGTACTCACCACTGACTTTAAAAATTTGTTTCCCATTCGAGCAAAAACACCACCTATCCTTCTCGATCGTCCCAAAAGGTGAAACATTGCCTCCCAGCTTACTTTGTCCGTCTGACTTAGCATTTTCCGAACCAAAAATGGGCCTCCTCTGATTCTTGTAAAGTCCAGAGTATATGCAGATGTACTCCCCTAAAGCTTATTGCGAGAAAAGCCTGTCATTTCTGGAGCTGATTGAGTGAATCCTCTCTTTAGTGCTTCCCATGTAATCACATCCCTGATCTATAAAGCGGAGCACAACTGAGCACAATACACCAGGTGAAGTCTCACAAATGTCTTCTCCAGATAAAGCAACGTTTCCCTCCTTTTATGGTTCATTTTCAACAATGAACGCTAGAAATTGCAACTTCCCTCCATATTACCTGTTGTAACTTCACACAAGTATTCTGTGATTCATGGTATCAAGGTGATATTTGAATTCTATGAAGGACTGGAAGGAAATGCTCATCTCATCAGTACCTTTTAATTATTTTCAGCAATTAAAAGAAAAACTATTCCAATCAGTTTATATGTTTGACCGAATGAATTGATGTGCTGTTAGGCTACCTTGGTTTATCAGTGAAGTGATGTAAGCAGTGGTCTCGATTGCAAACATCCTACAAGACAGAGACGAAATCAGGAAAGGGCAAACAATCTTTTTGAAGACTTTACTTTTCTTTACTTTACACGTGGGACACGTTCGTCGCTGGCCATTCTAACATTTATTGCCGCCCTTGGTTACATTCATGAAATTTTGTAGTCCATGTCCTTGGCGAGGGATTTCCAGGAATTGATGCAGCGACAGTAAAGGAAAGATGATATATTTCCAAGTCTAGGTGGTGAGTGACTCAGTGAGGAAATTGTGAAAAATATGTTTTCAGAAAATTGCTGCAGTGTGTAAAGTGGTCATTTGGCCCAACGAGTCCACATTGACTCTCTGAAGCGTATCCCAACTAGACTTGTTTTGCTACTAGATATTTGCCAAACCTAATGGAATTAATCTACACATCCGTGAATATCATAGTCAATATAGCATGGCTAATTCACCCAAAGTGCAACATACTTGGACTGTGGGAGGAAAGCGGAGCACCCAGACTGGACACACAGAAATGCAGGGACACTGGGAAAAATTTACACAAACAGTCCCCCAAGCCGGAAATGGAACTCGACCACCTTGCACTATAAGGCACCAGTACTTACCAGTAAGCCATCATGCCGCACCCTTGCGTTTCGATGTATCTGCTGCCTGGATCCTATTCGATTTTACTGATCGTGGGTTTGTTTGGTGTTACAGTGTAGATAGTACTCACTGTTGTCTTATGTTGGATGAGGGGACCTGCGTGAATGTAGTGCCAGTTAAGGAGTAGTGTCAAGAAGTATAGAGGAGTCTCCGTTTTGTTAGGTTTGAACAAATTCAAACAAGTGGTGAGTACTCCAGTACATACCTGACAACTTGTGCTTTGTCGATAGTGGACAGAATTTGGGATGGATTCAGGAGGAAAGCCGTTCTCTGCAACGTTCCTCGACACCAACCTGCTGTTGTCATTCTTCATGATAGAGGGCTGCTGAGTCAGTAATGTCAAGAGTATTTAAGATTAATACCCTGGAAACAAGGATTTAAGGGATAAGGTAGGGCTGTGATCATTGGAACGATCTTATTTGCAGACAAACAGAGCACAAAGGAAGGGAAGAGGATGACGCAAAGGAGGACCACTTCCACGAGAGAACACACCAGTTGGTCTCCTTCTTTGAAGACTGTAATGTACCCTCCGATGTGGTTGAAGATGCCCTCCTACGCATCTCATCCACGTCCCGCACTCCGTGCTCAATCTCCACCCTTCCAACAACAAGCACAGAACCACCCGGTCCGCACCTTCCACCCTCACCAATCTCCACATAATCCGCATCAGCTGCTGACATTTCTGTCACCACAAACAGACCCCACCACCAGGTTATATTTCCATCCCCACTCCTATCTGCTTTCTGCAAAGACCGTTCCTTCTGTGAATACCTAATCAGGTCCATGTCCCCCGACAAACCATCCTTCCCCCCGCCACCTTCTACTGCCACCGCAGGAATTGCAAAATTGCAACACCTCCAACTCACCTCGATCCAAGGCCCCAAAGGATGCTGACACATCCGTCAAAGTTTCACCTGCACTTCCACAAAGGTCATTTATTGCATCAGTTCCTCTCGATATCGTCTCCTTTAAATTGGGGAGACTGGTCGCTTTCTCACAGAGCGCTTCAAGGAACATCTCCGGGACACCTGCAGCAATCAACCCCGCCGAGGATATGAAGTTCGTGCGCCTCCTCCACCGCCACTCACTCACCACCCGACGCCTTCAAACCCAGGGCATCAATCTGAATTTCACCAGTTTTCTCAATTCCCCTCCCCACCTGTCCCTAGTTCCTAACCTCCCACTCAGCACCATCCTTGTGACTTCTCCCACCTGTCAATCTTTCTTTCCACCTCTCATTTCCATCGTCCGCTCCGACCTATCTCATTTACCCCTTCTTCCATCCACTTATTGCACTCTCAACTAGTTTCTCCCTAGCCCCACACTCTCCCATTTACCTCTTCATGCCTGAGGCTTTCAGCCGCATTCGTGATGAAGGACTCCTGCCGGAAATGTCGCTTTTCCTGCTCCACGGATGCTACAGGATGCTGCGCTTTTCCAACACCACTCTAATCTTGACTCAAATCTGCAGCAACTGCAGTCGTCACTTTTGCCACAAGTGTAGATTCACCGAGTCTGAAAATCCAAACTGACAATATATAATTTGAGGGAATGTGAGTTTCTGCGGTTATTAGAAGTTGGAATAGAGGAACTGTATACTACTTAAATAGAGAACTCCATGGTTGAATGCCACTGCATTGTAGTTAATTTATTTACAGTTCTCTGCTTTAGAATTCTGTCCATAAAATAATTTAAAGTCATCCCATTTGATTTTTTTCGCCCCATGCCAATACTAACCACAGCTTCATAGTGATTCACTGTTTTGTTAACCGCACTCTCTACTTCCGAAACCCTGGATGACACATTGGAAGACAATTTCCCTTTTACATTGCAATTTTTATTTTTCAATATGTTTGTCCTGCGTCAACAATTAACACAGATCAATTAGTGAAAAGGGAACTAATTGTGAATATCATAAATCAAAAACTTAAATAGAAGCTTGTTGAAAAGCTGAGCAGGCTTGACAACATCTATGAAGAGAAATCAAAGTTAACGTTTCAGGTCCAGTGATCCTTACTCAGAACAAGTTTCTAAATCCTCATTCGAACTGATTATATTTTCTAGCCTGATGTTCTCTCACCGTGTTTATTTCACATCCTCACAGTGAACTTAATCACAATTAGGATTCTGAGTCACGGAGGGTGCGGTCTCTCGAATTGTATGACAAGTTAGCTGATCGTCATGTTTACTTCAGATCTACTGCTGATTATTCTCGATCTGATTTTGAGGCACTTCCGACCCTTTATCCAAGAACATTTTATTCATTGTTGGAACTGCCCATATGCAATATCCATGCTGTTCTGCTTCATGCAGCAACTGACTGCTCTGTATGGTTCACGGTCGCATTTACCTTTGATTGATTTGTGGCGATTTGTTATCAGAAACTGAGAAACAAGTATTGCATTCAGAAAACAGCGACTGCAGTTCTGGGATCAGTGACTGTGGTGAGCATCGTAAAGTATATTTTCTGGTACTTTGCCTTAACGAGTAAGTATCTACAAATGAACTTCCCGTGGTTTTCTGTTGAAATGGATTATGCTCAGAACTCTACGGTCTGGGTATCAGTCGAGTTCCTGCACAACATACTAACACCATGTATTCCATTTTTTCTGATTTTACTGTTCAACATCTTCACCGTCAGACACATTTTAGTGAGCAGCAAATTCCTCAGGCGACTGCGATCATCCAGCAATAATGAAAGTCACAAAGACACAGAGATGGTGAGACGATGGAGATCCATCATTTTGCTCCTAGCCATTTCCGTGAACTTTATCTTGTTATGGTTAACTTTAATGATTTATTCTGTTTGTATGCGGATCTTTCAGTTAGATTTCAAATCTGTGTTAATGCCTTCTTATATGCAAGAATTGGATTTCATGTTGCAGCCCCTGAGCTGCTGCACTAACACGTGTGTCTATGTCGTGACCCAGAGTATTTTCAGAGAGCAGCTAAAGTATATGCTGAAATATTGCTGAACCCTCATTCTTCAATGTCTGTAATGAGAAGACAAAAACATTTTTAGAGGGGTGCCAGTGTTTTGCAATGGTTTTTGATAAGTGCTTCTGAACCTAAAATCTTTAACATCGTTTATAAAGTTCCAGAACATTTTGCAGTTTTTTTTTATCAACTACAAAGTTACGGACACTTCTTACATAACAGCATAAGAACTAGAAACTGGTGACGCCATTCCGGCCGTTGAAGCTGTTCCACCATTTAATGTGATCAAGACTGATCTTATTGAGTCCTCAATTCCACTATTTTGCCTGTTTTCTGCATCACTTTAATCTATTGCTGATTATGCATTTATCCATACACACTTCAATTTACTAATTGTTCCGACTTCTCACCACATTCAAGCAGTGTGAAGTCCACAAAAAAAGAACAAAACGTAGAATATTACAGCGCAGTACAGGCCCTATGACACTCGATGTACCGCCGTCGTTTCCAACCAATCTGAAGTCTATCTTTACAACACTATTATATTTTCATCCATATGTTTGTCGAATGAGCATTTAAATGCAATAATGTTGGTGAGTCTACTATTGCATCGGGGCTTCCCACGTGCCTACTCATGCTTGAGGTAAGAAACTACGTCTGATATCTATCCTGCCTTTGACCTGTATATTTATAGCTTTGTCACGTCGTGCTCGCCATCACCATTTGAGTTGAAAGGCTCTCACTGTTCATCCTTTCAAACCCACTCAGTATCTTATATGTCTCAATTAAGTCACGTCTCACCCTTCTTCTGTCTAACGAAAACAACCTCAAGTCCTCAGACTTTCGTCCTAAGAGCTTCCCTTCTTACCAGGCAACTTCTTATTAAATCTCTTCTGATTTCTTTCAAAAGGTTCCATGTCTTTCCTATAATTCAGTGACAACAATTATCCAAGTACGGCGGCACCAGAGTTTTCTACAGTTGCAGCATATTCTCGTGGTTCCGCCAATCAATCCCTCCAAAAATAAAAGCTCGCGAACTGTATGTTTTTTTTAACAAACCCAACAACTTGGGTGGCAACTTTCAAGGGTCTGTGTACATGGACAACGAAATCACTCTTCCATACTTCCAAGAATCTTACCATAATCTTACTTATTACTACAGCAGCTGGCAGCAAAATGAATCACCTCACACCTTTCCGCATTAAACTCTCCTGACACCTCTCAGTCCAGGCTTTGAAGCTTATCTATGTCCCTTTGTAAATTGCAGCATCCTTCAGCATCATCCAAAACAGCACCAGCATCAGTGTTGTCTGCAAATTGAATAACCCATCCTTTCTCGTCATCATTGAGGTCCTTTAGAAAGATGACAGATAGCAAACGCACAAAAACAGATCGTTGCGATACACTACTAGCAACTGACCTCCAGGATGAACGTTTCCCATCAACCACAGCCCTTTGTTTTCTTTCACATGTCAATTTCTGATCCAAACAGCTAAATCACCTTTAATCCCATGCCTCCATATTTTACGCAACAGTCCACCATGGAGAACCTTATCAAATGCCTTACTGAAAGACATATACATGACACCAAACGCTTTACGTTCTTCACGTGTTTGCACACCAGCTCAAAGAACTCAATAAAATCTGTGAGGCATGAAATTACCTTCAGAGAACCGTATTGACTTTTCCAAATCATCTCATTCCTCTCGACATGATTATAATCCTAATTTTTAATAACCTTTTCCAATGCTTTACCCACAACTGAAGTAAGTTTCATTGGTCTATCATGACCAGTATTGTCTCTTCTTGAACAAGGCAGAAACATATACTATCCTCCAGACTCTTGGCAGTTTTCTTGCCGAGAATGACGACATAAAGATCAAAAGAAAATACTCAGGAAAAATCTCACGGGCTTCCCAGAGATGCCTATGATAGATCCCATCTGTTCGAAAGGATCTATCTGTTTCGGCACTCTCCAGAATTGGAAACACCTCTTCCATGTGAACTTCCATCCCGTCTCGGGTAGTAGCCTGTATGTTAGTATTCTCCTCTACAACATTGTCCTTTTGCTTTTTTGAATACCGAGGAGAAATATTCATTTCGCGCTTCCCTAGTCTCCTTGGACTCCACACCCAACGACCCACGACTATCTTCATTAGCCTTAAGCTTTCTCTAGTCATTAGTTTTTCCTGATATACCTCCAACGAGATTTAGAGTTGCCCTTGGTCATGTCTGCCAATGACCTTTTAAGTCACCTCCTGGTTCTTCTTAGCTCTCTCTTTAGTTCACTCTTTCCTGAACTCTAACTGTCAAGCGCCTTAACTAAGCCTTCACGTCTCATCCTAACATAAGTCTGCTTCTTTTTAACAAGAGATTCAACTTCTTTCGTAAACTACGGATTCCTTTCTTGACTAATTTCTCCCTGCCTGACAGGCACATACCTATCAAGGACACGCAGGAGTGGCTGCTTGAACGAGCTTCACATTTCAATGCAGTTCCTTTCATCCAGTATACGGTAAATCCTGCCTAATCTCATCTTACTAGCCTTTATCTCAGCAATAACTCTTTCCCTGCCTTATATACCAAGTCCTTTCCATCTCGAAAGTGCCTATCACCACAGTGCCCATCAACCTCCAAATCTAACACCTGGCCTGGTACATTCCCCTGAACTAAATTCAATGTGGCACTCCCCCTTGTAGGCTTGTCTACATGCTGTGTCAGGAAACCATGCTGCACACAGTGGAGAAAAAAATCACCAACCTAAAGTACTCGAACTGAATTGTTACGAGTCAATATTTGTAAATTTAATTGCCTCCATAACAACCACAATGTTACTCCCGATCCTATGCAGAATTATCTTTGCTATACTTTTTTACATCTCTGGAAATATTCCGATGCCTGGAGAAAAGGTTTGACTTCTTCTTTCCTGTTTGTTCCCTCACCCCATACTACTGCAGTAGACGAGTTCTCAAACGTCCTCATTGTCACTGTAGTCCTGTCCTTGGTGGATAATGCTACACTGCCCATTTTTTTGACGATCCTCTCTGTTCTTACTGATACATCTAAATCCCGGAACCTAAAACAATCATTCCTGTCTCGGCTCTATCTATGTCTCCGAAATGGCGACATCCTTGATGTCACAGGTACCAAACAATGGTGCCATTCACTTCTTTTCCGGATCCTCCGAATGTTGAAGCAGACACAGTTAAAACCAACTTCATGCTTGCTGGTGCACTCTTGAGACCTTGAAACCTCATTTCTGACCTCAATTCTCACAACCTCCTGGATACTAGAACAATAATTTAAATTTCCATTCCCCTGCTGAATTAGTTTAAACCCTCACACACTACATTACAATGTTCATCTCCAGGATACTGGTACCCCACTGGTTCATGCGAAGACTATCCTATTTTTAGAAGTCTCACCTACCCCACAATAAGCCCCAATTATCCAGACATCTGAAAACTTCCCTCCTGCACCATCCCTATAGCACGGGTTCAACTCATCTCTCTCACTATTTCTCGCTTCGCTAGCATGTGGCAGGGGAAAAAAACGAAAACAATTCGGTTTGTTCTAGCATTAAGCTTCCACCTGACATCCCTGAATTCCTGCCATAAAACTCGATCCCTTTTCCGACCTATGACGTTAGTAACTATGTGGACTACTACTTAGGGTAGTCCCCTTCCCCCTCAAGGATGTCGAAAACTTGATTGAGACATCACGAACGCTGGCACATGGGAGTAAACACACTAAAGATGAGACTCTCTCGTTTTCACAGAAGCAGCTATCTGTCCCTCTGACTACGTAATCCTCAATGAATAATGGTCTGCTCATATCCTCACTTCCTTTAGGATCAGCAAAGACAGAATCTGTGCCAGAGACTTGTACCCCATCGTTTACCACTGGTAATCTCCAACAGTATCCAGACGGTATATTGCTATTAAGGGGAATGGCCACAGGGATTACCTGCAATGCCTGCCGGATCCTTTTCCACTCCTCACTGTAAACTGTTTGTCTTTTTCTTACACCTGAGGTTTGACTACCTTCCACTAACTCCTCTCAATAACGCTTTCCACATCCTGAATGATCTGAAGTTCATCGAGCTCCAGCTCCAGTTCCCGAACGTGGCTTTTGAGGAGATGGAGTTGCGACCCGCAGATGAAGTCAGCAGCGACATTACTGGTGACCCTTACCTCCCACCTTCTGGAAAAGGATCACTCAACTGCCCTAACCACCATTTACTGCTCTAAATTCCCAACGAGAAGGAAAAATAGAAAATAAACTACCTTACAGATCAGGTCCACATATAGTTTTCTTTTGGTGAGAGGAGGAGGGTGAGTGGGTGACATGACATAAGTAGTATTTCGGGTAAAGAAACACCCAAATATATTACCTCACTTACTTAGCAGGTCCGTGCCCCGCTCCTGCTCATCGTGCACTCCACCTATTCATTAGGTAACTACCTTAATCTGTGATCCATCCTCCCATCAGCCCCTGCTCGACGCTCCAGCTCTTCCTACTGCTGAAACGAAAATGAAGGGCCACGACCCTCGAGGTAATTACGCTCAAACCATTGAGAAAACAATTCCGGCTCATCTTGTCTAAACCTGCTCGCCTTTAAACTAATACTACAATCTCTCGCTCTAGATTGCCCCTCCGCTTTGCCTTTGCCAATCATCTTTCTCATCATATCCTCGTTACTTAGACCTTCACTCATTCTTTGAATCTCCAGCGAACGTTTCGCCCCAAATAGCTCAATATGTCTCTATAAGCCACGGACATTTGATCTGGTCTAGATCTGGTGAAATTACGATGAACTGCCGCCAATGCAATCTCACAAGGGAAATATACAAATGTTACGTTGTATTGCAGATGTGAAAACACCAATGCCTTGAGCAGTTGGATCCGCACATCCCTGCTTCTAATATAACCGTACTTGAACAGTGACTGCAAACATTCCATTTGCCATCGTATTGCTTGCTTTTCGAACCTCTGAGCCGTCTAATCATATGACGTCCAATTCAAATAATTCTCAAGAGGGAAGTAAGAAGGCTCACTTGAAACAAAAGATAAATGGTTCTACAGAAAAAAGACACGAAATCTACAGATTTCCAAAGCTCATTGGTGCTTCCAATCTCGAAAGAATAATTCATGAAAGATGGCTGTCGTCAAGTTCCTGCCTTTTTTGCATCACAATTGACTCTCTGATCTCTCCAAAATCTACCTTTCTCAGGCTCTCAGACATTGAGTGATTCAGACCGCAGTTCTCGTTCGATTGGGAGAAGGTGTTTGGGGAAGATGGGTACAGAGGAGATGTCAAAACATTCCCAGCCTCCATGAGACGAGATGTAATCCCATTATCATCTCACGTTGTAAATTCACTCTTTCAAAGCAGTTCATGTCTCAAATGTCTTGTCACGCAGCTTCATGTAATATTAAATCAGATCATCTCTAAGCCTGGTGAAGTCAACTGGGTGTGGAACAAAACTCTTCACCTTCTCATGTGGAACTAAAAACGCGGCCGAATCCTTTCAAAGGGACCTCATACAAGTCTGCATACAGCCCTCTCGATAAAATTTGGTGAGTTTCCAAATACCTATTCACTCTTTTGGGCGAAGCACCAACGTTGTGTTGTGTTTATTTTTACAATTGTTCTGCCGATTGCATTTATTTGAAAAACCGACGGACACCGAATATTCCGAAACGTTTATGATCTAGTGAGGATTCAGTCTATGGCTTCTGCTGATAAGGTGGTCTTGCTACCACTGCACAGCAATAACAGCTCAGAGATGAATGACGTCACTGAAAGTAGTAATAGCGTAGTGCTACTGTGAGAATTTTGAATCAAATTCTTCGGGTGTGATGTGAGACACATCCAGCACATGCGGAACGTCCACCCAGGCTTGCACAAAAAAATCAAACACAGATCATAGAACTGTGTAGAGAAGTGCAGGGCCTTTGGACACGATATTGTTCCAAGCATTTATCTTAAACTAAGATCAACCTAGCCAACACATCCCTCAATTTACTTCCGTCCATGTGCTTGTCCAGCAGTCAAATTTTATTCCCTAATGTCTCAGACTCTACTACAATGGCCGGCAGTGCATTCCACACACCCACCACGCTCTGCATAACATACCCCTGACGTCCCCCACCCCCCACCCTCCTCTCATCATCTGGACATTGTGATACCCCGTGACACAGAATCTGAGAATAAGTCTTCTGCTGTCTCCTGTAACTATGCAAGTCACCACCTTGTACACCTCTGTCAAGTCACCTCTCTTCCTTCATCTCTCCAATGTCAAAAGTTCTAGCTCATTCGACCACTCTTCAGTTGACAAACCCACAACTCCAGGCAGCACCCTGGCAAAACACTACTATACTCTTACTAAAGCATTGACATTCTTCCAATAATGGGGAGACCAGAATTGAAAACAAGTTTCCAAGTGTAAACTAACGAGTTTTATGAAGAGCTGCAGCAAAAATGTGCGACTTTTAAACACAATTCCCCTATTAATGAGAGCCAAAAAAACAAAAAAAGAACACCGCAAGCATTATTAACATCTCTACCCTCTTGGGTGTAAACTTTGAGGCATCTATATACGTGTAGACCAAAATCCCGCTGCATATCCACATTGACAAGAACCCTATCTTTGCGGCTGTCTAGATATTCTAACTTCCGAAATGAATCACTTCACATTCGTTCATGTTAAACGCCATGGTACAATAGTCATCCCAGCTCTGCATCCTGTCAATGTATTACTTTAGCCTGCAAAAGCCATCGAATCTGCATACAATACCACCGAACTTTGCGTCATCGTCAAATGTACTAACTCACCTTCCACTTCTTCATCCAAGTCACTTATAGAGAAATTCCGAAGTGCAGAGGCGCAAGAAAAAAGTTCTTTTGGGGCACCACTGGGCAGCGACCTCCAGGTGGAATATTCCCATCCACTAACATTTGCTGTCTTCTTTCGGCCAGCTAATTCTATATGCAGACAACGAAATCTCCCTGTTTCCCATACCTCCTAACTGTTTGAACGAGCTTACCGTGCAGAACCTTATCAGATGCCTGACTGAAATCCAGACGCATTGCATCCACTGCTCGACCGTCGTCAATGTGTCTCATCATATTCTCAAAGAACTTAATGAGACTTGTGAGGCATGAAGCTGCCCATCACAAAGCCATGCTGGCTTTCTTTAATCAAACTATGTTTTCCTAAGTAATCATAAATCCGACCTCTCAGAATCATTTATCGTACCTTGCTTGCCACAGACCTAAAACTGCCTGTTCTATAATTCTCAGAGATTTCCCTATTCCCTTTCTTGAAAAAGAACAACAGTCACCTCCCTCCAATTGGTTGTAACTGACGCCGTTAACATTAAGGATACAACAATCATTGCGAGAAGCGCAGCAATGTCATTGCTCGATTCCCTTACTAATCTTGGATATACCTGGTCCACCCATGTACACTTATCAATCTTGATGCTTTCCAGAATTTCCAGCACATCCACTTTCTTAACATCAAGTTGTTCAATCCCATCAATCTGGTCCATGGTGTTCTCACGATCAAGCAGTGAACACTGAAGCAAAAAAAAATATTTAGGGCTTCTTCTATCACATCACACTCCAGGAGAAAGTTTCCTCCACTATTCCTGATTGGCCCTACCACCTCTCTGACCATTGTATTATTCCTCACGGAAGTGCAGAAAATCTTCGTTTTTTACTTAATTGTTCCCGTCAAGTCTTTTTCGTACCCCTCCTAGCTGTGCCACTTCCCTGCTTCCTCATTCGTAAGTAAGATTCCTTCTTCCCCTTGATGAGAAACTCCTCTTCTCTTGTCATCCAAGGCTAGATCGACTTACTATTTATCTCCTAGCTCATTTTGAAAAGCTATCCAAAATTTGCGATCAGTGCTCCTTAAAGTATACATATTTTGGTTGAGTATTTCGCGTAGAACATTTCATTCCCAGCTTATACGGCACACCTCCTGTCTAAGAGCTAGAAAGCACCTAATGAATTGACTGCTCCATTTTTGTTATTGACGTCGGCCCATCGTGACTCAGTGGACAAACCTTCCTTAACAACCTCCTTTTCTGCAGCTGTGATGCACTCTCCAATTATCAATGCTACTTTCACTTCAATTTTAACCCACACCCTGTTCTTCTTTAAATAACTAAACCCTGGAACATCCAGCAACCGTGCTTGTCAGGATGAAATCCATGTCTCCATTGAGACCATGACATCATTATTCCAAGTGGTTATCCGTTCTCTAAGTTCATCACTCTCATTCCTGACACTCCTTGCATTGAAACAGACACACTTTAATTTATCTAAGTGCGTGGCTACGAAGGATAGCTGGTCATGTCGTTTCGTTTCAGATGACAATCAACATGAGTTCGACTGGCACAACACTACTATTATATGACAAGCCAAACACAGAAAAGCCAGGGAATTCCTCGAGGCATGGCACTCATCCACAGATTCAATAAATAAGCACATCGACCTGGACCCAATATATCAACCACTGCAGCAGACAGCTGGAACTGACAACCGGAAGCGGCAGATACAAACTACTATAAATGCCCGAGGAAACATCACAGAAGCGCTTCACAGGAGGTTACCAAACACTGAGGATGTCACCTAGACAGGGGACAAAACGTCTGCAACACAAATTCCTAGCTCGGCGAACAGAACCACAACACTTAACTTCATTCCTTTGCCCTATCAAATGTGTATCCTACGATCTATTCCTGCCGGTTCAACAACTACCTTCTCCTCTGATCTGTACCTCTGGTTCCCATCCCCCTGCAAAACTATTTTAAACCCTCGCGAAGGGCTTTTGCAAATATCCCGGTCACAGCATTGGTACTCCTCTAATTTAAATGTCACCCGTCTTTTATACATAGAGGTCCCAATTTCCTCAAAAAGTACCCTAATGATCGACATATCAGAAGCCCTCCCGTCTTCCACCAGCACTGTGACCACATGTTTCGTTGCACTCCCCCCATTCCTAACCGCACCAACGTGTCCACGCATTCAGACCTGGAACGAAGGTAACCACCACTGTGCCATCATCTCCTGAATTCGTCATCTATTTGCTGAGATTTGGTGGTTCATGGCCGAGAAATCCTGTGTCCATTTTTACTGTTGTATCTTGACTCGCTTCTCCACTTAAATAACCTTATTTTGTTCCACTGTACCGTGTCTGGATGCAGCTCCGCTCAGGCCATGTGGTTTGATTGAAGATGCAGTTTGAAGCATTGAGGTACACACAGGAGACTGCGATGGATAGTACTTTAGGAGGGTGTTCATACCACATTTAAATTACGGGAACATTGGTGATCGTCAGAAAGGTAGGCAGGTAGTTCAGGACACTCCTGTGACGATTCCCACTCTCGCGCAAGGTCACAGATCCATATACTATTTCGGGTGGCAGGGAGCGGGAGTGCGGTTGGTAGTGGTAATGGGGTTAGCGTCTCGGGGAAAATGGCAGCAGCAGCCTCGTCTTTAGCAGCAGGACTGGCTCTGCTCTGTGGTAATGTCCTAGCGAGCAGTTATGAATTGGGAATCTCAGTTTGGAGCACAGACAAACCTTTCTGCATTCGTGAATGAATCTTCAGAACGATGTTTCACCTTCATGGGGACGGGATCACGGTCATCTGGAAGCGGTTGCAGAATATCTTCAAAAGATAGCGTGAGCATCTGGAAATCAGTGTAAACATAAGTAAAACAAGATAAATTCGATAGAGGTTACGTTCCTGCAGATTTAGGCCGGAAGTTCATAGAATCGTTAAAGCTGTAACAGGTGAGAAAGTTTTTAACCATTACCAAGCATGAAGCAGCAAGTCAAGATACGCAGAACTCTTAATCGTTGTTATATTTTCAGAAGTCAGCACCTTCTTACCTCATAGGAATGTGTAACTGTGTGTACATGCAGAGGAGAACATAAACACGCTTATGTAAGATAGATGCACCATGTAACTAGAGTGAAGTTGATTTGACCACAATGTGGTCACATGCTCCTACCAAAAGCTTTCAACTAAACTGCATCTGGTTTCTGTGTACATGCACAGGAAAATATAAACAAATATAAACATCGACTGTGACTGACATCGTGTTAACGGCATAGATGGAAAGGAATTTCTTAAGTGTGTACAAGACAATTTTCTGATTCAGTATGTGGATGTACTTACTAGAAAAGGTGCAAAACTTGGCCTACTCTTGGAAATAAGGCAGGGCAGGTGACTGAGGTGTCAGTGGGGGAGCAGTTTGGGGCCAGGGACCATAATTCTATTCGCTTTAAAATAGTGATGGAAAAGGAGAGACCAGACTTAAAAATTTAAGTTCTAAATTGGAGAAAGTCCAATTTTGACGGTATGAGGCAAGAACTTTCGAAAGCTGATTGGAGGCAGATGTTCACAGGTAAAGTGACGGCTCGAAAATGGGAAGCCTTCAGAAATGAGATAACAAGAATCCACAGAAAGTGTATTCGTCTCAGGGTGAAAGGGAAGGCTGGTAGGTATAGGGAATGCTGGATGACGAAAGATATTGAAGGGCTGGTTAAGAAAAAGAAGGATGCATATGTCAGGTATGGACAGGATAGATCGAGTGAATCCTTAGAAGAGTACAAAGGCAGTAGGAGTATACTTCAGAGGGAAATCAGGAGGGGAAAAAGGCGACATGAGACAGCTTTGGCAAATACAATTAAGGAGAATCCAAAGTGTTTTTACGAACATAGTAAGGACAAAAGGGTAACTAGGGAGAGAATAGGGCCCCTCAACGGTCAACAAGGCGGCCTTTGTGTTGATCCACAAAAAATGGGGGAGCTATTCAATAAATATTTTGCATCAGTATTTACTGTGGAAAAGCATATGGACGATACAGACTGGAAGGAAATAAATGGTGACATTTTGCAAAATGCCCAGATTACAGAGGAGGAAATGCTGGATGTCTTGAAACGGTTAAAGGTGGATAAATCCCCAGGATCTGATCAGGTGTAACCGAGACCTCTGTGGGAAGCTAGAGAAGTGATTGCTGGGCCTCTTGCTGAGATATTTGTATAATCGCTGGTCACAGATGAGGTGCCGGAAGACTGAAAGTTGGCAAACGAAATGCCACTGTTTAAGAAGGGCGGTAAAGTCAAGCAAGGGAACTATAGACCGGTGAGCCTGACCTCGATTGTGGGCAAGTTGTCGGAAGGAATCCTGAGGGACAGGATGTACATGTATTTGAAAAGGCAAGAACTGGTTCGGATAGTCAACATGGCTATGTGCGTTGGAAATCATGTCTGACAACTTGTTTGAATTTTTTGAAGAAGTAATAAAGAAGATTGATGAAGGCAGAGAAGTACATGTGATGTATATGGACTTCAGTAAGGCGTTCGACAAGGTTCCCCATGGGAGAATCATTAACAAGGTTAGATCTCAAGGAGTAGAGGGAGAACTAGCCATTTGGATACAAAACTGGCTCAAAGGTAGAAGACAGAGGGTGGTCGTGGTGGAGGGTTGTTTTTCAGACTAGAGGCGTGTGAACAGTGGAGTGCCACAAGCATCGGTGCTGTGTCCTCCACTTTTTGTCATTTACGTAAATGATTTGGATGTGAGCATAAGAGGTAAAGTTAGTAAGTTTGCAGATGACACCAAAATTGGAGGTGAAGTGGATAGTGAAGAGGTTTACCTCAGATTGCAACATGATCTGGACCAGATGGTGAATGGGCTGAGAACTGGCAGATCGAGTTTAATTCAGATAAATGCGAGGTGCTGCATTTTGCAAAAGCAAATCTTAGCAGGACTTATACACTTAATGGTAAGGTCCGAGGGAGTGTTGCTGGACAAAGAGACCTTGGAGGGCAGATTTATAGCTCCTTGAATGTGGAGTCGCATGTAGATAGGATAGTGAAGAAGGCGTTTGGTATGCTTTACTTTATTGGTCAGTGTATTGAGAACAGGAATTGTGAGGTCATGTTGCGGCTGTACAGGGCATTGGTTAGGCCACCGTTGGAATGTTGCATGCATTTCTTGCCTCCTTCCGATCGGAAAGATGTTTTGAAACATGAAAGGATTCAGAAAAGGTTTACAAATATGTTGACTTGGTTCGAGGATCTGAGCTACAGTGAGAGGCTGAACAGGCTGTGGCTGCTTTCCCTGGAGCGTCAGAGGCTGAGGGGGGACCTGATCGAGGTTTACAAAATTATGAGGGGCATGGATAGGATAAATAGACAAAGTCTTTTCCCTGGGGTCCGGAAGTCCAGAACTAGAGGGCATAGGTTTAGGGTGACAGAGGAAAGATATAAAAGACACAAAAGGGGAATCTTCTTCACGCAGAGGGTGGTACGTGTATGGAATGAACTGCCACAGGAACAGGTGGAGGCTGGTACAATTCCAACATTTAGGAGGCATTTGGATTGTTATCTGACGAGAAGGGGTTTGGAGAGATTTGGGCCGGGTACTGGCAGATGGGATTACACAGTGTTGGGATATCTGTTCGGCCATGGACGGGTTGGATCGAACGGTGTGTTTCCATGCTGTACATCTCTGTGACTCTAAGACTCTATGGGTATGGAAGATCGATGCACCATGTAGCTATAGTGGAGCTGGTTTGACCCCAATCTGTTCACATGCTCCTACCGAAAGCTTTCAAATAAACCGCAGCTGGTTCTCTGCTAAATTCGTATTATTGATATACGTGCAGCATATGTATTCCAGTAAGCATGGAATCGATGATAGAAAACTCGATTGAATCCCCTATCACTCTGCTTAATCTCATGATGACGACTACATACCTCTACCACATGGCTTTACAATTTTAAAATGATTCTAACCGTTTCCTTCCTTCCCAGAGATTTGTCAGCTGTAGCGTATCATTGACTAATAAAGTAAATAGTCGCGTTTCACTGTGAACTAATCCAAATTCTGTCCTAACCTTACATGTTAGATTTGGAAGAATATTAATTTTAACCAATTATTGAGAATTTTACACCAGCGTACATTGGGATTCACAAAGTACTACAGGACAACAATATCACAACACCATATTTTGTGATCTATCATTGTCACACTTCCCTTCATTTGATGACTTTTTGAATGATCTGCAAATGTACTCAAATTTACTTTCGCTCAGTCGTGACCAACTCTTTTTGCAATGTGTTCAGTGTTTTTTTTGGGTCGTGTCACATTTACTACTTTATCTTCTCTCAAAATTGCCTTGGCGCATTTGCTCAAGATCCAACGTTTCACATTAATACATCCAAAGATTGGAAGATGCAGAAATTGTTTAAATGTCAAAATTTCACCACGAAATATTCGCATGATTCTGGAATATTTCAGGCAAGGAAGCCTCAAACGCGGGAATATATCTAGTTTCATTTTGAAATGATAAAGTCTTCTATACATCAAAATGCATCAGTATTCCGATATCCCAGGTATTTTCAGATCACCAAGAGGGGATAATCAGTGGTCGGGATGATTAGGTTTTTCGAGATGACAAATACATCGGTGACTCGAAGGAACGAGGATGCACTTGGGGAATTATTGGACAGTCGGGTAGTTAATAAGGCGATTTTAGATAAACTGACTCTTTGGAATAATTTGTATCGGTACAGAAAACGCTAGTCAGAGCATTACTTGTTAAACGTCCCATTTGCATCTGGATTTAATACCCTACAGTGTGGAAACAGTTCCTTTGGCCCAACAAGCCCACACCAATTCTCCGAAGTATAGCCCTCTGACTCATGCTCTTCATACTGTGGGCAATTTCGCAAAACCAATTCACCTGACCTACACATCTTTAGAATGTGGGAGGAAACCAGTATACCCGGAGAAAACCCACGCAGATATGGGGAGAATGCGTAAGCTAAACACAGTCACCCGAAGCTGGGATCGAACCTGGAGCACTGGTGATATGAGGCGGCACTGTTCAACATTGAGCCGCCGTGCCAAGCGTAGACTCTCCGGCAACTCGAATGCTGTCTGACCCGTTGCGCTTTTCCAAAGGCACAGTTGCTTTCTCCATTGATCTGTTTGTACGAATCTGCTAACAGAAACGAAATCAAAATATTTCACCGAGAAAACATAACCCAATGATTGGCACTGTGTACCTTGTTAATTGATTGAGGCCTCTCACGTGGTACTTTCTTTTGTTCCTACAGTAATTATTGGCGAAGTTCCATAGCTTTGGAAGCAGACTCATAACTATTTCACTTTAGCATTTAAGATAGCACATGAGTGAGTTGGCAGTCTTCTAAGGTCTGTGCTTCCGATGATTAAAATTTTCTCATTCAATGTTACGAATGCTAGTTATATTTTCACAGCCAAACGATTCCACAGTGTTTTTCATGATCACGGAAAGTAAAAGGAAAATTATCTTGGAACTGAAATAAAGAATTGAAGGACAATTGTAATCTTTGCTTTGTCCTCCAATTTAATGCCGTTGTGATCAACTTATGTTGTGCATTCCATAGACTGGTCTGATAAGATCTTAGTCGTGAAGAGAAAAAAGCGATTACTCATATGTGCCCAAAATTTGTGATTCATGCTTCAGTTTCTGAATGGATGAATGAATAAGTGCAATTTCGATCTAACCCAAAGAAACGTGCAGAAAGGAATTAAAGACTGTCATGAAAACCAACTTGCTATGTCTTCTACACTTCTGAAATGAGAATTAAAGCTATATATATGGAATGCTGCTACGTATTCTGCTTTTTTAAATATTTAGTCGTGGACTGCTACTGCATGTTCGTTGCAATGCGACATCTTCCTTAGAATATGATCAGAATAGTTTCATTCTATATAGTGAGCAATCCCACGACACCAGGTTAGAGTCCAACAGGTTTATTTGCAAGGACAATCTTTCGGAGCGCGACTCGTTCGTCAGAGCTGCTTTACAAACACCAGAAACTCTACATCAGCTCTTTTCAAATATATTGTGAACCAGGACAATGTAAGTCTTCAAGCTCGTAGTGCAGCACGCAATTAAAATATGTCTCTTCACAAGCAAAGTCCAGTGAGGTTCTAAAAAGAAAGGAAAGAAACTATATAGGGTGTAAATCTGGAACAAAAAATAGAAATTGCTGGAGAAAATCCACAAATTTAACACCACCTGTTTGAAGAATGTGGAGTTAAAGTTTTGAGTTGAGAGACATATCCAGAACGGTTCTGATTAACGACTCGAAACGTCAACACTACTTCATTCCTACAGATGACACATCACCAGTGAATTTCTGAAGCAGTTTCTTTTATTTTTTGCTTATTTGAGAATTCAATCACCGTTTTCGACGCACATATGATACTTTCTGGATAAAGATCTCCAACAATCGGTGATGTTCATAAGTTTTCATACCGCTCCTCCGTCATATTGAGTTTTTTTCAAAATAGAATGCTTAACAACCAAAGTGAAATTTGACCATAAAATAGCAGTATTAACAATGCATGTATTCCACATAGTTCTACGAATACACTAAATTACATACGTCAGATTCTGTGCTTTGAAAAAAGTTGGGTTGATATTTACATTTGGATATGACAGAACTTGGAAGTATTTCAGCCAAATATTTTGACGTTCCTGCTCATCCGATGCTGTCTGACCTGCTGTGCTTTTCCAGCTTCACATTTTTTGCCTCTGCCTTCCGTTATCTGCACTATTTCCTGTCTTCCAGTTAACCCGAGATGTCAGTCTCCAATTCTACAATAAACTTGTATTTATTCTGCTGACTCAATCCAATGCATGGTCATTGCTTCGGAATTTTTGTGGACTCCGCAAAATTGTCTACGCTGCCCCATTGGATGCCTGGCTTTCTAAAGCTGCACATCGCTCATTCCTAACATAATCTTTGCTCACAGAACATAGAACAGTGCAGCACAGTGCCAGACCTTCGGAGCTCGATGTTGTGCCAGCCTTTTATCCTACTCTATGCTTAGACAAAACTGCATATCCTTCATCGTACTAACTTCCACCTGTCAATTCATAGTCTCTTAAAAGGTACGAATGTATCTGACTCAAATACCACTGCTGGCAGCCACCATTCTCTGTGTCAGGAGCCTAGTTTGACATTTCCCCTAAACTTGCCTCCAATTACCTAAATATTATTCCCTCTCATGATAGAAATTTCTGCCATTGTAAGAGCTCTTTGGCTATCCAACCTATTCATGCCTTTCAATTTCTTGCACACCTCCATAAAGTCACCTCTCATCCTTCTGCACTCCAATAACGAAAGCCCGATCTCCCTCAACCTTTTTTTAAAATAAGACATGCCCTCCAGTCCAGGCAGCATCCTGGTAAATCTTCTCTGGACGCTCTCTAAAGCTTCCTCATATTTTCCACAATAAGGCAACAGAACTCAATTATATTTCAATCTGGAAGTTGTTCCTGGGGAGCTGCTGTTCTTTGTCTCAAGCTTTTTGTAACGTTTGATCAACTTATTGTCTGTAACTCACTCAAGGTTTTCTGCTGTTCCAGATATATGGCATCCTAATCCCGTTGATAAGTTTCCACATTCTATCTCATGTCAGAATGTATCTTATTAAATCTATAAACTACAACCATCCCTTTGTGAAGGATTCAGCAGAATACCACAAGGCCAGAAAAACGGAGAGAATTAATTGAGACATGAAAACTCAATTAGAGCAGATTCAAAGTGTCCAGTGACAATAATAGGGCTAAAAGGGACATAAAGAGAATAGGTATGCGTGTCCATTTAACATCGTAACAGAGGTGTGTATTTTCCCCAACAATTTCTATCTTTGTTCCGGATCTCGACGCTGTATTGTTTATTTTCTTTCTTTTGACATCGTGCACAGCAGGGCAGAACCACAGAGTATTAGCATTTGGTCTGAAGTATTTAACTGAACAGGTAATTGTGAAGTACTTACATGAATCAATCCGTTTCAAGTACTTGTCAATAGATTCATAACTGCACTCTGTCAATGCTAGACATATCAATGAATTGATCATTGCATCCTATAAATGTTAGACTAAAAATTGCATCCAGTAAATGTTAAAACTTTTAATGCGTTGATATCTGTATCCTGAAAATGTTGATATTACTAATAAGCAGTCTGTTTTACTATGCTATGTTGTGGATGTGCCTGTGTTGGATGAGGGTGGACAAAATTAAAATTCACAAAACCCCGTGTTATCGTCCAACAGGTCCACCTGATAGTAGATACTTTCAGAGAGCCGCACACCCATCAGCCACCGATTGGTGTAGGACCATAGGTCACAAAATTCAAACAAAAAATCGAAATATCAGACAACTGATACGATGCATCGAATAAACCCAGAGGTCTGTCAAGTTTCCACTAACCTAGAATGGGGATGCAAGTCTCGGCCTATCAATACAGAAATCCTAGAACTTGCTTCAAGCTGCATTTCACATGCTAACAATTTCTCTGCATGTTTTCTGCTGTCAGGTTGCTGTCTGCAAAATTGACATTTGCTATACGTCATTTAATTTAATTGGACGAGGACTCGTTTGAATGTCATAGGATTATGGACAATTTTATGGTCAAAGATATATGATGCAAATGAAATGTGTCAATCTAGCAATTGAACTTGTTCGCTTCAATAAAACATCTTATAACAAACATTTCACACTTGCTGATAAATGTAACTGGTCCTGACAAAATAACTATCGAGATAAATTTACTAAGCATCATTTTCCAAAATGTTGGACTTGAATGTCAATCACAATTCAGAGATAATCGTTTTAGATAGTTTTCTCTCTTTTTAAACAGTGCCAGGGAACCCGCAACAGCCCCTCTCTTTCACACACTGGTGATACAACCTGATGAATATCTGCCCATTTTTCATCTGCTAAAATTGTGATGGTCTCCACTTCCTCACAAACATGTGTTGGCATTTCAAACATCGTAACATTCTGGGAAATGCAGATTATTCTTCAGTAAATGTTTTATGATACAAATCCTTTAGTTTTTTTATTGTTATTTTGTATCCCTGCTAACATCGCTGAACTAATCATATCCACTTTGTCCTCCATCTGTCGTTTTTTATTATTCTCCACGATTTGTTCAAATGTAACTTCTGATAACTGAATGTCAAATGCTTTAATTCTACGCTTTCATTTGTCCTTCTGTTTCCTCATGTGGCTTTGTGAATTTGTTACAAGTGAGTTACGAAGAATCTCGGGATAAATTGCCTGTAACATCGGAATTGTCTGATGTTCCTCTGACATTTGAACTACCGAATGAAAAAACCCATCTGTGATCTATCTATACCATTAACAAACACAAACAAAATTTCCAGAACAGAGAATTTATCGAAATTACCTCACATCACTTCAAAACATTTTATCGGACTTTGCAATCTCACTTCTATTTTCGTAATGGAACACTGCTCTCTCTCCATGCACTCATCATATTTCAAGATTTTCTTGAAAACTTGCCCTTGATTGAGCAGCACAAAATAATCTCCGCATGTCATGGCCTTTGCAGCAGAACATAGCTGACAGTAGTTAAAGAGCTTTGGAAGATATTTGCTTAAGTTAACCTGTGCATGTTTAAACAATTGTTGCTGTGTGAACACAAGATAACAGAATGAGCAACTGCTGTGTGTTCAGGCAAAAGACATAGATAAGAATAATCAATTTGTGAACCTCTCTTTAAAAATTAAATCAATCTGTTTCATATGAGTTTTACTTAAGATCGTACAATAATCAAGGAGTTTAAATCTTGCATAAAGTTTTTTTACTCTGATGTCGTTTGTCATATTTGTTGCCATGTTTATCGAGCTGGGAAGTTGTTTCATCCGCTGATTAGGTGAGATTTTCATTGCTTTGCAGCCTCATGGAAGGCGCTGCTGTACTGTGTTTTCTAAATTTTATTCGGTTCTTTTCCTGATGCTTCGGGTTGCCGATTCCAGTAGTTCATTGTAGTGCCCTGTGCATTGGGTTTAGGTCTCTATATCTGTGGATGGAGTCCGTGGATGAGTGCCATGCTTTTAGAAATTGTGTCTAATCCCTTTGTTTGACGTGCCCTATGATCGTTGAGATGTCCCAGTCAAATATGTGATCCTTGTCAATGTAAGCTTTGCCTTTGACAACCTGGACTCCGTGATTTTCCCCCAGCATTCCTCTGTTTCCCTTTCAAGTCGTGTTGGTATTTTTGGGATTTGAAAAACATTATTACCCTTTCCCCTCCTCCCCCCCACCATTTTCACAGACTCTGCTGAATACCTTCCATTCATCTCAGCAATTACTGTCGTGCATTTATCTCAGAACATCTGCATTACCATCTCCAAATTGTCAGCGGCCTCCTTGGTTGAATAACTGCACAAAACCTACACGTTTGAAAAGTCAAAATACAAAGATTAGAATCTCAAATGTCCACTCTGCAGTTACAACGATGCATCAGAAAATCTCAGCAATAAAATGTCATGCCCCACCTGATTAGTGCGATGTTCACTCGACTACATCCATTCCCAAAGTAACAGCACCACAATTCTAGCGCCCTTTTCTCATTCCTTTCGAATTGTTACAAAACCATAATTCCAATCTGCTGTCCATTTTCAACTTTCTAGTACCTTTTGTCAAAACCATTGTTCCTATAAACGTTATTTGTGTTATTAACTCTATTTAATGTTTTTCCCACTTGCTGATTCGATGATAAAGTGGAAATGACACACATAGAGTAATCCAAAACACTAGGTGAAAAATATATTGCTGGAAAAGAAGAAGGGCTTATGCCCGAAGCGTCGATTCTCCTGCTCCTTGGATGCTGCTGGACCTGCTGCGCTTTTCCAGTAACACATTTTTCAGCTCTGATCTCCAGCATCTGCAGTCCCCACTTTCTCATAATCCAAAACCCTACCGAATGTTCCAGACCCAAACTCACAATAATCAAGATGACTACGAGCAGCAGTAAGCCATTTAAACCTCGAGGGTCCTTCGACATTTACCACTTTTATGACTGACCTCACCTCGGTCACAGTTCCATTTGCCTGTCCATTGCCGTGACTAATTGCTTCTGACATATATATCTATCGATCTTTACATTTTATCAGTTTTGCGATATTTACATTTTCTCTGATAGTGTATTTCCCACATTCATGTCCTGTTGAGAGATACAGTTCGTCCGTTAGATGCCTTTCCCGTTGTTATATCTGCAAGTCCCCAGGAAGGGCATTCCAGCATTTTCACTCAAACACAGTGAAGGTGAGCTGATATACTTCCAAGCCAGTATGTTGAGTGACTTAGACAGGAACTTGGAAAGTTTGGTGCTTCCATCTATCTGCTGCCCTTGTCGTTTTCGATATCAGTAGTCATGGGTTTCTTTTGTGTAATCGAATTATGCCCGTTCTGAATTTCTACAATGTGTCCTGCATACATTAGATCGCTGCTGCCCCAATGCCAGAGCATTGAGGGAAAGGATTTCGTGGATGTGGTGCCAATCAAGGGGACTGCTTTGTCCTGCATGCTGTCGAGGTTCTCTCGTGTTTTTGGAGCTGCACCCGTTCAGGCAAGTGAAGAGTATTCCATCATCACTTTGACTTGAATTTTGAAAATGGTGGTCATGCTTTGGCAAGGATTCAGTAAGGGACGTAATCTCTGCAGCATTCCTAGACAGTGATTGCTGTGGAATTCTTCACTACGCGGGACTGCCAAGTCAGTATCATTAGAACATAGAACATAGAACAATACAGCACAGAACAGGCCATTCGGCTCACGATGTTGTGCCGAACATTTGTCCTAGCTAAGCACCTATCCATGTACCTATCCAATTGCCGCTTAACGTCACCAATGACTCTGACTCTGCCACTCGCACGGGCAGCACATTCCATGCCCCCACCACTCTCTGGGTAAAGAACCTACCCCTGACATCCCCCTATACCTTCCACCCTTCACCTTAATTTATGCCCCCTTGTAACACTCTGATATACCCGGGGAAAAAGTCTCTGACTGTATACTCTATCTATTCCCCTGATCATCTTACAAACCTCTATCATGTCACCCCTCCTCCTTCGCCATTCCAATGAGAAAAGGCCTCGCATTCTCAACCGATGCTCGTGCGACCTATTCTCCATTCCAGGCAACATCCTGGTAAATCTCCTTGTCCAAAGCTTCCACATCTTTCCGAAAGTAAGGCGACCAGAACTGCACACAGTATTCCAAATATGTCCTTACCAAGGTCCTATACAACTGCAACATCGCCTCACGACACTTGAATTCAATGACTCTGCTAATGAACACTAATACACCATAGGCCTTCTTACAAGCTTTCGAGGGCGGCACGGTGGCACAGTGGTTAGCACTGCTGCCTCACAGCGCCAGAGACCCGGGTTCAATTCCCGCCTGAGGCGACTGACTGTGTGGAGTTTGCACGTTCACCCCGTGTCTGCGTGGATTTCCTCCGGGTGCTCCGGTTTCCTCCCACACTCCAAAGATGTGCAGGCCAGGTGAATTGGCCATGCTAAATTGCCCGTAGTGTTAGGTAAGGGGTAGATGTAGATGTAGGGGTAAGGGTGGTTTACGCTTCGGCGGGGCGGTGTGGACTTGTTTGGCCGAAGGGCCTGTTTCCACACTGTAAGTAATCTAATCTAATCAAGCTCTATCCACCGAGAGGCAACTTTCAAAGATCTATGAGCATAGACCCCAAGATGCCTCTACTCCTCCACCTTTCTAAGAACCCTACCGTTAACCCTGTATTCCGCATTCTTATTTGTCATTCCAAAATGGAGAACCTCACACTTGACAGGGTTGATCTGCATCTGTCACTCCTCAGCCCAGCTCTGCATCATGTCTAATTCCTTTTGCAGCCGACAACAGCCCTCCTCACTGTCCACAACTCCACCTATCTTCGTATTGTCTGCAAATGTACTGACCCATCCTTCAACTCCCTCTTCCAAGTCATTAATAAACATTACAAACAGCAGAGAACCCAGAACTGATCGCTGCGGAACTCCACTTGTAAATGGGATCCTGGCTGAATATTAACCATATACCACCACTCTCTGACTTCAACCGGTTAGCCAGTTCTCTCTCCAACTGTCCAAATTTCCCACTATCACATGCCTCCTGACTTTCCTCATAATCCTACCATGGGGAACCTTATCAAATGCCTGACTAAAATCCATGCACACGCCATTCACTGCTCGACGCTCATCCACATCCTTGGTCACCTCCTCAAAGAATTCAAAAAGATTTGCAAGGCAAGACCTACCCCTTACAAATCCGTGCTAGCTGTCCATAATCAAGCAGTGTCTTTCCAGATACTCATAAATCCTATCCCTCAGTACCCTTTCCATTACTTTGCCTACCACCAAAGTAAGACTAACGGGTCTGTAATTGCTGGCGTTATCTCTATTCCCTTTTTTTGAACAGGGGCACAACATTCACCACTCTCCAGTCCCCTGGCACCATCCCCATTGACAGTGAAGACGAAAAGATTATTGCCAACGGTTCTGCAATTTCCTCTCTTGCTTCCCACATAATCCTAGGATATATCCTGACAGCCCCGGGGGACTTGTCTGTCCTGAAGTTTTTCAAAATGCCCAACACATCTTAGTTCCTAACAAGTATCTCTTCTAGCTTACCAGTCCGTTTCATTCTATCCTCTTCAACAACACAGCCTCTTTCATTTGTAAATACTGAAGAAAAGTACTCATCCAAGACCTTTCCTTCTCTTCCAATTCCATACGCAGTCTCCCACTACTGTCCATGATCGCACCTACCCTCGTTCTCGTCATTCTCATGTTTCTCACATACGCATAAAATGCGTTGGGGTTATCATTTATCCTCATCGCCAAAGATTTTTCATGCCCTCTCTTAGGTCTCCTAATCCCTTTCTTCAGCTCCCTCCGGGTTTTCCTGTATCCCTCCAACGCTCTGTCTGAACCTTGTTTCCTCAACCTTATGTAAGCCTCCTTCTTCCTCCTCACAAGACATTCAACCTGCCTCGTCAACCAAGGTTCATTCACACAACCATCTTTTTCCTGCCTGACAGGTACATACATATCAAGGACACGTCGTATCTGTTCCTTGAAAAAGTTCCACATTTCAGCGACATCCTTCCCTGATAGTCTGTGCTCCCAATTTATGCTCCTCAGATCCTGTCTTGCAGCATCGTATTTACCCTTCCCCCATTTGTAAAGCCTGCCCTGTTGCACACACCTATCTCTCTCCATAATCAAGGTGAAAGTCACAGAACTGTGGTCACCATCACCAAAATGCTCACCACTGACAAGCCCATCACTTATCCCGGTTCGTTACCATGCACCAAATCCAATATGGCCTCCCCTCTGGCTGGACAATCTACATACTGAGTTAGAAAAACTTCCTGGACACACTGCACAAAAACCGCCCCGTCCAATCTACTTGATCTAAAGAGCTTCCAATCAGTATTTGGGGAGTTGAAATCGCCCATGACTACTACCCTGTGGCTTCTGCACCTTTCCAAAATCTGTTTCCCAAAATGTTTCGCCACATCTGTGCTGCTTCTGGGGGGCCTATAGTAAATACTCAACAAGGTGACTGCTCCTTTCCTATTTCTGACTTCAGCCCATAGTACCTCCAAAGGCAGATCCCCCTCGAACTATCTTTTGGCAGCCATTATACAATTATTAATTAGTAACGCCACCCCCCTCCTTTTTCACCAACACCCCCAATCTTATTGAAACATCTGTAACCAGGAACCACCAACAACCACTCCTGTCCCTCTTGTATCCATGTGATGGCCACAACATCGTAGTCCCAGGTACCGATCCACGCCTTAAGTTCAACCACCTTATTTCTGATACTCCTTGCGTTGAAGTATACACACTTGAACCCATCTCTGTGTCCACAAGTATTCCCTGTCTGTGCTACCTTCTCCACAGCCTCACTACATTCTTGGACATCCCGAAAAACAGCTAACCTACTTGCTGGACGACAAGTCCGGATCCCATCGCCCTGCCAAATTAGTTTAAAACTCCACCCCCCCGAAGAGTGCTAGCAAAACCTACCTCCCACGATATTGGTGCCCTTCTAGTACAGGTGCAACCCGTCCTGCTTGTACACGACCCACCTCCCCCAGAATGTAGTCCAATTGTCCAAATACCTCAAAGCCTCCCTACTACACCATCCTTGCAGTCACGTGCTCAACTGCACTTTCTCCCTATTTCTTGCTTCACTGTCACGTGGCACCAGCAACAACACAGAGATGACGACTCTGTCCGTCCTAGCTTTCAGCTTCCTGCCTAATTCGCTGAGCTCCTAAATGACCTCCACACCCCTCTTCCGACCTATGTCGTTGGTGCCAACCTGCACCACAACTTTTGGCTGCACACCCTCCCCTTAAAGATTCTGAAGACACGGTCCAAGACGTCTCGGACCCTGGCACCCGGGAGGCAACAAACCATCCGAGAGTCTCGCGCAAATCCACAGAACCGGCTGTCTGTCCCTCTAACTAGAGTCTCCTATAACTAGCGCTCTCCTCCTCTCCCCTTTTCCCTTCTGGGCCTCAGAGCCGGACCTCGTGCCAGAGACCAGGTCACTGCAGCTTACCGTCGCCTCCAACTGTATCCAAAGCGGTATACATATTGTTCAGGGGAACGACCACAGGGTGTCCCTGCACAGCCTGCTTCCTCCCCTTCCCATCTCTAACTGTTACCTTGATACCTCTGCTCTCTGGCGTAACTATGTTCCTGTCGCTTCGATCTATCACCCTCTCAGACTCTCGAATAATCCTCAGTTCATCCAACTCCTGCTCCAGTTCCCTAACGTGGTCTGTGTGGACCTGGAGCTGGAGCTGGCGAGGTGAAGTTGGCAGGAGCATCGGTGGTCACCCCTACCTCAAACATCCTCCAGGAGGATCATTCCACTGCCTGCTCTGCCATAACTCTACACATTAGTCTCCAAAACAAGAACACTAAGTAGCTTACCTGTTCAGCCGATGGAGTCCATTTTTTTAGGTTAGAAGAGGCGGGAATTTTTGAGACACTACACGTGCAGTGTATCATGGGCTGTATTGCAGGATGGTATTCTGCGAGGAAACATGGGTAAAAGGAGTGAAACTGGTGTTGTGGATGATCAGGTCAGCCACGGCGTCATTCACAGCAAAACCTATAGGAAAGCCAGAATTGTGAATGACACAAAGACTGGTTCTGAGAGTGAGCAAATAAAGAAAACACTGTTCAACAAAATAAAATGCAGGGAAATGAAAGCTTCTGCACTTGAAGGAGGTAGAATGGAGGCACTGTGTACTGTTGAAATGCTGAATTGTTTGGGCTGAATGCCTCTACATACGACCAACTATAGTTATGCTTCTTCACTTCAAAGTCTGAACATCAAATCACGTACACCATTCGATTCTGTTGCTCCCCTCTGAACAGAAGTTCCATGTCCTGTTGTTCCCGATTGACATGTCCTGAGTCCTGAACAATAGCATGAATAGCATAAGCCTCTTATTATGCACGTGTTCTTTATTAATATGGTTGCACTGTGTGAATACTAGACACAATTCCGTAAATCTTAATTTTGCTTACTATTATATTATCAAGCGGTGTGATTCTTACCATGTTTATTTTCCTTCCTCATATCTAAGCTTCTCACAATTAATATCCTATCTCGCAGAAGGTGTGGTCTCTCGATTTGCATCACCTGTTGTTTATGGCTACGTCAGTTTCTGATCTACTGGTCATTATTCTCAATCTTATTTTGAGGCAGCTGCTGATGCTTTCTCAAGTAATGTTCCATTCCCTGTTGGATCTGCCCATATGTAACATCCACGCTGTTCTGCTTTCTGCAGGAACTGACTGTGCTATCTCGTTCGCGGTCACACTCAACTTTAATCGATATGTGGCCATTTGTTACCAGAAGCAGAAATGTAAATATTACAGAGAGAAAACGACGGCCGTGGTCCGGGATCAGTCACTGCGTTGAGCAGCATGTGGAACATATTCTGGTACTTTGCATTAACAAGTCAGTATCAGCGAATGAACGTTCCATGGTTTGTGTTGTAATGGACAATATTTAGCTCTCTCTGATCTGGTCAGTAGTCGAGTTCCTCCACAGCATACGAACCACATGTCGTCCATTTCTGCTTATCTTACTGCTCAACCATCCCACGTTCAAGCACATTTTACTGAGCAGTAAATCATTTGCCTGAAATGTCGACTCTCCTGCTCCTCGGATTCTGCCAGATCTATCGTGATTTTCCAGTACCACACTCTCGACTCGAATCTCCAGCATCTGCCGTTCTTACATTTGCCTTTAACTATCTGACTGTCTTATCAATGATTGAATGAGACAAGATCTGAATCTCCGGAATTGCACTGAGTGTAGACCTCAGCATATATAGAATTTCTCATCAGCCAAAACCTTTGATCAGGAATTAAAACAATGGGTCTATTGCTTTTGAAGTGATTCTCTCCAAATGTGTACAGAGTCCTCTTCGTAACATTTTTCTGAGAGTTTCCAAATGTATTCTCTCTCTCGTAAGAAACACCAAAATTGCCTTTCCATTCATTTGTTTCTGCGTTTGACGGTATTTGCAAACACGGTCACATCAGAGCATTATGACACACCTCGAGGCGCCTGCATCTGGGTTTTGCATGCCTGACATTTCCACTGCACGTCAAGAGATCTTCCAAGATGAAGGAAGTGGAAGAAGTCAGTTATGCAGAGGAGAAGTTGGAAGTCTTTTGATTCATTATCTTCAGGTGCACTGTCAACCAAGTCAGCGCATGTGAGGCGTGAACACAAGTCGTTTGGTCTTAGGGCAATAACACTACCAATGTGCTAAAAGCAGTCGAATGTAGCAAGGAAATGCCAACATTCGGTGATTCATGGTCGAGGACACACGTGCCAATCTGTACTGCAGCGTTCAGCATGTTTTTGTTCAACTACTGCGTGTCTGGCTCCCACTCCTCTCAGACTGCATGGATAATTTGGAGGAATAGTTGGATGGACTGAGGAACAGAGAGAAGGCACATAATTTGATGGATAGTACCTTCAGGGAGCTAGTCACACTGCAGATGTACTCAGATAGATGGGTGTCCACGAGGACTGATTGTCAGGTGGAACCGAATTCTCATGTTCCACATTTCAAACAAGTACACATTGTTGTTCATTGCTGCGGTGGAATATATATTGGGGTGAAATAGCAGCAGCATCCAAGTCTTTGGAACCATGACTAGCTCTGCTGTAAAACGGTGTTTGGCGTGGTCAAATTGCCAAATGTGGTATGACACCCACTGATCAGACAAACCTTTCTGCGGTACGATCGAGAGTCCAGGAGATGTGAGCCTAATGGCGCCAGGATCAAGGCTTTCTCAAAGTGATTGAGCAAATTTTCAAAGTGTATCCTGCACTGTAAGGATGTGTTGTACACATGGGTGTCAAAAACGTAGGTAAGAATGGTATTATGTCCGGCAGAGTCCATAAAGATTGACCACAAGTATAGCAATCTCTTATGACAATGCTCATGACAGTGGGGCAGAATGAATGCGTCGCTGATGCAGAGGGCGGGGATATATCTGATGCACCTCCTCTGAAGCACAGCTAACCTGTACAAGAGGGAAAGTTTGCACCTGAATGAGAGGGGTATCAATGTGAAGATTGCCCGGAGCGATTTTGAAGTGTTTACGCTAGTTATCAGGAGGGTGGGATCGAAATCAGTGGACACACATGATGTGGAATTGCTAGTGATGGACGAGGGTCGACAATGTCAGATTTTAACACGATACCAGGTTATAGTCGAAATGGTTTGTTTGAATCGACAAGCTTATGAAGTCACCTCACGGAGAGGTAGCACTTAGAATGCTTTTACATTCAAATAAAGCTGTTGGACTCATGGTACAATAAAGGACTCGAGGACCGTGGCAATATGGGCAGACCTCAGAAATAAGAACGGTTCGGGAACTATGTTGGGACTTCATTACATGCCTTCCAATAGTGAGCGTAAGATAGAAGTACAAAATATGTAAACAGATTATGGAAAGATGTGGGAGCACGAGGGTGGTGGTGATGGGAGATGTTAATTTTCGCACCATTGAATGGGATTCCCTGAAGTGTTACAGGTCGAGATGGAGCAGAATTTGGAAGGACCATCCAGAACGGTTTCATGCCAACAGTATGTAAATAGGTCAACTCAGAATGGGCCATACTGGACCTAGTGTTGGGGAGAGAGCCGGGCAAAATGGTTGATGTTTCAGCAGGAGGTTACTTTGTGAACAGTGATCACTGTTCTGTAAGTTTAGAATACTCATCGACAAAGACGAAAGTGGTCCATGAAGAAGAGTGCAAAATTGGGGAAGGCCATTTATAGCAAAATTTTGCGGGAGCTGGGGAATGTGGTTTGGGAAAATCTGTTTGAAGGTACATCCACATTTGATATATGGCAGGCTTTTAAAGAGAGACTTATTAGAGTACACTACGGACACTTCACTGCGAAAATGGCAAGATTACGGAATCATGGATTACTGGTGAAATTGTGAGCCTCGCGAACAGGAAAAAGAAAGTTTACAGAAGGTGTCATTGACTGAAAACACACGAAGCTTTAGAAGAATATCAAGCAAGTAGGACCAATCAGAAACAAAGAATAAAGAGGGATATAAGGGATTCATGAAATATCTTTAGCAAACGGTGCGAAGGAAAATCCCAAAGCCTTTTATTCGTACAAGAGGACCAAGAGGTCAACAAAAGAAAGGGTTGGCCCACTCATGGACAAAGCAGGGTAGGTATGCGGAGAGTCAGTGAAAATGGATGAGATCCTAAGTGATTACATCAGAATTCTCCGAGGAGGGGAACATTACGGTTGTTGAGTTTAAGGAAACATGATCGATTTCTCGAGATGAAGGTAGCTTGCATAGGGATAAAGTGATGTGTATTCTAAAAGGGGTTAAGATGGACACGTTCACAGGTCCAAATGCGATCGATCCCAGGTTCATAAAGGAAGCAATAGAGGAAGTGGCTGGAACTTCACAGATGTCTTAACAACATCCTTGAACACCGATGAGCTGCCAGAGGACTACAGAATTGCTAATACTGTCGTGATGTTTTAGCAGGGGAGCAAACACAATCCAAGTAATTACAGACACCTTAGCCTGGCGTCAGTGGTGGGGAAGCTGCTGGAGATGGTATTGAGGAATAAGATCTCATTATATTTGGAAGAAAATATACTTTTGAGGGATAGGCAACATGGTTTTGTGCAGGCAAGGTCAAGTCTTACCAACTTCATAGAATACTTTGAAGTGACAAAGTTGATTTATGAAGGATGGGTCATATACATGGACTCTCGTCAGGCCTTTTATAATCTTCCTATTGGTAGGCTGATGCTGAAAATGAAGATGTATCTGGTCCAGTGTGTACTGGCTGGATGAATAAAGAATTGGTTGGTTCGAAGTCGTAGCGGAATGGAGTTTGTCAGAATTGAGAATTATGACCAGTAGTGTTCCACTGAGATCCACACTGGGAACCACTGTTGATTGTGAACTACGTACATGAGTTGGAGGGAGGTGTAGGTGGTTGGATTAACAATTTTGCAAGTAAATGTGAGGTTTTTGGAGTAGCAGATGGTGAAGGGGACTGTCAGGGAATGCAGCAGAATATATATTGGAGAGTTGACTGGAGACGTGGCAGATGGAGTTCAATTCGGGCAAATGCAAGGTGATGCATTTTGGAACATTTAATTCAAGATCGAATTCTACAGTAAATGGTGAAGTTCAGAGAGATCTGAGATGAAAATGTGTTGCTGGAATAGCGCAGCAGGTCAGGCAGCATCCAAGGAACAGGAGAATCGACGTTTCGGGCATAAGCCCTTCTTCAGCTGCGTTTTTCCAGAAACACATTTTCAGCTCTGATCTCCAGCATCTGCAGTCCTCATTTTCTCCCCGTTCAGAGATATCTGTATGTTCATATCCATTGTGCCCTTCAGACAGAAACGCAGTTTGATACAAAGATCAAGAAGGCATACGACATGCTTACGTTCATCAGATGGGATATTGAGTGAAGGAGTTTGTAGGTCATGTTAGACTTGTATAAGCGTTTGGTTCGGCCACATTTGGAAAACTGCGAAGATTTCTGGTCGCGACATTATGAAAAGAATATGGATGCTTCTTGAGGGTGCAGAGGAGGTTCAGCATGATGTTGCCTGCTAAGAAGGGCGCTATCAATGAACAGAGGTTTAATAGATTAAGATAGTTTTCATGAGAAAGACGGAGGTTGAGGGGGGTCCTAATTGAGGTCTGCAAAATTATAAGAGGTATCGACAGGGTGATTTGCAGATGCCATGTTTGACTGGGGTGTATAGATTTTAAAAATCGCACACCAAGTTATAGTGCAGCGGGTTTTTTTGGAAACACGAGTTTTCGGAGCGCTGCTCCATCATCAAGTGATCAATAAGCGGATGAAAAAGCAGTGTGCTGAAAGCTAGCGCCCCCAAATAAACCTGTTAAATGATAACCTGGTGTTGTGTCAATTTTAACTCGAGAAACGGTGAATAGCATAAACATTTTTTTTACCCTATTGCAAGCAGTCATGATTTAAGGTGAGGGGGGAAGGTTTTTGGGAGATATGTGAAAATAGTTCTTTATGCAGAGGGTGATGGGTGCCTGGAATGCGTTGCAATCAGAGGTGGTAGAGGGCCGCACGATAACGTCATTTTAGATGTATATCAACAGAAACTAGAATGGCCTGGGAGCCGAGCGATACAGATCATTAAAATTACGCGGAAGGTTTCAAGAGAGCAACTCGATCGATGCTGGTATGGTTGGGGGGTGTCGGTGATAGCGAAGGGACTGCTTCCGTGCTGTAATTTTCATTGTTCTTTGTTATTTGATGATGACCTGATGTCGAGTAACATCTAAGTCGAGAGACAAAGATAACGTAGATGTTGGTACAGCACTGAAATAGAGCAAGCTAAAAAGACAAAGCAGGCAAGAGACTGGCGGGTAACGGCGAAGAGTGATCAATTAAACTGTATTTATTTCATTGCATTTCGTTATTAAACGCAAGAGGCTGAACAAGAAGCGCAGATGAACTCAGGGCTTTGATGGTAATTTTTGACTGTAATGTCAGGTGATTACAGAAACATGTTTGTGGAAGGGCTAAGATTGTAAGTTCAATGTTCCAGAAAGGAAATGCTGCAAGAAGAATAGAAGGGATGGGTAATGAGCATGAAGAGTAGCTTTTCCATATGGGAAAACTTCACTGCATTCCTTAGAATGGATATTCCTTATGGATCGGCAAGTGTACACATCTAAATGCAACTTTGAAATTAGAAGGATGTGATTACTTTTAGGAGATAACAATTCAGGCCCTTCAATAGTCAGTAGAATATCGAGAAAGGAAGATGGCAGACAGCTAAAAGCATAATACGGTTGAAATTGTGGGACATTTCAACTTTCGAAACTTGGATTTTAATTTCCACTGGGTAAAGATCTTGATTGGGAAGGAATTCCTTAAGTGTATTCAAGAAAATAAAACAATCAACAATACTCGAGAAAGCAAAATGCAAACTTCTCTTGAGGAATCAGGTATGACAAATGTCTGAGGTGGTTGTGCAGCTGCTGTTTGCGACAAGTGACATTAAATCTATTACTTACAATATAATTAAATCAATGGGCTGGAGTAGGCAAGGCCAATCGTCATGGTCTTAGGTACGAAGTTTTACACGTTGTTTGGGAAGCTGTTTGTAGGTAAATAGACGCCTGTCAATTGCGTGGCTCTAAAAGCAAAATAACGCGAGTCGATGGTCAGCATGTTCCTATTAGTATGAAAGCCATGGCTGGCAGGAGTAGGAGATTTTGGAAATGAAAAAAAAAATTGAAGCTCTTGTCAAAAATAAAAGACAGGTCATGATTGTCTGTTCTATGAAGCTGGAATCAAGTATACCGCTTTAACTGTATTGAGAATGTAGGAGTACATGTGAGCGGAAAATCATGACAGTAACAAAGGTTTGGAGATCGCTTTGGCAGATAAAGCTCAGGACATTCCAAAGAGACTCGACAAGTGCACTAAGTGCAAAGGCACGACGAGGGAAAGAATAAGCCTCCTTCAAGATCAACAAGGCAATCATTGTGCGGATGCAGGAGATATGTGAGATCCTAAACGAATATTTACCGTGGAGAAACACATTCAAGCTATGGCAATTGGAGAAATAAACAATGGTGTCTTGGAAATCGTGCAAATCACAGCAAAGGACTTCCTGGTGGATCACAAATGGACAAATGTAAAGAAATCACTGAGAGCTGGTCGGGTGCATCCCAGGACATTGTGGGAAAGATCTGGAAAGGTTTGTGGAACCATTAGGAAGCCATTTGCATCAAGAATATCTGTGCATGTGAGTCTGTTCACTGGAGGGATGTTAATTTAAGAAAGACCGGAAGAAAACGCCAGGGAGCTTTACAACGTTCAGCCTGATATCAGTGGTAGATGCATTGCTGAATCAAATTCAGTAGGACTGTGCAAACATGCATTTGAGAAAGCAAGGACTGATTATGTGTGGTCAGACTGTTTTTTGCATACATCCATTTCAAATCCTCCAGTGAATGCTTTTCCATAATATGACTATTTTCAAGATTTCACTGTATCTCTCCAATTAAAATGGTATTCATATGCTTCTCCGTGGGAAATACAGATGAGAATAATTCGTTTAGGATCTCACCTATCTCCTGTGGCTCCACACACTGATAGCCTTGCTGATATTTAAGGAAGCCTATTGTCTCCATTGTCGTTCTTTTTGGACGAAACATTGTGTTCGAAATTTGATTGACCTGTTGGAAGAACTGACAAAGAAGATACGTTCAGGCAAAATTTCAGCGGCTGTCTACGTGAACTTCACAAATGCGTTCGACAAGGTTCAACAGAGTAAACTGGTTAGGAAGGTAAGATGACATTGGATCCAGCTGGAGATAGCTAGTTGGACACAGAATTATCTTCACGGTAGGAGAAAGTGAATGTTTGTGGAGGGCTGTTATACAGATTGGACATACTTGACCAGCGATGTTCCAGAATAATCTGAGCTGGATCCACTGTTGTTCACCATTTATGTAAATAATAAGAATATAGGAGTTATGGTTAGTAGCTGACACCAACACATTCGGCATGGTGAACAGTGAAAAAACGATCTCAGAATACAATGTGACTTAAGTAAATGGGCCATTGTGGCAAGGAGTGACAGACTGAGTGTAACTTTGTGAAATGCGAGGTGTTGCATTTTGTTATGACAAATCAGGGTAGGACTAACATCACTGATAATAGGAGCTCTGGGATTGTTGTCGAACATGTCGAACGAGGGGTGCTGGCATTTTGTTCCTGGCGAGTGGCTTCACAGGCACACATTGTAGTGAAAAAAAAACATTTGGCACACCTGCCTTCACTCAGTCGTGATTTCAGTTCAGTGGTGTGACCTTATAATACAACTGAACAAGGCAATGGTAAGGCGGCATCTGGAGTACCATGTAAACTTCTGTTTGCATCACTACACAAAACATGTTATTGAACTTGACGTGTTTAAAAAAGATTGAAAAGACGTATATATAGGTTTAAGGACAGTTTGGATAAATTAGGATAATTTTACACCACAAGCAGAGAAGGATGAGAGATGACGTCATCGAGTTTCAAAATACCACGTGTGTCATAGATAAAGTGAACACCCAATGTCTTCCACCTGTCGGAGGGGACTTCAAAAATAGAGTTCATCCGTTTAAATGAGAGGGGAAAATTTTCGAAAGGGTAAGCAGCATTTTATTCACGCAGATGGAGGTGCGTGAAGAGAATAAGCAGTCAGAAAAATTCGTCGATGCAGATACAGTGACAACATATAATAGGCAATTAGCGAGACACAGAGGCAGAAAGAAAACTCTTAGAGGATGTAAACATGCACTGTATTGTTAAGAGAGAGTGAAAAATGGTAAGGACTGACGGTAAACACATTGTGTGCTGAACTATTCAAAACCGCAACGTTTGGCTGTCAAACAAATGGCTGGAACTGAGTTGCACTGGTACACAACACATTCGAAATCGGCAAATCAGTTTAAATTGTGCCCTAAGATACATAAGTCCAATCAAATTTTAATTTTAATGTTTTGATGACATCAAACATATGAGATGGTCCGTTGTTTTCAGGTATAAAAATCGGTTATCTTAAATAGTTAGCCAGAGCAGCAAAGAACACCAAGACACTGGACCTGCTTTGACGCTCTCTGAAAGGTATATTTTTATATGAAATCTGTGGAACAAAAGACCGAAGAAATGAAGGCACAAAGATTTAAGATAATCTACACAGCTGACTGGGTTTGAAATTTGAATATTTTGTAATACTTCATCCGCGCGGTTTTACTGGAATAATATGTTGTTGTAGAGTGGGAGGTAGATAAATTGATCAGACAAAGGAGGTTTACAGTGGAGATAGCTGTTGTTTTTTTTAAACTTGGAGTTAACTCATAAAGTTTTGTTAAATAATGGGATTGTTCGTTTTTTGTAACAAATATTTAACAGATTACGAGATAAGGTGAGCTTTTTCAGCGTGTCCGGTTTAAATTAGCAAAAGTGTTTACCCCATGTCATATCAGCTTCGGTGCTTAGTCTGGGATTTAAACATTTTCGACGGAGCCAGTCTGACATTCGGAAAAATTGGAATAGATTTGTGTAATAAAAAGCTCAGTAGATTTGAACACTTGCTGGACAGTGCACTAGATCATTGCATGAAATATGGATGAGACTTTTATAGATAAAAAAAATTCGGTTACTATAGGTTGTTTCAATTTAAATGAGAAAAATGGCTTTTAAATCTGCGAAGGAGGTTCTGGGGCATAAAGCTGATGTATAAATTTGTCATGACGTCTTTGTAGGAAAGGAAAGTATCTTATTTCTAGAATCAGCAGAGATTAGACCTAGGACAAACACAAAGCTGAAATTGTAAGGGAATTCCTCAAACAGTTAGGTGTGTCTGAGAAACAGACAAGTGCAGTGAAGTTAGAAAAACTTAAATAACAATTGAGGAAATGGAGTTAGAAGATAAACAAAGAGAGAAAGAGGATAAGAGGGAGAGAGAAAGGTAGACAGAAAGGGGAGAAAGACAGAAAAATGAGAGCGAAGAGAGGCAGACAGAGGAAAAAGAAAGAGACGAGTTTCTCAGCTGGGCAAATAGACAGAGAAAAAGAGAGAGAATAAAGAGGGACAGAATAAATAGACATAATTTGAAATTGAGAAGTTGTGACTTAGTCAGCAAAGTCAAGCTGACAGGATGGTGATTGAAAGAGGACTCAGGGATGTATACAAATTCTTGAAAGCGCGACCACATTTTGATAAGAAAGGTGTTGAAGCCTTCTTTATTTCATTTGACACATTGGCTAGGCAGGTGGAGTTGTCCAAGGAATTACAGGTTCTTACGAAACTGGCAGCCAGAGCTCTTGAGTTATTTGCATCGAGTCAGATGAGCGGCCATATCGACTATCTTAGGTGCTGATGAATTGGCACCGGAAGCGTACAGACAGTAGGGTCAGAAACATAAAGAAGGAACCAGGTCAGACGTATGTTGAGTTTGAAAGAATTAAGCATAGCCCTTTTTATAGATGGATGCAGGCCTTCAAGAAGAATAAGAACACTGAGGCACTAATGGAGATTGTTCTATTGGCTGAGTTGAAAAATTCATCTGGCGAAGGTTAAGAATTCACGTGGATGAGCAGAGAGTTCAGGAATTGAGAAGAGCAGTGGAGTACACAGGTGAAAACACGATGGCGCATGTTACATGTTTCCAGAAAGAATTTCATGTTGTGAGGAATATGTGTTGAGAGACGGGGTGATACTACATTAAGAGACAAAAATTAGAGAACATTGCTATGTATTTAACAAACATTAAAAGAAAAGAAACCCATAAGGGTGGAAAGGAGGCGTCAGGTGTTTCCCCTGTGGTAAAGTGGGACACGTAAAATCACAGTGCTTATCGTTAAAGAAAGGCAAAATGGGAACAGGCGTGATTAAAAAAAGGCTAAGCCACTCCCATTATTGATGCTTTAAAGGAAACCGCACCAAAATCGAGGAGCTGCAGGAGAATGTACAGCCGAGGCAGGGGCTGGGTAAGGAGTTAGTTCCTGATCTCCACAAATACTCTTCATCTGTGAGTAAAGCTCCCTCAAAAAGAACGGAACGGGTGAAGGCACGAATTTATGATTTTGATAAACACACGATGTACGCAGTCTCAAAAATGAGAGATGAACGACTTTGTGCTGTTTCGGAGCTGTTACCCGGGAGAGTGGTAATTTGTCACACAGACGGACAGAAAATTAGCGTTCTAGTATGTAAGATAAGATTGGAGTGCCAGCTCAAGGGTGGGGAGGGAACAATGGCAGTGGATGACAGATTTTCAATTCGAGGAATTTCACCCACATCCTACATAAATTAAACAATGAAATTAAACCAGGAACTGAAGAACGGGTCTTGATAAATATCACCATCTTATGCAGCCGTACACGTATTCCAAGAAACAATCTGAACTACTCATACACATATTCAGTCAGACCTGTCTCGTGCCTTTTTTGCTTGGACTCAGTTCAAGATTCTATCATATATTGGGAATGAATACACGTACTGAAGGAACTAGCTGCATCAATAAATGTGCCATTTCAGAACAACAGGACGACTGTTGTATGTCCCTGTGTTACCTTATTCCGTCAACCTGCTTTCGATCATAAGCTAGGTTTGGCCATGTTGATATCAACTACATGATCACTGAGCCCCAGTTCACGTTTCCATTCCACCAATGAGACAGCCAGCCTCAAAAAAATACTTCGTGAGCCTCATGAACCTCTACCATTGTCTGTGGATGGAGCGCGAGAAACAAAGTACACGTTTCATCTGTCGTACGTCATATTGTTTTCTCCACCCCACACCTGCAGTTCCGCACTCTACCAATCACTAGAAACATCTTGCTGCGTTTTCCCTGACTGGTCCTATTTCAAATTCAGACCTGATCTTCTTCAGAACAGCATCGTGAAGAGTGGAAGAGGCTTAAAGTTTTGTCCTGATTATGACGTAAATATACAAAAGGACTCTTGATCCCACAACGCTCTGCGACAAGAAGTTCAGTGGATTCAAGACTCCAAGAGAAACAATGTATCCTCACCTTCATCTTAAAAGACTGGCCCTTAATTCTTAAATTAACGGTCCTCTGTCTATTGTCTATCGAACGTGTTGTCTTCCATTGATGCGCACTTTTCAGGATTTATTGCCCTTTTTCTGATTAAACACGCAGGCAATTGGAATCGTTTCTCAGGCTAAATGCGGTCTATCCAAACATGCAACCTGGCGTCTAACGAACATGGCAGTGGCGGATCTACTGGTCAAAATACTTGACCCCACACTGACGCGCATTCCAATTGTTTAGATCTCAGACTTTCAGTTTGTGAAGTTCCTCCCTGTGTGCAATACCCATGCTATCCTTGTCCATGCAGCCACAAACTGTTCTGTCTGGTTCATTTTTGTTTTCGCTTTTAATCGATTTGTAACCAACCGTTGACATAAAATGGCACATGAATACTGTAATAAGAAAATTGCATCTGTGGAATTGGGAATAATGACGACACTGAGCTGTTTAAAGAATACATTTTCGTATTTTATGTTTCAAATCAGTATCAATTAAAGAACTGTCCTTAATTTTGTGAGGTGAAATGAGCTCTTAATTTACTTCTAATTTGGGGAAGAGTCAAAATCAGTCGAAATCACCTTCTAACCCTTTGTTTGACAACTCTTTTGACTGTGCTCTTCAATGCAGTATATTTCAGACATATCTTAACGGTAAAAAGAGCCTGCAGAAACCTCAGGAATAGGAGCAAGGGGATGAATGTCATAATTTCCAAGTTGTAGATAGTTAGATTAGATTAGTTATAGTGTGGGAACAGGCCCTTCAGCCGAACAATCCCACACCGATCCACCACACACCCAGACCCCTTCTCCTGTATTCACCCATTCGCCGAACACCACGGGCAATTTAGCTTCGCCAATTCACCTAACCTGCACATTTTTGAACTGTGGGAGGAAACCGGAGCACCTGGAGGAAATCCACACAGACACGGGGAGAATGTGCAAACTCCACAAAGACAGTCGCCTGAGGCGGGAATTGAACCTGGTTTCTCTGGCGCTGTGAGGCAGCGGTGCTAACCAGTGTGCCAACATGCCGCCCACAGTTATGAATATTCATGAGACGAAAGTGCGTTATGCAGGTGCTGGAGATTAGAGTCAAGATTAGAGCGGTGCTGGAAACAAATAGCAGGTCAGGCAGCATCCGAGGATCACGAAAATCGACGTTTCTGTCCAAAGCCTCTCATTTTACCAAAAACATCGATATTCCTGCTCATCAGGTGCTACCTGACCTGCTGTGCATTTCCAGCACGACTCCAGTCTTGACTGTGAATATTCATTACCTGGTCATTCGGATGGGCGAGTTCACTGCTATTTTGTTTCACCTTGCAGTATCGTATCTGCTCTCTCAATCCTTCCCGCTTTAAAAAAAAACATTTGCTTTGATATTTCCCCCACAGTTCCAAGAATAGTGCTTTTAAAACTTTAATTATTTTCAAGAGTGTAAGTGAACTACCAAAAAAAGTGAAAAAAGAAACCTCACCAAATGGATGACTTATTATTTTGTCCATTCGTCCATCGTAGCTTACCCACAATTGTATCCAAACGCATGCACATATGAAGAATTTTCACATGTAACAAAACGTAACTTTCTGAAAATGATATCGGTACAAAGAAATGGAGACCATCACATTTTCATTCGGAAGGCAAATGGGCAAACGTTCAGCAAGATTTATTAACAGTGGGTAATAGAAAAGAGCTGTTGTGGGGAGCACATGAATCACAAACAGTGGGTTATTTGTGAGTGCAGAAGGTCAATGCAAAATATGTTTTAAAAATATGTTTTTTTTATAAGCTATGACTGGATAAGGATGTTGTAGAATTTTCCCAGGCATGGCAAAAGTTTCAGAAATTAGAAAACCTCCGACAGTTATAAAAGTAAAACCTTCAATTTCCTTTAGAGCATTTGAGTAACTTTTTACAAAGGTCTTAATTGAGTGCATAGGGCCCCTACCTGAAACAGAAAAGAGGTAACCAGTATTCGTTGACTGTAATGGATGTGTCCACCTGATTTTCAGAGGGCATTCCATGACGGAGTATCACAGGTTAAAACAAGTATAACAGTCACTGAAATCCTTCACGAGATATGAACTACCACAACGATACAAGCAGATGAAATGTCAAATTTCACAACATAATTATTCAGGAAAGTTGCATATAGCCGAGGAATATAAAAAATTAACTCCGTTGCATAACATCCAGCATCGCAGGGAACATTAATACAGTAGTATCAAACATTAAATTCCAAATTCATGCTCTTATGCTTAAAGTACCTGCATTATTGCAGTATACAAATCCCATTAGTACGTTTTGCAATTTGGGATACACCAAGGGGTCGGTGTTTGTCCAATGTGTGCAGGAGGGTTTCCTGACACAATATGTAGACAGGCCAACAAGAGGTGAAGCCATACTGGATTTGGTTCTGGGTAATGAACCAGGCCATGTGTTAGAATTGGAGGTAGGTGAGCACTTTGGGGACAGTGACCACAATTCGGTGACTTTTACTCTAGTGATGGAGAAGGATAAGTTTGCACTGCAGGGCAAGAGTTATAGCTGGGGGCAGGGAAATTATAATGCGGCGAGGCATGACTTAGGATGCGTGGCTTGGAAAAGTAGGCTTCAAGGCAAGGGCGAAATCGATATGTGGAGCTTGTTCAAGGAGCAATTATTGAGTGTTCTTGATAAGTATGTACCTGTCAGGCAGGGATGAAAGTGTCGTGTGAGGGAGCCGTGGTTTAATGAGGAATTGGAATCCCTTGTTAAAGGGAAGAGGGCAGCCAATGTAAAAATGAGGCGTGGAGGTTCTGTTGGGGCGAAGATTGAGTTATAAGGTAGCCTGGAAGGATCTAAAGAGAGAGCTAAGAGCAACAAGGAGGGGACATGAAAAGTCCTTGGTTGGTAGGATTAGGGAAAACTCAAAGGCTTTCTACAGGTATCCCAGGAATAAAAGAATGACTGAGGTCCAGTCAAGGACAGCAGTGGGAAGTTGCGTGTAGATGCTGAAAAGATTGGGAAGACACTTTATGAACACTTTTCGTAAGTATTCACTCAGGAACAGGACATTGTTGCCGATGTGAATATTGAGTCAAAATTAATTAGAATGGATGACTTTGAGGTATGTAGGGTAGAGATATTGGAAATTCTGGAAAGGGTGAAAATAGATAAGTTCCCTGGGCCTGATGGCATTTATCCTAGGATTGTCTGGGAAGCAAGGGAGTAGATTGCCGAGACATTGGCCTTGATTTTTATATCCTCGTTGGCTACAAGAATAGTGCCAGATGACTGGAGGATAACAAATGTGGTTCCCTTGTTGAAGAAGGGCAGTAGAGATAACCCGATAGGCCGGTGAGTCTCACTTCTGTTGTGGGCAAAGTCTAAGAGAGAATTGTAAGGGATTGGATTTATGAATTTCTGGATAGGAATAATATGATCAAGGATATCCAGCATGGTTTTTGTGAAGGACAGGTCGTTCCTCACAAACCTTATTGAATTCTTTGAGAACGTGACTAAGGAGAGGTACGAGGTTAAAGTGGTATATGTGGTGTATATGGATTTTAGTAAGGCGTTTGATAAGGTTCCCTATGGTAGGCTACTGCAAAAAACACGGAGGTATGGCATTGAGGATGAGTTGGAGGTTTGGATTAGGAATTGGCTGGTTGGAAGAAGACAGAGGGTAGTAGTTGATGGTAGAGTTTCAATTGCAGTGCAGTTACTAGCGGTATTCTGCAAGGATCTGTTTTGGGACCATTGCTGTTTGTCATTTTTATAAATGACCTGAAGAAGGGGCTAGAAGGTTGGGTGAGCAAGTTTGCGGATGATACGAAGGTCGGTAGAGTTGTTGACAGTGAGGAAGGATGTGTCAGGTTACAGCAGCATATAGATAAGCTGCAGAGCTGGGCAGAAAGGTGGCAAATGGAGTTCAATGTAGGTAAGTGTGAGGTGATTCACTTTGGTATGAGTATCAAAAATATGGGGTACTGGGCTAATGGTCGGACACTTAGTAGTGTGGATGAGCAGAGGGATCTTGGTGTCCATGGACACAGATCTCTGAAAGTTGCCACCCAGGTAAATAGTGCGGTGAAGAAGGCATATGGCGTACTGGCTTTTATTGGTAGAGGAATTGAGATCCGGAGTCCTGAGGTCATGTTGCACTTGAATAAGACTCTGGTGCGGCCGCATCTGGCGTATTGTGTGCAGTTTTGGTCGCCATACGATAGGAAGGATGTGGAGGCACTGGAACGGATGCAGAGAAGGTTTACCAGGATGTTGCCTGTTATGGTAGGAAGATCGTATGAGGAAAGGATGAGGCACTTGGGGCTGTTTTCATTGGAGAAAAGAAGATTTAGGGGTGACTTGATAGAGGTGTACAAGATGATTAGGGTTTTAGATAGGGTTGACCATGAGAATCTTTTTCCACGTATGAAGTCAGCTATTACGAGGGGGCATAGCTTTAAATTAAGAGGTGGTAGGTATACGACAGATTTTAGGTGTAGATTCTTTACTCAGCGAGTCGCGAGTTCATTGAATTCCCTGCCAGTAGCAGTGGTGGACTCTCCATCTTTATGGGCAATTAAACGGGCATTGGATAGGCATATGGAGGATAGTAGGCTAGTGTAGGTTAGGTGGGCTTGGATCGGCGCAACATCGAGTGCCAAAGGGCTTGTACTGTGCTGTATTCTTCTATGTTCTATTGAATCTCTGTACTCTTCTTCCCACAGTTTACAGTTCTCCCAGGTTTCGAGTCATCTGCATGCGTTGAAATTGTTCACAGATAAGTTCTCCAGATGCAGTATCACCAATGTGCTGTATTACTGAAGTATAGGCTTCCTCTTCTTGCATTATTTTTCTATGTTAACAAAACAATATTCTCCAGACTGTATGAATCTGTGAGTCTGTGTGATCTTCCTAAAAAGGAAGACAAATTTATGGTCTAGCTGATTTTTCCTCGCGTCGGGGTATCGGGAACGACAGGCTATTGTTTGAGAATAAGGGGCTTCAGAATGAAGACAACTGTGTAGAAATTGCTTCTCTGCAAGCTTGTGACTCAATTAAATTTGCCAACTCCTCTTTTCTCCCTCCAGTACAAGATATCGTTCCCGTAGCGTGATGACCATAAGTAGACACAATATTTCACCAGTGCCCAAACTAAAGTTCTGTACAGATCCAACATAACCTCCTGCTTTTATAATCGATGTCGTGAATGGTAAAGACAACACGGCCCTTCTTAATTCTACCATTAACATGTGGACACGCCCCGAAGATTTCTCTATTCCTTTGAGCCTCCTCATGACCCAGGAATCATGAGTACTCTCCTACCTTGATTCTTCTTCCCTAGAGCGTTTCCAAAACTTATCAATGTTAAATCCAATTCTGCACTCATGTTCAGAACTGTCTTATTGAGTATTTTTTCTTACAGTCTATCTTTCTGCATTCCACAAATTTGGAAACAGTATCTCACGTCCCTTTGTGTGAACTGTGCGGAAAAACAGCAAACATTTGACGGTTCTGCCGGTTACTCTCTGTCTCATGACTTGCAAATGTTGAACGTGCAAGATGCCAAACTGCTGTTTACCTCCGGCCAGAGCAGTCATTCTTCTCTCCATGCCTGTATACCAGGCTTGCACACTGAACATTCTATATCTGCGCAGGAGCACCTTATATTCAGCCTTCATGAAATTTACTTTCACAACTTTCAAGGGTTACCTTTTTTCTATATTGCGCGTTGTCAATGAACTCAAAAAGCTTCCTCAAACCACGATCTTTAAACGAACCGTGTTGGTTTTAATCTGATTGCCTTTGAAATCATCCAAATGCTCTGTTACAAATTCCTAACAATATTTTCATTGAGACAAAGTTTTATCAAACTCGGTGAGTCCCAAACAGCTGCAATTGGTGAAAAACAGAGACATGGGACATTTGGAAATCTGGTGGTGTCGAAAGGGAGGGGGAGGGTAGGTTGCCTTTAAATAATTCAAAAAGACAAATGCTATTCAAATTGAGGGATTGCTTGAATATACATACAGAACAACATCATCATATCTGTGACTATTGCTTGGCAAAGGCGAGCCAATTACAGTGAGTACACATGGAGCATTTCGAATAATTTAGGTATAGTGGTAACAGAGTTGGTTTGCTGGAGGGAAGGGTGCAGGGAACATGCCAGTGTCTCATTATAATAATCGAGCCCAGCGTTAACCGTGTTGTGTGAGTGGAGAAGAACAAGGAAAAGGAAAAGGATAGGCAATCCCTCAAGCCAGCGATCATTTAATGCAATCATGGCTGAACTTTTCTCAACCGCCAACTTCACATTCCAGTCCCAACTCTTCAGCCGAAGTCAGTTAAAATCTGTTAACCTCCCTTTTATGTTTACTCGTCTCCCGACATTCACTGCATCCCAGCGTCAGTGAGTACAACAAATCGATGACTGTTTCAGAAAAATAATTCATCTATGTTTTGAATTCTTACCCTTTATTTTAAAACTTGGACCTATCCTTCTACAAATCCCGACCTGAGGAATCATCCGTTCTGCGTATACTTGTACAATCGTACTCATCATTTTGCAGACTACGATTAGACTGCTTAAATTTTCTTCATAAGACAAATGTTCACAAATTGACTCAATTGATTGAAACTCCTCTGAATTGCTTCTCATATAACTGTATACCTTCTCAAGTAAGGTGACCTAAATTCTCCACAATATTCCATCGGCAGTCACTGATTCCTTCTACAGTTGCAGAAACACTCACTTCTTTGATAGTCGATTCATTTAAGAATAAATTGGAAATACCGATTTATTCCTTGCTCCGAGGTGCGATCAACATTTGAACCAGTGTTAGATCCAAAGCTAAGTGGCTGCATTCTGTGCTGGAACAATTCGTTTATCTGTTCCATTCAATTTTCCGATTTCTGATGGAAGTGGTATTCAGTTGGAAGATTGAAAAAACTGACTTCAAAGTAAGGGGGTGGCCCAGATAATCACACAGAAGAGCAGATGGATGATGTCAAAAGTTGGCAATGATTGGTGTGCGGACGACTGACAGAAGTGTTCACCAGTGGAGGAATATTAATGTATAAATTGCAAAACTTACAATCATTCAACAGGCAAACACTGGTTTTATTTGGTGAAAGTGAATGATTTTTAACGAAATAAATGAATTTAGGACCTGTCCCACTTCTGAAAGAGTTTTCAGCGATGTCGGAATAGAAGGATTGAATGGCCTTCTCATATACCTGTGAATGATGCAGTGGGAGAAAAATAATACGGATCTTCGATTTTGGGAAGTAAGACAAGTGCGTCAGAAGCAAAGGACCGAAAGAGCATCAGGAAACCGAGTGCGGAGAGTCGTGCCATCAACATTCTCCACTGAGTATCTGACATCTCGTGGCCGAAGTTCGTCCTCAAGCTTTATCTTTTTACGTTCAGGATGTATCTGTAGTAATAATGACATCAATAAAAGTGATTGTCTGCATCATGTGCGTATCAAGTTGGCACATCATTAAGCAAGGGCAGCAGAATGGAAACGCAGTCTTATTCACACAGTCTTATTGATTTTAACTCATGAAGGGAGAAACAAACAGAAAAGAGAGAGAGATACAGAGAGAAATAACTGAAGTAGGAAACATTACATTTGTGCCTGCCTTTTCAGAAATAAACAGACACCAAAGGATACTATTCAGCCTTCAGCCATGTATCACTTTCATTTAACGATATACATAGAACATCGAACAGAACAGTACAATACATTACAGGATCTTCTACCCTCGATAATGTGCCGAAAGTTTATCCTCTTGAAGATCAAATTAATATGCATTTCTAATCTTTTACTATCAACAATGCAGCTATCCAAGAGTAACTTAAGTATCCAACTCCACTACCAACGTTCTTAGGTCATTTCATGCACTCACAATTTCCAGTCTAAAGAACCTCACTCTGACATCTTTCCCGAAAACTTTCCTCCAATCTTCTTTAAATTATGTCCCCACGTGATAGCCTGGGAAAAGGTCTCTGGCTATCCACTATACCTAAGCCTCTCACATACACACACCAACACTCATACCCACACAAGCACATACACATAAACACTCTCTCACTGACATTCACACTCCCAACACAGACACACACCAACATGTATGCACATGCATAAAGGTTTGCGCAGTGAATTTTTACTTGCAGAATTGCATTTTATTTTCTGCAAAAACTGCATGAATCCATGCAAGCTTCTGTATTTTCGTAAGGAAACGGAGTCAGTTTGAACATTGTGACAAAGACAGACAGATTTCTATCTTACATCTACAATGCATTATGTGAGCTGACATGGCACCTGTTGAGAATGCAACTTTTATAAAAATGTTCTGAGATTTACATATGAAAGAACTGAAACCAATACGATTCTTCCAAAATTGAGAGACTTAACTAAAAATAACAGGTAATTTTCAAATGTCATTTCAGTTACATTACATTTTCACTTTTACTCTATAAATTCTATATCTTATGATCTTATACTCCACAACCACCTGATGAAGCAGCAGCGCTCTGAGAGCTATTCCTTCCAAACATGATGGACTACAGTCTGGTGTTGTATATTGTATAAATTTGTACACCCCAGTCCAAAGCTGGCACATCCAAATTATGCCTCTCGTCATCTTGTACACCTTTATCCAGTCACGTCTTATCCTTCTTCATTCCAATGCGACATGCCCCAACTACCTCAATCTTTCTGCACAAGTCAATCCCTCCTGTACACGCAGGATCTTGATAAAAGTACACTGCAACCTCTCTAAAGCTTCCATATTTTTCGAACAACTGAACACAATAATCCAACTGTGGTCCAAAAAGGACTTCATAGACCTGCAGCATAAGCTTGAGGTTCGTAATCTGATTCCGCTGCTAACAAAAGCCAGCACATCATACACCTTCTGAACAACCCTTTCAACTTGTGTGGCAACTTTGAGGAATCTATGTGCGTGGATCCCAAGATCCCTCTGATCCACCACAATGACAAGAATCCTGCCTTTACCCCTGTAATCTACATTATAATTTCAAATTCCACAATGAACCACTTTATGCTTTTTCAAGTTAGAATCTGTCTGCTACCTCTCAGACCCGCTGTACATCCTGTAACTCTCCCGTTACAACCTATAACAGCACTCCACATATCAGGAACCCTTGTGTCATCAGCATACTTGTCTAAACATCCTTTCACTTCCACATGCGAGTCATTTATAAAAATCACAATGAACAAATTTTCCAGAACAGACCCCTGCGAAACACCACTGACCACTGAAATCCAGGCTGAGTACTTTCCATCTACGACTATTATCCCCTTCTGTGGGCCAGGAAAATCTGTATCCAGGCAGCGAAATTTCCCTGTATCTCACGCGTTGTTACTTTCTGAATTAGCAAACGCCATGCTGCAGTTCATCTCGAGGACATCAAGTGCTCTGCCCTGATTAATGTGTTTTGCGACATACTCAAATAGTTCCATTTGGCTTGAGAAACATGGTCTGCCCCGCACAAAGACACATTGACTATCATTCATCAAGGTATACATTTCCAAATTATATTCGATATCTTCCATTTCTTCCATTGTTCTGGTCAAGTGGGCGTTTTGTTACTATCCTAAATATTTGTTCAATACACCATGAGGCACGGGTGATCAGTGGTTAGCCCTGCTGCAAAACAGTGGCATTGACCTTGTGTCGATTCCACAAATGGGTGACTGGTTGTTTGACCTTCTCCCTGTATTTGCTTGCGTTGCCTCCGGGTGATCAGCCTCCATACCATCGGAAATACAGGGTGACAGGTTCAAAGTTTTCTGGTGGGTCTCAGTGGGATGTTTTTCAAACAGTCTATGTGGACACGATGGCCAAATCACTGACTTTCACACAGAAGGGATTTTGTCATTCTAGATCCACTTCCATTCTCCATTGACAGAGTCCGTTATATAATACAACGGATAGCAACCGAATGACAATCCTCTGGGAATATCCGAAACAAAAACCATTTCCTCTGTCAACGTCTTCAGGAAAGAGCATTATGCACTGGAAAGATTTCATTACAATGGCACAAGCACAAACACTGAACATCACGTCCTAATTTCTGAGGAGTGATGAGAGTCTTTTCATCTCTGGAATCTGAACCGTGAAAGGGTGGTCTAATCAACGACTTCAGGAAATCAGTAGCGAAAGTTAGGGGAGATAAACAGAAACAATGTCCACAATTTGAATTAAGAGTCCAAAGTTGTGCTGGGAAGAATTCCCATCCGAAGGGTATTGTAAGTCAACCTGCAGTACTCCAGACTGCACCAGTTCAAGAAGGCATCTTACTACCACTTTCTCGAGAGGGCAACTAAGAACAGGCAATAAGTGCTGGTTCCAGTAAGCGATGTCCAAGTTATTTAAGAATTCTGACAGTGTCATTCATGAGAAGTAATAGAAAGCACTTCTACACACAGAGAGTAGTGTCGGTTTGGAAATGCCATCTTCAAATGGCGGCTGATGATATTTCAATTCTTACATTTAAATCTGAGATAGACACATTTTTATTGAGGAAGGATGCCAAGGGATGTGGTCTCAAGGTAGGCATATGGAGATCACCCACAGAATATACATGGTCTTCCAAGCAGCTGAGCAGATTCGAGGAACTAAACGGGTTCATAGTGTTACTGATTTCCTATAAATAAATTATTTCGATCTTCTTTAGTTCTCTCATTACTCAGGCTGGTAACTTTGTTCGGAACATCGTGTAAACTTTAAGGAGATAGCTTTGAACTTCCGTTCCATTCACTCCCTGTCTCAGTTAGTGAGATAATTTTCAACGTAATTCAAATTAGTGCCAATCATAATTATATCTGTGATGAAAAACAGGGCCATTTTTGAAACAATAAAATGATGAGCTGTGTTTCCATCTTGTCATTTTTCCTCTCGCCACAACAGTGATGAAGTGGTTTACACTGCTTTTGCTGATTGGAAAGCTGGTGTTGGTGGAAGGCCAGAAAACTTGTAAGTACCCCAGTTAATCTTCCTTACAGGGATTTGCACAACTTCTTGTGGGCAAACGAGGGAAGCACTGCTGTGAACGGTGGTCACTTTGCTCTTTGCTTCTGTTCGGGTTGATCATGTGTGTTCATTCACGTTAATATTTCATTCGTTCCTTTCTCTGTAATCTTGGAAGAAACTAAAATTGCACACAGAAGGATATCGATCATAATTCCCAGTCTGTCCAAAAAATCGTATGCTTGCATTTATTCTTATTGCAAATATTGATCGCCAAACAGATGTGCAATTCATGAGAAACTCAGTGAAAGGGGGAATGTCGTGGTGCAATGTCTTGGTTTCAAATTCTACATGTTCCAAAGTTGTATATTGTTATCTCTGTCGCAGAAGCATTTGCAAACTGTTCAACAGATTTGTTTAAATATACGCATGGCTTTGCCGAACTTTAAATTCAAATGATTGGATTACGAAATGCAAGAGGTTTCACTGAAGCTAAACATGAATCGAGTCGGCATAATAGAATATTGTGAACAGTTTCGGGCAGCGTACCTGAAGAAAGGCAGACCACTGAAAGTTCATTGGGCTGATGCCAGTTATGGAGGCACAGTCTTATCAGGAGAGGTTCAGTCGGTAAGATGAGTACTCGTTGGAGTTTCGAAGAATAAGAGGTGAGCTTATTGAAGAATAAAAGACTCTTGAACGTCTTTTCAGTTTAACTGGTGAGAGGTCGATTGATCTTATGTGAGAATATAGGACCAGAGGGCCTCGTCTTAAAATGAAGTGTTGACAATTTAGAACATTCTTGGTGTGAAGTTTCTTCTATCGGATTGTTTTAAATGCAGGCAATTCTCTCCCCAAGAGAATTGTGTGTTCAAAGGTGAGACTGACAGGTTTTTCAAGCAGTAAGGGAATCGCTGAAGTATTGGGAAAAGCCTGGAAATTGAAGTTGTGGGTGTAGTTGGTCTGATATCTGCAGTGGCTGCAGTTTGAACGCTTTTACAATATCTGAATTCCGCCAAGTCCGGTCTTCTTTGATCTAAGTTGTATTATTACAACTGTCTATGTTGCCCTTACCTCAAGACGTCTGTTGCACAAGAAATTATTTAACACTAACCACGTCCATTTCCACCTTTAAGATTGGTCTGAAATCACCCCGCTTTGAGCAAGGGTTCATCAACTGTCCATCTTATAATAATCATAGAATATCCAGTTCAGAGCTCGACCATTCTATCCATTGTTTCTGCCCCGGCTCCAGTAAGAGCTGCAAAGTTAACACAATTCTCCATCCCTGCCTCCATAAACCCTCTAAATTCATCCCCTTCAAATGAATATTTAATTCTCTTTTGAAAGCTTCTGTCGAATCTACCTCCACTTCTCTCCTTGACAGCGATGTTCAATACCCAACAACTCTCTGAATAATGAAGTCACTGAGTTACGGACCAGGGGATCTGTTCACCTTTAAGCCAGCTGATGTTTCCTATCGATTCTCACTTCCTGAAGCAAACTGCTCAGAAACGTTGCAGTCCCTCTTCCTAAATATTTGCACACTGTGAACAAACTGATCAGTTCTCAATCGGCTATATCAATAGCAGGTCACAGCTGCAGCACTGCATGCAGGTCTGGTATTCACAAACAATAATGGAAACCACTTCAAGCAATATGCACTGCTGCAGCCCCAACAAATTCCCATTCGAAACGAGAGACTGCAATCTGCTTTCTCTGGCTTTATGTCCCCCAGTGAGACCAAAAGAGGATATCCCTGTGTGTGGAATGTTAACATTGAAGAATATTTTTTCTCTTTTATTCTGTCTCCTAGATCCAATCATTCCATGTGTTTTGGAGAGAAGTTACTGCAGTAAAGTGCCATGTGATGAGACAATTTCAGTAAGGACTGATGGGGCATGCCCACACTTCCAAATGTGCTGCATGCCTTTCTTGCCACCGATGAAGAAAAGGAAACTTGCACCACTGGAAAGCATTTGAGTTCCCGAATGGAGAGATCTGTCATCTCACCAATTCAATCGACATTTCATGGTCTCAATGCAATGAGCCCTGACGCACTGCTTTCTCACACATATGAATAAAACTATACGACATCAACAAACATTAATTGTCCACATTTCATTTCCCATTTAGATCATAGTTCTAACATAATGACAGGGACGAAAGCAACGGTCAGAGAATAGGCAGGATACCGCGATGACATTGTTTTTGTTGCAGCATAGCTGCAGTGTGCACATTTGGTTACATGACAGTCGGAAGACCATGTTCAGACCGGATCGCCACAGTGTAGGAATGATATGGAGGCTTTGGGGAGGCTTCAAAAGGGAGTTGGCAGGATAGGAGAGGATTAACTGCAAGGAGGGAATGCAAAACCTTGGATCATTATCACTAGACTATGGGAGTAGGAGGGGGGAATTGTCCGAAGCAAAAAAAAATGATGCGAGGTTAGATTACCCAGGCAGAGCTTTTTTTACCCCCAGGGCAGATGTGTCAAATGTAGGTAGGCATGTATGTGAGGTCAAGGGAATACATATGGAAATATATGAGGAAAGATTTTTTAAACAGTGAGGGATGTAGGTAACGGGACCACTCTGCCAGGAGAGGTGCCTGAACTGGATATCATAGCAAAGCTTAAAATGTGTTTAGATTTACAAATGAACGAGTAGAGTAAGAGGGATACAAGCTACGTGCAGGCAGATAGAGTTAGTTTAAAATGGTAGTATTGTGGGCAGAACCAGCCGTTCCTGCAAAGTAAATTGCTATATTCTAAGGATCAGTTTAGCAGCAATGGAAAGCAAGATCTGCTAGGGTATTTGCTTTGAAGCAGAGAAGGTAGCGGGATGAACTGTTTGAGGTGTGCATGATGATGCGGGCCAGGGACAGAGTGATCAGTAAGTAGCTGTTCCTCTCTGTCGAAAGGTCAACAACTAGCTGGCATAATTTGAAATTGAAAGGTAAAAATTTTGAAGGGGAGTTGAGGAGAAAACGTTTCACCGGGAGAATTTTGGGGTCTGGATTTATTTGACTGAGAGTTACCTAAGTTGGGAAACCTCACAATCCTTGAAAATCTCTTGCATGAGCCTCATGAGGTTTCCAAACATGAAAGGCTATCCGTTATGTTTTGGAAAGTGTGGCAAGTATAGACTGAGTAACATTTCACGGTGTGGACTCAATGAGCTGAAGTGCCTCACCTACATTCTCTGATTCTATGATTCTATGTTTGAACACACACATCCACAGCCCGCAGGTAAAGTCACTGAATAATTGTACACCCTTCCTTTGGAGAAGGGATGGGAGACATGCTGTTTCACTCAGAGGGGAGGTAGGCATCACCCTGTTGCATCACACGGAGAATCATCATTTACTCAGGTTCTGACCACAAAGCCTGGAATGGAAATTGGGAGCCACAGTTGCAAGGAGCTGGAGACAAAGTTATCCTGTATGTATGCAGAACACCAAGAAACCATCTGTTGTATCAATCCTATCCACATTGTGCCGAAAGGGAGGGATGTTTCCACCAGGGTTGGCTTGCAACAGGAGATGAATTAACCATAATCCATCCGCAGTAAGAGAGGCGGTCTCCATGAAATCGTTCAAACACAGAAAATACGATCAAATGTAGACCGCTCAGCCCTTCGAGTCTGCTGAACCCCAAATCAATAACACAACATAAAATAGAAATTACTGGGAAAACTCGGCATGTCTGGCATCATCAGGAAGGTTCTCTTAAAGCTAATGTTTAATTAGGATTTCTCTCCACGGAGGCTACCAGACCTGTTGAGCTTTTCCAGAATTTTTTTCTTCGACTGTTTAGCATGTGCAGTTTTTTCCAATGCTTCCCCACCCTTCATATAAGGCTGTGATCAGAACTGTATGCAATTTGCAAATGCGGCCGTGCCAGAGTTTTGTACAGTTGCAATATGACCTAATGGCTTTGAAAATCAGAATAGCAAACTCATGGTCAACCTTCTAAACAACTCTAGCAACCAGAGTGTCATCGTTCAAGGGATCGATACCCATGGAAACCGAAATACCTGTGTTCATCAACACTGCCATTAGCCCAGTACTCTTTATTCCTGGTACTCCTTCCAAATTGAATAACCTCACACATTTTTGCATTAAACTCCATTACTGAGTTTTGAAATGATTTGTAGCTCAGGTTAAGGTTCTGGATGTAGGTTTGCTCGCTGAGTGGGAAGATTCATTTCCAGAGGTTACGGCACCCGACGAGGTCACATCGTCAGTGGGCCTCAGGTGAAGCACTGCTGATAAGTCCTGCTTTCTATTTATATGCTTGGATTTCTTTGTGTTGGTGATGCTATTTCCTGTGGTGATATAATTTCCTGTTGTGAGGTCGTTTCCTGTTCTTTGTCTCCAGGGCTGATAGCTGGGGTCAAACTTGATGTGTTTTTACTCAGACCCCTTGACATCATGGTAGCCCACAAACCCACCAAAAAACTAAAATGTGTTAGGAAAAAGGGGTAAATGTAGGGAAATGGGTGGGTTGCGCTTCGGCGGATTGTTGTGGACTTGTTGGGCCGAAGGGCCTGTTTCCACACTGTAAGTAATCTAATCTAATATAAAACGTTGTCAAACGCTTTACTGAAATCCATATATACCACTTCAAGAATTTTACGCTGAGTCACCTTTGTCGTCACCTTCCGAAATAATTAAATAAGGTGTGTGAGGCACGAACTGTCCTTCCGAAACTGGGTTGAGTATTCCAAATGAATTTATTCCTTTCCAGATGATGATAAATCCTATCTTTATAATCCTCTCCCTTCTTTAAACCACACCCGAAATAAGGTTCAATCCTCAATAATTACCAGGGCTTTCCCCTACTCTCCGTCGTGAACAAGGGCCTACATTTGCTATTTTCCAGTCTTCTAGAACTATTCCTGCAGACACTGACAACAGAAAGATTAAAGCCAAAGTATCTGCTTTCTCCACCCTACCTTTCTGGCGAATCTTACCACAAAATCCCACCTTGCCCAGGGGATGTACTTATTTTCGCACTTTCCAGACTTGCTTACAACTCCTCCTGATGAATTTCAATCCCGTCCAGTCCAATAACCAGAATCGCATTATCCTCTTCGAAAACATTCACTTTTTCCTGTGCGAATACTGACGAAAAATGTTCATTTAACGCCTCTCCTATCTATTCAGACTCAACACACAACATCCTACTTCTGTCATTTCTGGTCCTAATATTACTGTAATCGTTAATTTATTCCTTGCAATCCTGTCGAAAGCTTTGGGGCTTTCCATGATTCTATCTCCCAAACATTTCGCATGTCTCCTCCTGGCTCTTCCTAGCTCTCCCTTTAGTCGCGTCCTGACTAACTTGTAACTCACAAGCACCATGACTGAGCCGTCACGTCTCATTTTTACATTAGCCTCCTTCTTCCTCTTGACAAGAGACTAAAATTTTTTCAGAAAGCGATGGTTCCCCTTGGTCGACCGCTTCTGTTCTGCCTGACATGTACGTACATATCAAGACCATGCAATAGCTGTTCCTTGAACAAGCTCTGCATTTCAAATGTGCCTATTCCCTGCAGTTTCCTTCCTGATCCTATGCATCCTAAATCATGCCTAATCGCGTCAAAATTGCGTTTCACCCAGCTATAACTCTTGCCCTGCTGTCCGTACTGATGTCTCTCCATCGGTAATCTAAACATAAATGAATTGTGGTCACGATCACCAAATAACTCACTTACCTCCAAATCTGACTTCTGGCCTGGTTCATAACGAAGTGCCAAATCCATGATGGCCCCGACTCTTGTTTGCCTATCTACATACTGTGTCAGGAGACCCTCCTGCGCACAGTGGATAAAAACTCAACCACTCGAAGTACACGACCTCTCGCGTTTTCAGTCAATATTTGGAAAGTTAAAGGTCCACATAACAAATACCCTGTGATTTCCCTTCCTCTCCAGAATAGCATTCAGAATCATTTCCACTAGATCTCTGGAAATATTTGGCGGCCTGTAGAAGTCTCCTAGAAGTGTGACCTTCCCTTTCCTGTTTCTAACCTCAGCCCATGCTATCTCAATTTTCGATTCGTCATTAAATATCCTTTCTAAAATCTTAATGCTCTTCTGATAAACAATAGCACACATACCGTTTATTTTTATAACCTTCCCTTTTTCTTACTGAAATGTCAAAATCCTGGAACTGCAATACCTTCCTTTTCCTGCTCTGTCCATGTCTCCGAATTGGTCATAACATCGAAATTCCATTTAATAACCCATGCTGCAAGTTCACCCAATTTTTCTGGACTCTCCTGACGTTGAAATAGACATACTTCAAAGAAATTTCATGCCAGCTGGTATACTCCAGTGACATCGCACCCTTATTATGATTTCACCATTTTGAAAGGCCTGTGCACTGCAGCTACAATTAAGGTTCACATCTCCTGTTGAATTAGATTATACCCTCCCAAAGACCATTAGCAAAGCCAATCCACCCCCTCAGGATATTGGTATCCCCTCCTTCCCAGGTTTCGAACATCCCGTTTGTAGAGGTTCCACCTACACCAGAATGAGTTCCAATTATCCAGGTATCTGAATCCTCTCTCCTGCACGGTACTTTTAGATGCGTGTTGAGCTCCTCTCTTACTTCCTACTCCTCTCCTCGCTAGAACTGGGCACGGTTAACAAACAAGGCATATCCTGTTGCGAGTTTCTTTGTAGGCCTCCGAAAAGCCTCCAACCTGCCTCTTTGAATTCCTGCCTTGCATCCCCATTCCTTTCACTACGTATTCCATGAGTTCTACGTGGAGACTTAGAGATGGAGCATGTCAGTGGTAACCATGACACTTTGGTCTGGAGTCAAATACAGATCCAGACCAAGTCAATGGCAACCTCGGTGATGTTGGCCTGTACTGACATGCAGAGGCACAGCAGGTCAGTGACAACCAAAAAGTTGTTTTTTTTTTCTAGAATCACATGCAGAGTCAAAGCTGAACATGGGTAACCAACGTGTGTGGGTCCACTGTCATATGTGAAGACAAAGCAGATCAATGGTATTCACAGTGTTGTCGGTCTGGAATGGTGAGTAGTTCGAGAGCAGGTCCATGGCTAACACATAGCTGCGGCTGGAGCCAAATGTTGCACAAAAAATATCATTTGCAAACACAATTCTGTGAGACTGACATCATCTGGAAATATAGCCTATGTTGTAGTAGATTCAGTGTTAAAGATCTAGAGCAACGTGTACACACAGAGTTGTCAGTGGTCACTACAGTTCTGTGGTTCTGGTTTCAGGTGCAAAGACACAACAGGTCAGTGCTAAAAACAACGCTGAAGATCTGGAGTCACATCCTGAACTGGATCCAGAACAAGTCAGAGTTACAAAAAGTGCTATGAGCTCCGAAATTTCAGTTTAAGACAGAGAAGATCAGTGGTAACCACAGTGCTGAAGATCTGGAGTCACACCTAATGTCCAGAGCAATTCAATGTGACCCACAGTGTGATTGGTCTGGAAATAACTGCAGAGATGGAGCAGGTCTGTAATACCCAAAAGTGCTGTGGATCTGCAGCCACTTTGAGAAACACAGCAGTTCAGTATCAGACACAGAACTGAAGATCTGGAGTCACATGATGGGCGAGAACAGTTCAGTATGAATCACAGTGCAATGGTCTGGATTAAAATGCAAACCCAAACCAGGTCTAACGTAATCACATTGCTTTGGGTGTGGTATCACGTTTATCGACATAATATGTCAGTGATTGCCACAATGCTACATGCCTGGGGTCACATGTTCACACAGATCTGGTCAGTGGTAACCAAAGTTCTTTGGAGTTGGAGTTACATTTAAGATCAGTGCAGGATCGTAGAATCCACGGACATGTTGGTCTGGAGTCACGTGCTTTGACAGCACAGGTCAGTGATAACCACTGCTGTTCAGCTGTTAGGTTTCGAGAGAGATTATATCAGTGCTAACCGTAGTGCTGTGGTTCTGGACACTCATGCAGACATCGACAAGGTGAGACACAACCAAGGTGCTGTTGGCCGGGAGTTTCATGCAAAAACAGAATAGCACAGCGGAAACAAGAGCGTTGTATGTCTCGTGTCAAGCATAGAATTAGAATAGATCAGTGACAAACAGAGTGCTTCGGATGTGGAGTCACTTGCAGACACATAGAAGATTAGTGGTCAGCACTGTGTTAAGGCCTGGACTTATCTGTCAGTCCAGAGTAGGTCAGACACACCGACAGGGTTGGAAGACCAGTTTTACTTGTCGAGACAGCAGGTCAGTGGAAACCATAGGGTTGTGGGCCTGAGACCACATGCAAAGAATTGAACGTGAATGTTGAACTCAGGTCTGTGGGTCTGGAATGACATGCAGAGATAGAAAAGAACAATAATAAGAAGAGTGTTATGGGTCTGGCGTCACACGGAATGACACAGCAGGCCGGACTTCTTCATAATACCTTTTTTCTCACTTTGCATGTCGACCCAGAGCTGGGCATCAGAAATCACAATGATTTCGTCTGAAGTTACACGGAGAGACAGAATAGGTCAGTGATAACTGCATTGCTGTTTGCCAAGAGTTTCACTTAAAGCTACCACCGTCTGTGGTAAACACGGTGCTGTAGGTCTGGAGTGACGTGCAGAGACAGCGAAAATTAGTGTTAACACAGTGTTGTCTGCATTAAGTCACATAGAGAGACACGGAAAAAAAACGTGATAACAAAAGTGTTGTGGACCTCGAGTCACATCTAAAAATTAGAGAACCCGATGATAACAACAGTGCTGTGGATCTGACTTCATGTGCAGAAAAAAGGAGTTCAACGTGGATTGCAGCATCTAGAGTCACATGTATACTCAGAAATGTTCAATTGCAACCACAATGCTATAGATCTGCATTTATATCTGTCCAGAGCAGGTCAGTTGGGCAACAATGCTGTGCATTTGCAGTTACGTGTAGAGACAGAACATGTCAGTGGCAACTGCAATATTGTTTTATTTCGGATATGCATCAGGCGTTAGAGCAGGTCAATGAAAACAATTGTGCTGTACTTGGAGTCATATGTCTACACAAAGCAAGTCAGTAGTAGGCATGAAAGATTCGAGCTTGTGTTGCTGAGAAAGCACAACAGGTCAGGCAGCATCTGAGGAGCAGAATAGACGTTTTGGGCATCCGCCCGTCATCTGAAATCATGTGTCTGGGGGAAGTTATTGAGATGGAGCAAGTCAATGGAACCCACAGTGAGGTTGGCCTGGAATCATATGTAGTCCGAGTCAATGGTGACAACAGCGCAGTGGATATGGATTAACATTTCGACACAGTGCAATTAATGGTAAACACAAATCTTTGGACCAGGAGTCACATGTAGAGGCAGATTATGTCAGTAATGAACGCAGTGTTTCGATTCTGGCGTTACGTGTCGGTCCGTAACATGTTAGTGGTTATCACAATGCAGCGGGTGGAGTGACATGAGAGGTCAGAGCAGGTTAATGATACGCAACTTCCTGTTTGTCTGGAGTAATCTGTAGAGACAGTACAGATTTCTAATCACCACAGTACAGTGCATCCGTGACTCACATAGAGTGCGAGTAAGTAAATTTGTACTACACTGCTGTGGGTGTGGAATCACATGAAGAAACAGAATAGGTCATTGAAGAGCGCAACACTTTGGATCTGGAGTCAGTGTATAGGAACTCCTGGTCATAGTCCACTCAGGACACTACGTCAGATGCCCCACTGAGACCTGAAAGGGTGCAGTGCTGCCGTTCTGTTGTCACGTGCAGAGACAGTTCAGGGCACTGATAATCAGAATGTTGTTGTCCAGGAGTTACATGTAGATACAGAACACATCTTCGGCAAATGCAGTGCTGTGGGTCTGGAGTCACGGAACCAGGCAGAGACAGTTAGTGCTAACCACTGTGCTATTGTTCTTGCATCACATGCAGAGACACAGAGTAAAATGATAACAAAAAGCTGTTAGCCAAAGTCACAGTTGGAGAAGGCAGCAGTTGAGTCATGACTACAAAGCTGTGAATCTTGACTCAATGTCGAGACAGAGAAGGTCAGTGGTAACTGCATTGCTGCGGTATGGAGCCACATGTAGAGACAGAAGATATCAAAATTTAAAACATAGAAACACAGAAGTTTGGCACAGGAGGAGGCCGTTCTGCCCGTCAAGACTGGTCCACCGTTCATCACGTACTTGAGTGGATGTCCAAATCAATAGTCTAATCCTGCTTTCTGCACATGTTCCCGTTTGTCCGAATTACTTCATCCAATCGACTCTTGCGTACATTCAATGTTTTCCTATCAGTCTTTTCCTGTGGAGATGAGTCCCACAGGGTCAACAATCTTTGTATGAAGAAATAGCTCCTCACCTCTGTACTCAATTGTCAATCCGAATCCTCCGACTCTGATCCATGGTTCTCGATATACCCACTACCAGGAATTTCCTATCGGAATCTATCCTGTGTAGTCCTGTTAGCTTTTTTATAAGTCTTTATGAGATGCCCCCTCATTTTGTCTGAACTCCTAAACTTACTAATATCCCATCATACGTCTGGGGGCCATCCTCGGATCAGCCTGCTCAAGCTTCGCTGTACTCCCTCGAGAGCAGAAGCATCGTTGCACAGAAAGGAATACCAAAACAGCACACAATTCTTAATCCCTTGCTCACCAGGGATAGCAGAACACTAAATTTTGGAGGGAATGAGATGAAATAAAACAGGGGTGGACATTTGCAGAAAATAATCAAGGCTGCTCAAGGATAGCTCACTTTCATATCTGGAGGATTGGGACGTGAGGACGCAGAAGTTACACTGTGATTTTGAATCACTCTGGTTAAACCTCACCTAGAATAGTGTGTGCATATCTGAGCAGCAGATGTTTCGAAGGAGATGCTGACCTTGAAGCAACTCCAAGGTATATTTGTAAAATGAATGCCTGGATTTTAGTGGTTACGTTGTGAAGAGAGATTGAAGTTATCAGCCCTGTTTTCTCTAATATTTTCAAGATTTATAGGTGACCTGATAGTAAACTTCAGGATACAAATAGGAATGGAGAGTGCGCCCAAACACAATATAATACTGCAAAACTCTGCAGTGTGGGAGCAGGCCATTTGGCATTTTTTATTTGTATTCATTCCACGATTCAATGATTTTTTTATGAAATGTGGCCTACTTTTATGAGAATACTCCACACCCAACTCATTCATTTCAACTCCTGGCTGGGCCAGAATTTATTGCCCATCCATAATGGAGAGCCAACCATATTGCCATTGTCCGAAGTCACATGCAAATCAGAGCAGTTAACGATGGCAGTTCCCTTCACTAAACGACATTTGTGTCCACAATGGATTTATGGTCATTATTAAACTCTTAATGCCAAATATAATAAGTCCACGCTGACCCTCCAAAGATCATCCCGGTCAGATTAAACTACTACCTTGCCTCAATAGCTCTGTATTTCCCATGATTTATCCACCCAATCTGAACTTTCCGGTTACTATGCACAGTGTATCTTGACCAATCCACCAAACCTGCACATCTTTGGACTGTATACGGAATAGCAGAGTATTCAGAGGAGAATTCCTTTCCCTCTACAATCTGTGTACTGTTCCATTACCCCTGGTGAGTAAACGAGTGTGAATTCCTGGTGCAATTTCTAAACATTGGTGATGTGGTGGTGAGTTCAATCAAGACATTTCAAAATGTTTAATGCAAACTGCAAGCGAAAACCTAATGTGGATAGGGGTTGGAACTCAATCGGTACAGATGGAGATGTTCGCAGATATCAGGAGAATTTTCAAAGTCCACATCGACAATGTCCCGAGAGTGCAGTCAAACCTGATTTCCTTATGCAATGCGATGGTAGTGTGTTAAACTTTGAGCCACCATGCAGCTCCGTGAAAGACTTTGAGATGAGATAAACCTTCCTGAGGCTGATATGATATGACATGATATAATATAATATAATATAATATAATATAATATAATATAATATAATATAATATAATATAATATAATATAGTATAATATAATATAATATAGTATAATATAATGTAATCTAACATAGCGTAATGTAGTATGATATAATATAATATAGTAATGTACGCTGATGTGTTCGGTTTGTATATTAATCATTGGAGTTTAAAGGAAAGAGTTTGGTGTGGAACATTCTCATAAAATTAGGCCACAATTCAGACAGAATCTCATTGAATTGTGGACTGGATGTCAGCAGCTCAATGGCCTGAATCTATATGATGCAGCAAGACTGGTCAGAAAAAAACAAAAATATGTTCCCCACGAACAGAGGAATCCAGAACCGAGAGGCTCATAGGGTAAGAGGTAAAGGATAAATATATTGGCATAAGGCAGGGAAAGTTTCTTTAGGAAGAGTTTGGGAAACCTTGGCAAACAATTGACACGAGAAGGGCCCGAGGCCAAAATGTAGGTATTCTTTAAGACGGAGTAAGACATGGTTCTTGCAGTTCAATGAATGAAAATGTATGGGGAGAAAGCATGAACAGGGAACTGAGTTGGATTACCAGCTGTGATCATATTGAATTTTGCAGCAAAGACCAAGAACAGAATGGCCTGCTCCTCCTCATAGTTTACATGCTTCTCTTTGAAACGGACAAGAAAGTGACTCATTCGTGAATAGCTTGATAACTTTGTTCCAAGCGGACAAGCAGAATGGTAATCTGTTCCGTGAACAAGGTAAATATTTATCCAGCAGAAAGCACAGTTCAAAATAACCTGCTGCGAATCAGGTGAAAAGTTCAGAACTATAAAAAGCAATTTTTCTTCATGGCCCATGAAACTCGCTGACTGGGTGCATCACTTAGTGCTGTTCTCTAGTTTTCAATATAATCAAACATATCGTTGTGGGTCTGCAGTGATATGATGCCATACTGGGGTAAGGCAACAGAATTTCTTCCATAAAGAACATGAGTGATTTGGACGGGTGTTTGCAGCAAAAGGCAATGCTTACGATTGGATCTGCTGTCATTTCGTAACTCGAGATTTTCAGAGAATCATGCGAACTTGCAGAACATATTGAGACCCATTGAATCTGCATATAATCCGGAAACAATTTCATAAATAGTTCCAAGCTCCAGCTCTCTCTCCACAACCCTCTCAAATGTGTCCATTTCAAATATATATTCCGCTTTCTTTTGAAACCGCTACTAGAATCCGCCTCCATCATTCTCCAAAGGAGCGTATTCAAAATTCTAACAACTTTCTGAGGAACGACATTTCTCCTCGCCTCACCCCTTACTTTCTTGCTCACAATCTTGGAGGGTAACCCACTTGTTACTAGCAAATCAATAAGTGGAAGCAGAATCCGTCTTCAGCCTGTGAAAATAGTTCATAATTTTGAGCACGTCGATAAGATCACCTGTGAATCCTCTCTGTTTGAAGGAGAATAGCACAATTTCCATTACCTTTCCTAATATCTAAAATCCTTCTGTAATGATCACTTACATCTCTTTTGTACATTCTGAAGGAATATACCATCCTTCCTTCCAGAGTATTGAAGAACAATAATCAAGGTTTTTCAAAAATAAAGAGAGACAAAATTTATGCTATAGTTTGCATAATGTGTTTCATTGATTTGATTTGATTTATTGTTGTCAAATGTGACTACGAACAGTGGAAACAAATTTGTTTTGTGAGCAGTAGAGACAGATCATTGCAAACACAGACATATTGGTTGCAGGGTGATTTAGAAAGAGAAAAGTACATATTGCCACACTTTGGAGTATTTTTTAAAGGAATTAGTCCCAAAACATGCAGAAGTACATAGTAAGATCAAGTGCACGCAGCATAGATTCGCGTTAGACTTTTTTGGTAATATCGTATGTGCTGGGATGTCTCACAGCTAAAAGCTCGGGTTTGTACCAGTTGTGGCTGTGACGTGTCTGTGTAATCGGCAGCTGAAATATTGTGCAATACTCTACCATCGACAGGATCATTGCTTTTAATGTTCAGTCGTGAAAGCTTGTAATAATTGAGAAGTTTTGCAGTCAGGTCTGGATAGTGGAGCAAAGCCGAAGGATGGAAAACGCTACATTGTCCAGCAGGTGGTAATGAGTTGGGGGAATGTGCTGAAAGAGGAGGGGGAGCGTAGAAAAACATCAAAAGGTTTCGTGCCCGCTAAAAACGCAGTGGCACTTTCATTCTTTTCACTATCCAGACGTGATTGGACCTGGCAGGCCCATTATTTGTCATTCATCGATTGACTTCCTTCTTTGAGAAGATGTTGGGAGTGGGCTCTTTCGTGAAACACCGCAGTCCACATGCAGGAGACTGACTCACGGTAAACTGTTAGGGTAAGAAGTCCAGGATTTTGAACAAGCAAAATAGATGATGGCCGAGGGGTCGCACTATGATGATGATGCCATTCAACATCAAGGGCGTCTGTGAGATTCTCTCTCAGTGGGAGATCTCGGATTTTGACAGTGAGATGATTCAGTAATGGTAATGCCATCAGAGGTCAAGATCACTGAAGGAGTGAGCAGGGGGCTAACTTGGGAGGCTGTCAGAGGGGATTAAGTGACAAAGGTGTTAAATGTGAATCTGTGAGATGTTGTGAGTAATAAAACCCTTGTTCAAAGTGGTGAAATGTGGGGGTGGGAGGAAGATGGCCGGTGCCAGAAGTGAGATTTGTTTTTGCTTTTTTTCAGAAATGATACTGGGGAGTCAAATCCTGGGATGTAACTGTGCCAGATCTCTGTGCCAATCAGGATAATCCCGGCGACTCACGGCTACATCCACACTCTACGTGTTGCCAGATGAGACGAATTGCGTGATGGGTTGACGTTAGCCAAGGCAATGGCGTCCCAGCTTCAGACAGCTGGCGAATTCATTTCAGCCTTTTCTGTGACAACATCTTCTCAGGTACACCAATCCCTAATACCAACACCAGGAACCCTGATTAAGAAAAACATCGTCAATCACTCGCCTGGGTAGAAATTCATGCGCATGTTTTGGTGCAGCCATAGTGATGTAGGTTGATTGCATGTATTCCGTCACTGGTGGCAGAAGGGGATTAGAGGGGAAGGAGATTTTTGGGCCTATGCGGAAGTCAGAAGGCTTTCTTTCTCTCTCTCTCCCTGTCTCTCTGTCTCTCTATCTCGCTCTCTCTAATACTGACACAGGTGTCACATTGAAAATACAGATACCACACTGGGCACAGACTGATCTCACACTGAACACACACTGATCCCACACAGATCACACAGACGCCAGACTGAACACAGCGGTGCCCAAACTGACCACACGGCCCCACAGTGAACACAGACACTCCCACACTGAATATGCAGACCAGACTCTCAATGCACACTGGCCCCGATGGAAACACAGATCCCAAAGAGAAGACAGGGACCGCAGAATGAAAACACAGACGCCACTCTGAGCACATAGAACCCACACTGAACACAAATACATTATTCTGAATGCACAGACCCAATACTGACCATGCGGACCCACATTTAATGCAAACTGATCCTACGTCTAACATACTGAATCAACTCTGAATACGCTGCCTCCACACTGAAGGCACAGACAACAATCAAAACACATAGGCCCCACAGTGACCCCAAATTGAACACACAGACCCACCCTGTCACAAACCAATCTCCAACTCTGAAGTCACTCAAATTGTAATTAGCCTTCCTAATATTGCAACCAAACTCGTTAGCCTCATAGTTCTCTAAATTACACCAAATCTGCTGATCATTTTCCCACTCAGACTATGTGTGTGCATCTCTGTGTGCCTCGTTATTTACCTGTCTACGTCTCTTGCTTTAGATTAGCATGTGTGTCTGCTTTTGAGTGTTTGTCGCGACTTATAGTGTCTGTCAGTGTTTCTGTGTGTGTCCTTGTCAGTGTTTGTTCCTGTGCGTGTGCGTGCATCTGGGGCTGCTGATGTACATGTTTACTCTCGGTGTATTCATTTCTTGCCGCGGTTCTCTGGGCATTTTTGTCTGCGTCTATTTGCATATATTTGGGTGTGTGCACACTTGTATGTATTCATTTGCATTCTAGTGTGTATCCACGTTTGTGTGCATCTCTTTTATTCATCTTTGGTCCAAGGGATTTTTGCTCTTTTGAAAATAAATCCATGAGTGTATGGATCAACGCCTCTCTCTTGCTCTTTCTCTCTCTTGCTCTTTCTCTCTCTCTCTCTCTCTCTCTCTCTCTCTCTCTCTCTCTCTCTCTCTTCCTCTCGTTCGTGTTAAAGGAGATGCAATACCACAATCTGCTCGCCACCCCACGTCACTGCACATGAACCAGGTTTCTTTTTTGAGAAGGCATCAAAGCCTATGAATCTGTTAGGTTTCACTGTTAGCAGGTACAAACATACAATACAGAAACTGGTCCTTCAAAAGACGAGTTTGTGACGTTAAAGTAAATTCAACGCTTCTCCTTTACTTGAACATTTTCCTCCATTCCTTCCATATTTATATGCCTATCGAAATGTTCCTGAAAGTCCTCTATCATATCTGGATCCACGATCACCACTGACAGTGCATTACAGATTCATAGCACCGCCTGTGGATACAAAAACTTGCTCCTCACATTCCTTTGATATTTCCCTCTTTTACCTTAGATGCATGCTCCCTAGTTTTAGACATTTCAACTCAGCGAAAATGATTCTGACCGTCAACCTTTTCGATGCATGTCATGATTTATTTTTTCAAATTCTATTCTCTGCCACTGCAGAGTTTGATTTTCTGGAGTCACTTTGTAGCTCGTGCCCTCTTATCCAGGTAGCAGCCTGGTAAAACTCTTGTCCACTCTTTCAATAGTTTCCAATTCTCTCCTGTAAACGTATTGCCCAGAAATGAACGCGTTGCCTGACCAATGCCTTATCAAGTTGCAACGTGATCCCTTTCTATTGTGTTAAATTTCCTGAACATGGATTCTGAATTATAGAACAGTCCAGCACAGGCCATTTGGTCCTCGATGTTTGGTCGGCCTTTTCGTTAAAGCCCTACAGTGTGCAAACAGGCCATTCAACCCAACAAGAACACACCGACCCTCTGAAGATCAGCCAGCCCAGGGCAATTCCATTACCTCCCCTCCACCCCCCTCCACCCCCCACCCCACACCCAGACTAATGTACTTAACTTGCACATTCTTGAATATTCTGGGCAACTTAGCATGGCCAATTCAACGAAACTGCACATCTTTGGACTGAGGGAGGAAACCGGAAAAAAAACCATGCAGCTTCGGGGAGAACGTGCCATCTCCAGGCAGACAGCTGATCCCTGGAGCTGTGAGGCATTAATACTAACTACGGTACCAACGTGCCGCCCTTTTGTCACACTGTCAGATCAGACTATCTTAAATACCATTCATGTACTGGCACACATTCCACGTCTGCCCCCCCCCCCCCCCCCCCGACTAAAGTGACGTCTTCCCTGAACCTCCGATTATCTTGGAACTGTGACTCCTTGTAATAACCATTTCCACACTGGAAAAACGTCTGGTTATCCAATCTACCTATGGTTTGGTGATGCTGGATTTTAACTGGTTTGTGACAAAGTTAGAAATCACACAGCAGCAGGTGATAGTCCAACATGTTTAATTGGAAGCACTTGTTTTCGGAGCGATGCTCCTTCATCAGGTGTTTGTGGAGTATATGACTCTAAGAAACAGAATTTATAGCAAAAGCTTACAGTGTGGTGTAACTGAAATTATAGACTGAAAAATACCTTGATTGTTTGTTCAGTCTCTCATGTGTTACAATGACCATATTAGTTTCATTTGTTTCATATGAAAATGGAAATACCTTTTTTTAAAAGTTAAATTCGCCTGTAAAATTTGACAATTGGTGACTGCCCAGATAATGTCTTGAAGGTGTTAGTCCCTTTGTGCGCTGCTGTCTGTGCCATAATGTTTAGGCTGTTTCTAATCTTAAAAAAAAATTCACAGGATCGTACAAGGATTCATGCAGTTGTTGAGCAAAGTACCATACAAGTCTGCAAGTACAAATTCATCCCACAAACGTATGTGTGTATGTGTGTGCGTGTGTGTGTGTCGATGTGCGTGTGTGGGTGGGGGGGGTGGTTATTGAGTATCTGTGAGAGAGAGAGTATGCGTGTGTGTGTGAGTGTAGAGGGCCCTAAGTCTGTGAGAGTGTACATGTGTGAGTGTGGGAAAGTGTGTTCCTTGTTCAACCTCTGTGTGTGTGTGTGTGTCTATGTGTGTGTAATAATGTCAGTGTGTGTATATAGTGCAATGGGGGTCACCTGTAGTATGACATGAACCAAGATTCGGAATGAGGACATCACTATGAGTAGTGAACTTGGCTATCAGCCTCTGCTCGGCCACCTTTCGCTGTTGCCTGTCTTGAAGTCCGCCTTGGAGGATGCTCACCAAAAAGTCCGAGGTCGAATGTCGCGGACGGCTAAATTGTTTTCCACATGGGAGTGAACACTCCTGTCTGTTGATTGTTGTTTGGTGCACATTCTTCCATTGCTCTACCCTCCGCTCAGTTTCACCAATGTGCCATGCCTCAGCGCATCCTTGCCTGCAGCGCATGAGATAGAGGAAAATGGCTGAGTCGCATGAGTAGCTGCCACGTATATAGTAGGAGGTGTCCTCACGTGTAATGGTGGTATCCATATCCACACTCTGATACGTCATGTTATATTCACTGTTACAGGGTTGTATGGAGTTGTGCTAAAATCCAGACAGATTGCTGTGAACATTGATGTGTTTGGGGTTTGGTGGTTTGTTTAAAAGCGGGTAGTGCAGGGAAAGGGAAGGTATTGGCGCGGTCTCATCCTCACCGCTGATATGTTGCAGGTCGCGAAAAATCATGGCGGAGTTTTACGGCTCCTGGGATGTGCTTTACAACGAAGGGTGCCCTGTCGGTTGCAGCACGTGTCTGTCTCGTGAGGAGGTAATTGCGATACCTTCTTGTGGCATATTGGAACCGATAATCGATGAGTTGAGCATCATACCCCATTCTTATGAGGGCCTTCCTGAGTACATGCAGGTGCCCGTCGCGTTCTGATCAGGTCCGGTGTATGCATAGGGCTTGCTCGTAGGGGATGGCTGTTTTGATCTGTTTAGGTGGAAGCAGGAGAAGTGTAGCATTGTGAGTTTATCAGTGGGTTTGCGGAAGAATAAGACCCATCCTTCAATGAGATGAATGTAGTGATCAGTCCATGGTGAAATGAGACTTGTTGATATCACTGTGTAGCTTTATCAGTTACTCCTCTTTATGTGTGAAGAAGAAGAAAATGTCGTCTATGTACCTGGTGCATGATGTCGGTTGGAGGTCCTGCGCAGAGAAGAAGTCTTGTTCAAACTTGTGTATGAAAATGTTGGCAAATTGGGATGCACATTTGGTCCGCATTGCTGTTCTGTGCGTCTGGATGAGGAACTGGTTGTCGAGGATTAAAGTGTTGTGATCATGGCAATAGAGTATGAGTTGTACGACGGTGTTTGGAGAGTGACAGTTGTTGCTATTGAGTACTGAGAATGTTGCCATTGTGGGTATGCTGATGTAGAATGCTGAAACGTTAATTGTGAAGAGGAATGCTCCCGGTTTGACTGGTCCATGGGTGCTGAGTTTTGGAAAGAAATCTGTCGTGTCACGACAGAAGCTGGGGAATCCCCTGTACAGTGGGTTTCAAGATGCTTCGACATAGCCAGAGAGGTTCTCACACAGGGTCCCTTTGCCTAATACGATGGGCTGTCCTGGTGTATTGGCTTTGAGCATCTTTGGAATGCAGCAGAAATGATGCTCCATATGCCTGGGAACGTAGGGCTAGAATGCTATGTTCTAATAATAAGGGGTAGGTCATTTAGGACTGAGATGAGAATAAATTATGTCAGTCAGAGAATGAAGAGCTTGTGGAATTATCCACAACAGGAAACTTTTGCGATCGAAACATTGAATACATTCAAGATATATATAACTACTTTAACTGAAAAAAATAGCAAACCATATTCAGATAATGCAGGATCACAGTACTGATTTGGCTGGTCAGCGATGGAAATTTGTATTGTTAGAGCACGCCCAGGAGGCTACATGGCCCACTCCTGCTCCGATATCCCCGATTTCTGTGCTTCCAAGATACAGCACATTTATTTTTATGTCTATTACAGTGTCTGTCACTCAAGTATCAGTAATTTGTTGGGGTTTTTTGCGTTCTTAAAATAAAAAAAATGCTAAGCTCTTATTAGAATTTGGAGTGAGTTTATTTTATTGCCTGATTTTTCGGTTACTCACATTAAATAAAAGTCGCACCGGAGCTTGGTACAGACTTCACTCCAGTGTTCATTACATCAGGTAATATTTAACATGTTAGGTCATGCTTATGTTTAATATTTAACATACTTACGAAACTGCATTAATTCCAAGTTAATCCTTTCTGCCAGAGTCTGGAAAGAAAGTGGTTTTCTTGCTTAATGAATCAAGTAGCTTCATAGACATTGGAAATGGTCTGCAATCCAAAATAAAAAAAATTCTTGTGAATTCCTCTCTGTGTCGAATACAGTGGCATCTATTGGTGAAAACAATTAAATTCGACGATAAATGACTTTTAGGCTGCCCTTTTTTTTGTTACAAATAAATGCCAATCGTGGATTATCTTTTTTTTTGATACTGTTATTTTATATGTCGAGTGATTACGATGCACAAATGTACTTTAGATTTTTGGTGGCCCATTGAACCTGTTCGTAGTTGGCGCAATTTTTGCTGTATGCAATCTTAGTACACTGATCGATATCCTTTGAAAAAATATTTTATTCTGTTATACGAAAGTGTGACACAGAGCAAGTTAAGTTCAGATTCATCGTGCAAGCGATTTGATGTTTCGTTTCCACTGATGCAAGCATTCAATCTGTAATATATCTGTTTCTACATAGAATGTAGGTGCACAATATGAAAGTGAGAATAATCTTCCTATGATTAAGGCAAGATGTGTTATGTTATATCTACGGTTGTTTGTGTACAGCATCTGGCATTTACCTTAATCATTATCCACGTTTAATAGTAGGCTGTGCATATAACATGGGCTAACCATAAAGATGCAGTTTGTTTTTATTTTCATTCACTATGACTTTCTCTCCCTGAGTGCTTCTGCTGTAAATAGGGTGCAGATGACATTCCTGAAGAGTATTGAGTAGGCACACAGAGTAAATATTATGTCGTCTCTGTAATGGACAGTAAGAAATAATGAAAGTTAATTCTCTTCAGAGAATTATTTGGTAATCGTAGCCACGTGACACCTAACAGGAGCCTTGGAGAAAGTCTCTGACTTTAGACCTTTTCAGATTTAAAACAATGTATTAGATGCAATCATATTTCTATTCACCACCATCTCTGTTTTCTTCCTTGTGTTAAATTGCATTCAACAATTTTCATTTTCCTCTGCGTGTAAAAGAGAATAAAACGAAATGTGCTGCAAAGTTGATTTCTTCAGCAAGAACATTGCTACATCGCTATTTAGTTTTGGTTCTTTCCTTTCCTGCCAAATCAAAACTTCTCAGAAAGTACAATTCCCAGAAATAAGATCAGAGAATGATTATTTCAATAAATCATGGAAATCAAGTGATATTCAGTCTACTGCAGTAATTTTCATTTATGCACTGTCCTGTTTCTTCCAGTTGAATATTTTTAGTTTTGTTGACTAAAGCGTTTTACACTTCTGCACTTCAAATGGATTATCAGATATATCCAGTTCCATAATGCTTTTTATATGCTTCTATCCCAATTTTTTGGCTGTCACTTCTGAAATTGTTTAAAATATGTGATGAGCATCAATGTTGACCAGTGAACTGACAGATTCTGGTCAGTGTCATAACCGGTACAGAACCTAAACATTGTGTTTCTTCTTACCTGTACCTCTTCAATATTATTCGTCATTGTATCACGTCCTGTGAAATTATGTGCATTTGACAATGTAGCTTATGTTCAAAGACTGTATTTCACATTTTTCTTTCCATTTATCCCCTCATTGGTTCCCAGCGTCCATCCCTACATGAGAACCCTTATTCATAAGATTATTTTTACTTCAGAAATGACTCAAAATCTGGGAAACAGACCTGTGAAACAGTAAGTGCTGACAAATTTCCATCCAAAAAATCAAATAATGATAGATGTTAATGACTTATCTCATTCAATTCAGTTGTGGAGTATATCATGAAAACATAGATCTGATTATTCTGTAGCGATTGTTGTTTTTTTGTAATCATATTCAATGATGCTTTCTTTGTGGCAGCAGTCAAAATCAATGACAACGTTCTACGATATTTCTTTCAGTTACAATAGTGGCGATCATAATTCTGTAAGGCGGGAATTGTGGCCTCTGTAAATGCATCACGTTCTACTTGTTGGCAATGTCAGCAGCAGATCTATCACTGAAAATTTTCAATGTCCCACTGAAAAGGATTGACAATATTCTTTTTCCTGTTACATTTCTGTACTTCACTCCTCTGTGTGCAGTTAGAATTGTTCTGTTCCTTATAAACATGGACTGGTCTGTTTGGTTCACGGTTATTTCCACATTTGATCGGTTTACAGTCATTTGTTGTCAGAAACTGAAGTCAAGATACTGCAACATGAGAATGCAGACATCGGTTGTTGATGCTGTGAGAGTTGTCAACTGTTTAAGCTCAATTCCCTGGTACTTTTAATTTTGTCTGCTTTTGTTACTAATAATGTACCATGGTTTTGTATGTTAGCACCAGAATATTATACTGCGTTAGTCTGGACAATCTATGAGTAGATGCATAGTATTATTGCACCTTTACTTCCAATTATATTGATTCTTTTGTTCAACATTCTCACTGTCAGGAATGTAATTGTTACCAATAGAGTCGGCCTGCGTCTTCAGGACCGTACAAAAATAGACGGTAGAATCGATACTGAAATTGTGATCCATAGAAAATCCTTAATTTTGCTCTTCATTTTATCTGCTAATTTCATGTTGTTGTGGATGACAAATATAGCACATTCTTTGGCTGGCAAAATGTTATTATAAGTATGAAGACAAGACATGTAATCATCCAATATTTATCTTTCAAGAAATTGGATTCATGCTGCGACTTCTGAGTTATTGTACAAACACATGTATTTATGCACTGACCCAGAGAAATTCAGTGAGGAGTGAAAGAATGGACTGAAATATTCTATTGATGTACTTGCTACACTATGTAAATAAACAAAGTGATTTGATCTGAAATTGGACTTCTTACTGTCTTCCAGAAAAAAAACAATATTTTAATATTTTGTTCTGAAGTGTCCACTGTGCATATCCAAAAATCCTTGGAGGCGACAGATAGAAAAGGACTTTAAGAAGGTTCATGAGCCAATTGCTTTTATCAGCTGTGCCATCCATTATAACAGCAGGCAGCTGACGTTGAAGATGAATTGGACTTTAGTTCGGCCACAGCTGGCGCACTGTTTGCATCTGGGTGGAAGTGATTGCACTGAGGGCATGCAGTGCAGATTGATCAGGGTGTTCTGGGATCTCTGCAGTATGGAAAAGTGCTCTTCAGTCTAACAAGTTCACACCTATTCTCTGTAGCATAAATACAGAAACACACCCATTCCCATATTTTATTATCTGATATTTACCAGTGACTAATGCATGGAGCCTTCATATCCCTTAACACTGTGGGCAATTTAGCATTGCCATTTCACTGAACCTGGACTTTGTTTTGGATTGTGAGAAGAAACTGGCGCAAACACGGGGCGAATGCGCAAACTCCACACAGAAAGTCGATCAATGCTGGAATTGAAACCATGTAGCTGGTACTGTGAGGTAGTGATGCTATCGACGGAGTCAGCCTGCCACTCCATGTTGGGGAAGATGAGAATTTCAGCTTTGAAAGGAGATTGGATAAGCTCGGGTTGTTTTTTTTTGTAAATAGACAAAAATTAAGGGGGAAAACATTTGTGCGGTATAACATGATGAACAGCCTGGACAGAATACATAGAAAACAGCTGTTGCCTGTAGTCTGGTCAATAACACGGGGGCATGCATATATGGAGAAAGTCAGAGGTTTAACTGGGATTTGAGAAGTTAGGTGATGCACGATATTCGCAATTTATAAAATATATTTTGGTTTTTTCTTAAAATTACGTAAAGTTCAAAGCAATGTGCCAAAAGGGAAATGGAATTAATGTCAACTTAGAGTTGTTATGCCGATGCAGACTCGATGGGCCGAAACACTTCTTCTAATCCGGGTAGTTTTACGATACTACATCAGTGTGCACACTTTTGGAAAGGGAAATTTATGCCATGGTTATATTGTATTCCACTCCAAATTGTTTTCAATTGGTTCATTCTGTAACGGCATTCTTCAGATTTAACTCTCCGACTCTCATTGGTTTGTGAATCCCCACTGGAGTGGAAAATTAACATTTACTCTGAAATCTGAAAGGGAATGTTTTTATAAATTAAATGTTTTGCTGAATCTTGCAGTTGAGGATACAGCTTGGCTTTATTGAACTTTGCAAACATTCAGCCTGATCCTGCGAACAGTCGAATTCGGCAAAAAGGCTCAGAAAAACAGAAAGACAGTAAGCAATTATACACACAGCAAGAGGATGGGAAACTAAGAGCTCGAATGTTTCCCAGCTCTTGGCCTTGACCGTGTAATAACAATAGTAAAAAAAAGTATATGTGAAATTTGTTCAGGGCCCTTACACAAGGCGTTTTTGTCAAGTGTATTAGTCCCCTGCATGCAGAGGTTAAAATAAAGGTTTTTCTCTGCTCTTGCTGGCAGTTGAGTCGAGTCAATTTAATTTCGACGACACCAACAAATATCACCCTTTCATTAACTTCTTGGATAACACTTGGTGCACATCTTTTTTGCGAGTGTTATACTTTCTCCGATGAAAATCGTTTGAAACGTCATCAGGTATTTTACTGATCCTTCAGAATTGCGCAGTGTTGCCGTGTTCCTCTATGTATTTCTACATCAGAATTTTTCTGGGCCGCAGCTGGCAGGTTACTCTAACCCACGTGAGCTGGAACCCTGAAACTAACCCAAAAATCTCAGTCACTGCTGACAGTTTATTTTCTGCTCACCAACATTTAATTGACGAGACTGAATTGCGATTCTTCAAAAGAAAATCCTTCAAACTCTCGATCCAGGATCTTAGAGTGAGTGCAACCTGAACATCTGAAACACGAAGTGTCGACGAAGATGTAATAGACACTGTGTTGAGCATGGTATCTAGTGCTGAAAAATATGTTGCTGGAAAAGCGCAGCAGATCAGGCAGCATCTGGTGGAAAGGTTTACTTGGTCAAGTCTCTGGTTTCTGAAACATTAATGGGTCAGTGAGCAAATAAGTTTTCCGAACGTTTTGAGTCATAGAGTGGTCCAGCACATAAAAAAACTCATTCGATCTAACCAAGCATGTTCTGAAACTAAACTAGTCCCACCTGCCTCCGCTTGGCCCATATCCCTTCAAACCTTTCTTACTCATATATTAATCCAAATGTTATTTTAAACTTGGCAAGTTAATTGGCATCCATCACTTCCTCCAGTCCTTCATTCCACACAGGAAACTCTCCCTTTGTAAACCATGCTGTTCATCACGTCGTTATTAAATCTTGCTCTTCTCATGTCAAAAACGTTTAATACTATACGTGAAATCTTGAAAAGTGGATGAGTAGCCTGTGATTTCCAGGTGCAAGCTATTTGATCTGGTCACGTCAATTAGCTGCTTGTGCTCGTGATATGGTTGAGTTATGGAAGTGAGTAATTGTGTATTGTACATCAGCGTGAACATGATTGAAGGATTGAAAGTTATAGTTATTGGAAGGTCTGAGTGATTTTGAGAAATTGGAGATTGAAATATCATGCTGGATGTGTAGTATCTCTGTGTAGGTACGTCTAGTTAGCCTTGAAAACTGGTCATTGTGACAGATGTCTGTGGTCTGCAGAAGTCAAAGAGTCAGCCGCACTATAAGGGTAAATGGACATTGCAGCTTTTCATAGGAACACGTTGCATTTTAGCGTCATTGAGTAATCGAGTATTCATTCGTTCTCTTAGTGTAGTATTCATGTCAGGTAGATGAGATTTCAATTCTCAATCTAGCAGAACATCAATCAGGTAGGTTGTCGTTTGCATTTCAGTGTAGTTCTCTCAGCAAAAAACAATTTTGCAAATCCGATATTGACGTGTGCAATGTTTCCAAGGTAGAACTGCAATTACACCTTATGCATTGACAGTAAGTCCATAATGGGCATTTCTGGAAAATATAGGCTCACTGTTCCTTCACGGACAATCTAATCGATTACTAGAGGTTTGGCTTCTTTGCAGGTGTTGACATGTTCAATTTTTCATTGAACTCACTCTTTCCAAGGCGGATTCTGAAGTTATCAACATTTCTTTGCAACTGACGACACGACAGGTGATAAAAAGCAGATATCATCGAAGACTGGAAATGGCAGCTAATTTGCCCCACTAAGTGAAAACTAAACAGTGACCTGGCAGACATTTTCTTGCTTAGAAAACGTGTTCATTGTTCAATTAGACATTGCAAGATTTCGTGACATGTCAAAATCTACAGCAATAGACGTTCTTCCTATTTTCTCAATAATGTGTCTAATATTCCTATGCAGTATATTTTATGCATGAATTGCTCATCCAATTAATGTACATAAGCAAAAGTGAGGACTGCAGATTAGAGTCAATTGTGAGGTGATGGAAAAACACAGCAGGTCAGGTAGCATCCCAGGAGCAGAAAAATTGACGTTTCGGGCAAACGGCCTTCAGACCTTCATGCGACTGAGAAACTCGGGAATGTAGAGATAAATGAGAGGGGGCAAGTTAGCTGAGAGTGCAATATGTGGACGGAGGTGGGAGTGCAGGTGATCGGTCGGAGGTAATGGTGGAGTGGATAGTTACGAAGGAAGATGGACACATGGGAGTGCCTATGAGGGCGGTGCTGAGCTGGAAGGTTTTAACTGAGATAAGGTGGGGGAGGGAAAATGAGGAAACTGTTGAAATCCACGTGGATACCAAGGGGTTGGAAGGTCCCGCAATGGGAGATGAGGCTTATTTCTTCCGGACTTCGCGTGGTAAGGGAGTGGCGATGCCTTTGGTGGAGTGGAAAGGGGAGTTGAAGTGTTCGGCCAGGGGGCAGTGGGTTGGTAGATGTAGATTTCCATAAGATGCTCTCTGAACCATTCTGCGAGTAGGCATCCTATCTCGCAATGTTTTGCAGACCGCATGGGAAGCAACTGACACAGTACATGATATGTGTGTAAGTGCAGGTGAAGCTTTGATGGATATGAAAGGCAACTTCAGGGCCTTGGACGGACTGAGTGGGGTGGTCTGGGCGCAGGCTGTGCGATTCCTGCAGTGGCGAGGAAAGTGCTGGGCGGGGAGCGTGGCATAGTCCTGACATTGTAGTCGTTAGGGAATCGTCTTTCCAGAAAGTGGATGGGGTAGGGAGGGAAATGTGTCTCTGGTGGAGCGGTCCATTCGTACGTGGCTGAAATGGCGGAGGATGATGCGCTGATATATGGATGTTGGTCGGGTGACTACATAGGATCAATCCTATTATAAGAAATATTAATATGTTATCACGAGTATCGAAAAAAGGAGCAGTTGGGCAAATACCACAAAACTAATTGCCATTCGACAGTACAAACAGCCCTCAGCACACGAAAGAAATGTTGGCTCTCACAGTCATCAATGACAAAGACATAAGAATCGACGGTGAAAACTGGATTCCTGACAGATTGACAGAGGTGGCAAAGAACGTTCCAGAGGACACGTAACCTGGTGGTAATTTTGAGACAATAAATGTTGATCTTTTTTGGTATATGAGTGGGACCTGTTTTTTTTACTGGAGCAGCATACCATTGCAAAATTATTTTTTCAGGACTACTTAGCAGTTCGATGTTTTGTTTATACTTTAGTTAATTCTGTTACTGATGCAGTTCGATAACTAAATTGTTGCTCCTTTATTATCAATTGAGAGTAACGGATTTATTTTATGTAATCACTTGCAATTAACATATTCAATTTTTACAAAACCTTTTACAGATTCTCTTTGAGTGTTTTTGCGTTATTTGTCAGAGGGAGAGGTGTCAATCTCTAACTGATAATAAAACCTTCCTTGAGAAATATTTACTTGTCTCAAAAAACTGAATCGCTTGAAAGAAACATAGCGGATGTTAGGTGACATAGTTTGAAATGACAATATTATTTGGCCTGCCAACAATATTAATAGCCTGTGAATCCAATCTAAAGCCAATCTTACTTATATTAGTCCATTTTCATGGTTCTGCTTTTGAAATGACCATTTAAATGCACCAAATATTGACGGGTGTCCTCCTGTTGCAGAGCTTTCCACGCCCCTAATGCACTGATTGACGAAACTCCCTCAGACATCTGTCCGACATCTACCATTGTTCAATTTAAATCTATTTCACCTCGTGCTTGCCATCACCATCCGATGAAATAAAGAAGGCTCTCACTGTCCTCCCGACCTAATCCTCTGATTATTGAATGTTTCTCAGTTTAGTCACCGCTGAACTTTCTTCTCTCGAACGAAAACAGTTTTAAATCCCTCAGTCTTTCCTCTTAAGACCTTACTTCCTGGTGAGGCAACGCTTTCCAAAGATATCACATCCTTTCTATAATGCAGTGAACCGAACATTATTCAATTCTCCACTGCGGCTGCACCAGGATTTTGTGCAATTTCAAGGTCATCTCATAGCTCTGAAACTCAATCTCTCTACCAATGAAAGCTCACATACTGTCACATACTGTGTGGCTTCATATCAAACCTTTTAAACTGGGTGGCAAGTTACAGGGATATTTATATATATATGGACATATCAATGTTTATATATGGACATCGAGATCCTTTTGCTCATCTACACGCTCAAGGATTTCACCATTCACCCAGTAATCGGCATTTGTGTTGCTTCTTAAAACGTGAAGCCTCTCATACATTTCTGCATTAAATTCCTGTGCTACCTCTCAGCCCAGCTCTGCAGCTGATCTTTGCCCTCTATAACCTATCCATAACTGCAGAAATATCAGTGTCATTTACAAATTTACGGACACATGCTCCTACGCCATTATACAGACATTTTATCAACTGATGCACAACAGTGTCCCCAGAGCAGATCCTTGAGGTACACCACTAGTCACTGAACACCAGGGTGAAAATTTCGCATCAGTCACCAACCTCTGTCTTCTTTCAGCTATCCAACTTCTGATCCAAACAGCGAAATGAATCTTAATCTCATGTCTCCATATTTAAGGCAACAGCCTACCATGGAGAAACTTATCAAACGCCTTACTTTATTAGCACATACACATCTTCACTCTCATAGACCTGTTTGGTCATCTTCTCAAAGAATTGAAAAAGATCTTTCAGGCAGCACCCACCCTTCACAAAATCGTATCTTCTATCCATAATCAACGTATTCCTTACTGGATGATAATAAACTTTGTATATTCTCAGCCTTTCCAACACATTACATACAACCAGCGAAAAGCTCACTGGACTCCAATTACGAAGTGGGTCTCTAATTCCCTTCTTTAACAACGGGGCAACATATGCTATCCTCGAATCTTGTTGCACTTTTCCAAAAGACAATAACGACCGAAAGATCAAAGCCAAGTGCTCTGCAATCTCCTCTGCTGGGAATCCTTGGATAGAGTCCATTCAGCCGAGTGGACTTTTCCATTTCACACTTGGCAGAATTTCTAAGACCTCCTCTTTGTTCAGTTCAAAAATGACTAATCTAGTTGCCCATATCTCAGTATTGTCCACAATGACATTGTCATTTTCCAGTGTGAATACTGAAGAAAGATATTCAATTATCACTTCTCCCTTCTTCTGGACTTCATGCAACTCTTCCCACTCGTATCCTTGATTGGCCCTAATCTTAACCCAGTCATTCTTTTTTTTTCCTGACAGACTGACAAAAAGCTTAAGGGTTTTCCTTGATCCAACCTGCCAACGATTTCTAACGTACTGCGCAGGCTCTTCTTAGGTCACTCTTTAGGTGTTTCCCGGCTAATGCCTTACTCTCAAGCGCCTGAACTGAGCCGACATGTCTGGTTCTTCCATTTTCCTTGTCCATGCTTTGACAAGTGATTCATTTCTTTAGTGTACCACGGCTCCTTCGTTCGACAACACATTCTTGCCTGACAGTTGAATTCTTATCAAGGACACGACATAGCTGCTCTAAAGTAAGATCGCCAGTTCAATTTTGGGCACCGTCTGCAGTATCCTTCCCCATCCGATGCATCCAAAATTTTGCCGAATCGCATCATAATTGCCTTTCCCCAGCTATGCCTTTTCATTGCAAAAGTAAACATAACCGACTTGTGATCATTACCAACAAAGTCCTCACCTACATTCAAAACAAACAGCTGGCCGTGTTCATTAGCCAGTACCAAATCCAAAGTGGCAACCCCCATTTTTGGCGTGTCCGCATACTCCGTCAGGAAGCCCTACTGCACGCATTGGACAAAATAGACCCGTCGAAAGTACTGGAACTAGAGTATTTCCAGTCAATATTGGGAAGGTTAAAGCCCCCATAACAACTACCCAGTTACTCTAGCTCCTATTCCGAACCAACTTTGCTCACCTTTCCTCTACTTTGCTGGAACCATTTAGAGGCCTGAGGAAACCCGCAAAAGTGTGACCTCCCCTTTCTTGTTTATAGCCTCAGCCCATAATACCTCAGTTGTCGAGTCCTCAATGTCCTTTTCGCCTCCGTACTTCTGACCTTGACTAAAAATGTCATACCTCACCATCATTAGCCATATTTCTCGTTCTTATTGAAACATCCACACCCCAAAACTTTCAGCAACGATGCCCTGTCCCTGCTCTATCCATGTCTCCAAAATGACCACAACATCGAAATCCCACGTGCCTACCCGTGCTGCAAATTCACCCACCTTCTTTCGTTTGCTCCTGCCTTTGGAGTAGACACTCTTCAAACTACCTTTCTGCTTCCCTGTGCACTCTTGTGACTCTGAAAATATACCTCACTACTCTGAAACTCTTGGACATGGAGCTTCAATTTGGGTTCCCATCTGTTGGCTCAATTAGTTTGAATGATCCAGAAGAATTACCTCGTTCCCCCCAATTCTCAGGATATTAGTAAATTCTTAAAGTTGATTTTTAGATCATCCTGTTTTTAAAAGTCGCAACTATCCCAGAATGAGCCGCAATTATCCCCTCCCTCCTGCACTATCTCTTTGCCATGTGTTTATCGCCTCTCTCACTATTCCATGCACCGTTAGCAAATGGACGGGTAACAAAACAGAAGTACCAACTCTGATTGTTCTTGCTCTGATCTTCTACACTAGCTCTCTGAATATCTGTTTTAAACATTCATCCCTTTTGCTACCCATGTCGTTGGTGCCTATTTGGTCCACGTCATGGGTCTGCTTTCCCTCCCGCTTAAGGATCCCAAAATCAAATCCGAGACATCACGAACCCTGGCCCCTGGGAGCCAACACACCAACAAGTAGTCTCTCTCGTTCTCAAAGATCCTCGTATCTGTCCCCTAAATATGGAATCACCATTGATTAAAGCTCTGCTCCTCAACCCTTTCCCTTCTGAGCGACATGGATAGAGTCTGTGCCAGACATCTGGATCACATGGCTTACACCTGTTAAGACGTCATCCCAAACAGTATCCAAAACTGTATACTTATTATTGAGAGCAACAGTCACATGAGTGCTCTGCACTGCCTGCGTGTTACCTTTCTATCCCCTGAATATTACCCAACTATCTTTTTCTTTTACTTGACTTGTGACTACCTCTCTTTAAATTCTCTCAATTACTCCTTGAGCATCTCTATTGATCCCAAGTACATCCAGACCCAGTTCCATTTCTCTAATGCTGATTTTAAAGAGCTGGAATTGAATGCATTTCCCGCAGACGAAGTCAGCCGAGACACGAGTGCTGAATCTTCCCTCCCACATTCTGCAGGAAAAAATATTCAACTGCCTTATCCTCCATTCCACCTCTTCTAAATACGCGGAGAGACTATTGAAAAATAAAACAAAAGTGAAAGCAAGCAGTTTATTCAAAATTTTGTAGCGTTATGGAGCCATAGCGTCAGGGCGTCGTACAATTTTACAGCATGGAGACAGGGCCTTCTGTTCAAACTGCTCCTAGCTGACAAAAGTGTCACTTCTCAGTAACCCCATTTCCCTGCACATGGCTCATATGTTTCTAAACCGCTCCGACTGATGTACTTATACAAATGTCTTTTAAACCTTCATAATGAAGGTACCTCAAACCCTTCCACGTGCTGCTCAGACCATATGCGTCCCACCACCTGTATAAAAAGTTACTGCAAGCATTTCCTTTTATTCTGATCTTCCTGCCCTTAATACTGTCTTGTTCTCCCTTCCCTAATCCTGGCAAAGAAGACTGACTTCATTAATCTACCCATGCCTCTGACAGAATCATGGAGGCATCGAGATGTATAGCACAGGAATAGATCATTCGACCAATTCGTTGTGCCGACCAGATATCCTAACCTAATCTAGTCCCATTTACCAGGAGTTGGCCGATATCGCTCTAATCTCCTCCTAATCATATACCAATCCAGATGCCTTTTAAATGCTTGCAATCACACCAGCGTTCACCACTTCTTCTAGCAGCTTACTCCTTCATGATGTGATATATGTGTAGAAGATCCCACCTGAGCATCTGACAGTGTCAAGAAAAAATGTCCTTGCTTATCCAACGTCTCGCTCTAAGTCCGAACCTTAAGTTTGGCAAAACCCTTGAAAATTTCTTTTGTACTCGTTCCGCTTTAGTAGCATCCTTACTAAAAAACAACTTTCCAAGTGCGGCCTTACCAACCTCCAGCCCAAAAGCGACATAACTTTCCAGCTTCGATACTCATTACCCTGACTGAAGAGGGCCATTGTGCCAAAAGTTCATTCACTTCTCTGTCTACCTGTAGTTCCACTTTGAGAGAACAGTGCACCTAAACTCTGTGGCCACTATATACCGTGAAACTCGTTAAGGCCCCACTATTCACCATGCAATTCTGCGCACCATTTGACTTTCGAAAATGCAAGAACTCACAGTTATTTGTATTAAATTCCAATTGCCATTTCTCAGCCCAAGTCTCCATTTTGTTCCTGTACTGCTGCAACATCTGCTAACATTCCTCATTGTACAAGGTGCAGTCTATTTTGATGTCAACTGCAAACTTTCTAATCCTGCCTCGAACATTCTCAGCTGATTGTTGATATAGGTAACAAACCGCAATGGGCTTACCCTGACACCTCAGGCACTCTACCAGTCACAGGCCTCCAATCCAACTGGCATTCTTCCAGTCTTACACTCTGTTTCATGCCATTAAGTCAGTTCTGTATCCAATTTGGCTACTCCGCCTAACTTCCATAGCATCTAACCTTCCACTGCAGTAAACCATATGGAACGTTATGAAATACCTGACTGAAATCCATATGGTCAACTCTACTGAGCTGCCCTTATCAACACATCTTATCACTTGATCAAAGAACGCTAAAAACTTTGTTAGGCATGACCTCACACGCATAAAGCCCTACTGAGTACTCATAATCAATAATTTTCTTTACAAATGCACGTGCATATTATTGCTCAGATTCTTTTCTAGTGGCTTGCCTGCCAGAAATGTTAAGCTTACGGGTCTATATTTCCCAGAATTGATTTTTTTAGCCTTTATTTTAAATAAGGGCACAACAGACTTCTGGAATCTCATCTTTGACTAAAGGTGTTGCAAAAATATCATGCAGTGACCCCGGGTGTTTTTTTTTCTTTCGCTTCTTTCAGTGAGTTTTCTGCATGGCTACAATTCCATCATATCAGGCAACATATCGAATACCTTTTCTGTAACCACTCTAAAGTACATACTCACACAGTCAGGCTGACCCTCTCTCATAGACACGCTGTGTTTCACGCACAGACACATGTATCCCCATATTCACCCCCATGCACACACCCTTTCCCAGGCTAATACCCCATCGCATCCGTCTACGCACATTAACATGCTTTCACAGACGAAAACACAAATGCTCTCTCGACACTCTCACGCACACGTACTAACTCAGATGAGCACTCTGGACACAAATACTCATTCAGATGTATTCTCTCTCTGTTGCTCTCTCCACTTCCTGCATGCGCAAAGACAAATTTCCTTGGGTAACTTTTCATTTGCAGAATTATGATATATTATATTTGCAGATACATTCTGTATTGTTCAAAAAATGCACAATCTTTAGGCAATGGGGGCAGTCAATACATGTGATCATTTGTAAATTCCACTTTGGAATTAGAGTCAGTCCGACTGAACATTGGGATACAGGCAGAGTCCGACCTCGTACCTTTAATGCATTGACTGAACTGAGATGTCGGTATTTGTTCTATAACCTTAAGTTATCGAGGAGGTGGCTTACAAGGAGTTTTGAGTTTACATATTTATAAACTGAAACCTGCAACCCATTCTAACAGATGAAAGACCTAACAAGAGTCCAGCTGTGCTCAAGGTATCATTTTAGTTGCGTGGCACTGTCTTCTTTTGAATACATTTTGAATAAACTCTGTGTCTTCTGACTTTACACTCTACAACGGCTAGTGATTCCAAATTACCTGTTGGACAATCATCTGATTTTGTGTGATATTAACTTGGTCCACTGTATTCCAAAACCAGTTCTTCCACATCATGCCTTTCAGTGAAGGCAAGCATGCAACACGACTTCTTCTGTTCATTTGCTGAAATATTGATACACTTAGTTGGAAATTAAATGATCACTTTTCACACTTATAAAAACTTGCACGATTTTCAGGAAATCTGTTAATATTTCATTTCGTTTTGACTCGCGCATTAGCGATAAATTCAACATTCAATCAAAGAAAAATGTTCAATGTGACCTATGAGCCTTTCGATGTCTGCAAGTGAGATTTTGGATATAAGGTCCTTTCTCCAGTGCATATTGGTGCTCCGAGCGTTCGTCATGAAACCTTCATTTTCAAAGTTTGCGCACATGTCTGTTAAATAAATGCAGACATCTTCACAGAGTTATTTTCAGAATGTATTTTCTGGTATTGATATTCCTGCTTTCCTAGGTATCACTGTTAATTCTTTACATTCACATAATTTCCATTGTGATCCCATTCTCGTTATCAAATGTTCCTAACATAAAAGGCAAGATGACGTATAAATCTTCCAATGTTGCAACTGCAATTTTTAACTTATAAGTTTACAGACTTCAAAGGCACATAGTCAAGATTTAAGTTGTGCTGGAAAAGCAGAGCAAGTCAGGCAGCATCCATTCGCCCAGTAGACGATCTGAGGGTTACAGTGAGAGAGAGAGAGACTCAGAGAGATCCTTGTCGAGAGAGGATGATAACCTCTTCAAGGTAAGCATTCTTGGAAGTTGATTCGCAGTAAGGTTAAAATCAACAAAGTGAAAATGACTTCAGAAGGCGCCTCAGATGACGAAAGCAATGCTTCTCAATGAGTCGATAGTTTTAGGAGGAAAGCTAATGAAGAGACGTAATTGGTCACAAACTATAATGCGTTTTCCTCTCGACAAGTGCTTAAAGAGGTACTGAGTGCCTCCAGCAATGTTTGAATTTTTTCAGGTAACTGTCGTCTGTTTTATTTCATCAGGCTATCTGGCGATTTCCTTTTAGTTTCTAGTTAACTGACATCAAACGGAATTCTTAATCATGTGATGCAATGTCGTTATTGGATTGTTGTGCTGTTTAATTCAATGGTCACACCATTCAAAATGTTAATCATTTCCGTTTTCACAGATTCTGACTTTCTCCAGCATTTATAACATTGCCCAGGCCGCCACTGTTCAAATCACGAATGGTACGGCATTAATGGAATATATGGAATTTTTAAAAAATCTCCAAGAATCCAGAAATAAGATGTGACATTGATGGATTTCGTATGGACCGCTTCCTCCACACGGTATAAGTGGTAAAAAAATCGTCTTATCAATTATTTTGTTAATGAGCTCTTTCTCAGAATATACATACAGCTTCTGCTGTGCTGGTCCAGTGACCGAACGAATTGCAAAGTACTGCGTGTAGACCGTATTGTTAGCAAGAACTAAGTAAAACTTGATTGATGGTCTCAAACAAAAGCCTTCGATCTCAGGTCTATTGTGGAATCGACATGGATGCTTGAAACTACCATCTTTAAGTTATATTTGGTCTCTGAATGAAGAATTTTGTCTATTAACTGGAGTAAGTTGTCTTTACTCAACAAAGAATCATGAAAAAGAAAATCATACAATATACACATCAAACATGTTCTGTGAAATCCAAGGTAAACGAATATCATTTAATTTTTTGTCGTCATGTGTCCCTGAAAAGTCTATTTTTCATGAGCAATGCAGGCAGGTCTTTTTAGCAAGGAGATGTAGATAACAGGGTGCTTATATAGAGCGAGGCAGACAGGTCAGACCATACTGGTGATGTGAGAATAAAGTTCGTCATTAACAGGTGAACACTATCTAATCAAAATGAAGCATGTTTCATGTTTCGAGACACAAAGATGTTTATGATGGATGTTTTCAGAGGTGAAATTAAACTTTTGTTGGGTAGAACCATGTGCTGAGCTGCATCCATTTTGATAGACTTCTGTGGAATATATCTCCGAAAAAATCCATGGAGATTTTGCATTTTATTTTTCAGCTCTGCTCTGAACTTTCTTTGGATCACTATATAAATGCAAGTGTAGAGTAAACAACTAAAAATCTTCAAGATGTCTCCCACTTCAGCAGCAATAATTTCAGGATTTGTGAACTCAAGTCTTATTTTTGGTAACGCATAACCAGATGGTATTTGTCAACCACAGCAAAAGTTAACTTAATGATATTGAAATCAATAAAATGATGGACTTTCTATGTTTCTCCATTTCTGAGTCATTTTGATTCCCCACTTGGAATTCTGGGGTCCAGTGCGGTTTCTATTCGCCAAAACAATACATTGGACAGTTCATGATTAACAAAAGAAAGTCATCGTAAAGGGAATCCAAATGATCCAGGTGATGTGAAACCAGACTATTCCTACAACTGCTGAAGACGAAAAGAAAGCTGCACTGGCCTGGCAATCCTACTGGACATTATTAATTATTTGTTCAGTTTCATACACAAACAAAACTGGTATTGTCTTCAATAAAATCACAACCACGATGGCTATTCCAAGCATGAGTGCAGTTCCTTGTGTAGATACCTTGATTGGATATTTTGGCAGCATATCGCAACAAGTCGGTCAACTGTGAAGAAGACAATGCACGAAACAGACAAATCGGGTGATACAGTAGTCATATACAGAATGACTCTACAAGCAAGAGTAAAGGAGAGAAATGACAAAGGAAAGTGGTCACTGAAGATATGATGTTGTACAACATTGTTAATCAGGATCAGTAGATCTGTTGTTGCAAGACCAACATGTAAAAAGTGAGACACTTGGAAAGGCCCCATTTCCTTCGTGAAAGAATCCAAACAGCAGCCAAGTTCGCTAGGAGACAGAAAGACAGCTGTCAATAATATGCAGATATTTGATTCAAATACAATATAATAATGAGTGACAGTTTCAAGTGATAAAAAAATATGATTTGTATTTATTCAACTGATACTGGGATTAAGTTAAGGATAACATGGTATGCCAAAAATATACAGCATCAAGCGAAAGCAGAAATTAGTCCACAAGTTTGATAGGATACATATAGTGCAGCAGGTTACTCAGTCCTTCGAATCTATACTGATTCTGCAAGCGCATCTCTCCGTGACCTATGTGCATGCTTATACTTACATTGCCTATCGCACCCAGATGGCACATCTTTGCAATGAGAGAAGCAAACTAGACCAAGCAGAATAACCCACGAATACATCAGAGAACATGCGAACTCCACACAAACAGCCGCTCATGATTTAATTGAACGCAGGATTGTTGTGCTTTGAGGCTTTAGTAGTAACCTCGGATCCAGTGAGCTGTTGGTTAACTTGATTTTAAGAATTAGTTATCACGACAAGTTAACAGCTAAGAATCTTATCATGAATGAAAGTAGAAATAAACCACGATAATGATAACAGGACTGATCATAGAGAGGTTATAACGACACATACAATGCTCTCGTGATGCAGCGGCAGTTTCTTGAAACCTGGACTGAGAAACCCTGGAGCAAGTCCCTCCAGTTCTGCAGCTGGGTAAAACATAACAGAGCAGGTTGATGCAGCAAATGAGGTTAATATAAATCGACTCACCAGGAAGAGCAACAGAAACAAGTATCGGTTATTATATCTCTTTCATCAGCCGAATTGTGAGCTTCCCCAATCAGAAAAGATTTACAAGGATGTTTGTCCGGGTTGGAGGATCTGAGCGACAGGGAGAGGCTGAACAGGCTGGGGCTGTTTTCCCTGGAGCATCTGAGGCTGAGGGGTGACCTTACAGAGGTTTACAAATTCATGAGGGGCATAAAGGGGCATAAATAGGCAAAATAATTTCCCTGGGGTCTGGGAGTCCAGAACTAGAGTTCATTTGTTTTGGGTGAGAGGGGAAAGATATAAAAGAAGCCTAAGGGGCAACTGTTTCACGCAGACGGTGGTATGTATATGGGATGAGCTGCCAGAGGATGTGGTTTGGGCTGGTACAATTGCAACATTTCAGAGGAATTTTGATGGGGATATGAATAGGAAGGGTTTGGAGGGATATGGGCCGGGTGCTGGCAGGTGGGACGAGATTGGCTTGGGATATCTGCTCAGCATGGACGGGTTGGACCGAAGGATCTGTTTCCATGCTGTACACCTCTATGACTTTATGACTCTGTGTGGCAGCGAAAGATCTTCATGGGTCTGAAATATCCTGATTATCCAAGAACGAGGTAATTGGGGGAATCTATATTTATACATTAACAAAAACATCCATGGTATTGCACAATTACGTCAATGAAACTAATCTCAATTATGTAACAAACACGATCATGTAAAAATGTGTTGATCTGATACAACAGACTGAAAGAAACAAATCATGCAACGGGAAGAAAATCTCGAATACATTTACCAAAGTGACAAGAGCAGGTTTCATCATGTGAATTAGCCTGTGACTGTCTCAGCGAACGGCTGGGTACCCAAATCATTCTAATATTTTTTCAGTATCAAAGATTTACTTCAGGCTGAACTCCCCTGAGATAACTACGCTCTTTCTTTTTTGCACCATGAGAATCTCCCATTTTGCTCACAAAACCATTGGTGGCTGTCCTTCCGTAAAATTCTGAAACTAATCTTACTCCTGCATTTGCTAGGACCAGCTGTACTCAGGGGTACCCGTGTGCTGAACTTCAGTAAGCTGTCCTTCGGGATATATCACATTCGAACGTGAAACTGTATCGCTATGTAACTTTACTAACCCTTTTGTTTGATGTAGTCAGCCCACAACAATCGACGAATAACGAACTGTTTCAGTTACAGGGTGGCTCACCGTCCCTGAAATGTTCTCAGAGAATAAACGGTACAATCAATCTTAACAGACTAATGAGTCTAGCAAAACATGTTTGTGACGATGCTGCTCCGTTAATATGGTTACGCTGTCCTTGCTGCTATTCCCCCTGAGATGTCGCAAAAGATGTCTGAGACGTTTGGCTTTGATGGGTTTTTGGGTCAACTTGATTATAGCTGACAGACACGCTCTCAAGCAAAAAAAAAACAAAATCACGTGTTAAAAAAAGGACCACAAAAGTGGGTGGCCAGTTCTCCCAGCTAAGCTTTCCTCTTGTCTGTTTTATTTCGTGCAGTCTTGCTGAAAAGACCTTCAGAATTTTTAAAGATGGTTGAACTTCATTTTAAAAAAAAGGAGGAAGAGTGAAAGGCAAAAAAAGGAGAAGGCAGCAGAAATGAAACAGTTTGAATTATGACTTAAAAAAAGGAATTTAACAAGAGGCAGAAGGGAGAGAACGAGAGAGATAGAGGAAAGGAAGACAGAGACGAAGTTTGAAATTCGGATAGTAGCACCAAGAGGGAAAAGTCTGGTTAAATGAATGAAGGAGAAGGCTGAACGTAAACTTGGTGAGGAAGAGAGCGAGTTTAAGCAGGCGCAGGATAGCGAAAAACTTGTTGAGAAAATATTTAAAGATATTCAAAAATTGCGTAAATTTGATGAGAACGATGTGGAAGAATTCAACTTCTTTTCATAGATGGCTAAAATAATTTGGTGGGACGTTACCATGTCGGTATTGCTGATCCAAACAAAACTTGTCGATCGAGTCAGTGAGGAATTCCAATTCCTATCAGAGTAAATATATGGGGCATATAAGGAGACGGAGAAAGTAATCTTAAGTGAATATGAGTTTGCACCAGAAGCCGAAAGAAATAATTTCACGAATCTAAGAAGGGATCCTTGTCAAAGCTACGTGGAGAGCAAAAGGATCAAACAAACGAATTTTAATCGGCGGAAAGGGACATCAAAGTCGAGCAAACCTAGGACGCTCTTACAGAGACGATTATTTTGTAAAAGTTCAAAAATTGTGAAGTAGTAAGAACTCTTATTGTGGAAGAGCAGAGAGAGAAAATTGCAAGATTAGCAGCTGCAGTGGCTGATGTTTAAGAGTTCGTCTAAAAATCAAAGTTTGGCTTCCAACATCAATTTCAGTCCATACAAGAAATTGGGGATAAGACAAATCCTCACATAAATAGGAAAATGTAGTTCTCATTGAAGATCATAAGAATGACTTATGACAGGGTAAAACGAAACATGTGAATGGAAACAAATGTTAAAAGTTTGCGATGTTTACACTACAATAAAATAGGACACAAAAAATTACAATGTTGCTGTGTTAGGTGAAGCAATGTAAAGCCAGATTTAGGAATAAAGCATAAAGCAGTGAATTTTGTTGGAGTGTTGATGGAAAGCACAGTAGAAGTTAGAAAGCTTCAACAGAATGTACAGCTTGGAAGCGGATTGGTTAAGAAGTACGTGTCAGATATTATCAAATCAGATGCCTAAGATGTTAATGTGTATTTGCATAGTCGAAGAGCAGCAGGAAAAGTTTTTACAAGATTAATAAATAGAGCATCCTCTCAATATGTGACACTGAAAGATGAAGAGGTCTGTACCTCTGAAGGACTACTGCCAGAAAAGGTGCCAGTAACACGAATTCATGCTGAAACAAGAAGAACGCACAAATGTAAAATAGGTGAGAGTGTCCAGCGAAGTGTGGAGAAGCCGTTTTAGGAGTACTGAATAAAGGTTCAGCTCCATAATACAATTTGTGTTTGCGATTCATATGACCGGTTCACAGGCAAGAATGCCGCCTGCTTTGGTAGGAAAACCAGTGGAAACTCAGGCAACTAAAATATTGCAGGACACAGATCAGTGTATTTTTTCCGAGTGTGTGGTAACGAGGTCATCAAGTCGCCAGTTGAAAGCGGAGACATTCAAGAGTTAAGATAACAAGATTGAAGTGGAATTAGTAGAGACCGTGTTTGAACAGATGATCCACATAAATTGAGGAGTATACATGTAATACCATAGCCATTTTTAGCACAGATAAATTAGTAAAAAGATTAAGGTTGGAAGCTACTTTGGAAGATTTCTAAAAGGTTCAGAGGTGATTTATTGGAATGTTACCTGGTTGGCATGGAGGGAAGTGCTTCTGAGGACAAGCTAAGAACCTGAGCCTGTTTTCGTTACAGAAAAGAAGGTTGAGACTTGACTTAAATGCGAAACATAAGCTAATCAGAGAGACAGATAGGGTGGGCACTGAGAGCATTTTACTTCGGATGGTGATGGCTACCACGAGGGAAGTCAATTTTAAATTGAGGGGAGATGCATATAGGATAGATATCAGAGGTAGTTTATTTACACGGCGAGGGGTATGGGTGTGGAATGCCCTGCCGGCAACAGTGGTAGATTTCCCAACCTTAAGGCTATTTAAATGGTAATTTGATAAAGATCTGGCCGAAAATGGAACAGTGGAGAATAGATAGACTTCCAATTGGTTCCACAGGTCGGCAAAATAACGAGGGCTGAAGGCCGCATACTGCTCTGTAATGTTCCATGTTCTATGTCATATGATTGCATTAAGCGACACACAGGAAAAAAAATCCGAATTTATCCGCAAATGTTGCTATTTATTAACAATGTCATTTTTTAGGAAAGTGAGACTATCACGTATTCAGTCAGATGAGAAATAGATAGATGGTCATTTCATGTTGAGAGTGGTTTCTTTGAAAACATTCTTTGGCTCACGACAAAGTGGTTTCACGAACTTCAGCACCACAAGTCCACAGCGACCCAACGAAGAGTGTCCCTCCCAAACTCAGTCCCCGTTACTCTACAATTGCCACTGACTAATCCACATAACCTAGGCATCCGTAAGCAGTACTGAACAAAAACCATGGCCACTTCAACGAGTATGTACACATTTTGGATTGTGGGAAGAAACCGGTGCACTCAGAGGAAACCTACGTAGACACGGGGAGAATGTGCAAACTCCACAGAGACAGTCGCCCGAGAATACGATTGAATCAGGATCACTGGCGTTGTGAAGCAGCAGTACTAACCACTGAGACATCGTACCACCCCAATCGTTATAGAAGAGAGGGGTATGATGGCACATGGGCTATTGGAAGTGACTTATTCAGATGTGAGGAAACCGCAAACAAAAATAGAAAAATGTTTCTTTGCTGCCCTGGACTACACAATAATGTAATTGAATTTTGCCAGACAGGTCATGTTTGCCAGTTAATTAGAAAACTACAGACAGTAATACAACCCCCACCTTTAATACCTTTTGCTGTATTTAAGGAACCTTTCACATGAGTCTTAATTTATAGTGTAGGACTCCTATTAAAACGACAGGTGAGAACCACTATTTACTAACAGTAATGGATGTTTCCAGTATATTTACAATGGCTGGTCCATTGCGCAATATGATGTAAACAGGATTGTAAAAGAGTTATTCAAATTTTTCACCAAATCTGTAGTGCCCAAAGATACAATCAGTGTTGGTAATGTGTTGCAGGAGAAGGGCTCATGCCCGAAACGTCAATTCTCCTGCTCCTTAGTTGCTGCCTGACCTGCTTCGCTTTTCCAGCAACACATTTTCAACTCTGATCTCCAGCATCTGCAGTACTCACGTTCTCCATAGATACAATCAGATCAAGGGTCAGACATTACATATAAAAATATTTTTAAAAACACTGACAGCTTCTGAATACAACAACTCTAATCTCTTGTGTAAAATCCAGATTCGCAAGGATCACTAGAAATGTGGCATCACACAATTATGACCATTTTGAGGGATTACAATCAAAACTATCCAGAAGATTGCAATGAGGGAATTGGGTTTGTACTTTTTGCGTTTAGGAATGCACCAAGTCAATTGACCAAACTGCTACTGGGGATTAGCAGTTAGTATTGAACGCAGCAATAGGTTATCTGTCAAAAGCAAGTTTAGTAGATCACAGGGGACCGAAAATTGAATGAGATGAACTATTTTATCAGAACTATTTTATCCGGACAGAAAGAAATCTCATGGAGTGTGTCATATGAAAATGCTCAATATGTATTTTGACAGGTGAGGAAGACAAAGGAGATTCTGTTAATGACTACGTCACAGAGGGAAGAACCAAGTTCAGAGACTTCTGAATTGGACATTCCTCAAATGTAATTGGACAATGACTAAGTTGTCAAAAATTGTGATAAATTATTGAGCTTGCATTTATAGAAAATCCGAGGGACTTGAACAAGGTATTACAGTCACATGGGAGATATTTTGAAATAAGTTGGGATACATTAACTTAATCCTGCATGATCAATGTAAAGAAAATGCTTTTCCGATTAAGCATCATCCTAATAGGCATAACTCTTTTAAATTGGCACGGGTTCAAAAGGAGATTGAAAGCATTTGCTAAGACGACACAATCAAAATGTGTTCCAATAACAAGAGTTCACCCATAGTAATGGTGACAAAACCACAAAGTACCCAATTGTTGTAATTGAACGATTGCAAATTCAATGTAGTTACAAGTACTGATGCACATACAATTCCCATTTTGTAGACTGTGTTGAAAATCTGGGACAAAAAAAAACAACCTTATATTTCTAATCAGAGGATACTGGCCATTTCTTGCGTCCAAAAGAATGAAGGCAATTTCGGTTTTAATAATGCCAAACGGACTCTTTCAATTGAAAGTCATACCATTTGGTACGAAAAATCTGCCAGTTCAATTTCAGGAATGAACCAATACGATCATTGCCTTATTACCTACCTTTGCCGTATGTATAGATGAGCTGGTGATTTTTAGTAACACACGGATGAAACATTTGCAACATTTATGAGAATTGTTCGACCGAATTCGGGAGGCACGATCAACTTGGCAAAAAGTGAATTTGCTGCGGTCTTGTTAGAAAACGAAGAGGACGTCGATAGACATATCGACTGCTTCTTCTGGAACTTGAAGTCCATCTTCGGAAATATTAGGCATTTGAGAAGGAGCTTTGAGCTTGGTGTTGGCCATACAGCACTACAATATTTATGTTACCAGCCATGCATCTGATACAATCATATATATTGACCATAAACAATTGAATGTTGTGGAGAATTATAACCAAAGAAAAACAGACTATTCAGATGAAGCTTGTGGTTCCAGACATTCAATTGAAAAATGTGCTTGTGACAGGACGAGAAAACATGATTGCCAATGCATTGTGAAGACTTCAACGAGAAACGGAGGCATTCGGTGACAGGATTGAGACGGAGAGTAGCAGAATGTAGTAGTGTATGTTTGCATGCTTATCGTCGATGGAATGTATATTTGTGTTGCAGTGTACTTGCAATTTAAGACTGAGTGGTTTCAAAATGAAGTTGTCTTTGGACATTTGTGGGTTATTCTTTTCAACGAGGCAGGTCGTGCGACGATGCTGCTTCTGCAAAAGGTTCCGCTGTCCTGGACATTTATTACAGAGGAGTCTTAATAGCAGTGATACCGAACAGCCTGTTTTGGATGGACTTCAGAGCATACTGATTTTAGCTAACAGATATTGCCTCAAGCAATAGTCTCACATGGTTTAAAAATGGCTCTTGTACAATAAAAGGCGACTTATGTAGATTGCCGCATGATTTCCTTCAAAGACACATCTTACTGAGTGCGTTACCGCTCCTGTTTTCACTTTAAAAGAGACATATTTTCACATAAAGCAAATATCATCAACTTCATCTGTCAGGAAATTAGCCAGCTGCAACAATTTCGTTCAGCATTTGTAGTATTCCTCATGAAAGAATTGGTAATCACCCTTTTCTCTTTACCATACCTTTTATTGAAGAAGACAACATCTTACAATAGCGTCCGTGAAATGGAAGACTGAAATGTTTCTGAGCTAACCGCGCATCTACAAACGTTATCATAACATTTTATTCTTGCATGGTAGGATAGTTCATACAATTGACACTGTGTTTGTGATTGTTTACCAATCCTATTGGTCCAAACCATTTCAGTCAGCCATTCTATTTCCATTGCGGATATTACTTGCATCTCTTCTGCAACTTTCTGGCAGGTTGGCCTCTGTTACTCATAATAAAACAGCTTATCTTTGCAAATGATGTCATGTAAACTGAATATGTTGATCACTCTTGTCTTCTACACCATACTCTTCAATGTACCCTGAAACACCGTTTCAACTCCACGCCCATTGCTGTTCACAAAAAAGCCTCTCCACACTCGCAGATGCCTTTACCCGTTTCCAACAATCTCTTTTCACCTGACGCACTTCCTTTGACCTTCATGGCTGCACTCGACCTGTTCTTGGAGAACTGTCGACACGACATTGATATCCTCAGTTCCTCTTCCTTCCCTTCCGCAACACAAAATATCTCAATCTGTAAAGACGCCACTCCTTGCTTTCAGATTCAAGTCTGACTTTACAAAGAAACCTGATGCCAAGTCTGGTCCTACTGAGTACTTACCTCTATATTGCAGATGCTGAGCGCCAGCTCCTACACTCTACCTCCTATCTTCCATAAACGATGATCCTCCCATGGAACATCAGGCCATCGTGTCCACAATTGTCACTAACCGTGTTTCATCTGGTGATCTCCCATCAAATGCCTCCAAGCACACCATCTGTCAACCATGCAAAGCCCACTTCAGCCTTCATCCGAAAATCCACAAACAGAATCACTAGGTGAAAACTGTTATTTCTACCTGGTCAAGCTTCAAAGAACTCATGTGCTCCGTTCTCGAATCACCTTTTCTCACCATATCCTGCCAGATCCCACTGACATCCAATAATCCTCAGTCACGTTACCTCAGTTTCAGAACTTCAGTTCCTGGTGAAAGGGTTGCCCACGATATGATTTTGTAAAGCTTTTACAACCACAGTTGTGGTCGCTATATATGCTCAAAGCTGTTTGCTGTCAAGACAACTTTCTATTTCACCAATTGCTTGTTCTCTGCTCTGATGAGGTGAACTTTGTTGACGGGGGTGTCTCTGAAATATGCGTCTCATTAATCAATCAAGGATTGCCCAGCGCTGCAGATCACAAGGTGCTCAGTTTAATCTGCATCATTGCTAACATTTCAGAACGATTTCACTCTCTTCCTTCCCACTAAAATTCTATTAGCATTTACATCCAAAAGATGATTATCTGCCATTTCTCGCAGCTACAGCGGGATTGCACCACCAGAAATCTATTCCTCTCCCTGCAGTTGTCGGTATTCTCCAACGACCTCTCATTTTTGGTTACCCTGTTCCTCTCTTTCCTCACTCACAACACATCTGTACAGGATCGTACACATGCCCTTCAATTCCACAAGGTGTAACCCCTGCCTGTTTATTTTCTCATTCTTCAACATCCAAGACTCCAGATATACCTGGCTTAATCTGTAAATCATTCAGTCATTATGTTCGCTGTTCACCATTTGGCCTGCTGTCCTTGGGGAAACGAAGCACCCACTGGTTAACTGCTTTCAAAATACCGATGTTCTGCCAAAATAAAGAGTTTATGCTTCCTGGTGGTTGCTACTTCAAAGCACCTCCATCTTAACTGGATAACATCTTTGCAACAGCCTTCCTTAAGTGCTCCAGCAAAGCTCAACTCAAGTTCAATGGATTGCAGTTCATTTTCCACTTGGAAACGATGCAGCCTTCTGGGCTTAATATCGATTTCAATAATTTTAGGGATTGTGTAGCAATCCCAAATTAGCTGCCAACCGTACACACCAAGCTTTATCATCACATCGGCAACTCGAAGACACTAAATTTTGTCACCGAATCATTGCACCTATCAGCACCTGTTCATTTCTCCCCGGACTGTCCTTTCACCACTTATTTGTCTGTCCAACTGTTTTCTCTCCTTATCTGTCTGTCCACTCATCGTTGCTGTTTTCTGCCCCACTCTATCTTCTGGACAAAACATTCATTTCCTATATTTCATTAGTGCTGAAGAAGCGTTACTGAACCCGAAAAGTTTACTCCGATTTCACTTCAGGGATGCTGCCAGAACAAGGAGATTGTCCAGACATTTATGGTTTTTGTTCAGTTTTGCGGTATCCGCATTTATTTTGTTTCTTTTTCTTCTGATATAAAGGCACCCCGACTTATAATGTGCATCAGTCCTTCTCAGCCTCACTGCTGCTCAGCCGTGGGTCACAACTACTTATTATTTTCCGATTCTATGCATGAATTTACGTTGATCTTTTATTTCCTATTCAAAGAAAATGTCCAACCATAAAGTAATCTTGGTCTTTTTTTGCTGATTTAATAAGTCGGAATTCATCCATTGCTTGCTTTCAATTTCCTCAACTTTGCAAGCTTGCTGTGTCATGAAAGAGCCCCAGCCTGTTAAGCCTATCCCTGCAAGCAAAACCCTCATAAGCGTGCAACACCCTTTGCCAAAGCTTTCTGAAGCCTTTCAAATGACAAAATCCTTCCGATAGGAGCGAGAACGGACCTGAACACCATACTGTAAAAAGTGATCTGACCAATGTCCTGCTCAGCTCTAGCCTGACAACTCGAATGTGAAAACTGTGGAGGTAGACATGTTGCCGAGCCAAGGCCACAATCATCCCGTGAAGGAAAAAACAATACACAATAAATAATCTTTATGTTCTGGGACAACAAACTCCAGATAAAGGAAGCAGTTGATCTTTATTTTCACTTTAACAGTTATGCTTTCAGAACAACCATATACTTGTAGCGCACATTACCAGTCCAGAAATCGATTTCTGTCTCCTGGTCTTCAGTCACATGTATCTAATTTGTTTTTTTTAGGTCTCCAGTCACCCAGGGATTTTCTCAACGTTTTAACCACAAATTCCGCAGATATTCTAAACATATGAGACTGAGGCAGTGCTCATCTCACTTGCTCAGTTCGAACACCCACAACACGTGTAAAGTGTTAAGTCCGATGCACTTTTCCTGAGTGTAATTGGACTTTGCTCATCAATGCACACTTACTGCATCACCTGCTTCGTACTTAGCTTGATTGTTTTTATGTTCTTATCGAAAAATCCGAGAGGTCTATAACAACTTCTTATTACTTATTTCGATAGATAAAAATAACTTTCATATCCTGTTGTTCTGCCAGAAATTTTCCCACAACTTCTTTTTAAGGAGAACTCCCACTCCTGTGCTTTCTTACAACATCGATCCAAAGTGATGATCTTCAGTTTCCAATAGTCTGCACAGTCTCTGGTAGATGACAAATGTGATAACTGCATCTACTTTCGCAATTTGGAATGCATTCTTCCTGACAACAATAATCTCCCAACACTTTGCCTTGAAGTAGGTGTAATTGCACATTTTCTCCAGGACAAAATTTGTTTGCTTTGTTCCGCCAAAGCCAAACAAGATCAGTTCTCATGTTCACAACTCGTTCGGTCTCAACATGTCCTGTTGGTCTACCATTTGCTTTTTCCTTTCCTTGGTATTTGGAATTCTACCTGATTGCTGCCAGTTATAATTATGTCACTTGTAGCAATCATTAATCACAATTCCCCTCGACGGTGTTCTATTTATTAATCACTTCTTTATTTCATTTAATCTATTTTACCAAGTAAACACTTTATTTTATTCTCCACTTGTCTTTTTGGATCTATGATATTAAGTTATGTTTTGGAGGTTTTGTGGATTGTCATTTCTTTCTGGATTATTATTACAATGATTCTAGGCTCTCGGAATTTGTTTGTTCATCCTTTGTGATTTGTGTTTGTTTTCGTTTGTAAATATCATCGTCGAATGTCAACTTGGTCCCGTACATAAATGAGATTTATTTTTCTCTTTAGAGTGCTTCTACATTTTCTCATCTACATTTAACTTGGATTTCCAGCTTTCTTGTCATTTCTTTTTATTTCCTCAACTGACGTCTTCAGCAATTCTTTCTATTTTTTCTGCCATTAATTTTTCGCAGTTTTGACCAATGTCTGATAAATCGTTCTTATTTGTATCTTAGTGTTTCTATATGGTGTTCTCTGAAGTACACTTCCTCTTGCAGACTTTAAAGACGCCACACGCCCACCTCTGCCGGGCAGAATTCCAGGCAAACTATGCTTTCTGCGGTTTGCACTTCCAGCTGATTTGCTGCGATATTGCTTCGCAATTCGCTCCCTTTGAAAACTCTTTGCAGCTGAGTTTATATGTGATCTTTTCCTCGATTATTAATATTGTATATTATAACTTTATTTATTGTTTTATTTTCATAATGAATTGCCCTTTGGTATTATACAGCAACATTTTGATGCCTTCTCCTTAACTGTGTCAACAGCTTGGACCTGTGTGGGTCTCGTTGTATCTCTCAACACTGCATTTGCTTCATAATTCTGACCAAGTTTCCTTCTTGAGCTTTTTAAATGTGTTCTGAGATGTCATTTGTCATCTGGGCTCCACTATGTGCTGTGGCTTGGATGCATAAAATTCATTATTGTAACGAGCCAGTTTTCCGTGAAGCAATACGAATTCATTTGCATTGGAGAAGTTTCGAGAAAAATATAATATTAATTAAGATTAATTGTTTTGATTCAATTGTATTCCGAAAGAGGATTAAGCAGAAGAGCAGTATTGAACTGTTTGGATGGTTGAGACACCAGCATAAGTCAAGAGCATAGTAACTGATGTGTTCAGCTCCACTCAATTGCCTTGCAATTGCTGAGACCTTTGCTTAACAGAACAGTATCCCGGCCAGCCTTGCAGAACTTGAAAGACACAGATACTGCACCATCTCCAGAGAAATAAATTTCCAAACTCTCACAAATCTGAGAAAGGTGAATTACATTCAAAGTAGTGTTAATGAAATCTTGATGTGGAGACAGTCAGCAGATATCTATCAGCCTGTCTACCTTTATGTTTTACAACATGGGAAACTTAAAGCGTTCAATGGCACACAGTCCTTGCACGGGTGGTTTTGAATTGGACGTTTGGAACCACGTCCAAACCTTCTCAACACCAGTTTAATCAAAACCTGGAAATTTATTAATAATAAAATTCGATTGCTGAAGTAAACTTAAGCAATAACACAATCTAATTGGTCTATGCTATCAAAGAAAAAGCCCTTGTTTGCATCCTCACTCTCTCATAAACTTGGTAACCGAACAACCCAATTAAGGGATAAATAAAATAAAGTAATACAGATGGTCAGATTTCTTCTTTGGGATTCAAGATGTTCTGCTCGACAGGCATAGATGCTGTTTTCGAAATGTTTGTTTCTGAAAGGTGTCATACAAGGTTAGCTATATTGTTCACTTAGATAAAGGCAGTCTGACTTATAAATAAGCATTGTATTCTTTAAGCTTCCAAGAGCTACTAAGGGGATGCTTCGTGGCATAACACCGCAAACCTGATTTCTTCTTATAAAATACAGTCTGACACCAAATTCATACTGGATTAGTGGTGCTGGAAGAGCACAGAAGTTCAGGCAGCATCCAACAAGCAGCTAAATCGACGTTTCGGGCAAAAGCCCTTCATTCATACACTGACTCTTCACTGTCAGAATGATTACCAACTCCACAAGGTCCCAAATGTTATTCAACATCTCCAGTCTTCTTGATATCAAGGTATTTTAAAGACAGGCTGGAAAGAATTCCTAGATACTGACACTGCTAACAGACAAGTTCTGCCACCTGTTTAGACATAACGCTCTTTCTTGATGCAGAAACATCCGGTGACCATTTTACTCAGGATTAAAACGTGATTAAACCAGTGGGACCAGACTCTCGAACAAAAAAGAAGCGTGATGACCTATTTTTCTTTTCAGGAATCACACTTTCCAGATTTCAAATATCATATTTCCCTCGATCTCCCAGATCAGAGTTCCAAACAACAAAGGGTAAAATAAAAACCAAGATAAATTAGGACGGGGATCCTTTCGGATTGAATACAGGAATAGTGCCAGAAGACGAAAAGATAGAAAATGTTGTTCACTTGTTCAAGAAGTGGAGTAGAAACTACTCTGGTAATTACTGACCGTTGAGCCATACTTCGGTTGTGGGTAAAGTGTTGGAAACGATCATATGAGACAGGATTTTTAATCATCTAGAAATAAATAAACGTATTAGGGATAATCAACAACGGTATGTGAAGGAGGGGGCGTGCTTCACAAACCTTAGTGAGTCCTTTGAGAAGGTGACACACAGGTGGACGAGGGAAAAACGTTTGAGGTTGTGCTCTATGGATTTCAGTAAGGCCTTGATAAGGTTCCCACGGAGGCATGGGATTGATGCTGATTTTGAAGTTTGCATTAGAAAGTGAACAGCTGAAATAACACAGCAGGTGGTGGTAGACTGGAAATGTTTGTCATGGATTTCAGTTACTAGTGGTGTGCTGCAACGTTCTGTTTTAGGTCCACCGCTGTTTGTTATTTAACAAATGACCTGGAAGTGGGCAGATGGATCACTTATAAAAATGCAGACAACACTGAGGTCAGTAGAGTTGTGAATATTGCTGAAGGATATTGAAGGTTACAATTGGACATAGCTAAGTTGTCGAGCTGGGCTGAGAGGGGGCAAGTGGAGTTTAATGTGGACAATTGTGAGGTGATTCACTTTGGAAGGACGAACAGTTATGCATTGCATTAGATGAATCGTAAGACTTTTGGTAGTGTAGGTGAGCACAGAGATATCAGTACATAGATCCCTGAAAGTTGTCACCCAGGTTGATAGAGTTGTTAAGAAAGCATGTATTGTATTAGCTTTAACTAGTATAGGGATTGAGTTCCATAACCATGAGGTTCTGTTTGCAGTGCACAGTACTCTGGTGCGGCCGCACCTGGATTACTGCGTGCAGTTCTGGGGACCACATTGTAGGAAGGATGTGGAAGCATTGAAAAGGATTCAGAGGTTATTTGCTAGAATGTTGCCTGACGAGGAGGAAAAGCTGAGAGAGTTGATGATCGTTTCTGTGGAGAGAACAACGTTGAGAGGTAGCTTAATTGCAACATAAAAGATTATCAGAGGGTTGAATAGGGTGGACATTGACATCCTTTTTCCTCAGATGGTGATGGCTATCAAGAGGGGACATAGCATTAGATTAAGAGGAGATAGAACTTGGATTGATGTCAGAGATAGCTCCTTTATATGCACAGTAGTGGGGGCATGGAATGGACTGCCTTAAATAGCAGTAAACTCGCCAAATGTAAGGGCATTTAATTGGTCATTTGATAGACATGTAAACGATGAAGGAGTATAATAGATTCGATGGGGTTCGGATTGTTTCACAGGTCGCCCGGCATCGAGGTCAGAAGGGAATGCACTGTGTTTTAATGTTGCATGTGCAATGTTCTATGTGTTTTATAAAAACTCAAAAAGAGATTAATTCTTCAGCTGTCCATCTATTCCAGTTTTGCCAACGTCTTGCTGGGGATTTCCACGAGAATGAAGCCATGCCCAATCGGATCAAGCCTCCCTTCCAACAAAGTGAAATTATTCCAAGAAGGAGTAGAGTGAAACTTCATAGCAGAAACAGCTTTATTAAATTCCATGAAAATAAGTGTGGGTGTGAAATGTGGCTGAGAAATCGCCACATCAATGGAGAAAGGACAATATTGAAATCCATTTCTGTAAAATATCATTAGAATACATGCTCTGACTATATAATTATGAGAAGCAACCAACGCAGAAAGTGTTTAACAGAATTTGGAAAATTTGAATCTATGTTCTGAAAAACCTATTTACCAACGCAGATATCCAACGAGGTTTGACATTTCCACGTCAATCGCTGCAAGTGGGATTTGGAACATCAAAGGTCAACTGCAATTAAATTCGTGTTCAACGAGACAAGATGGTCAGTTAATGAAATTGATCAATTGAACACATGGTAACTGGTAGGTACAACGAAGAAAGGAAACAGAAACAATGTATATTACCAGAACATTTTGAAAATGTGTAATACTTGATGAGGTTCTGCGGCTAAAGCGAAAAAATGGTGTAAGCCCAATCAAACGAGGGAAACATTTTTGGAAATGGAACAAACAAATGATTGAAGAGTGAGTTTAAGGAATTCGGAAAGTTGGATTTGAAGACAGGTTCATAAAATAAGTTTTAAAATGCTGAGCTTGAAATGATGCAGTAAAGAATGGAACAGCATTTGCAAGCACATGGCACAGCTTTCTTCGATAGAACTTTAGACTTGGTTAAAGGAGGAATGTAAGAAGAAGTTGTTTATAGCATATTTTGCAGGACAATTCTAAAATTGATTAGGTTGACCTGCAATCATATTATGCAATTTACGACTCATAATAAACTATGACGTAGAAATCAAAGTTAATGGTATTTATACCTGACATTCTAAGCAGAGTTTGATATCCTTGGCTTTGGAGATTTCTTTCACTGCAGAAGCATGTAAAACTCCTGGGCACATATACAAATGTTCAGGACTTCTTGTTTAAACAGAATACAGGAAGAACTACTTAATTCGATAACAGTCAGTCATGAAAAAAAAAATTACCTCAAACATTGGAGGCTTCTTATTTGAATAGATAAATGTCCAATTTAAAGAAAATCCTAAAGTACATCAGGGATAGTCTTTTGCAGTGGGTGGGAATATAAAACTCCACATGCACTCCACATTCACTGCATATTTGTCCTTTCCCCTTAACTTAATGTCACAATGAAACTTGGATACGTTACACTCGGTCTCCTCTTCCAAATCATTTACATATATAATTTACAGTTATGGGCCCAACAGCGAACCCTGCGGCAATATGCTTTCCAAAAATCGCCAAGAAGTGAGACACCTATTTATCTTAAATCTTTGATATCTAACTTTTAACAGTTATCGCCCAATGCCAGTACACTCCATGCAACTCAATCCATCTTTTCTTATGGATTAGTGTTTTATGAAGTTAGTCATTGAATGCGTTCTGGAAATCCAAGTGGAAATCGTTCACCTGTTTCTCTTCATCCACCGTGCTTGTTACATCCTTAGAGCACTCCTGTGTAGTCAACATATCTGAGAAGAACTGCCCCTGGTATTTAGCCGAAATATGGAAAAATAGCCATTATATCGTGTCTAAATGAAGGAGGACAAGATACGCAGCTCGTTGCAATTGCATCAGTCACCCTTTTCGATATTGTTACAAATGCCGGTTGATCAGTAATACAATGCAAGCAGGCGACCTTCTTGTGTTCTGCCGGTGCTACGTGACTCCAGAAATATGCACAATCTTTTGCTTGTCAAAGTAACCAAACTCATTTATGCAGTGAAAACTGGTTTCTAAGCATGAAGATACCGTTTTATTAAAATAGAGATTCAAGTCCTATTAAAGAAAACAAAAATTAGGGCCAAGGCATAACGATACAGCGAGTTATGTCCATCCCAAGGAAGAGCATTTTGGTCGTTGTGGACGAATCTCCTCAGCCCTCCGGTATCATGGCAGGTAATCATGGGAAAGTATGTTCTAAATGTGCACTCCCATGGAAAATGAAAATGCATTGTAGCAGATAAAGAGAGGTTTATTGATTTGGTGTATGAAATAAAAGTGCTGTCCGATGAGGGAGGCCTCGTTCAGGAATGATTACAGAAGTAATGCCACGGATGCAACATCAAAGACCATCACTTCATCACAAGGAAATAATTCAGTATGTCCGCTGACTTCTGTACAATGGTCATCAGCGGAACCCGCTCAACAAAATTGGAAACTTTTAGCAAAATGAGGATAGCTTTTCTCCCACACGAAATCTGGAGTCGATCGTAAATCAGTAATAATTCTGTGAAACCCTCTTGAATTCAATACTGCATACATTGCTTGTGTCTGGCAATGAAATATTGGGAATATGCATGGTTTCATTCCTAAAACCCTCTTCATCAGAAAACATGCACAAGGACATTTTTTAAATGTTGTCCTGTGTCAGGTTCTCAGTAAAATCTCTGAAAGACACTAGTGGAAAGTTGGCTCTGAGAACTTCTGGAAATAATACATCATTCTTGTCTTATTGAACCATGTTTAACTATAAAATGTCATGAGCGTACGGTAGAAGATTGTTTTCAAGCAACTGCTGAAAGTAGATTATTACAATATCAGAATGTGACTACAAAGATAAATATAAATTAGTTTATTCTACAGAAGACATCGCAACGGTCAAAATTATATTCCCAATTATGCATTTATTTACAACCATCCCCTGTGCCGTTGAAATTATGCAGGATTGTGTCGTTAACTGTAGTCAGGTTTATACCTGTAATATCAAATCATTATGTGAAGTAGATTTTAGGTGCGAGTTTACTTTAGTTTGGAATTGACAGTTATCATGTTATTTCATTGTTGCATCCTTTGTGATATAATGCTCATTAACATAATGTGATCCAGAACTGATTTTTTGGTCAGTCTTCACAGGTCAGTCTCAATATTTGTAGTCTTATTCTGCCAAATACCGAAAAGAAATTCCGAGATTCCTTAGCTAGAACTCGATGTCTCCATATTGGTTACATTCAACAAGTTTTTTTAAAATTAGATAACTGTGGATATCTACTATATTAAAACTAATACCATGTTTGCTAACTTACGTGGGTATGTGGACAAAATCTTGTTTTGAATCAAAATATCAATAGGAAAGCAGACAAAATTTCTTTGGTTACATGAAATTCCTTTTACTTCAAAACTGAAAATAATAGTTTTACTTTGGCAGTGGAGGAATTGGGTTCATTATGGTGAATAGTATCAGTAAAGATAACAGTTCGAATCAGAATACTTCTTCAGTTCGAAAGACAAGGGGTTTGTTCAAATATAAATGGGTTGGGGGATTTGGGAGAATATTAGGCATCAATGACACAATGTTGGGCACATTTCTAATCAACCAAAAGTCCGACATCAAAGTTTATTAGTAATACAATTTTTGAAATATGGCAGATGTTAAAGACATGATAAGCAATAGTGGTGATGGTTACGTTTTAAGAGACAGTTAGCAAATCAGAGACGGCGAGATTCGAGCATCGAGTTGCGCCACCCGGTAGTCGGGTCGTTATAGAGTTGATTGTCGAGTCTCCTGCTGATTGCAATAATTCAGGTAGATGCATAAAATGTCAGGGAGAGTTACAACTGTACTTGCATTTGTCCTGTCCCAGTGAAAATTCAAATGTCCTGACCCTGACGAAAATTTCATGACTAATTATTGACTATCTTAGATATATTTGAATTAAACACAAGGCTGATAAGACACTTTCAGAAATATGAGTAATATTATACTTTAGGGAAAGACACTAATTACTGCACTAGAGGTTCCTCTACAACATGCATATTGGTTCTGTTGAATCTCTTATGTTAATTCAACAGTCGAAATCACTGAGTGACATGAAATCAGATAGAGGTTGGAGCAAAAATTCGACCATTCAGTCCATCGAGTTTGCTCCACCATTCAATAATGACTGAAAAATTTCGCAACCCCACATTCCTGCTTTCTCCCGATAAACCTTGATTCCCCTCGACAATCAAGAAACTATCTTTCTATGTCTTAAATATACTCAATGAAACGTTCTCTATTTCCTTCTATAGCAGTGCATTCTATCGGTTCAACACTGTCTGATTCGAGAGGTTTCTCCTTATCTCTGTAGAAAGCCTTAGCCCTTCATTCGAAGGCTATCCCCTCGGATCCTAATCTCTCTTATCAATGGAAACCTCTTCTGATCGTCCACTTTGTCCAGGCAATTCAGTATTCTGTAAGTTTCAATCAGATTCTCCCTCATCCTTCTCAACTCGAAAAAGTATAGTCCAAGAGTCCTCAAACCTTCCTCATAAGTTAAGGTTGCTATTGCTCCTATCATACTCATGAACGTCCTCTGAACACACTCCAGGGCATGTACATCGTTCCTGAGGTATGATGTCCAAACGTGTGCAAAAAGATCCAAATGTGTCTCTACCAGAGCTTTATAGTACTTCAGAAGTGCATCCTTGCCTTTACATTCATTCCTCTCAAAATAAAAGGCGTTATTGCGTTTGCCATCCGAACAATTGATTAAACCTGCAAGTTGACCTGGAGAGAATCCTGGACTCGAATTCCCAAGTCTGTTTGCACTTCAGATTTCGGAATTTTCTGCACATTTAGAAAATAGTCCTTGCCTCTGCTTCCTCCCAGAGTACATGGGCTCACATTTTTCCAAGTTTTACGCCACAGCTCACATCGTTACCCGTTCTTGTAACATGTCCAAATCATTCTGTATCCTCCCCGCCTCCTCAATACCACCTGTCCCTCTACCTTTCTTTATATCGTCTGCAAACTTAGTCAAAATGGCCTCAGTTCACTCATTCAAATCATTAATGTTTAAAGTGAAAATGTGTAGTCCCAACACCAACTGTTGCAGAACAACATTAATCACTGGCTGCCATCGTGAGAAAGGTCATTTTATAATCATTGTCTGCTTTCGACCAGACAGCCAAACTTTTCTCCATGCTTTTACATTGTTTCTGACACCATGGACAGTTACTTCGCAACCTCCTGTCGTGGCAGCTTGCTGAACACCGAGCACATAATCGCCATGGTCTCTCTTTGGGCTAACATGCGCGTTTAATCCTGAATGAATTCCAACAGAGTTGTCAGGTATGAGCCCCCCATTGATGAAACTATGCCGAATTTGTCCTATTTTACCATGCACGTTCACGTATTCTGAAATCTCATCTTTCACAGTTGAATCCAGAATCGTATCCAATATCGAGAAAAGATTAATTGACTGTCTTTTTGCGTTTTGCCTAATTCCTTTTCTAAACAGGGGTGTACTGTTACGATTGTGGAGTCATTGACGACTCTCCAGAGATGGCTTAAAGGTCACCACGAAAGACCACACTATCTCTTCAGTAGCACTGTGCGAGCTCTCGAGCGGAGAGTATCTGGTCCATTTCATTTATCCACTTTCAGGGCCATTCTATTGTTCTAGTAGCTTCTGCTTGATGATGGCCACTTTACTCATCTCTGCACACCCACTCTGACATACTACCTACCTGTAATATAGTATAGAATAATCTTTCAGTTATCTTTGCTCCGGAAGATGCAAAACTCGACTTTTGAAAGCAATGCAGAATAGGTGATGGAGGTAGAAGTGGTCGACCACCTTGGGTCAAGTGACCATCGTTCTATTAATTTTAAAATAAGTGTGAAGAAGAACAAAACTGTTTCACAGGGTCTAGGTCTAAACTGGGGCAAGGCCAGTTTTTATGGAATTAGACAGGAACTTGCAGTAGTTAATTGGAATAGTGTGTTTGCTGTCAAGGGGAACTGTGACAGGTGGAAGACGTTTAAAAGACAGATCGTTCGATTGAAATTTCGGTTTGTTTCACGGAGCGTTAAACGCAAATTTGACAGTAATACAGATCCCTGGTTGATAAGGGCAATTGAGGCTCTGATCAGAAAAATACACAAGACGTATGGCTCAGGTACTGGCAGCTAGATGCAGAGAATCCCTGGATATCATGGATGCAGGATATCGATGAAGAAATAAATTAAGAGGTGGCACTAGACAGCCTTGGTTGAGAAGGTTAGGGTGTTTCGAAAGGAGGTTCTTAAATATATCAAAGGAAATATATCTCTATGGATTTCAGTGAGGCCTTAGTAAAGGCTTTATTTAGGATGCTGCTCTTGAAGGTGAGATTGTTCCGAATCCAGGGAGACCTGGGAAACGGAACGCATGATTGGTTTGGTGTGGAAGCAGACAGTAATTTTAGAAGGACACTCGTTGGAGTCCTGCAATCCCAGGCCTTCAAGTGTTGGTCCTCTGTTCATTGTGGTTTATTCATCATGTCTATGAGTTGAATGATCACGTCCAAGACAAAATGATTAAATTTGCAGAATAGATTAAAATAGGAGGTATCGGGGATATCGAGAAAGGTTAACAGAAAATGGAACAGGAAAGTGATCAAACGGGGAAGTTGGTCGAGAAATGCCAAATGGAGCTTAATACAGTTGAGTGTGGGGTATTGAATATTGGAAAATCAAGTTAAGGTAGGAGTTTCACCATGAATGTTCGGGCCTTTTGGAGTGCAGTAGAGCAGAGGGAACTTAGAGTTCAGATTCACAGTTCTATGAAAGTGGAGACATAGGTAAAAGGTAAGTGAAGAAGGCTGTTGACATGCTGGATTTCATTTGTCAGGGTATTGCGTACTGAAGTTGGGAAGCTACTTTCCAACTGTACAGGATGTTGTTGAGAACTCACTTGGCGTATTGTGTTCCGTTTTTGTCACCTTGCATTAGAATTGATTAAAGTGGAAACAGTGCAGCAGAAATTTACCGCTATCCGTTTGGACAAGCTCGGACTTCGGTCTTCAACGGGAAGGAGGCTGTGGGGGGGATGTTAATAAGATGTGTAAGATCATGAGAGGCATAGATAGTGTGAGTACAGTTATCTTTTTCTCAGGGTTGGCGAATAAATGATTAAAGGGCATCAGGTTAGAGGTGAAAGAATCAAAGCGAACATGATGAGGGACTATTGTTGACAGAGAGTGGTACACATATGGAATAAGCTGCTAGCGCACGTGGTTGAGGCGGGTAAGTTAGCAACGTTCAAAAAGCGGGAGATTGGTACTGGAAATGTACTGCACTTCAGGTAACATTGAGGAGCAAGAGAATCATTGGTTCGGGCAATACCTCTTATCAGGAATGAGGCTTGCGATTCGAGGGAGTGGATAAAAAGGGGGCTGGGTGTGGCTGGGGGAACAGAGCTGAGAGTGTAATAGTTCGGTGGAGGTGTGCGTAATGGCGTTACGTCGGAGAAGAGGTGGAGCAGATAGGTGGGAAGGAGGATTGACAGGTGAGACAGATATGAGATCAGTGCCAAATTGGAAGGTTAGAACTTGGATAACATGGGGGAGGGGAAATGAGGAAACTGGGGAAGACCACATTGATGCATTATGGTTGGAGGATCCAAAGCCCGAAGATGAGGTGCTCTTACAACAGGCGTCAGCTGGTTACAGTGTGGTTTTGGAGGAAACCCTGGAGCTGCATAATATTGTCGGACTCGGAGGAGGCGTGTAAGGTTTCGACTACCAGATGGTAGGATTCATTGGTGTAGGTATCCCTCAGATGTTATGGAAGCGCGCTGCAGTAGTCTTCCTTCCTCTGCAATGTCGTGCAGACAACACGAGGAATAATACATACAGTCAATGACATATGTGGAAGTGCTGGTAAAACTTTGCTAGTAGTGGAGGGGCCTTGGACGGAGGTGTTTGGGAGGTTTTGTAATTCCTGCGGTGGGAGGGTAAGGTGCTGGGAGGAGAGGGTGTAATGGTAAGAGACGTGCACCTGACAAGAGAGTTACGGAGGGAAAAGTCTTGATGGAAATTGGACTTGGTGTGGAGGGAAAATTTATCTGCTGTGGGGTTCATTTGTTGGTGGCAGAAATGGCAAGGAATGATGTGATGCACCGTTTAAAATTCTCTTAGACAAATTCATGGATAGGAAAGATTCAGAAGGATCTAGGTCTCCTGCAGGGAAATGAGTTATCGACATTGGACATTTTGGTTGGCATGGATCCGTTTGACCCAAAGGGTCTATATCCATTCTGTCATACTCTGTACGTCCTGGATGTAAATTGCAGTAACATGACATGAACGTAACTGAGCTTTGAACAGCTTCCAATATTTCATTGAGATACTTGTGTTTCGGCATACGACTGTCGGCCTTGAGTGAAATATAAATATTGGCTGAAGTGCTCAGGAAGTATTTCAGCGTCAAAGACTGTTTGCATAATTCGTTTATATAAGTTATCTGCTACTCTCTCAAGTCATGTTCAAAGCTCCATGGAAATAAGGGAGCCAGTAGTCTGTAGAACTTCTCATTAGTGTCATTGTCAATTCATATTCCTGCCTTAACATCAAAAACCCAGTTTACCTGCTGCTGATAACAATGCTGTTCGTGAGAAAGTAGATACACTAAATTAGTATATTTTTATTGCATTAAACCAGTCACAAATTATCAAAAGAGTGTTTTACAATTGTTGTTGAATCCTGCCGTGCAATCTTTTCATTACTTGAATTTGAAATACAGTTTAAAATGGATGAATACTTGGTCTGCAAAAGAAGAACGTTTGCAATTGTATACGTTTGCAGTTTACAGAAACAGTTATTTTAAAATCAAATTAAACTTCGAATGTTTTTATTTTGCAATTGTCTAGTGCATTAACATAATCAACACATAAATGAGTCTGTACTACTTCAACATTAATTCAACTCTTAGGGACCTGCCTTTTCCAAATCTCTGAACACTCCTGAATAGCAACGGTTCCTTTGAGTTCTGCAGGCTGATAAGCTGAGAGAAAAAAGTACAGTTGAGAAGGAACAATTGGGTCAATTTGTGATTGAGTTGAAAGCAGAACAGGTTAAATGTCAAAACGGCGTGTAACACAATGCAGATCAAAATTTGCTTGCAATTGTCAATGTTTTTTCTGTCAGAACATAGACCCCAGCCTCGCTTAAAAAATAGGACCGCTGTCATCTGCTTGTGTTTTGCTGCAATAACCTTTTCGATAATCAATTTTCCTGATGGGAGAATAAAATATCTAAAATGTTATTTCAGTGCTCCCCAATTTACTTGTCCTTTATACTCATAAAATCGGCCATTACATGCGGGGAGTGTTAGGAAAACAGATGCTGGAGATTCGAGGTGAGAGTGTGATGCTGGGAAATTATTTCCCATCAGGCCGCAGTCGGATGACGGGCTTATGCCTGAAATTTCGATTCTGCTGCCCCTCGGATGGTGCCTGAACTGATGTGCTTTAACAGCATCACACTCTCGCATAACTACGAAATGCATTCAATGCAGATAAAATGTCATTAACTACTTAAGTTTATTCTTCTACGTTCGAGTACATGTGTTACCGTTGGTATCCATTTGGTTGAGAGCAGATTCATTTACTTAGAACGCTCCAAATGAATTTTGTTGCCTTGTCAATTTTCAAATTTCATGGTTGTGTCTGTATGCATTGCACCCAATAGCAGTTTGCTTTAAACTAATTCAATTTCTTAGGAAACAAAAATACTTCTGGTTTTATGAGACAGCATCTGACATTTAAAATGTTTTGTTTTGTGATCTTGTGTTTTCTACTCGAAATTTTCCATTTTTTGCTGTCTTTGATAAAGCCATCATGTTTCTGATATTTTCATTACATTATCTTTAAATATTATACTTCACATACTTTAGAATATACAGCATAGAACATAACAACAAAATACAGAATAGTCCGAGCTTTCCGGACATCGATGTTGTGCCGAAAGTTTGTATTGTTCTCAGATCCACCTAACCAAGGGAACCTTCATTTTATTATCATCCATTTGGTGAACTAAGATTCCCTTAAATGATCCCCATGTATCTGACTCGAACAGCACTGGTGGCAAAAGTGACAGCTGCAGATGCTGTAGATTAGTGTCGAGAGTGTGGTGCTGACAAAAGCACAGCAGGTCGAGCAGCATCCGAGAAGCAGGAAAATCGACGTTTCGAGCAAAAGCCGTGCTGACAGTGCATTCACGCATCTAAAGCTCTCTGTGTGAAGAATCTACCGATGACATTTTACCAACAAATTGCTGCAATCACTTTGAGGTTATGGACGTCGTGATACGCGAAAGTGAGAACTGCAGGTGCTGGAGATCAGAGTCAAGATTCGAGTGGTGCTGGAAAATCATAGCAGTTCAGGCAGCATTTGAGGAACAGGAAAATCGCCGTTTCGGATAAGAGAACTTCATTATTACTGATGAAGGGCTCCTGCCTGAAACGTCGATTTTCCTGCTCCTCGGGTGCTGCCTGACCTGCTGTGCTGTTCCAGCACCTCTCTAATCTTCACTCTGGACCTCGTGATAGCCATTTCCACCCTGGGAAAATTTCTTTGTTTCGTCACTCCATTCATGTCTCTCATCATCTTGCACAGCTCTTTCAATTTATATCTCATCCTTGTTCACTCCAATGAGAAAAACACAAGTTTCCTCAGTCATCCTTCATAAGGACCGCCCTTCCGTTAAGTCAGCATCCTGGTAAAACTTCTCTGTACTATCTCTAAAGTTTTCACGTCCTTCCTGTAATGAGCCGACCAGAACTGAACACAATATTCCAAGTGTGGTCTAATCAGGGCTTTATAGAGTTACAGCATTACCTCACTTCTTCTCAATCCAAGGCCCACTGTTAATGAAGGAGAACACAACATAGGTCCACATACCAACCTTCCCAATTTGAGTGGCAATTCTGAAGACCCCAAGATTCCTCTCTTCCTCTGTCCGACCAAGAATCCTGCCTTTTCCCCTGTAATCTGCAATCAAATTGGACTTTAGAAAATGAATCACTTCACACTTTTCCAGGTTGAAATCCATCTGCCACTTCTTAACCCAGCACCGTATGTTGTCAATGTTTCATTGTGCCTTTCACAGCCTTCCATGCTCTCTGCAATTCCACGAACATTCCCACCATTTGCAAACATGCTCACTCACCCAACCACTTCCTCATTCAAGGCATTTATAAACATCACAAAGAGTAGAGATCCTAGAGCAGATTCCCGTTCTACAAGCCTGGACACTTCTCTCCAGGCTGAACACTTTCCATTCACTGCCATCCTCTGTATTCTCCGGACCAGCCAATCCTCTATCCATGTAGCCAAATGTCCCTATCCCCCATGAATCCCTTCTTGCTAAATGATCCTACCATGTGCTACCTTGGGGCAGCACGGTGGCTCAGTAGTTAGTACTACTGCTTCACAGCACCAGGGATCCAGGTTTAATTCCAACCTGTGGCGACTGTCTGTGTGGAGTTAGCACATTGTCCCCGAGTCTGCGTGCGTTTCCTCCAGGTGCTCCAGTTTCCTTCCACAATCCAAAGGTGCAGGTCAGGTGAATTGGGCATGGTAAATTGACAAAACAGTGTTTATATCGTTAGTAAGAGAGAACTGGGTCTGTGTGGGTTACTTTTTAGAGGGTCGGTATGGACTTGTTGGGCCGAAGGGCCTGCTTCCACACTGTAGGTAATCTAATCTAATCTAAAACCTAATTAAACGCCTTGCTAAAATTCACGTACACCACGTCCAGTGCTCTCCTGTCATCAATGTTTCTGTCACAAATTCTAAAGGGAGTATTTGAATCCCCAATTCATTTCAATCACTCTTTTACAGATAAGTCCAATAGCTAATCTCTGTAAAAGAATGATGTGACCTATGCAGATGTGTATTGGATAAACATGCACATCATTTCAATTTTTTTTGCAGAATGTACTTTTGAAAATGGGAGGACGAGGTCCTTAAGTTCACTGGACATATTTGCCATTCATATCGGTTCCTTTGTAACACCATTCTGTTTCTCAGATGATGCTGCCAGATAAAGAAGAGGACGACAAATATACACTTGTTCATTTTTGAACGTTTCATTGATCAAAACGTTATAACTTTATAGAGTTAGAAAGTGCATTGGTTGAAGAAAATGAACAGAATGGAAAGTTTTAGGTGAAAAACCGCTGAAGAAAAGGAAGTTGGTCTCAAAATATTTGTTGGTTATCTCTCCACTTGTGGTACAAGAATTCCTGTGTTCGTGTAGCACTCCTTGCGTTTATTATCAGAAATTAATGACAATCTAATCTTATGAGAATTTCTGATGATGTATTTGTTTGGATTGCAGTTAATTTATCTCGAACAGACGACTTAAATAACACTGTACCAAAAACATTTAGTTCATGCATTGTTATGAGCTTTACTTTAGAACGGATGCAGAGTTCGTGCAGATACGTTTCCAGACAATTTTGAAAATGGCTTACTGGACTCGAAATAGAAATTACCTAATATCTTCACAGATGTTGAGTGTCTCCATCATTTTATATTTTAATATTTTTTGTGAAAAAGCACTGTACAAAATTATGACGTGTAAAGGACTGGAATTTTTAATGATTGGGATACACAATTTGTCAGAAATGCCACGGAGCATTGACCGACTGAAAGTGGAATGCTTCCTCCATAGGACATCCGTAGTTTGAAAACAATAATACAAAAAATGATGAACTCTGTCCCAGATTATGCATGCAGCTATCAATATGTGATCCAATGTCGAATAGATTTACCAAAAGATCTTGTCGAACTGGATCGTTGCCTTGTACTCAATTAAAATTGATTGATGTTTTCAAACAGACATAATCGAATTTAGTGGCTGAAATAGATGCACTTGATTTTCATAAGGACGCTTAATTCCATCATCATCACGTTATCCTTATTATCTGAATGCAAGACTGTGCAGCATTTACGAGAGAATGCTATCTTTACACAGCACATAATCAATAAAACAAAATCAAAGATGCTGTGAGAAATCCAAGATATGAGAACATAGAAATGACTCTTGTTTCATTAAACAGTGTTAGGAAAAATACAGGAAAATAAACGTTATTTGGCACAATCATTTGCTGGACTCAATTCATTTACGAAATTCTGTAGAATATATCTCCGACTTAACATCCATGGATATTTTACAATAATTTTAAGCTCTGCTCTGAATTGATTCTGGGTCGCTGCATAAATACAAGGGTTTAGAAAGCAACTAAAATATCTCAACATTTCTACCGTTTCCATGGCGATAAATGCAGGGTTTGTGAACTTGCCGCGGTAATAAGTCGTCCCTGTTAGTCTGGTATTACACAAAGCCACAGCAAATGTCAACCAGGACAAGAGAAAACTTACTGTTAGAGCGAATAACAAAATGATGGACTTTCTGCGGCTTACTATTTCTGAATCAGTTTTGTTCCCACTCTTGGAACTCTGAAGTCCAATGCGGGTTCTGTTAGCCATGACAATACGCTTGACAATTAATGAATTACACAAGAGAATTAGAGTAAATGGAATCCAAACAACACAGGCGCTGTAAAGCCATACATAACCTATACCAGCAGAAGACGAAAAAAAGGCGTTTCTTGACCGACAGCCCCAATGCACATTGTTAATAATTTGCTCAGGTTCATAAGCAAACAGAACAGGTATTTCCTTCAATATAATCACAACCGTGATTGTTGTTACCAACGTGATTGCAATTCTTTTGGTACAGTAGGAAGTTTGAAACCTCTGGCAGCAGATCACTACAAATCTGTCAAATGTGAAGGAGACAACGCACCAAACAGACAAATCAGGAATGGCTGCAGCCAGATATATAATGAAACTGCAAAGACGAGTATGGGACAGGAATGACCAAGGGAAGCGATAACTGATGATGTAATAGAGCATGACATTGTTCATTAGGATCAATATATCAGTTGTTGCCATGGCCAACATGTAAACAGTGACACACTTGGACAGGCCACATTTCCTTTGTGAAATAATCCAAATTGTGGCCCAGTTCGCTGTGAAGCAGATAAAAAAGAGTTAATAATACACGAATGTCTGATTCTCAACAGTATTAATGTTAGAGCCCGACTTGTGAAAATATCTGTAAGTTACATGCAAATTACTTGATTTGTAAAAAAACGACAACTGGCACTGAGTTCTACATGTACAGATAACGACGTTTTCAAACCTACACGGAATCATGAAAGAACCTTGCGCTCAAACGAACAACATGAGGTGAAAGCAAAGAACACAACGCAAAGAACATAGAATTATAGAATCCCCATATCATCAAGGGCGGCTATTTCGCCCATTGAGTCGACGTCAACCTCCAAAGAATCTCATGCCCAGATCCACATCCTTGCTCTATCTCAGTAACCCAGCATTTGCTATACCAAAAGCATCTTGGGCAATTTAACATAGCCAATTCTCCAAACCCGCATATCTTGTATGTGCAGATGGATGACCCCCAAACAGACAGGGAACAACATGCAATCGTGGCACAGACAGTCGCCCGATGCTCGATTCGAAATCGGTTTCGCCGCATTATGAGGCAGTTGTCTTATACATTGAAATACAACTGATACACAAACTCTTGCAAATTAGTTTTGCTGAAAGATTGACATGAAATAAATTGGTTACATAGCACAATTTGTGAAAAACCAAGGGACGTGATGCCAGAGATGAAGGCAGGGAGCTTACAATGGATGACGAGGACTTACAGTGACACAGTGGTAGTGATTAATCCCATGACCAAGAAATACCCACCTCCTCATGCAGTGTGAAAATGTTTTTTAACAGGTTGATTCAGGAAAATACGGTAAACAAAATTGTCTCACCAGGAAGAGCAACAGATGCAAGTATTGGGTAGTAAATCTCTTTCACTCGCAGAATTGCAGTCTTCCCCATTTTGCATGACATCGAATGACTTCTGGAGAGCTAACGTGCTCTGCCGAACCAATGCAGAGTCAATGGAAGGGTATCTTATATATACATGCATCAAACCTCTAGGGCATCACATAATCACAACACTCATATTAATCTCAAGTCAATTCATACATATATTCAATTTTGGCTGAAAGAGTATATTTAATTAAACAAGAAATTCAAAGACGGATAATCTAATTAATACCGACTGAAATGACAATGGGAATATTTTTTCATATGCGTATTGGCCCATATTGTCTCTGGATAACATGTTAGGACGCATATTCTACTGAGTGTTCCTGATATATATATAATCTGGTTGAGTTCAAAGTCCTCTGAGATGCACATTATCTTCCATTTCGTAAGTCTTGAAAATCGCCTACTCCACCGACAGAAATATTTGTGGTCGTTGTTTCTCAGAGCTCTTGAACTTCTCGCATCCCTTCCCTCTTGGCCCAGCTGGTCTTGGATTTATTAGTTAGTTAATTTGCAGCTAGTGGTTGAATGGTTTCTTGACACAGTATTAGACAGGGCTACAAGCGGTAAGAACTCATTGGATTTGGTACTGGGTAATGAACCTGACCAGGTGTTAGTTTGGATTTAGGTGAGCACTCTTGCAATGGTGACCACAATTCATTTATGTTTACTTTAGCAATCGAAAGGGATAGGTGTCTTCCGCAGGGTAGCAGTTGCTGCTGGGAAAAGAAAATATGATAAATAGGATTGGGAAGGAAACTGCAAGGGATGGGAATCATTGAAATTGAAAGAATAATTCAGTAACAGCAACTGAATATTCTTGACAAGGATGTATCTGTCATGCAGGGAGGAAGAGGTCGAGGGAGGAGGCCGTGGCTTACTCAAGAAGTTGAATGTCTTGTCAAGAGGAAGAAGAAGGCTTATGTCAGAATGAGACTTGTCGGTCCAATTCGGGGGCTTGATAGTTTCATGCTAGCCAGGAAAAAACTAAGGACTAAGATAAGCAGGGCTCGGAGTGGACGTGAGAAGTCGTCGACAGACAGGATCAAGGAAAATCCTGAAGCTTTCTACATGATTGTCAGGAATAAATGAATGGCCAGAAAATGATTCGGGCCAGTCAAGAACAGTGGTAGGAAATTGTGCGTGGAGTCCGAGGAGATAACAGAACCGCTAAATGAATACTTTTTCGTCAATATTCATAATGGAAAAAGACAATGCTGTCGCGGAGAATAATGAAAAAAGCCTATAAGACTAGGTGGGACTGAGCGTCACAATTTGGAGTGGTTCACAGTTCTGAAAAGTGTAAAAATAAAAGAAGTGCCCTGGACCTGATATAATGTATACTAAAATTCTCTGAGAAACGAGGGAGGGGATAGCCGAAACTTTATTTCGATAAACCTTATTTCTTCATTGTAAACAGCAAAACTGCGAGAAGTCTGGAGGACAGCAAATGCTGTTCGCTTGTTGAAGAAACAGAGTAGAGACAAACCTGTTAATTGCAGATCAGTGAGCCTTACTTCGGTTTTCTGCAGTGTTGCAAACATGCTATAAGAATCAGGATTTGTAATCATCTCTAAAGGAATAAATTGATTTTGGATCGTCAACATAGTTTTGGGAAAGGTTAGTCGTGCCTCAGCAACCTTATTGATGTCTTTGAGATGGTGGCCACACATTTGATAAGAGTAAAGTGATTGATGTGGCGTAAACTGATTTCAGTAAGGCGTTTGTCAAAGTTTCCCACGGCAGGCTATTGCACAAAATAAGGAGGAATGGGATTGCGTGTGATTTGGCAACTTGGATCTGAATTTGGCTGGGTGAAAGAAGATCGATGTCGGTGGTTGATGGTAAATGTGCACAGTGGAGTTCAGTTTTCCTGATATACCAAAATTATTTGTTTTTGGGCCACGGCGTTTGTCATTTTTATAAATGACCGAGATGAGGGCGTAGAAGCATGGGTTAGTAAATTTAAAAATGGTACCAAAGTCGGAGGAATTGTGAATGGTGCTGAAAGACGTTGCAGGTGACAGTGGGGCATAGATAAACTGTCGAACTGGTCTGAGAGTTGGAAAATGGAGTTTAGTACGGAAATGTGTGAGGTGATTCACTTCGGAAGGAGTAAAACCAAATAAGAGTACTAAGACAATTTTATGATTCTTTGTAGTGAAAATGCGTAGGAAGATCTCAGCGTCAATGTACATACATGCATAAAACGTTCAATCCAGGTTGACAAGGTTGTTATGAATGCACACGGTGTGTTAGGTTTTACTGGTAGAGCTATTGAGTTTAGGAACCATGAGGTCATGCTGCAGCTGTACAAAATTCTTTTGCAGCTGCACTTGGAGTATTTCGTACAGGTCTGGACTCCACATTATTAGAAGGATGTGGAAATTCTGGAAAAGGTCCAAAAGAGATTTACTGGGATGTTGCGTGGTGTGGGGGAAAAGCCTAATGAGGAAAGGCTGTGGTACTTGAGGCTGTTTTCTGCAGTGGAAAGTAGGGTGAGAGTTCACTTAACTGAGACAAAAAAGATAATCACAGGTTAAAATAGGGTGGACACAGAAAGCTTTTTCCCTCAGATGGTAATGGCTAGCACGAGGGGACACGATTTTAAGTCGAGGGTTGACAGATAGAGGAGAGATGTCAGAGCTAGTTTCTTTACTCAGAGAGTAATAATGGCATGGAGCACGTTTCCCGCATTAGTAGTGGACTCGCTGTGTTCCAATATCAGCCATAATCTTGCCTGATTTATGTAACATTCCAGACTATATTTGATGGTTGTTGATTGATTGTTCTAGATTATTAAAGTGATGATGTAACACAATCTGATTTTTCACTGATACTTCTGGATTTTGAATATACTCTCCATATAATGCATTATGTTCCACAGAAACACCCAGGACTGCATGAAGTGAATTTTTGCAAGACTTCCTGCCCTACCTCTGTTGTCAGCTCCAACCTGTTTACTTGTATAAGACTCCATTAAAAAGTACATTGAAGTTCATGTGATTTCATTCACAGAAATATACCACTGAGGGGATTTCCGCTGGTGCATTAATTGCTAACAGGTGTATTTTTTTCACACAGCCAACACGACCCATCTCATCCGCAAGAAAGTTAGCTGGTTGCACGAATTTAGCCCCCATCTGCTTTATTCCTCATGATTTCATACATACACATACTTTCCTACACTATACATTTTATTGCAGAAGAGAATATTTTGTAATCACATCGTGAAAATAAAAAAAAAACTGAATCCCACGTCACTCAGTATTACCACAACATTTCCTCATACCATAATAAAATAATTCGAAACGATGCATGGAGTTTGTGTTTGTATACAAAATCTATTGATTCAATACGAATGCAAACTGCGATTCTTCAACCATTATTTCGTGATGGATCATTTCCTTATCTTCCTGGCTGGTTCATCTCTATCATTCATATTGGCATAGTGCATATGTTTTTCAAAAAAGTCGTGCAAATTCAATAAGTTTACAGTTAAACACTTTCATGGCATAGTTTTCAATCAACCATGATGCACCGGTTCAACTCCGTGCTCATTTCTTTGAACAAGAATCATCTCCACGTTCCACAGACACGATCAAGCACTTCCATCACTCTTCATCCACCTAAACCCTCAGTCTGGACTTTAACCTGCACTTGACCTATTCATTGGGAAATGTTGACATGACGTTGGTCAACTGAATTTCTCTTCCTTCCCTTCCATATTACAACATATCTCCCTGTTACATGACTGCACTGTGCCCTCACATTCAACTCTCACCCTGTAATCAAGCCTGCTGACAAGTGTGGAGTTTATGTTGGCTGTCTTTGTCACCTCTATATTGTAGAGGCTGATCGATAGGTCTCAGATGTCTCCTCTTGGATCCACATGGGTAACAACAACAGTGTACTATATCAGGAGATTTTCTCCACAATTGACACAAAGATTATTTTCTCCGGTGACCTCTCCTCTATTGCCTCCAAGTTCATCGTCTGCCAACTGTTCATAGCTGCTGCGACCTCCATCCACAATCCACGAACAAGGCAATTAGGGCAGACCTATTGTTTCTGCAAGCTCTTTCCCCATACAATTCATCCATTCCTACCTGTCTCGACATGATCGCCTCTTAACCAGTCCCGTCTCACTTACACCCACCACTGCGCTGTCATTTTAGGGCAGTTAGTACGTTCAGATCGCGAACTACATTGCCTCTTCCTTACCATGGAAGTGCATTCTCTTCGCACGTCAATCCAAGAAAATGCTGATGTCAGAGCTCTTCACTTCTTCCTGGGCAAAAGGGCCTGAAATGGCCCCATACTCTATATCCCTCCTGCCCTTTCCCAAGCTGGCACTTAAATTGATAGTCGTCTTCTTTCTGCATTTTACGGAACAGAAATAGTTCAACCTTGCTGTTACCTTCAACTGCTCCATCTCTGACTCCTCCATTCCTATCCCTAAATAACTGTGTCCATTTCTGGGAAGAGGCTTGCCAGCAATAATCATCGCAAACGCACTAAAACCCATAGTTTTCTTACCATATGTTGTGTAAATGTCAAAATGTGTGGTGCTGGAAAAGACATAACTACTCAGGCAGCATCCGAGTTGCAGGGAATCGATTTTTCACGTATAAATCGTCATCAAGAATGTGGTGTGGCAGGGCGGAGGGTGCGTTAAGAAGCATGAGGTGGTGAGCTGGGGAGAGGTTAGCTGAGCGCTTAGTAGATGAATTTTGAGGGTGATGGTGATGGGTAGAAGTGGAGGTTGGAATTACGAGGTGAGACGGAAGATAGACAGGTGATGCAGTTTAATACGATGATGCAAATTTGGATGGTTCGATGTGGCATAAGGTTGGGGCGAGGGGAAATGAGGAAACTGGTGAAATCGACGTTTATCCTCTGTGGGCCGAGGGTCCCACGGCAGAAGATGAGGCATACTTCCTTCAGGCATCGGGTAGATATCATTTGGCAGCGGTGGATGGCCAGGCCATTCATGTCTTTGGCGCAGTGGGAAAGGCAGTTGAAGTGTCAGAGCACAGGGTGCTGAGTGTATTTTTAGAGCGTGCGTCGCAGAGACGTTCACTAAACCGTTCCGCAAGTTGACGTTTTGTCTAAGCACTTTAGTGGAGACCACACTGAGCGCAAGAGCACAGTAGATGACATATATGGAGGGGCAGGAAAATTTCTATCGAATGTCGTTGGGTTTCTGAGGTCTTGAATGGGGATTAGAAGCGAGGCTTTGGAGCACCTACTGCGGTGGCAAGGGCTGGTGCCGATAGTGAGGGGTGGGTTGGTGTGTGGCATGAACTTAACAATGGAATAGTGCATGATACGGACATTGAGGAACACAGATAGGTGTCAGGAGGTAACTATATCTCTGATGGAGGGGTCTGTTTGTTGGTGGCCTAAAAGGCGAGGAAGTGGCTTTTTTCTCCAGAGGTTGTTGTGGTGGAAGGTATGGACAAGGGATGTGTTGACCTTTTTGCAATTGGAAGGTTTGTGTTCGAGGGAAGAGTTGCGGGTTGTGGGACAGATGCGCTGGAGGGCATTGTTGACCATGTGGGAGGGAAAATTCCATTCTTTGAAAATGAAACCCATGTTGTATATGCTGTAGTGAGTCTGTCCCCCTGTTTTCAGATGCGGCAGTGGCGGAGGAATTAGCCAGAAGGGTCCTCATTTTCTCCCTCTTTGGCGTCAGAACTTCATTCCACTCTGCCAGTTCATCTGTCGCTGCCACATCTGAAGGGGTGAAATGGCAAAGATATAACAGGGACCGAAGGGGCAACTTTTTCATGCAGAGGGTGGTACGGGTATGGAATGAGTTGGCAGAGGAAGTGGTGGAGGCCAGTACAATAGCAACATCTAAAAGGCATCTGGATGGTTATATGAATAGGAAGGGTTTGGAGGGATAAGGACCTGGTGCTGGCAGGTAGGGCTCGATTGGGTTGGGATGTCTGGCCAGCATGGACAAGTTGGATGGAATGGTCAGTTTCCGTGTTGCACATCTCTATGACTCGATGACTGCATAATAGGTATCCAGATGGGTATATGAATAGGAAGGGTTCAGATGGATACAGGTCAAGTGTTGGCAAATGGGACTAGATCAGGTTAGGACCTCTGGTCGTCATCGACAAGTTGGACTTAAGGGTCGATTTCCGTGCTGTACTTCTGAATGACTGCAAGAGTCTACTTGTCTTCTGTTTTTTTAGCTTTCTTCAGATACGTTCTGTCATCATGGATGATATTGCATGGACAGATCTTCCTGTGAAAAATCTTTGCAGCTTCTGTTACATGTATATTTTCAGGTATTCTTAAAGTTGTCGGATACAAGGTGATGTCTTTACATTTGAGCAAACGGCTTAATAGTATCAATTTGTCAGACACAGTTATGGTGTCTTCTTATTTACTGCTACAACATCATTAACCTGTGCTATCCACTTTTCATCTCTCAAAGCTCCCATTGTTTGGTAATTTTGAGCAAAACTTATTTCATCTGTTCTGCAATCTCATCTTTTCCCTGTGGTCCGCAGTCAGTTTGTGGCATTTTCCTGAGGGTGAAAAGATGCAACAGAATCAGATTAATTGCATGCTGAGCAAAGCGAGAAGTGTAATTTTCAAACAAATTTCACAATTTAAGAAAATGAGAACTGATAGAAACAATGAAGAAAGCAAAGGGCATTCAAATGGGTTTGCATCGTTTGTTTTGACTTTGCTTCATAGTTGATGAATAACTGCAGCTAAAGGAAAATACTGTGATAAACACAATGAACATATGAAGGTATTATGCAAATGGGCCAATCACCTCTTTGAACAGTGAGTTTAAGGTCGCCAGGATGACAGAGGAATTTAAAAGAGGATCAGAGAAAAAAAATCACAATAGAGAGCTTCAAATGATATAATAATGAACGGAAGAATTTCTCTTGTAGCAATTTTAATCATATTGGACAGCTCCATTCTGGCGGTCATTGGCTTTATTTCAGAAGGAATGTAAGCAGAGGAATATTTTCGAATATGTTTACCAAAGCGAATCGGAAATTCGCAAAGTTGATTTACAAGGGTAAAAATCACACAACAGCAGGTTATAGTCCAATGGGTATAATTGGATTCACCAGCATTCGGAGCGCTTCTCCTTCATCAGGATATTATTTTTGAAGTAGCAGGAATCTGAAAGCTATTATTTCCAAATAAATCAGTTGGACTATAACCTGCTGTTGTGCAATTTGTAACTTTGTACACTCCAGCCCTACACAGGCGTCTCCAAATCTTGATTCATAAAGTTAGAATGAGCTGTCGTTATCATTATCATCTTTTAAAGGAATGTGAGTTTGTAGCACATATAGGTGTTTTCAGGAGCTTGATAGTGTAGGTTTGAGAGAATTTCTTCAACGGAGAGTAGCGAAGAACGAAAATGCACAAATTTAAATGCTCAGTCCATCAATTTAAAACAGAGACAAGGAGGAATTCGTTTATTTGAGAGTAGTCAATAATTGAAATTGACTAGTTCAAAAATTAATTCCGTCGTTTTTTGAAGAACCAAAGCATTACGCTTTCGAGAATTTTCAGAAATTGATGCAAAGAATGTTGATGAGAGCAGCAAAGCGTTCACGAAAGATTTACAAAGATGTTGCCAAGATAGAAAGCAATGAGCTAGACAGAGAGGCTGAATAAGTTGGGAATATTTTCTTTTCAAACTCGGAGGCTGAGGAATGACCTTATTGAAGTACATCGAATCGTGATAGGCATAGAGATTCAATGTCCAAGATCAATTTCCAAGGTTTATGGAGACAAAACACAGATTTAAGGAGTAAGGGGAAAGATTTAAAAGGGACCCAAGTTACAACGATTTCACACAGACAGTGGTCGACATATGGAATGAGCTGCCAGATGAAATCAGGGAGGATTATGCGATTACTACACTTAAAATGTATCTCGATCATACATAAATATGAATGGTTTAAAGTGAAAGGTGCCAAATGCTGAAAGATAGGACTGGATTAATTTATGCTATCTGGTTAACATGGACGAGTAGGACCAAAGAGGCAATAACCATGCTCTTTACCCTAAGGTCCCCTTGTGTATATTAGACTGAGTGTTCTTATTGGAAGACCACCGACAGCGAGTGATTTTGAAGATCATCTTCAGGAACAGTTCATTCCTTGCAACTGTGCTTAGGAATGGGAGACAGGATGACGACATTACACCAGTCACATCCGCCTCCGATGCAAATATTGAACAGTTTTAAAATAGCTTAAAATCTCACATGTTTAACTATCTGAGCAGATTGATGTGACCGGTATGGTGAGACAGAAAAGGACAGACAAAATGAGAGAACACGAAAGAAAAAAAGGACAGAGAAAAGAGGAGAGTGCACCAATGAAATAAAAGGAATTTACAGTGAAATAGAGAAAGTGAAATCTATCGGGAATCAGAACAGAAAGAAACAGTGATTTTGATCTGTACTTCAGTAGTCTTGTTTTCGTCCTGCGCTCTCCCATTGGGAGGTTAGGCACATCAGCTGAAACAACACAGTTGTATACAGCCGGGATTAGCATGGCCTGGAAAGTATCAATGTTCAGAACAGGCCTTGGGAGGGCTCATGAAATAAGAGGAGACGCAGGAAATGAGAAATCCTGCTAATTCCCACTAAACACGCTCCCTGAACTGACGAATTTGTCGTCTCCCCAAGTTGAACGCCAGTCAGAGGAAGCTCTGAAGGAATCAGCGCAGACCAAAAAGATTATCATCTGTCGACTTCGACGTTCATCATTGAGATGGCTTGTGTCGAGACGGAGGTTATCTCACACGCAACAATCACGTTTTATGAGATTGATTTGCCACCTGTCATGTAGGGTAAATAGCAAGAGGGAAACATCACTTGACCTCAGTTCCATCAATCTCCCAATCACCGATGCAGCGGTAACAATTATGGTAAATTACAGAAAATATTTTTGGACGTCTGTGGTCACACTGAGCATCCAGTCAATTCAGGGCGTGACAGCATCCTTGGTTGGGTCACCATTTGTAATTCATGTCTAATTTCGTAGGGAAGGTGGTGATTTGATGCAATTCTGGAACGACTGACGTCCATTTTAGGGCCGCTATGCAATGAATGCTCTTTGGAAGGGGGTGTTCAAGACGTTCACATATCGACAGTGAAGGAATTTTGATATATTTAGCAGTCAGGATTGTGTGTAAGTTTTAAGACACAATGAGGTTTTGTTCCTGATATTTTGGCTGCATCTCGTTTTTATTGGGTTTCCGGAAGGCTTTTTTTCTGTCGCCAGTTTTCTTGTCATTTCATCCTATTCTTAGCCATTTCCTCTGTGAAATTATTGTTGTCTGATATGAGTCTAATGTTCCTATTATCATAACGAAACAAACTCATTACTGACAAGATAACCAAGAATGAACGCCCTTCATTTGCTACTGCCATATGTAAAAGATTATTGCACAACTGAATTGTCAGCAAGGACCTGCTCTGAACAGTTTGTGAATTTTCTATCGTAGAAATTCCAAAAAAAGAGGCGGCATTAGCGGTCCACGGTGTGGAAATTCTCCTTGCGTACGGTTGGATCGGATGGTGCAGAGGAGGGACTTCATCATCAAACAGAAACGGCACCGAAGTTAGAAACACCAGTAACTGAAATCTGAGTATTGACCGTTGGTCCATGTACTCCTAGTCTTCTGGACGAACGTCCATCAAAAGAGGAAGAAGTTCGATGACATTTTTCCCTCCAACAGAGTCGGCACCACTATCTCTATTCTGAAACACCCTCAACTGTCTCGATTCCTGCGTCCTCCACCCGCCAAGGTCTATATCTTGCCAATGTCGTGAGTGAATGAATCACCTTCAATTATTGTCACTCCTCGATAACCTCCCCTATCTCCTAACCATGCACGGCATCTTTATTGTGTATATCTGCGCACAGCAGGCCTAATCACCTTTCACCAGCAGCGCCATCACAAAAGCTTTTTTGTCTCCATTAATATGTTTTTATGGAATCATTGAATTCCTACAGTGTAGAAACAGCATCTTCAGCCTACCAAGTCCCACACTGATGGTCAGTAGAGCAAACCACCCAGGCCATTTATTTTGACTCATGCACCTCACCGACATATCGCTGAACACTATGGGCAATTTAGCTCGGCCAATCCACCTAACTAGCACATCTTTGGACTGTGGGACGAAAGCGGAGCATCTGGAAGAAACCCACGCGGACAAAGCCAGAGTGTACAAACTCCACACAGATAATCGCCCAAGGCTGGATTCGAATCTGTGTCCCTGGCGCTGTGAGGCAGGAGGACGAACAACTGAGATAGTGTTGCTGCCTATGTCATGACATTTTGTTCACTCAATGTCAAAAAGAACATGCACACTGAAGGGGTGAAAGTGCCTGCATAGACGGTGTACTATGAAATATTGAATGAAGAAAGGGATAGAACCAGTTCTGCTTACGGTAAATAACAAATGCTGGAAAATTGCAAATGGATATCCAGCAATGAGAATGGAGGGGGCGGGGGGGTGATGTCCGAGTGATGTTCTCGTTGGGTTGTTAATCCAGAGATCCAGGTAATTATCTGCGGCTCTGGATTCTAATCCTAATATGGCAGACAGTGCGATTCAACAAAAAATATAGTCATAAATCTGATGATCATCATAACTCCAACATCGATTGTTGTGGAAAACCCGTCTGGTTCACGAATGTCATTTAGAAAAGGGAACTGTCTCTTTCTTCGGACCCTCAGCGATGTGGCTGACACTAATCTGTCCTGTGGCCAATTAGGTATGAGCAAGAAATGCTGACCTAGCGAGCAATGCCCTCATCCTGTTAATTGAGCTTTTTTTAAAAAAAAACAATAATGCTGTTGCATTTTTACAAGATGAGAATGTTTCTTTATTGTTCGGAAAGGCCATTGTCTTGCAATTGTGTGCCACGAATGTTGCTTCCTGCTTTTCTGTTCAAGCCTCAAAATTGTACAGATGTTGCCTCACTTTGACATGGATTGTTACAACATTTGAACTGTTGTGAAAACTACTGAATTGTCTGGCCATGGATGAAGAGTGATGTTGCACTGATGCAGGTAAACTGGATGTAGTCTATCAGAATCCTGGACTGTCTTGTAAAGAGTTGACAGTCTTTCGAGAATGATGAGCTGAACTAATTGTTGCAGCACTCTTTGTCTCTCCTCTGTTTGCTTCGTCATTGAATTTTTATGAGTCCAGTTCAGTTTCTGGTTTATGCTAATCCCAAGAGGCTGTTAAATTGAGATTGTGATGTTAATGCCGTTGAATGTCAGGGGACGATGCCCAGTTCTGCATGTTTAGATTTGGTAGTTGTCTGGCATTTTTGCCGCAAACATTGCTTGCTACTTGTCAGGCCAGGCCTGGATGTTCTCCAAATCTTGCTTCAGTATCTGAGCAGTGGTAGATTTTGCTGAACATTGTGAAATCATACGGTAAAATCCCCACTTCAGCCTTTACGGTTGGAAGAAGGTCATTGATGAAGTAGTTGAGAATGGTTGTGCTAGGTTGTGCTGTCGAACTCTGAAGAAATACCTTCGGGCTGAAATGACATGAACACAACTTGACATTTTCCTTTAGATATGATATGAAACTGTAGAGAAACTTCTTAGATTGTCGTTCACTGAGGGTTCTGCGGTGTTACATTCAATCAACTCTGAAGATGATAGCAAGAACTCAGCTCTAAACTCAGCTCGTCTGCTTTGTTTTTGGATCAAGGAGCCAATGAGGTCAGCAGATGGTAGAAACATTGTCAACATCAATTATCGATTCATTGTGAATTAAGTTCTACTTTATACCATTGTTGTTTTTTTTTCTTCACTTTATCAATGATCAAGAGAAGACATCTGGGAATGAAATTGGTCAGAATGGATTAATTTTGTTTTACGTGTACATGATATAACTGGTAAATTTTTCACGCTGTCGGGTAGATATTGGTCGTCTTGCTTTACCGTAATAATCCTTTTTGTGTTTGGCAAGTTCTGGAACATATTGCGACATTTGTCGTTGTTGGAACTTTGACAGGATGAAGAGCTTCTGCATGACACATTGATTCCAGTGATTGCCTGGTATCACGTGTAATGAATCGAATTAACTGGAGACACTGAGTACTTCGGGAGGAGGCTCTGATGATTTATCCACACAGTATTTCGGGCTGAACTTGCTTTTCAAATAGCTCAACATAATGTGTTGCACCGATGGGTTGTTTTCCCCTATCAGTTACGATAAGGCCCCTCCTATAGTGAATATTTCGATTTGAATCAGCCTTGCACGCACGATGAGAAATGTAGCAACTGCAGAGCTTACGTCGATCCATTAGTTGTGGAATCATCCAAATCTGTCTTTGATTTGACATTCATGCTTTTTCACCTGTGCAAGTCGTTCTGTGTTGCAGCTTCACCAGGAGGCACCTCATATTCCTATATTGGCTGCTACTGCTCTTGGAATAGCCTTTTTTGATTAGATTAGATTATATTACTTACAATGTGGAAACAGGCGCTTTGGTCCAACCAGTCCACACTGACCCGCCAAAGCGCAACCCACCCAGATCCATTCCTCTAACACTCCAGGCAATTTAGCATGGGCAATTCGTCTAACGTGACATTTTTGGAGTATGGGAGGAAACCGGAGCACCTGAAGGAAACCCACGCAGACAGGGGAAGAATTTGCAAACTCCACACAGTCAGTCGTCTGAGACAGGAATTGAACCTCGTTCTTTGGAGTTGTCAGGTAGCAGTGCTCATAACTGTGCCACTGAGCCTTTTGCACCCTGCATTGAACATGTGTTTACCACCTGGTTTGACGTTAATGCTAAAGAATGGAATCCCATGAGTTGGCAGATTCTGTGCATGTCCTGCAACAGTATGTTTGCTGCTGTTGACGGCACAGTATTCTTCAAGAATATCTCGCTGTGAGTTTCCCCATCTGTTTGAAGTCTATCCCATTTAATATAGCCTTCTTTTTGTTGTAGGTTCTGTCACCTATTGCCGGATCACTGTGCTTGCTCATCTACTGTTGATGCTGGTAAATGATGTTACCCACCGAAAATTAGATCTCTGTCCTTTGCACCCGCCACGATGTTTTGAAGTACAGAAAGAGTGATCCGATCGATGTGGGCGGTAGTAATTAGCAGAAGGTTTTCTGAACATTTTTAAATTGAAACCTTGAGTTTTCATGGGGCTCAGGATCAATGTAGACCACTTGGTGGACAACTGCCTCTTGACTGTACATTACTGAGCTGTCAAACCTGCAGGTCCTGCCCAGATGGTGACACAAACCCTACACGGAGGAGGTTAGAGCATTGTTTGGGAAATTGGCTGCAAAGAAGCTTTCCTTGAGCGTGACTGAATCTGATAGTTGTTTGATGATTCCGTGTTTAAATACACCAGCTGAGATTTATGGTTTTAGACACAGGGTTCCCTTGTCTTCGAAAGGGGAAGAGGAGTGAAACATTGGTCATTGGGGAATCCATAGTTCGAAGGACATACAGGAGACTCTGTGGGAATGCGAGAGACACGCTTCTGGTGTGTTGCCTCTCCAGTTCCGGGTTTCACGATGTCTTCGATCATATCTTCTTGTCCTGAGGGGGAGAGGTACCAGCCCAAGTTGTAGTCCATATCGGCAAAAACGATATGTGTAAGTAAAGGTATCGGAACTAAAGGCAGAAATTCGGGGGCAAGCGTAGAATCTTGGAGTGAGAACCAGCAGCGTTGGTATCTTTGGTTTCTTAACGTGCCATGTGCTGGCAAAGCGACGAAGTGGGAGAGAGAGCAGTTTAACAGGTGGCTACAGGTATGATGCAGGAGGGAGGGATGCATATAATTAGATCATTGGGTCCCATTCTGGCGTAGGTGGCAAATCTTTAAACATGATGGTCTCACCTCAATCATAGGAGTACCAATACCCTGAGGGTGGGAGATTGGCGAATACGCTTTGGGAGGATTTAAACCTATTCGGGGGGTGGGAATCAGAATTGTGGCACCGGTGTACAGAAGATTACGATTGGTGAGACCATGAGTAATGTTTAAATTTTCCAAAGTTATAGCAGCATGAAGAATGTGCTGTGTCATGTTCCAATTCACCGCCATAAGCATCGGAATCAGGTTGGTAAACTTGCATCATGGGTTGCTTCCTTGGACTTCGATGTCGTGGCCATTTTGGAGACATGGACACAACAGGGACAGGAATGGTTGTTGCTCACCTGTTGACATATAAATGAAAAGGCTATTTATCTCTGTACCAAGCTTCACCGTTTTGGAGCCGGCCTGATTTAAACCACTCTGAAAAAAAAAACAGTGTCGTTCAGAAAAGCTTCCAGTAAAAAATAAGCTTTGTGACAGTAATACTGGAAAATATTTCAAAAGTAAGATGCTGTTACTGAGTAATTCATATCACATTGTTATTATTGTTGTTCTTCAGTGAAAGTATTTAGTGAAACAAAAGTGCTAATAATGCATGTACTGCATGCAGGCATACCGATCATTGAAAGCCTGACATCACAAAAATACGTGCTGAAGGAAATATATCACAATCTTGGAACTAAATTAGATGCCTTCCCTGACTTTATCCGGCACGTTAGAAGGGTAAACTATTGTAGTCAATTATCTTTCCTCTGTACTGAAAGAATTTCAGAGTTTTAAGAGGGGATCAGACAAGGCAAATCGTAGCATCGAAAGTCTATTGCGGATCTTTTGCTGTACCAGGAAGAAATTGAGTATCCTATTACGGTAATTATGTAAACACAAGCAGGTGACAACTAGCTTTTCATGTCCAAGACCAACGATGGAATGTGACTGAAAAGTATTTGTCACAGCAAGCAACTACTTATGTGCATTGAGTTACATACATTTTGTTATCTAAACTGTCCTGCTTTCAAATCTATCTCAACTTGACCTTATGGTTCCTTCTTTGTTCATTAATTTGCCTGCCTGTTTAACTGCCTCGGAAGCAGCTGGTGTTAAGGAAAGATCAGATACTTTGAGAAGACCTGTGCTTCTGAGCAGGTTCAATATTAGTGTATAAGTCCATTCATGTTTTCATTATTTTATTAGAAGTCACCATGTTCAAATAAATGTTTGGAAAATTAAATCTGGTTTCACTGAATCTGAAAGATGATTGGATAAACAATTATCTGGATGAAAAAGCAGATAACATGTGGCTGGGTGAATCCAGCTGATAGACTAACATGCCAAATTCAACACAGACTATCATTAGACTGAAGACCAAACTCCAACGAAGTAATTGGACTCAACTCCCCAAAGTGTAATGTCATCCACTTTGAGAAAAAGTCATGGCAATCTCGTTTTAAATTCAAAGATAACGGTAATTGAATTTATTTGAGGCAAGTTTGCAGAACTCTTTGCAATGAAAACATGTTGCACTTTACCAAGATTGAAAGTAGTGCAATACGTCATTATTGTCATGGAATTCTTGACACAGAACAATATACATTTCTTCTGGTCATCACTTTATTGGGGGCGTTTTAGAAAGTAAAATTTAATGTCCTCGAGAATACCCGTGGGCAGCAAATTTGCAGGGGTTTCTCATAAAGTTTTAACTGTGCATAAAGCATTTGATGTTTCCTGAAAAGCTCTGAGAATGTCGCTGTGGCCTACTGTTGAAGAATGACGACTGCGCTGTGGAAGCCACTGTTAGATTTGATAACGTAACACTTAACAGATAAAACTCTGTTCAACATTTTATCCATCTACACAAATGATCCCAAACAGCCTCTGCCACAACAGTTATCTCTCTCACTTCCTGACGACCCACTAATGCCCGAATAGAATGCCCCAATTTCCTCGTCAGTGATATGGAAACAGTGTCTTAAAATATAAATGTGAGGCTTCACTGCCTGAAATCTTCTCGAATCCCGTCGATATTTGTTTGTAAATTATAAAATTTTATCCAATTCCCTTCTCTTCATCGCTGCAGAAATATGATCAATCAAAAAGCAATCTTCAATGAGACCATACACCATACTGTCCCCTGTCCCCTCCTATTGAGTCCAGTAAAAAAGTAAGAATAATTTTATGTCATTGCGTGAACTTAGTTTGCATTACTTGCCATATTTCGACATAATATCAATTTATCACTTGAACACCCAAAAGTTGCCAAACTAGAAATTCAAGAAAATTGCAGATATCCTCGAGAAACTTACTTGTCCAAACAAACCAATCTGAAACCATCGATTCTAACTAAAAGATGACAGAGCTGGTCTGTGTTGGCTATTCACCTTCGCCACCTATCTGCGTGTGTTTCCTCTAACTAAAGAATAACAGAGAATTTGTGGTCTGTGTTGGCTTTGCACATTCGCCACATATCTGCGTGTGTTTCCTCCAACTGTTCCGGTTTCCTCCCACAATCCAAAGATATGCAGTTATGGTGAATCGGCCAAATTAAATTGTCCATACTCTTCAGGGATGTGTATATTAAGTGCATTAGTCACTGGTAAATATCGAGTTACAGGATAGGGAATGGGGTCTGGATGGGTTCGTCTATGAAGCTTCGGCGTTGATTTGCTTTGACAAATGGTTTGTTTCCACACTGCAGGGATCATATGACTTGTATGATTCTATGCATTTGTCACTACATACCGCATAGATTTGAGACTGACCTGTGAACATATTTCGAAACAATCAGTTCTGAAATCTGTTGTATGAGTGAGTGCAACATTACAAAGAATAGATACCGAAACGGCATAAGGGTCAATGCCATGTTAAGATACACATCGAAATTCAACATTACTGAGTGGTTTTACATTCCAAATATATGTCTGACGACAAGTAAAAGCACAAGCCTGCCTCATTTAGAATGAACACTCACTGATTTTGAATCAACCGGAATGAAGAAGTAAGATTTTCAACTTAGCACTGTCCTCTTTTAATACAAGCGTTTTACCGGGTATTAAAGATGTTTGTTATAAATTAAGGTTGGATAGATTGGGATGTTTGCTGCTGGACTGTAACAAATTAAGACATTACTTCAAAGTCGTTTAAAATACCATAATGGATATAGATTGTATTAATATTCGGTGTCTTTTCCATGATATGAGGCTTTCAAAACTCGAGAGGTTTGATGTAATGTGAGATGAGATTGGGATTTAAGAAAGACATGCAAGACTATTTATTTTGCCCTGTGGCAGTTTCGCGCGTGGATTTCACTTGCTTAAGAAGTGGTTGATGCGGCAAAAGCTGAAGCTTTCACAAGAAACTTAGATAAGTACGAAATGCTCAAGTGTTTGGATGGACTGAGGGAAGAAACTGGCCGCTGGGAATAGTGCAGCTTGGGATGATGTTCGGCCAAACTAGTTTGACTGAAGGGGCTGTTTACATTCTGAATGACTCTGTGACACTACATCTGTGTATGTAGTAACATGCTGGCATTGTTGGAAATTATTGGGCCTCTTACCTGCATGAAATTAATCTTCAATTGCATTTTCTTGACATTTCTGTGTGAAAACTGGTATTGGACAATCACATTCATCCATTCTTTCCAGATGTCCAATTCACAGTCCCCAAAATTTGAATTGACAGATAGTCAACTTTCCACTGTTATCTTTATGAAATTAAACTGAGAAGGTGGCTCCTGACAATGTGGTACAATTTCAAATATGGTTTACTTCTGTTTTCGTCTTAACATCTTAATTCTTACATCAAGTTTGGTAACCTTCCTTTATTTTCTTTTAAATGATGAGGTTTTTTTGGAACCAATTATATCATCACCTTGGTGACATGCATTCCGAATATTTCAAAACAAGGGTCAGGAAACGGGTGCCATAATTGAAAGAGTGAGTCACAGAGTTAGTACTGCGTTTGGGTCAGCTCTGGGATTCAGTCCAAAACGTCATAAAACATTCAGCTGCACGTGTACATTGTCTGTGAGGTTTTAACAGCTGCTGAGCACTGCGCAAATGTCAGTGGACATCTTGAATGTTTACCCTATGAAGAAGGAAATTGATTCAATGAAGCAGATAACACCTATCTCACACTCACATGACCACCAATCCAGGCATGGGAAAGGCTGAGTGGATTCGTCCCTAACAACAAACTCTACCTTACTCGCGCTAGCTATGACATTCTCTGGAAGTTTTATTTCCGCCTGATTCTCTTTGACCTCCATTGCACGTGCATCTGTATTTGGTTCAACCAGTCAAATTCACCCTCATAGTGTCATCGAGACTTAGAGATGTACTGTCTGGTAACAGACCCTTCAGTCCAAACAGTCCCTGCCAACTAGATATCCTAACCCAAGTTTGTCCCACCTGCTAACACCGAGCCCATATCCCTTCAAACTTTTCCTATTCATATACCATCCCGATGCCTATTAAATGTTGCAATTGTACCAGCCTCCCCCACTTCCTCTGACAGCTAATTCCATACACGTACCACCCTTTGCGTTAAAAGGTTACCCCTTAGATCTCTTTTACATCTTCCCCCTCTACCTTAAACCTATGCCCACTAGTTCTGGACTCTATTTATTCTATGCATGTCCCTCATAATCTTCAAAACTTCTTGAAGGTCGCCGCTCAGCCTACAACGGTCCACGGAGAACAGCCCCAGCCTGTCCATATTTTCCCTGTAGCTCAAGTCCTCCAACCCTGGCAACACCCTTGTAAATCTTTTCTGAAGTCTTTCATGTTTCACAACATCTGTCCAATAGAAAGGAGACCAGAATTGCAATATTCGAACTGAAGCCTGCCCAATGTCCTGTACAGCTGCAACAAACCTCCCAAATCCTGTACTCAATACTCTGACCAATAAAGGAACGCATATCAAATGCATCTTCATTATCCTATCTACTTGCGACTACACTTTCAAGGAGCTATGGACCTGCACTCCCACGTCTCTTTGTTCACCAACACTCCTCAGGAGCATACCATTAAGTGTATAAGTCCTGTTATGAGTTGCTTTCCCAAAACACAGAGATCACATTTTCTGCATTAAACTCCAAATCTCACTTCTCAGCCCATTGGCCCTTCATGCTAAATGATATATTCTCACTTCTTATATGTGGTTCACTCAGCCATATTTTGTCCACATGGAATTCAGCAAAACAAAGGACAAATTCCTGGACGGTAGAGTGTTTAGCAAGGTTGGCTCAATTGGAATACTGGGGGAGTAGATAGATGTTTATAAATTTGCTTGAAGGTCAGTTGCAGGTGACTGCGGTGGAGTGTTGTTTTTTTCGGATTGGAGGCCTGTGACCATAACGTCCCGCACGAAATCACTAATACATCCATTGATTATTTGACATTTGTATAACTAATTTGGATCTGAATATAAAAATATGCTTAGTAGGTTTTCGATGACGCCAAAATAGACGTTGTTTTAGACAATAAAGACATCAATCTCTGAGAACAATGGGGCGTTTCTCAGATGGGCGAAAATGGCAAAGAGCACCAGATGGACTTTAATTTAGATGAATGTGATGTTTCATTTTTTAAAGCAAATATCTTGAATATACAAATGAAATGAAACTGTTTGAGTTACTATTGAAAGCAATAGGAACACAATGAATATCCTTTGAAGAAAAGCTAGAAAGAGAGAGCTTTTGATCTATAACATTTGAAACTGAAACTTTAAGGTCGAACAAATATGAAACAATTTATAATGTATTGCCTGAATCAAAGAAAATTCATGTGGAAGAGCGGAGAGATGAACTTGCAAAATTAGCATTGAATTCTCTTATGATTATGACTTAGTTCATAAATCACTGATTGGCTTCCGACATCAAAATCAATCTGCGATTTGTCGAAATTGGTCCAAAGAGAAATCCTTAGGAGGGTATGGAAAAGAAAATGTCTTTCAAAGTAGTAAGAATAATTGACCACAGATAAGAGATTAAACGTCTGAGGCAGAAACCAAGTAAAATATTTTGGATGAATTACCTGCCACATATGAGGGCACATTAAGTCGCAGAGTTGGTGTTTACATAAAGCGCTGGGAAGATGGATGTGGAAATCAGTACAAACCAGTGAGTTTGCGAAAATGCTAAAGGAAATTACAGTACTAGCTAGAAAGCTGAAAAAGGAATATACAGACTGTTCAAGCTTTTATGCAGATGGAAGTGTCATATCTCATTTCTGAAGTTATTGGCATGCCAAACGGTTATGCATATGTACCAGTAGGAGCAGGTCATGTAAATAAGATTTTAAGAGATGCATGAGCAAGTCAATGTTCGATGGGTGAGAAATTAGGACACATGCAATTCAGAAGAGTTGTTGCCGGAAAAGATGGTAATTTGCGGAATTCGTGGTTTGAAGAACAGTGCTCTCTAATGAAAATGAGATTGTAGACACCGGTGAAAAATGGCGAATTAATGGTTCGAGAAGATCAGAGATTCTCCTTTCCAGAAACCGGTTTATCCTTGGTAATGATATAACTGGATCACAAGTGGGAAAGATGCGTATTCTGCTTGAAACATCCGTCGAAAATCTGGCAACTGGTGCATTTCACAAATATATCCTCCGCCTTTTCTTGATTTTGTTCTATAAAGGTCACAAGGCCACAAGTGGAAACGGGAGTAGAAATCAAAGAGTAAAAATACATTTTTGCAAGGTGTGTGAATGTTTGCAGTTCAGGTTGAGGTTTAGGGTGTTGGTTTGCTCGCTGAGCTGTAGGTTTCATATCCAGACGTTTCATTACCTGGCTAGGCAACATCATCAGTGGCGACCTCCAAGTGAAGAGAAGCTGTTGTCTCCTGCTTTCTATTTAAAGCTTTCGCCTGGATGGGGTTCCTCGGGTTTGTGGTGATACCATTTTCTGTTTGTGGTAATGTCATTACAAACTTGCGTATACAGAAAACCGACAAACACTGACCAAATACTCAACTACTCCAGCAACTATCCCAATACACACAAACGAAGCTGTATCAGAGCACTAATCCAACGAGCCACCACACACTGCAGCACAGACGAACTTCGATAAACAGAGGAGAACCACCAATACGACGTATTCAAGAAGAACGGATACTCAAAAAACACAGTGCCCAGATTCCTCAAGAACAAACTACGACAAGCAGACCAAACACAGCCAGAAACCCTAACTACTTTACCATACATCAAAGAAGTTTCAGAAATGACAGCCAGACTACTGAGACCCCTCGGAATCCAAGTGGCACACAAACCCACCAACACTCTCAAACAAAAACAAACAAACTTAAAAGACCCAGTACAACCCATGGAAAAAACCAACGTCATCTACAAAATTCCATGCAAGGACTGCCACAAGCAGAACGTAGGACAAACAGGAAGAAAGGTAGACACCAGGATACATGCACACCAGCTAGCCACAAAAAGGCAAAACCCTCTCGCCCTCGTAGTCCTGCCCACTGATGAAAAAAAAAACACTATTTCGACTGGGACAATACATGTATCCTGGGACAGGCTAAGCAAAGACATGCCAGAGAATTCCTAGAGACCTGGCACGCCAACCACAACGCCATAACCAAACACATAGACCTAGATACCATCTGTCAACCCCTCAGAAAATGAACAGGGAATGACATCACCACAAACCCCAGGAACCCCATCAAGGAGAAAGATATAAATGGAAAGCAGGAGACAACAGCTTTGCTTCACTTGGAAGTCACCACTGATGATGTTACCTAGCCAGCTAATGAAATGTCTGGATATCAAACCTACACCTCAGTGAGCAAACCTACACCCTAAAGTAAAGATAAATAATTTGAGGTTTAGTTATCAGAAACGATGGATCATCAAATACTTGTGTAGAAAATTAGAACAGTTAAAACAAAAAGTCTATATTACTGCTTCAGAGACAATTTCTAAAGTACAAAGGAAACATGAAAAATCTAAAACCGTTGTATCAGAAAGCAAAAATGGAAGAAGAATCCGAGTGTACCCTCGAATTTTGCAACTTAAAAATGAAGAATTGATCGGATAATTTGAGACCATCACCAGTTCAAGTGGACGCAAACTTGGTAGACGTTCGTCAAACCGTATTACTGGTGGGTTGTAAAAAAGGCGTTCGTGCGGGTCCCTGGCTCTCTAAGAAAGAAAACAGGAAAATAAATCGTTTGGATTACTTCTGAATTGTATGCTACACTCACATCCAGTAGAATGCTAAAATCATTTCAATTAGACATATCTCCACAGTTATTCTGTCAAAACTAGTCACACTTATGCTAAGAAGTGTTGAACATGTGTTTTAATTTCGCTACTTTAGCACAAGACATTCAATTCACACATTGATAAAATTGACTTCGATGCTATCTTTGATCATGTGGGAAACCATCCCAAAATGGTGCAATTTTCAAATGCGTCTTCATCCACCTGAAATAAATGACAAAACAGAGCAAGATGCCATTAAGATATTTTAAAAAGCCAATGACGTTCAGGGAAGGTTGAAATGGAACATAAAGAACAAGATGACAAATATATTGCAAAGTGTCGATTAAACTGAAGATGCGACTTTGCTGGCGAAACATGCGAGTCTGAGGAAGTTGGAGATGTCTGTGGGGAGAGAGACAACGTGGAACAACAAAAATCAGTGAGTTGTTAATACATTGCGCGGCAACAACTCTGCAGTTGCTTTCATCTTGCACAAGAACGAGATCATTAGATCGTTTTATAAAACGTCAGCAACAGGGAAGAATTGGAAAGACGGTATTCATTGGAGAACTGTTGTTTCGATGTTGAAGGCACGTACTGATCTTTTAAGAGATAGTGAATGATGTTCGGAGCTGAGATCGTAGTAACACCTGCGTCATATGACTAGATGGCAGTCTCAGAGTGAACTGGAAAACTGAATACATGCAACATTTCACTGTAAAATGGATAGCTGAATTGGTTGCTGTTTTGAGAACAAGTCGAACTTAACCAATCAATTTAAATTATACCGCAGGATGCGAAAGCCACAGCCTGTTTCGACTTATTGTTTTGCCAACATTGAAATAATGAGAGCACCCAATGTTGGGGATTTCAAAATGAAGGCTTTTTGAAAATTGGAGACAGAGTACCTGACATCATCACTGATGTAAAACATTATGAATCACTTCCTATAAAAGGTGACTCCTCAAATGAAACATATTGGCATGAAAAAAGAAAGAAAAGACCCAGGGAGATCTGCAGCAGGAAGAAAGGCACCAATGACCACAACTACTTCAGTGTTTTTGAAATGAAGTTAATGGAATTTGAATAAGTGTCGTATTGGATGAACATATTGTTATACCGTTCGAGGCAGGGAATAAGAAGTTAAGAGAAAGGGGGTATTAGAATTGTGAATAGTTGTGCTTAATGTTCACACTTAGAGAGTAAATTAAATTTGTTTTCTTTAAATAGTGGAATTTGGCAGTTTCCTGCAACTTATATTTTAACAGATTACAAGATGTGGTGAGCTTTTCTGAGTTTTCTTTGCGTGAATTACCAGAGCAGTCCACTACCGTGTCGAAACAGTGCAGATCAGCAAAATTAGGAATATGTTGTGAGAGCACTCAGAATAGCAAAACATGGGAATTGTTCTTTCTATAGACAGAATCCTTTTTCAGCACAAAGCGGGTGAAGGCGAGGAGAGAAAACAATCCCTGCATGTGGAATGCACAACATATGAGATGGAGATCTTAAGAAATCCAAGAGTCCAAAATTGTGGCTCAGAGAACTTCAACGTAAATCTGGAAATGGTGAACAATATACATGTATAGCACAGCAGCAGCATCAAGTATACAACATTTGTTGAACGATTACAGACGAACAGTTTGATTCGCAACAATGCTCAACTGAAGGAAGTGATTCACATACAGTTTGAAATATCAAACAAACTGCTTCAAAGCACAAATCTGTCATAAAATTGGAAACAATTTGCGGGGCATGTGGACTGTGTCTGTTTCTACAACATGCTATCTGATAGCCACGTTTCAGGACATAAATTTCCAATAAGGAGCATTACGTTTTCCACCATTGGAAGAATTTTGGTTTGATAGAGGAAGAGTAAAATAACACACGAATAGAAGAGAGGATTGGAAATCTCCATCCAACAATAATCTTGGAAAAATCTAAGTTGACACCATAATAGCAATTGCTAGAGCACCTCAACAGGTTTGTTGCAATCTGTTGGAAGCAAGTAGCGTCCGTGTTTCGAGTCGTTCATTAGGACCATTTTGGTGAAGGCAACCTGAAATGAAAACTTGATGGTTACTTTCTTCCCACAGTTGCTGCCAGACCTGGGTTTTTCCAGCATTTTCTGTTTGTGTTCCAGCATCCGCAGGTCTTTGTTTTCTTTTAGAATCTCAATGGACTGACCATTACAGGAGAATGTATGAGGTGCGTGGTGCGCCATCAACTTGGAGATCTGAAAAGATTTATCACAGAATTTATGGGAAAATTTTATTCTGATGGCACTCAGACGGACTATGCGCAATTGTAATTAATGTGCAGCGGGCAGACAGAATAAAACATGAAATAAAACAGAGTTGTACCATCACGAATACAGATGTAGCTTTAAATTTCATTTAGGAAATTGAAAAATGATAGTAAATGGATATGTGACGCCATTCTTTATCTCCTCTCTGAACTTTCTCCGAGTAAGGATGTAAATGCACGTGTTGGTGCATGAACTCAAGAGCCGGAGCATGAATCCAATCTGTTGGGCAACATACATGGGATCACTCAGGTTTTTGTTTGTGTAATTAAAGTTTCGAACTGACCAGTTGAATGAATGTACAACATATGTTATCCACAACAGCATGAAATTGGAGGACAAAGCGAAGAGTAAAATTATGGATTTCCTTCGATTCTTCATTTCAGGGTCAAGTTCGTTTTCCTTTTTCTCATGACCACGGAGGCCCTTGCGGAGTCGATTGGCTGTTATAATGTTTCTGACAGTCAGGGCGTTGAAGACCAAAATGCACAGTATTGGAATCAGAGGCGTTAGGAGACTGTCAATCCATTCATACACTGCCCAAAACATTGAAGTGAAATAGTCAGGCGTCTGCTTGCAAAACCATGGCACATTGTCAATGATTATTGAAGGAACAAAAACAAAGTACCACGTAATGGACCTGAAACAACTAACAATGCTCAGAGTTGCAATCACCACGTTTGCTGTTTTCTTGGTGCAGTATTTTGGTTTCAACTTGTGGTAACAGATGGCCACAAAGCGATCAAAAGTAAAAGCAACTGTGAACCAAACAGAAAAATCGAGGGCTGCAAGAGACAAGACGACTCTTAGCGAGCACACAGGAGTAACGAATAGAAAAGTTATTGGGAAGTGAATGTTATTTGTTCGGTTCAATAAAACATTAAAAATGACGAGCAGTCGATCCGCTGTTGACATTGCCACTAGGTACTGAGTGATACATAGAGAGAGTCCACAGTTCCCTCGTTTCAAAACGACAATTGCCATTAAGTTAACTGTAGAAAATGGAATTAAAGATCAGCAGATTAGTGGCAGAATGTGTTGTCCCAATGGTCGTCCCATCGCAAAAATAGTTTTTAAAAAATTTTTTTTTGAAGTGCACAACAATGTAAAAGTTGTCAGTTACTTATCGCCTGCATCCAGAACAACACAATCTTTCACATAATATTGACAGACAATAGATTCAAGGGATAGGAATCTGGATGGGCTATAACAGACAGAAATAAACGGAACAATTCGAGGGAAAAGAACGCATATGCAAGGAACTGGAACATTTTACATGTTACATGTAATCACACCATATTCCCTGAACCAGGATTCTTATTTTTATTCTGAGGTGAAGGCATTTAATTAAACAAAGGTTTTAAAGTGTACAGTGCGCAGACTCTACCATGATAATTGAAAGCTTGACATCACAAGAACACTGATTGGAAGTTTCTGAAGAATTGGATCGGGTGCCGTCAACGCTGTCAGACACCTTCCCAAACTAATATACTTCAATTAGGAAGAATCAGCTTTAGGATTTGAATATCTTTCATTCACATTGAAAGCTATGCATTAGCAGACTTAGCACCATTGCTCTTTTGGAAAGTAAAATCTCCTATTTGTTAGAGCAGAACTCCGATAATATTATTTCAGTGCTATTGGAAAAGGCAAATCTTTAGCATTGATATGATATTAAGGGAGTTTTACTGTACCGGCAGGAGATTTTAGATACCAAAAGTGCAATGCTGCAAAACACAATCAGACAATGGCGGACAATCTTGAAGCGAATTGAGTATTGGCTGTGACTGAAAAGCATTTATCTTTTCAACGATCCTCTGATCGATAATAAATAGCGTCCATTCTGCTTACATCCCGGCCATATATTGATCCGATCGTTCCTTCCTAGCGCTTTCGTTTCCCTTCCTGTTTAAATTTCTGAATAATTCTTCGCGGCTGTTGCCGTCAGGGAACGATCAAAGGTGTGGATAGGGTGTATTCATACAGCTAATTCAATGTTCATGGAAAATAGAGGCGTCAATGCTTTGCTTATTTTACTGCATTAGACGATGGCGAAAAAACAATTTTCAAAAGAGAATTTGATTTTCAGTTACCTCGGTTTTGTAAAGTGTGACGCATGTTCCTTTTCTGCAGACCACATGTTCATCAATTCTGAACTATATTTCAATTAATGTAATGATGTAATTGCACAGCTATAGATGGCAGTGTTCCACAAAGGTGTTCAAAAATCTATTTTATGGTATTGAGAATGTTTTCATGCAGCAAAAAAATGCACAAAATTCGAAGCTCTAATTTGCCACAAATCGAAATGTTATCCTGTTCTATAACATTCATTCAGAAAGACAAATGAACATTGAACATAAAACATAGAACAAGACAGCGCAGGACAGGCCTGTCAGCCCTCGATGTTGCACTGACCTAAGAACTAATCTAAGCACATCTACCTACACCATGCAATAATCATCCATATCGTTATCCAAGGACTGTTTAAAAGCCCAGACTGTGGCTGAGTTAACTACATTGGCAGACATGGAATTCCACTCCCTTACTCCTCTTGGAGTATAGAACCTGCCACTAACATCTGTCTACAATGTATCAACCCACAATTTGCAGCTATGCCCCCTCGTAAACCCGATGTCATCGTCCAAGGGAAAAAAAGACTCTCACTGTTCGCCCTATCGAATCCTCTGATCAACTTGTATGTCTCTATTAAATCCGCTCTTAGCCTTCTTCTTGACAATGAGAACAGACCCAATTCCCTCACCCTTTCCTCATAAGACCTTCCCTCCAGACCAGGCAACATCCTGGTAAATCTCCTCTGCACCTTTCCCAATGCATCCACATCCTCCCTGGAACGGGGAGACAAGAACTGTACACAGAATTCCGATTGAGGTCGCACTAACATTTTGTACAGTTGCAGAATGACATCACGGCTCCGGAACTCAATACTTCTACCAATAAACCAGACACACCGTGCGCCTTCTTAACAGCACTACCAACCTGGGCTCTAACTGGATCTGTGTACATGGACACCAAGGTCCCTCTGGACATTCACACTGCCAATAATCTTTCCATTGATCCAGTATTCTGCCTTCCTGTTATTCTGCCCAAAGTTAATCACTGCATATTTATCTGCAATGAACTCCATTTGCTACCTCTCTGCCCAATTCTGCTGTTTGTCCAAGTGCCCTTGCAACCTGCAATATTCTGGCACACTATCCATCACTCCATCGACTTTAGTGTCATCTGAAAACTTATGAACCCATCCACTTGCGTTCAAGTTATTTATAAAAATGACAAACAGCAGTGGTCCAAAAACAAATCTTTGTGGCCCACAACTAGTAACCGTACTCCAGTCTGAATATTTTCTATCAACCACCACTCGTTCCTTTTTTTCAGAAAGCCAGCTTTTGATCCAAAATACGAACCCACCCTCAATCTCAATCCTTCGCATTTTCTCCAAACGTCTACCACGTGGAACTTTATAAAAGTCTTTACTTAAGTCCATGTATATCACGTCAACTGCCCTACCCTCATCCAATCAAATGGTTGCTTGCAAGATGATTAAAAATCCTATCTTTTATAATATCTTCAAACTTTTTCGACAACAAATTTAAGTTTTACTGATAATAATTACCTGGGTTATCTCGACTGTCGTTGTTGAACAAGGGGACAATATTTGCAAACATTCAGTCCTGTGGTACTAAACCTGTAGACAATGTCGACTCAAACATCAAGGCCAAAGTTTCCGCCATCTTCTCCCTCCTTTCTGAGAGAATCCTCGATAAATACCATCTTGGACTTATCTACTTTCACACCTTTGAGAATTGATAACACCTCCACCTTACAAACCTCAATCCTTTCTCCTGTAATAGTCGCATCTCAGTCTCCTCATTTGCGATATACTCCTTTTCATGTATGAAAACAGATGAGAAGTGCTCATTTATCACGTGTCCGCTCTCCACAATGTCCACACACAACTTCTCACTTCTGTATTTGACTGGCCCTGTTCCTACCTTGGTCATTGTTTTATTCCTCACATACCGTCAGAAAGCTTTCGGGTTCTCCTTTATTCGACCTGAGAAGGACTGCTTATGACCCCTCCATGCTCTTCTTAATAATCTCATTAAATCCTTTCACGCGAAGTTGTATATCTCCATTGCCTCTTCCTTAGACATCTTGTCTCACTGTCACACAATCCCCCCTCGTCTGATACACAAAACATACAATTTCTTCAGTAAACTAAGGTTCCCTTCCCTTATCAATTCCTTCCTGTCTGTCAGGGACATTGCGATCAAGGTCACGCAATATCTGTACCTTATACCAGCTCCACAATTTAATTGTCCCCGTCCCATGCACATCGTTACCCCATTCTGTGCCTCCAATGTCTTGCCTAATCTCATTGTAATTTTCCTTCCCCCATCTGTATCTCATGCCCTGTGGCCTTACTTATCCATTTTCATCGGTAATCTAAATATAACCGAAGTATCGTCACCCTGTCCAAAGTGCTCACCTGCCACTGCCTCAAACACCTGGCCTTTCGTCTTGTTGTCCCTTCGAAAGACTGTATGAGGGAAAACTCCTCCACAGATTGGACAATAACTGATCCATCAGACCGACCAGAGTCATAGCATTTCCATGCAGTGTTGGGCAATTTGAAGTCTCACATCATTACAAACTTTTCGTTTCAATCCTACCCAAAATCACTTTGCCGATCCTCTGCTCGTCATCCCTGGAACTTAACAGAGGCCAATAAAAAATCTCCCAGCATTGTGCCCTCTCCTCTCCTGTTTCTAAACTCAGACCATAACACCTCCATGGACGAGTCCTCGTCAAAAATTCTTTCAGTCACTGTTGTACTTTCCTTGACTAACAAAGCCATGTGTCCCCCTATTTTACCAACTTCACTGATCGACTTGAAATATCTAAATCCTTGAACCTGCGACATCCATTCCTGACAGCGCTCTGGCCATGTCTCCGAAGAGGCCAAACATCGACGTCCCAGTTATCAATCCAGTTTTCAAGCTCACCTAACTTATTCCGGATGCTCCTAGCGTTGAATTACACACACTTCAAGCCATCTTGCTGTCTGCCAGCACACTCCTGTGATCGTGAAATCCTGCCCATGTCCTAGCTGCTCACATCATCCTATGCACTGGAACTACACACCCATCCCCCGGCTGAGCTATTTTAAACCCACGCGAATAGCATAAGCAAATTTCCACCTAGGTTATGTGTACCTCCCTGTTTGAAGTAAATACTGTGCTGTTTGCAGAGGAGAGGTCCCATCTTCCCCAGATTGAGAGCCAATTATCCAAACACATGGACCCCTCCCTCTTGCACCATCACTGCAGCCACGTTTTCAGCTGGCATCTCTCTGTCTTCCTCACCTCGCAATCAAGTGACACGCGGAATAAACCAGAAATAATAGTTCTGTTTATTCTAGCTGGCAGAGTCCGCCATAGCTCCCTGAACTTACATCTTACACTATATCCCTCTTTCCACCTATGTAGTTGGCACCTATGTAGACCAGCACCAGGGGCTGGTCAGCCTCTCGCTTCAGGACACCAAGACACGTTCTCAGATATCACTGACCCTGACATTGCTGTGTAAGAATCACTCAATATTCTGTAAAAAATTTCCAGGAGACGCAGAAAATCCTACAGGAAATTAAACTTTTAATTTTGCCAAATCAAAGCTGTGGGAGCCAGCAAAATGTCTTCCCTGACTCCTCACAATTTCTTTGTTCTCCTCCAGTTTAAACTATTTGTTGGTCCCACGCTTATCCAATAATATTAGCATAGCCAATGACGTTGACTTGTTGTGTCTTTCTAAGGTAATTATCGCTTGCCACACTGGTTCCTTCCGTCACACCTAACCTATCACATTAAAACACCATCACATTTAGCATTACCTCATGTCCTAGTGATTTATTTAATCAATCACAATGCCCCACAATTACCTGTTACTGAAGCTCTGCAACATGATACTGGGCATACATTACAACACTACGTGAGCTATATTACTGCCAAAATAACTTCTGTAGCACCTGGGAGGCAACACAACAACCGTAAGCTTCTTTCATCCCCAACGAACCTTCTATCTGACCATCTAACTATTGATTCCCAAAGGACTAACACTCTCCTCCTTTGCCCCCTTTCCTTGTGTGCAACAGGGCAGTCACCTGCACCTAAATGCGTACCCCTGATAACCCGTCCCCTGAACATAATGCAAAAAGGGTACACTTGTTGTTCAGGGGAACGATCACCGGGTTCCCTGCACTGATTAATTTCCCCCTTCTCACAGTCACTCAGCTTTCTTGGTGTCGAGGATTAACTATTTCCATGTAACTCTTGGATATCACAGACTCTGCCTCCCGAATGATCCCAAGTTCAACCATCCGCTGCTCCAGTTCCCTAACGTGGTATTGGCGTAGCAAGAGTGGGGTGCACTTCCTGCAGCTGCACTTGGATGCGTTACTTCTATCGTCCCTCTGCTCAACATCATGCAGGAGCAACATTCCTCTCCCTGCACTACCTTCCCTGAAATGTCCTTACCAAAAAGTAAAACAACAAGAGAAGTTTACCTGATATGTTCCTGCTGTTAAAGGCGAGAGGAGGTGGATGTGTGGGAGGCCCGACAAGTGTAGGGTCCCGGGTTTAGAAAACACTCGCTTATGTCGCTGAAGGTTTAAAAACTCCCCCCTTTCCCAGAAACGTCTGCTCTCCGATATCAGATGTAAAGATTTAAATTAGTGACGCACCTTTCCCTGCAGGCCCCTGGTCCAAGCACCCGCTTTTCCTGCTGCTGAAAAAAGAAATGGCAGTGGACACCAATGAGAACGTCCATGCCTACCGGCGTCCTTACTGCCATACATTCTTGAGTATCACTTGAAAGAATACAAGATATTTGAACCATTCATGCAAATTGTATTTGACGCTGCAATGCGTCGTGGTTCTTCAGTGATCCATTTTAAACTCAAGGTTTGCAGACAGACTTGATAACAGAAACCTGACGAAAACGTTGAAGCTAGTAATAACTGATTCGCAGTTAAACTATTTTCTGGAAAAGTTAAGTTTATTGAAAAGATTTTGGATTAAACCCGAATGTTAATTGAAACAACACAATCTTGGCACTCAGAATATGAAGCACAATCAAGCATGGGGACTGTTTTGCGGTGCTGATATCTACTGATGGTACTGGGACACTGAATTCAACTGTCTGTCTCGTAGGAATGACTCATATAAAATACGATCCTGTGAAAATGCCTACTTTTTCGTTTACTCGTGGTTTACACGTCAATAGTAAACAATGAAACAAATTAATTCAAAGGCGACAGTTTCCAAGATATTATACATGCAAGGAAACAAATTGCAGCTTACTTTATAGTCGTCCTTCAAATGATTATGCAAAACATTTTACTTGAAAGGAAATTTCTGTGTTTTTTTAAAATTTGGTGAAAAGGATAACATGCGGCATTTGAGAATCAAAAAACATGCAACACTAATTGCAATGAAGACCTAAGCAACAAAAACGTCTGACTGATTAATATTAAACCTCTATTGGAAATATTTCAAATGCAATTAAGAAAACATGATAAACCGAATTTTTGACATAATAACAAAAAACAAATGCACGTAGTTTTCAATACACGGCAGGCTTCATGGATGAAGCACGTGTAAACTTGTTTGTAAGGTGCCCCACAGATCCAAAGCCTTACCAGTGATACCAATAGCTGCGAGCCCTGGGTAGTAAAATCTTTCTATCTGAAAGATCATTGGAAACTCCATTATCTGTATGAAATATCTGCTTTCATGTGACTCTGTGATTCCAGTTGATGAATTAACAATGCAGATTCAACACAGCCAATATTTATATAGTTGTGTAATCTCTAGTGATGTAATTATCCTCTTTCCCTAATGAATAATATCTATATTTCAGAAATTGTGAGGGATCCCTGTCTTAAATGTCAAAATCCGGACATAATTCATTCGAGTTTGAGAAACATTGCGTCACGTTTTGAATTTTAATAAGGAGGGATTAAGGGTGGAAGTACAGACATAAATATGAGTAACATTTTAGACATCTCTGTTAATGACTTTGATCAGCAGGTGAAGAGACAGTCAACTCCCCATCTTCCTGTTTATCACAGAATCCACCAATCTGACGGTTGAATATCATACTCTCTAATGTGGTGACAATCCCTAAAACCAAAGCATGCCCCCCACTGGTTATGTAAATGTTACAACTGATACAAGTGTTACGACTGCTGCATTTTGTTTTATTTCAGTTGAGTTCTAATGTCCCCAAATTTGAGAGTTTTCTGCATGATATGCTTTTGAATACCGGAAATATTTGTTCAAAACATGTTAAAAATTGAACAAATTCTTTGCATTTGTATCTGAAGAAATTTCATGATTTGATCCTCTATCTTTGCTGACAACCTCCACTGAACCGAACCCCTTCCATCGACTGCAACTGTAAAACTACCTAGTTCATTCCAAAAATTAAGAGTAATTTGAGGTCACCAAAGGAGTGTAGTCTGCATCACTAGGTATATTTCGATCTGAAAAGAAATTTTCGCCCCATACCATGAGACGTTTTCGAAATGATATCAGTAAGCAAGAAATGGGCAGTTTTCTTTTTGAAGCAAATTGCCCAAAGGAGCAACAAATCCAAAGAAATTACGGAATATTGCTTTCTGTATTTGTCATTATGAAACTATAAACATTTGAAACTCACCTATGAACATTTATCAAAAGAATCAGTTTTGCATTAACAGTGCGAGCTACACCTTGGAGGGAGTGACATTGAAATAACACGAAGATGTCCACGTCGATTTCAAACTAATCTATACACCTGAAATTCACTTCATTGATTGACTTGAAGTTCCAAACACATATCTGACCACAATTAAATACGTAGTCCTGTATCATTTTAAGCTACATAGGTTATATATTAATCAATCGATAATCATAAATCACGACTGTGAACTTTCCACTGTCTTCTCTCACAACAGCCAACTCATCTTTGTCTCAGTAAACACATGCCGGCTTTCAAAACAACTTGTATTTACATCTATTTGAAAACAATCTTTCATTTTACTTTCTTGACAAGTTACAGAAAAAAATGCTTCTGGAAGACCATACTGTTCCATTATTTCCCGATGTCCAATGGAGAAATCGAAAACTCAAAGTGTAAATTTAAAATGCCTAACACCCTAAATTTCCAGAAATGGTATGAGAACCTGGTTCTTGACAACAGTACAGAATGCTAAAGTTCTGTATTAATTTTAGCGTGTTAATTGTTGCATTAGTATGTTTCCATTTATATATGAAAAAAAACAACTGATGCGGTGTTTAAGTTACTCCGTGATGATACAACGACATGATGATATCATTACTTTGATATCTCAACAATTCCAAAAACAGCTACAACAATTGGATGCAATATTGACATCAAGAGGATTTTGAAGTAAACGTACTGATTGGGGGTCACCTCTCGGATTGACGAAGAAACGTTATGTCCGTGAGTTTATGATAGCTGCTGAGTATTGTGGAACCGTCAGTGAGAATCCCAATTTCTGGAAGGGCTTTATGAGGTGACTGGTGATTAATTTCAATACTATTTGTTCGACTCAGTAAAATGCGACTGGATTTTACTCTCAGTTCCAAAACGAGTTTCGTTCTTTTGGACAGCCGAATGTTCCTTTGCTCAGCCATTATGTCAGGATCCATGTGGCATTGGCAGAACAGAAGATGAGTACCTGTGTGTAATAGTTTATTGCGAAACTGCCAGTTAATTCCATTGCCGACGCTAAGTTCTATATTTTTTTCAGCGAGTAGACATATTGGATTGAAAGGTTGCGTGGCTCATCATCCTTGAGGCGAACACAAAACATCTGCATATGTCGACATATTTAGACTGCATACAAGAGTTGTACATTAGTGAGCCAAATTGGCAAAGTTAATATCTCTTTCTGTGTGTTAAGATTTCAGTATTATTTGCGTGGATTTGTTCGGAGCATAGTCACTAATTGTTCAGTATTTCAGGCAACTGCTTAATATTACATAGTTTGAATCCATGTGGATACAAGACTAGCTTGTCCAACTAACCCTCATCAGATGGCTTTCTTTTTCCAATTTTCCAATGAATAACCCTCTCTCAAATCCGCGCCAAATGCATATTAATTATGACATGAGAGTATATGTACACGATATGTGAACTGTTTTACACCATCCCTACGAAGATTGCATGTTCATGTGTGAAAAATAAGTCACATTGATGCAGGAATGGGCAGTTGATAATGGAACTTCGATTTTGCAAATGGAACAATGGCTAATTAAGAGAAATCATGTTTGCAAACAACGTCTTTAAAGACTATATAATCGGAATATCGATTGTAAAAACACAAAAAGGAGTAGAAACTGGTTATTAAACTTCCAAACCTGCTACATCATTCAATAATATCATGGCTGGTTGAGGAATAATCTCAAATCCGCAACCTGCTCACCTGTGAAAAACATGATTATACCCCGTCGCTTAAAAAGCACCTAGTGGTTTTCCAGTGTCATAATTTTTGAGTGGAATGAATGTATTGTTGAATTTCAAAAGGTTCAAAGAGACTGCTTCAACCATTTGTTTCAAGGAACAATTTACAAAATTTTGCGTCCCTCTGAGAAACAGAAAATAATAGCTTCTCATCAAAAATGTCAAATGGCAACCAATGATGTTAAACAATGATGTTTAACTTTAAAACTGATAAACCAGTGATGTTTAGCCTCTGCATTCTCCCATTCGGAAAACAGCCTCTCCACATCCATTCTGTCAAGGCACCTCAGGATGCATTGTTATATAAATTTGTTGCTGCTTGATTTTTAATCTCATTTACACAAACCGAGTCAGTCCCTTCTCACTTTATTAACTGCACTTACTCCATTTCGTAGTATTAATCGAGGGAATAGTCCCTAAACTGCCTGAGAATCATGTACATCCAGTCTGAAATGGGAGGATCGCGGGCAATGTAAATCTAAAGGTGGTCTAATGAGCAGAACTGGAATGTAATCTCCTGATTATTGAATTCATTACCCACTTTACATCATTGGGGATATACGTATTTTACTTTAGCTTTTGCAGTTCTGGATCCAATCTGCATGGTTTGGCACGGAGCTATTAACACATATGACGTATCTTTATTCCGAATTTTGCTTTCGTTGACAAAACTTTTTTCTTCCATTTCAGGCTGTGCTCTTTCTCTTAATTAAGTATACCAGCCTTGTTGTCAAATGATATTTATCAAAACCGGATTTTACTGCAACCGTTTGTTTGGGGTTAGTGACAAATTCTCGGCTATTTTTGGCATTTACATTTATTTCAAGGACGTATTTACAGGCGCTTCTGTTATGAAGGTTCACTCTACTCCTCCTTGGGATTATTGCATTTCCTGAGGAGGGAGATTGATCCGTTTCAGTGTGTCTTCATTCTCATTGAATTCCAAGGCCAGATATTGACAAGCCTGGACTGTTAGCACAACAGAAGGATGAATTTCACTTTGACGGAGACGAAAAACTAATATCAATGTTCAAGCTGATATTTCATGATTTTTTGTTTCCCTTTTTATCAGTTTTAGCTTGGTATTCTGAACCGAGAGATTGAGCTAAAAGTGGCGTTTGGACTCTGGGTGACGCGATGTAGTGAAAGCTGAAAATGATTAAAGAAGCTTTTATTGTATTCGTTTGGTCAATCCGGTAAATTAATTGCAGGTTGATTCCCAATCAAGTTTCTCCTGATGTTTCACCAACAGGTAAGGGCATTATTTTGCAATAGATAGCAGAAGTTGACTGTTCACGATGTCAATACCTGGAAACTCACTACAGCACGTCATGAAAAATCTTAGGTTCAAGTAGGTAGCAAATGGTGAATGGGAAGTGGGGCCTCGTAAGGAAGGCACTCGGTATACCAGTCAGTAGTCAGAGTATGAATTGCGTATCGCATTGCGTTTTCTGAGAAGCAATCTGTGCTTTGCGGTTATGCTGAAAAAAAAAATGATTTGGAAACACTCAACTGACCTGTCATTCATAGCTCTTAGAAGCTCAAAAAAATATAATCCTAAATTTTAACTCGGGCTACAGTGCTCTAAGTGAAGAATAAAGGCGACTTTGAACTTCACCAGTCTGACAATAAAACATGTGTGAAAGCTGTATCGTTGCCTGTGGTACGGCCCATCGTGAAACACATTAAAGTAATTTGGCCAGTTTTATTGCTTCATTTTATTTATCCCTTAAGTGGGTTGCACGTTTGCCTGCTTTGTCTGAATGAGGCTGAAAACAACGACTTCTGGATTGAAGTGATCGCACAATTAGATTTTCCCACTGCTTAATTTTACTCTAATAAATGTATGTTCGTTGATAAAATTCCGAATTTTTTGCTTAAGTTACGAAATGTTGTTGAGAAGTTATTATTCCCAAAGTCTGCAATTAGTTTGAGATTTTGGAGAAGATTCAAAGCTCAGGTTGTGGATTAGTTTGTCAGTTTGCTCCCCCATATGGATGCCGTTTGCCAAACTCTCAGCAAAATCAGGAAGCGATTTTACCTACCACAACAAACCGTGACAGAGAAAATGAAGTGAGCGGGACAAAACACCACAGGAGGCTCACTGATTATGTTGCAGAACATGGTGACAAAGCGTCTGAGATCAAAATCTATCAGCTCAGCGAGCAAATGTACAACCTGGTCTGCGAATGCTATCCCCATTTCCACAAGGTTAACCAAAAACTAGCTAATCCTTTTCTATTCATGTATTCGTCCAAATGCCTATTAAATGTTCTTAATGTGACAGTGTCAACCACTTCCGTTGGCAGCTCATTCCATATACGCATCACTGTCTGTGTGCAAAAGGTGCCCTCAGATTTCCTTTCATTCTTTCCCCTCTAATATTAACTCGTGCTCTCTAGTCCTCGATTCCTTTACCGAGGGGGAAAAAAATCATTTCCTCTATCCTTACATCTCATGATCTTATTCAGTTCTATAAGGACCCCCTTCATTGGGGCCTTGCACTGTATTCCGATCTGACCTGGGGAGCGCAGCGGAGCAGAAGGAAGCACTGTCGTTCAGTGAGTTGCTGGGGAGGGGATGTTGGGAGAGAACGTTCCCTCTGACACCAATGCCACAGTGCCTTCCAAAACCATTCGTTTCTATTGTCTCACTGGAGGGTGTGGCTCTGCTGACTGGGTCAGCATTTACTGCCCATTCCACCCTGCCGTGAACTTCTGCAGTCCATGTGCTGGAGGGTCGACCGACAATGTTCCTCAAGGAGAGGGACCCAGGAATCTGACCCAGGCACACTGAAGGAACGTCCGAAATATTTTCACTTCGGTTTGGTGAGGGACTCAGAATGGGACCTGAAAGGGAGGGTGTTGTGTTCCCACACGGTGTGTCTTTCGAAATCGAAGTAGCCTTGGGTTAGGGAGGCGCTATAACAAGGTGAGTTTCTGCCATGCGTCTTGTCCTTGTTAGACACTGCTGTTGCTGAGGGTCGGTTGGAGAGGGAGCGATGGGGGGTTGTGGTGCCAATGCAGACACGCGGGTACTGCTCTGTCCCTGGTTAGTTTCGACTTTCCTTCATGTGTTGGAACAAGAGCTACCCAGGACAAGTGGGAAGTGTTAGCGTTCTGTCGGTTTCTCCCGTTCCTTCATTCCTGGAAATTCGAGGGGGAAAGACACAACACTATGCAGTTGGCTTTACGACACCAGTCCGGCAAACCCTGCAATGAGTTTGGTAAACTCCGTAGCCAGGGCGTCCCTCTGCCAGGGAAGGAGACCAAAACTGCACTCAGCACTGCAGATGCAGTCCGACCTATCCAATTGCAACAGATGCTCCCAGCTCCTGGACACAAGTCCTCTCGATCTGATGGCCCAGTGTACCGTTTGCAGTAGCATCATGGGCAGGAGTCTCTCTGATTGATGACTGAGGCCGAAACATCTTCAGCTGCTTCAAAGATGAACTGGTTTCCATAGAATGTCAGGAGAGGGGGATGTTCACCGATAAATATTCAGCACTATTCGCCACTCCTCAGACACTGCAGAAGTCCGTGTGGTGGACTTGCAAACCTGGACAATAACAAGGCCGGTCTGAATACTACAAGAGATGAAAATGCGGACGCTGGAGATAAGATTTGACGGTGTGGTCCTGGAAATGCAGAGCAGGTCAGCACATTCCGAAGAGCAAGAGAATCGACGTTTCGGGCAAAAGCCCTTCATCAGGGCCAAGGGGACTGAGAGCGAAATAAGAGTTGCGTGACGTTGGGGCAAGGTAGCTAGGAAGGCGATAGGAAGATGAAGGCTGCAGAAAGTGAAAGTTTGGAGTGGACAGTTAAGCAGATAAATAGACGAGACAAGATTAGACAGGACAGGCCTTGGATTTGGGATAAGTTGGGATGGCAGGGAGAAGAAATGCCGAAACTTGTGAAATTCCCATTGATTCGGTGTGGTTGGGGCACCCATGGCAGAAGTTGAAACGTTCTTCCTCCAAGCCTCTGGTGGTGAGGGTTTAGCGATGGAGAAGGCCCAGGACCTATATGGTCTCAATGGAGTGAGAAGGGGAGTTGAAATGTTCGGCTTACAGAAAAATCCATGTCGGGTGTGGAAGCTTCCTTTGGGACTGGATGCCAATTGCGGAGTGCTTCAGGGACCACCCCCCAAATGTGCGCACGGACCAATCCCACTGCCCCGTGGCCGAACACTTCAACGCCACCTCCCACTCTGCCAAGGACATGTAGAGTATTGGCTTACTCCATTCCCACTCCATGACCACACAACGCCCGGAGGATGAACCTTTTTTCTTCCCTTCAGAACCCTCCAACCCCACACTATCAAATTGGATTTAACCAGTTTCCCGAATTCCCCGTACCCCATCCTTTCCCAGATCCAACCTTCCAACTCGTCACCTCCATCTTGATCTGTGTAATGTCTTTCTCATCCATCTGCACCACCCTCCTCTCCGACCTATCACCATTGTTCCACCTCCCCCTAACTATCGCCTTCCAAGCTACTTTTCCCAGCTCCACCGTCCTATTTATCTCTCAGCCTCTTTACCCCGCACACCCACATTCTTCATGAACGAAACATCAATTCTTCTGCTCCTGGGATGTTGCTTGATGTGGTGTGCTTTTCCACATCCCACTCTTGGCCTAAAACCTGCAAATTAAAATCTGCATCACGCAAATGTGAGATGATTAATATCTCCAGTCTAAAAATATGTCTATGCTTTTGTGCTGATGACACACAATCGCTCGCAGGAAGCAGTCTCCACACTTCACATGAGGCGATCACTGATTGAAACCTGGATGGTAGCAGCGCACGCTGTATTTGCGCGGCTGCACAGAAAGACAGTGAGCTGCTGTGTTACATCAAGGGACGGTCGCTTCTGACAACTGCGTTGATGTGGTTCAGACTGGCTGGAGTCTGGGGATAAGGCAGTTCTGTTTCAGAAGGGAATGTTTAACAACTCAACTGCGGCTCAAAGGCAGAAATATTTAACCATCAAGGCAATTGGTTAAGGCAGGGAGAAGGAGAGAGAGAGAAAAAAGAAGGGAGAGGCTCAGAGAAACAGAAGATAGGATGAGGAGACCGTAAGTGTATAAAAAATAGCCACATCATTCGACCTTGTCGCCCCCTCCATCCTGTTCCTCCTTGAAGTAGGAATATCGCTGGTTCAACAATTCTGCGCATCCACATTCCTTCCTCCGACCGATCTCTCGCTTTCCCCGACTGATCAAGAAAGAACCCTTTCAGTTTTTAATATGCATAAGGACTCTGCACCACATCCCCCAACAGCGCTGTGTGGTGTTGAAAAGTCTGACACTCCTCTGAGAGAAGACATTCCTCCTTACTTTAGTCAGAAATTTGTCGTTTTCTTTCCTGCGACGATGCTCATCGGTCCTGCACTCGCTCACATAGGAAGACACTTTCAAAGCTTTTACTCGGTCGAGCCACTTAAGAATCCCTTGTGTTTCGATGAGATCCCCTCTCAGTTGTCTGAACTCCATGGAACAGAATCTAAAATTTACTCAGACAGTAGAGGGGTGTGGAACGTCCTGCGTACAACCAGCAGTAGACTCGCCAAAGTGAAGGGCATTGACATGGACTTTGGATAGACATATGAACGAGAATGTAATGGTGTAGGTTAGCTGGAATTCAAACTAGTTACACAGGCCCACTAACAACGAGGGCCTGAGGGACTGTACTGCGCTGTAATGCTCTCTGTTCTATCTTCGAACTCGTTTCACCTTTGCCCTTAAGAGATTGGAAGGACAAAGTGCAAGGAAGGTAGGGAGAGGCTAAAAGCACTTGGAAAAGGCCAAGAGGGATGGAGAGAGAGAAAGAGAGAAGAAAAGAGAGGAAATAAGAAAAAATGAAGACGTGTCTGTACAGATGAGATAACGGGATTAATAAGGATGTGAACATTTTGTCGCGTCGGTCACAACCCCAGGATGGCCCAGAGATTTGTTCAGACAATTGAAAAGTTGTAAGTACTGCAATTCCTGAAAATAAATCAAGATTTTCTTTTACCAGGGAGAATTATCCAATTCCACTCCAATCGATGGCTAGAGTTTTAAAATTTCGACGAATTCATTAGGCAGGGGTTACCCCAAACCTCTGATCTGCTCTTGTAGCCACAGGATTGGTGCAGCTGCTCCAATTCCTTTCAGGTCAATGGTTTCCCCCAGGTATTTGCTAGTGTCGGAATCAGCAATGTGTAGTCCATTGGATTTCTGTGTGTCTGTGTGTGTGTATGTGTGTGTGTGAGAGAGAGAGACTCTGTGTCTGTTATGGAGAGACTATGTTAGGGAGACAGATAAACGCTGTGTGTGTGTGAGTGCGATAGAGACTGACAGACTGCGATAATAAGGCTGTGAGTCAGAGTTAGGATGTGTCAGACAGAAAGAGTGTGAGAAAGACAGTGATAATGTGTTCAACACACAGAGAGAGTAACTCACCCAGAGCCATTTCTGTATAATTAGTGCACCTAACACTTTTGACAATTTAGCACGGCCAATTTCCCTAGCCTGCACACCTTTGGAGTGTGGGAGAAAACCGGGTCAACTGGAGGACAGCCATGCAGAAACGGGGAGAACGTGCTAACCACTGAGCCACCCTGCTACGCTCGATGTGCGCGACAGAGAGATTGTTTTCGAGTGTCAAAGAGACTGTGTTAGAGAGACAGGGAGACTGTGTGTGTGTAAGTGAAACAGAGAGAGACAGAGTATGAGACAGAGATTGTGTTAGGGACTGTGAGAGACAGAGAGACAGACAGTGTATGTGAAGCACATAGATTGCCGTAGAGAGACGGAGAAGCTGTCTGGTTGTGAGAGAGAGAGTATCCGCGTGTAAGACAGGGACACTGCATGTGTGAGATAGAATGTGTGTGAGAGACAGAGAGACTCCTTCTGTGTATTTGTGTGTGTGTGTTCGTGTGTGGCGTTTGTGTGTATGTGTGTGTGTATTTGTGTGTGTGTGTGTGAGAGAGAGAGAGAGGCTGTGTGTGCGAGACAGAAAAAAAACAGTATGTGAGAGAGGGAGTCTGTGTGTTTGAGGTAGAACGACTGTACGTGAGAGATGTGTGCATGAGATACAGAGATTGTGTTCGAGAGACAGAGAGGCTGCGTGTCAGAGTCATTGTCTGTGAGACACAGATACTGTATTAGATAGACAGAGATACTATGTGTGAGAGTCAGTGACAGTGAGACAGAAAGGCTGTGTGTGCGGGACAGAGAGATTGTGTGTTTGTGTGTATGACAGAGAGAGACTCTGTTAAAGAGAGAAATAGAGACACTGTTTGTGAGATTTAGTGTGTGTGTGAGAGAGAGAGACTCTGTTCGAGAAACAGAGGGACTTTGAAAGACTGAGCGACTGTGAGACAGATACTATGTGTTAGAGACGGTGTGTATGAGACAGGTAGGCTGTGTGAGAGAGACAGAGAGAGAGATAGTGTCAGAGAGGCAGACAGGCTGTCTATAAGAGACAGAGACTGTGTGTGAGACAGAGACTATTTTACAGAGAGGCATAGTGACTGCGCGTGAAAGACACAGAGACAGATTATGTGAAAATCTGTGTGTGAAAAAGAGAGATTATGTGTACATGACAGATATACTGTATATGACTGACAGAGAGAATGTGTGTGAGGCAGAGTGTGTGAGAAAGAGAAACTGTGATAGAGAGACAAAAAGACTGCTTGTGAACAACGCTGTGTGAGAGATCGAGAGACGGTGTGTGGGTGTGAGAGAGAAAGAGACTGTGTGGCAGAGAATGATGAGAGACTGAGACACCGTGTGTGTGTGTGTATGTGTGTGTGTGTTTGTGCGGGTGTTGGAGCGAAAGAGAGAGAGATAGACTGTGTCAGAGAGAGGGACTGTGTGCGACAAACAGAGAGACTGAGTGTGAGTGACAGAGAAACTGTACCCATGTAAGAATCGGTGTGTATGAGCTGGAGAGACTGTGCGAGAGTCAGTCTGTGAGACAGAAAATCCATGCGTGTGAGACAAAGAGATCGTGATTGAGAGTCGATGTGTGTGTGCGGTAGAAACTGTGATGCAGTACAGAAATCGTGTGTGAGAGACAAAGACTGTCTGTGAAGACAGAGAGAGAGGGAGAGACTGTGTATGAAACATAGTGTGTATGAGAGCGAGACAGACAGAATGCATGTCAGAATCATCGTGTGTGAGACACAGAGAGACAGTGCCAGAGAGACAGAGAGATTGTGTGTGAAAGTTAGTGTGAGGGAGGGACAGAGTCTATGTGTGCAAGACAGAGAGACACTGCATGAGAGAAACAGACGAACTGTGCGTGAGAGATAGAGAGACTGCATGTGAGACAGAGAGACACTTAGAAAGAACATGTGTGTGTGTTTGTGTGTGTATGCGTGTGTGAGACGCATGTGTGCATGTGTGCGTGTTTGTATGCACGTATGGGTTAGGGAGAGAGCCTGTGTATGCGCATCTATATGTGTCAGTGTGTGAGAGAGTGTATGGTTGTATGTGCGAGTGTGTTTGTCAGTGTCTGTGTCAGACAGAGAGCATGCACGTGTATTTGAGTGTGTATAAATATGCATGCTTCGGTATAAGAATGAGGGTACATCTGACAGTGAGTTAGAGTGTATCTAAATGTGTGTGTATGTGCACGTGTATGTGTGAGGTGGGTCTGTACAATTGTGTGCGAGAGTGTGTGACTACGTGCGTGTGTGTGTGGGAGACAGTCTCAATATGCATTTGTCAGTGAGTGTGTGGAAGAGAGTTTGTGTAAGTGTATCTGACCGTGCATGTGTGTGTCTGTGCGAGTGCGTGTGAAGAATTTCTGAGGAAGAATGTGAGCGCTTAAGAAAAGGGTCTGTGTCAGTGTGTGTGAGTGTGAATGTGTGTGACGTAGGACTGTGTAGTGTACGTGAATGTGTGTACATGAGGGACACGATCGTTGTCAGTAAGTGTCAACGTGTGTGTGTGGAGGATCTGTGTCTGTGTGCGTGTGTGTACATGTGAATATGTGTGATTATGAGCCTGTAGGAGCATGGTCTGTGATTATGTGTGTGTTGGGGGACTGGGTCTGTGGCAGCGTGTGTGAACGTGTTGTAAATGTGAGTGTATGTCAGTGTGAGTCAGTGGGAGGGGAGTTTGTGTCAGTGTGTATGATTGTGTGGGGGGACAGGTTGTGTGTTAGTGTGTGTGCGTTGGAGGAGTGTGCGTGGATATGTGAGCACGTGTGAGTTTGTGTGCAAGGATGGTCTGTGTAAGTGTATGAGAATGTTTGTGGATATATGAGTGGGTGTGAATGTGAGTGTGTGAATGAGGGTTTGTGTAAGTGTAAAAGTACCTGAGTATGTGTGATCGTGAGTGTGTGGGAGGAGGGTCTGTGTAAGAGTTTGTCAGTCTGTGGGTGAGGTTCTGTGTAAGCATGTATAACAGTATGTGCATGCATGTGTGTGTCTGTGTGTAGGAGTGTGGATGTATGTATTTGTCTGTGTTTGCAAGCGTGCGTCACAGAGTGTGTGTGAATGTGAGTGCTGGTGAAAGGTCTATTTTAGTGTGTGAGAGCATATGTGTGTATATGGGAGTGTGCGTGAGTGTGTGTGCGTGGGAGAAGGGTTTATGTAAGCGTTTGTGTAAATGCGTGTTGGGAGAGGGACTATGCAAAGTTGTGTAATGAGTGCAAGTGCGAGTGAGGAGGGTCTGTGTCAGTTGTGCATGAGTGTCTCTATGTGTGAGTGGGTGCGACTATGTGTGGGATAAGGGTCTGTGTAAGTGTGCTTAGGAGAGTGTATGTGTGAGTGTGCGTGAGTGTATGCGAGTGTGTGTGGAGTAGAGGGTTTGTGAAACATGTTGAGTGCATGTGTGGGAGAATGGTTAATGTTGGGTGTGTGGGAGAAGGTCTGTGTTCATGGGTGTGAGTGTGTCAGTGTCAATGTCTGAAGAGTGTCTAATAAGCCTGTGTGTGTGTGAAATTGCATGTGTGTGTGTGTTTCCATGTGAGAGAGTGTCTGCGCAAGTGTGTGTACATATGTTAGTGTGTGTTTGTGTGAGTGAGAGAGACAGTCTGTGTAAGTGGGTGTGAGTGCATGTACAAGGGATGAAGGCGCTCTGCCTAAGTGTGTGCGATTGTGTGTTGGAGGGCCTGTATAAGAGTGTGTATGAGTTTGTGAATGTGAGTGTGTGCATGTGGATATATGAGCGTGTGAGAGTGGGTCAGGGTGGGAGGGGGTTCGGTGCAAGCCTGTGATTTAGTGAGTGTGTGAATGTGGACTGTTTGATAAGTGTATCCGAATGTGTGAGTGTTTGTGTCAATGTGTGGGAGAATGTGTATATAAGTGTGTGAGAGTATGTGTGAGTATTTGTGAGCTTTTCTACGTGTGTGGGTTAAGGGTTGATGTAAGTGAATGTGTGGTAAATGTGAGTGTGTTTGAGTGTATGTGAGATAAAGTCTGTATAAATGTTCCTGAGTATATTTGATTGTGTGTTTGTGAGTGTGTGTGGGTGTCGGGTTGAGGTGGGCCTGTGTAGATGTCGTTGTGTGTCTGAGCGTGGGTGGATGTCTGGTTGTGTTTGTATGCATGAGAGTGTGTGTCTATGGAAGGAGGTCTGTTGCAAGTGTATGTACATGTGCGTGAGTGTGTGCAATGAGGGTCTGTGTAAATCTCCGTGAGTTTGTGAGAGTGTGAGAGTAAGTTTGTGGGAAAGGTTTTGTGTCAGTGTGTGTGAGTTTGCGTATTTGGGAGAAAGGTCTGTGTAAATACATGTAAGTGCATCGCAGCAGCATCTGATTGAGTGTGTGTAAATGTGGGTGGGGAAGAAGATCTGTCTAAGTGTGTGTGATTGGGTGCGGGTGTGTGGAAGAGCGTGTGTGAATTTGTGAAGGGGAGGGTCAATGTACGTGTGCGTGAGTGTGAGTGTGTGTGAGTGGATGAGAATGGTCTGCTTAGTGTGTGTGAATCCCTGTGAGTGTGTGTGTGGGAGCGGGCTATGATAGATGTGTGATTGTGAGTGCCAGCATATGGTTGGAGATTCTGTGTAAGAGTGAGTTTGTAGGAATGTGTGTTTGAATGCATGAGTGTGTGAGAATGCGTGTGTGGGAAGGGATTCTCTGTAAGGGCATGTCACTGTGTCTGAATGTCTCTGTATAGGTGGATGGTCTGTGCAAGTGTGCATTAGGGTGTGTGTGTTTGTGTGGGAGGCTGCATAATTATCTTCCTCTACAAGCTCCTACGATGCTGCCTGACCTGCTGCGCTGTTCCAGCAACACATTTTTCAGCTCTGCATAATTATGGTTATGAGTGTGTGTGTGAGGAGAATCTGCATATGTCTGTGTGTGCGAGTGAGGGAAGAGGGTCTGTCGAACTGTGTGGGAGTGTATGTATAGAACAGAATATGTACGGGTGCATTAGTGTATGTGTTTGAGTGTGGGTGGAGGGTATGTACAAGTGTGAATATGTGAGTGTGTGTGGTGTACAATGCAAGCATATGTGAATGTGTGAGTGTGATTGAGTTGGACGAGTGTCTGTGTCAAAGTGTGTGCTTATATAAGTGGGTGCGCTTGTGCACCTGTGTGTATGGAGTGGTGTGTGTAGTGTGTGAGGGAGGTTCTGCGTAAGAGTGTGTAACTGTTTTTGGGAGAGGAACCTGAATAGTGTTTGTGAGTGTATGAGTGCAGCAGGAGGGCCTGTGTAAGTGTGAGTCAGGGCCTGAGTGTTTGAGTGTGTGCATTTGGCAAAGTGTCTGCTAAAGTGTGTGTCTGCATGGAAAAGGGTCCGTGAAAGTGTGTGTCAGCTTATGTGTGTTAGTGTGTGTGTGAGAGAGAGAGGGTCCGTGTAAGTCGTTGTGAGTGTGGGTACAAGGGAGGAAGGCAGGTCTGTCTAAGTTTGTGATACTGTGTTTCGGAGAGAACCTGTATACGTGTGTGAGAGTGTGGATGTATAGGTTCTGTGTAAGAATGTGGATGACAGTGTGTGAGAGCGTGTGCATGTTCATATGTGAGTTTGTGAGAGTGTGTACTTGTGGGAGGGGTTTAGTGCATGTAGGTTAGTGAGCTTCTGCATGTGGAAGGTCTGAATAATAGTGCGAGTGTGAATATTTGTGTCTACATGGGCGAGAGTGCCTTTAAGTTTGAGTGTGCATGAGTGAGATAGAGATCCGTGTAACTGTGTGTAACTGTGTGATTATGCATGAGTGTTTGTTAGTGTGTGTGAGTATGCGTGACTCTGTGCAAGAATGTGGGTTAAGGATCAATGTAAGTGAATGTGTGGTATATGTGAGTGCATTTGAGTGCGTGTGTGTGGGAGAAGGTATGCATAAGCATGCCTGCGTACACATGAGGATGTGTGTACGGGAGGAGAGTCTGTATAGGTGTTTGAATGTATGTGACAGGAAGGACAATGTAACTATGCACGTACACATAAGACTGTGTGTATGGGCCGGTGGTCTGTGCAAGTGTTTGTGAGTGTTTGTAAGCATGTAGGATGAGGTGCTGTGAAAGTCTGTGTGAGTACGTGAGTGTTTGTGAGTGAGTGCGAGTGTCATTGTGTGGCATAGGTTCTGCATGTGTGAGAGAGTATGAGTATGTGGAAGAATGGTTTCTGTCAGCATATGAGTGCCTGGGAGGAGAGTCTTTCAAAGTGTGCATGCGTGAGTGCGAGTTTGTGTGTTGAAGAATATTTGTGTACGTGTCTGTGCGCGTAAGTGGAGAGTCTAAGTGTGTGGGAATCTCTGTGAGTGTGTGGGAGAGGTCCTGAATGGGTGTTTCAGTGTAAGTGTGTGAGTGTGGTTGGAGAGTCCATGTAAGATTGAGTGCATGGGATTGTCTTTGTGCATGCCTGGTGGGTATGAACGTGTGTGTGGGAAGACATTTTGTGCAATATTATGTGACTGTGTGTGAGTGCCAGTCTGTAGGTAGTGGGTCTGTATGAGTGTGTGTGGGTGGAGACATCTGTGCAAGTGTGTGAATGGGAGAGAGCATGCAAAGTCATGTGAGTTTGTTTGTGAATGTGGGTGAAGAATATGTGCAACTGTCAGTGTGTGGGGCGCGGGGGTTACTGTGCATGAGTATGTGAGTGAGAATGAGTATGAGTGTGAATGAATGGGAGGAGGGTCTTTGCAAGGTTTCGTGAGTGTGTGAGTGAATGACGGGAAAAAGGCTGTCTAAGTTTGCTTGAGTGTGCATGTGGGAGAGAGCACGTATAGGTCTGTAAATGTCAGTGTGTGCACGTGGGGGGAGGGTATGTGAAATTGTGACAGTGTGTATAATTCTCTGTGTGTTTGCGTGAAAAATAAGAGTGTGAGAGTGTGGGTGGGATTGTGGTCTGTGTAGTTCTGTGTAAGTGTGTGTGGAAGAGGGAGTATGAACGTGTGGATAAATGTGTGTGAGGGAGGAATACTTGTATAAGCGTGTGTGATTGTGCTCGTGTGGGACGAGTGTCTATGTACATGTGTATGATTGTGTGAATTTGTGAGCGTTAGAGTCGTGTTTGTGTAAGTACGTGTGAGTGTGTGTATATCCATGTGGGTATGTGTGAGAGTGTGAATGGTGCAATAGAGTCTGTATAATTGTTTGTGACGGTGTGCATTTGGGAGGAGTGCATGTCTACATGTGTGCGACTGCATGTGCACGATAGGAGGCGGCTTGTGTACGTGAACGTAAAAACGTTGGAGGAATATCTATGTAAGTATACGTTAGTGTGCGAGAGTGATAGTGTCTGGGAGAGAGTATGTGTACGTTTGTGTGAGTTTGCTTGGTTCTGAGTGAGTGGGAGGAGAGTCTCTTTATGTGTCCGTGATACTGTGTTTGTGAGTGACAATGAGTGAGTATATGCGAGCGTGAGTGAGAGTGTAGGTGCAGGTGGAGGATCTGTGAACCTGTGTGTATATATGTGAGTTTTTCTGAGTGCGTAGGAAAGGATCTGTGTAAGGATCCGTGAGAGTGTGGGGGACGGGGGTCTGTATAATTGTGTGTGAATGTAAGTACCTGTATCAGTGTTTAGGACTGTAGATGTAGGTGGGAGGAGTGACTGCGTAAGTGAGTGTGTGAAAGAAGGTTTGTACCTGACTGTAAGTGTGTACGCAAGAGAGGAAGGAGGGTCTCTTTAAATGAGTATATTTTAGATTACTTACAGTGTGGAAACAGGCCCTTCGACCCAACAACTCCACACTGACCCGCCGAAGTGCAACCCACCCAGACCCATTCCCCTACATTTACCCCTTCACCTAACAATACGGTCAATTTAGCATGGCCAATTCACGAAACCTTCTCATTTTTGGACTGTGGGAGGAAATTGGAGCAAACCTACACAGACACGGGAAGAACATGCAAACTCCACACAGACAGTAGACTGAGGCGGGAATTGAACCCGGGTCTCTGGTGCTGTGAGGCAGTAGTGCAAACCACTGTGCCATCGTGCCGTCCGCATGTGAGTGTTTGAGTGCGTTTGATGAGGGCCTGCATAAGTGTGTGAGTATGAAAGTGTGAGAATTGGTAGAGTATCTGTGCCAGTGTGAGTGTGCGTGACAGCGTCTGTGTGCGTTTATGTGCATGTCAGTATGAGACATTATGTCTGTGTGGGAGTGAGGTCTGTAAGTATGTATATTGTATGTGTGCAAGGGAGTGCGTGTCCATATAGGGTCTGTGTGATTGCATGTGTGTGTACATGAGTGTGTGTGAGTGACAGTGCATTGTAGTGTGTGTACGTGTTTGTGAGTCTGTGTGAGTGTGTCTGTGTATATGAGAGTGTAAGTGAATGTAAGTGTGTGGGAAAGACTCCATTGAAGTGTGTATGCGAGTATATGTGTACAGTTGGGTGTTTGTGACTGGGCGTGCGTGAGAGTGTATGTGATTTTGTGTTTGCATTTGTGGATGTGAGAAGGTCTGTTTGAGGGTATGGGAGAGGGTCTTTGTAAGTGTGCGCCTGTGTTTATGTTTGTGAATATGTGAGAGTGTGTCTTTGTTGGAGAATATCTGAGTGTGTAAATGTGTGTGTATGTGAGTAGGTCTGTGCGAGTGTGTGGCTGTGTGAGTGGTTATGATTGTATGAGAGTTTGTGTTTGTTGGAGAATATCTGTGAAAGAGTGTGTGTCTGTGTTGGAAGTGTGTAAGTGCGGGTGAATGAGTGTGCATATGTGTGTGTGAGGAACGTTTTTGGAAGTGTGTGTTAATGTGAGTGTGTGTCTGTGTATTATAAGAATGTCTGCTCAACTGTGTGTGATTGTGTTTGGGGATGTGTGCCTGATTGTTTGTGTATATGTGAATGTGTGTGCATGAGTATATTGTGGGCAGAGGGTCTATGCAAGTTCGTACGTGTGTGTATCAGTGTGTGGGAGAGGAGTTGCGTAAGTGTGTGACGTGGGTAAGTGATGAGAGTTTGTGTAATTTTGTGTGAGTGTGAGTGTTTGGGAGATGTTCAGTGGTAAGCGTGTATTTGTGCTTGTGAATGTGTGTGGGGGAGGAGGATCTCTGTAAGGACGTGTGTGTGTGAAAGTATGGGAAAGTTTCAGCGTAAGTGTGTGTGAGTGTGATGAGAGTGTTGACTAGGTTCTGTATAAGTGTGAGTGCATGGTCGAACATCTTTGTGTGTATGTATGTGTGTATTGTAGAAGGTGTGTGTAAATGTGTGTGAGTTTACGTGTGGGAGAAGGTTTGTGTACGCATGTGTGAATGTAAGAGGATTGCCTGTGCATGTGACTCTGAATGTGTGATTGTGAGTGTGTGCATGCTTTTGTGTGGGCAAGGGTCCATTTAATTGGTCTTTATCTATGTGTGTGTCAGTATATGTGAGTCCATATCTGGGAGGTGGGTCTGTGTAAGTGTGAGTGACTATGTATAGGGGAGGATGGTCTGTTTGGGTATATGAGTGTGACTGTTGAAGAAATATCCATGGAAGAATGTTTCAGTGTGTGTGAGCGTGAGTTTGTGGAAGGAGGGCATGTGTAAGTGTGAGTGTGCGTGCATGTCTGTGATAGGATGGGAAAGATTCTGTGTAAGTGAGTTGGAGCGTGTGTGAGAGGGTGGGCCAGGGTCTGTGTAAGTGTGTGTGAATGTATGTGATGCCGTCTTTGTAAGAGTGTGTGAACGAGTGTGTAAAACTGTTACAGGCAGATATGTGCAAGTGTGTGCTAGTGTATGTGTGTGGGAGAAAGTGTGTGCAAGTGTTGTGAGTGTGTGAGTGTCAGAGGAGTGTCTGTGTAAGTGTGCGTGAATGTATGTGTAAGTGTGTGTGCATGTTTGCGTGTGGGAGATTGTCTGTTTAAATTTGTTGGAGGAGGGTCTGTGTCTGTGTTCGTCAATGTGTTGATGTGTCTGTGCGAGAGGAACTATACAGGGGTGTGAAAGTGAGAGCTGGCAGAGGTTCCATGTAAGTGTGAGTGTGTGCACTAGTGTGTGTGTGTTTTCGTTAATGTGTTAGTGTGTGAATATGTGAAAGGGGCTATCTGTAAGTCAATCTGAATTTGACTGTGTTCCAGGAACGTCTGAGCTAGTGTATGTGCCTGTGTGAGCCTGTGTTTGAACGTTTGTGAGTGTATGTGAGTGTTTGGGAGAGAATCAGCGGAAAGTGCATGTAAGTGTGTTTGAATGCGAGTTTGTGAGAGGAGGGCCTGTGTGTGACTTTATGTGTGAATGATTTTGTGTAGATATGATCATATGGGAATGTGTCTGTGGAATTGTGTGCCAGTGTGTGAGTGTGAGTGTGTGGGAAGAGTGGCTGTGTAAGTGGGCGTATTGTGTTTGATTGTGCACATGCATATGAGAGGACGTCTTATAGCGTCTGTGTAAGCGTTGGAGTCGGTGGAAACTGTATGCAAGTGTGAGTCTGTGTGTCAGAGAGGGTGTACGTAAGTATGTGTGAGATTGTGTGAGTGTGAGCGTGTAGGGGATGGTCTGCGTAGGTGTAAATGCCCGTGAGTATATGTGTGTGGAAGAAGGTCTGTATAAGCGTGTGTATGCGTGAGAAGTAGCTGTGTAAGTATCGACAATTGTGCGAATGTGGCAGGGGGTCTGCGTAAGTGCGTCTGACTGTGTTACTTTAGGAGAATGTCTGTGTAAGTGCATGAATGTGACAGTGTAGATGCTGGTCTGTGTAAGTGTAAGTATATGAATGTGGGAGAGCGTCTGTGTAAGCTTGTGCATGTCAGAGTGTAAAGGTTCCGTGTACGTGTGTGTGAGTGCGCAACAGTGGGAGAATATCTGTGTAAGCGTGTGAGTGTGTGTGGAGGGTCAGTGTGAATGTGTGCGAGTGTGAGTATGAGGGAGGACGGTCTATGTGAGTGTGTGTGAGTGGGTGTGTGAGTGTGCATGAGTCTGGGTATGCGAGTGTCCGAGAGTGTGTGTGAGAATGTGTTTGAACGACTGAGCATGAGTGTGAATGTGTGGTTGCCGTTTACATAGAAATACTTTGATATTTTACGATTCCTTCTGTGTCACAGGATCCTGCCCCCCCCCCCCCCCCCCCCCCAGCGAACTGACAAAGTAGCAGCGTTTCGAATGCAAGGCTTTTTAATAAACATTTTGAACTCTAACCTAATATTATGCGCTTTTTAATTTTGTAAACTCCAACACTGGCAACTCTACATTATAGAAATATGATTTCCCTGGAGCGATGGAGGCTGAAGGTAGACTTAGTTGAAGTCTATAAAGTCATGAGATGCAAAGATAGAGTTAAGAGTCAGAATAATCTTTCCCAGAGTTGAAATATCTAATACCAGAGGCTATGTATTTAAGTTGAGAGGGGGGCATTAGAATGAAAACTTTCTCCTTAAATCTCCTTTGAACTGCCCATCTCTCAACTCTCTCTCTCTCACACAGATTTTTTTCTCTCTTTCTCTATCTCTCTTTCTCTGGCATTTCTCTCCGTCGCTCTCAGTCTCTCCCTTTGTCTCTCCATTTCTGTCTATCTCTATCCCTATCTCTGTCTCTCTTACTCTTCATGCTCTCTATGTCTCTCTATCACTATCCCTGTCTCTGTCTCTGGGTCTCTGCATTTTCTCTCTTTCTCTCTATCTCCATCCGTATCTCTTTTTGCTTCTTTTTTATAATCTTTGTTTCCCTCTATCACTATCTCTGTCTCTTCTTCTCTATCTGTCTATCTCTCTCTGCCTATGTCTCCCACTCCTCTCTGTCTCTCGCTGTTTATTTCTCACTCTCTATCTCTCTGCCTTTAAGACACTTCTTGATCGAAAATAATTTTGAGGCAAATACTGGTGTGCTGTGGAAGCATTTTTGTTACGTGGTCCTGTGAAGCACGGTTGGAGATTTCGTGAACTCCCTGGTTCAAAACGAGCTGGTCCGTTCTCCCAGAAATTTGCTCCCAATCGTTTGACCTCAGTCGGAGAACTGTGTACAGCTCTGATCTCCAAAGTGAAATGATCGCAGCTTGTGGTCATACAGGAAAAGGAAGGTCCCACACTGAAACCTGGTTGTTAAGCTAGAGGTGTCAGATTGTTTTGTTTCTGCTATCATTGAGGCTAATCAATGGACGTATTCAGAAGAGGTTCGAAGTGTACAATTAACACGAAGGACATGGACATTTCAAAAATAGGCTGACAGCTTTGTTGAACAGCACAAGGATTGTTGGGAACGTGCAATTTCAAAGTTTAGAAAGAACGTTTCATCGTTTTAGAAGACACAAAAACAGACGGATTATCACATCTCAGGTAACATTGAATCCACTCTACACTGAATTTTCTCATTCAACTGATTGCAAAGTTGATTTCCATTTCGCATACAGTGCATCTCCACTTAATGTATCCGTGCTGATACCCTTAAGACAAGCTGCACAATTCTGTTCTCAATATCCCTCAGTTATACCATACAGAAAACAACATGCACAATTGTTTTCTCAATGTCCATCACAAACACCGCATATAATGCACAGTGCAGAATTCTGCACTCAATATTTCTCAGTTGCATCACACATAAATAACTATGCACAATTCTGCTCTCGATATCCCTCCATTACACCACACATTAAGCACAGTGCACAGTTATGGTTTCACTATTGGTTCAAAAACACTTTGAGCACTCTGGGTAGTTTTTCGTTCTGTATCCTTCTGTTAAACCACACTGCACAGTGCGGTTCTCTGTATCACTTGGTTGCATCCTACTTGTAATACTGATTGTTGATAATAATGAAGTCGCGTTTTCTGTTTCCTACGTTTATTCAGCGATTGTATGAGTTTGGGTGCAACTTGTAAACAAATGCACTGTGACAACAGTGAGACGACTCTCACTGGGATATGTGCCGGGAACAAGTACTGCTGTTGGAAAGACTTAGGAAGGGAAAACCGAATGAGTAACAGAGCGAGGCATGACTGAGTTTCAACTTGTGCTGTCTGCCCATTCTGAACTTCGGATTCATCTCAGTTATGAAGATATGATAATGTCTGACCCACTGGTTTATGAAACAAGGGAATGAAACTAACTGTATTGATCACTGAGTATTTTCTGTCTCTCATTACTCACTGGGATCAGGATGAGCTCACACTGACCAGGAGTTAGGGGACGTGAGTGGGGCGTCGTTCGGACAGGAATGCCACAATATGGAGGAAGCACACTGATTTTATAGCTTCTACCTAGTCACAATGCCAGTGTCATCGTGACATGGCAAAATGCCACGTTTACCCATTGCGTAGCCTGTTCGGCTGCAACTGGGAGTACAGGCTGGAGATAATCATTACGAGGTCTGGATGCGACCAGTCCTGTCAGAGATCAGTGTTTAGGCATGTAGGCACTGCTGGACAGTCAGTGCTGAGGCAGTCAGGACTTGCCTTGCGACAGTGCTGAGGGAGCAGACTCTATCAGAGTGTCAGTGCTGAGGGAGCACAGCACTGTCAAAAGGTCTTTGATGAGGGATCACCGCACTGCTGGAGGATAAGTGCTGAGAAAGTGGGCAATATTAATGGGTCAGCGCAGACAGAGACGGTTCTGTCAGACATTCATGTTGTGGAAGTAACCTCCCTTCGAAGCTCAGTGCTGGGGAAGCAGGATCTGTCAGATGGTCAGTGCTGTGCATTACAGCACTGTCAGAGGAGCAGTGCTGAGGATGTGGGCTCAGTTAGAAGGTCAGTGGTGAGGCAGAGGGTGCTGTTGGAGGGTCAGTCCTTATACACAGTGTATTGTTGGAAGGTTACTTCTACAGAAACACTGTACTGTAGGAGGGTTAGTGCTTTGTCATCACTGCACTGTCGGAGGGTCAATGCTGAGGAAGTGGGCATTTATGAGGGACACTGTTGAGGGAGCAGACAGTATTGGTTGGTCAGCGCTGTGAGTGGTTCAGCGCTGTGGTAGTGTCACACTATTGGAGGATCAACGCTGAGACTGTGGGCACTGTTGCATGGCCAGTGCTGGTGGAGCTCCGTACTGCTGAGGGCCAGTGCTGACAGGGTGCCACACTGTCTGAGAGTCCGTGCGGAAGGAATGGAGACTGTCGGAAATTCAGTGCTGAGGGAGTGCAGCACTGTCGGAGGGTCAGTGCTGGGTGAGTTCCGCATATTGAGAGGATCAGTGTTCAGGGTGCTTCGCACTGATGAAGTGTCAGTACTAAGGGACTGATTCAATGTTGGAGACTCAGTGTTAAGGGAGTGCCACACTGTCAGAGACAAAGTGCTGCTGGGTCTCTGCACTATCGGAGGGTCGGTGCAGAGGGAATGCCACTCCGTCCGTGGATAAGTGCTGAAAGAGCAGGAACATTCCAAAGGTCAGTGTGGAGGAAGCTCGCACTGTCAGAGGGTCAGTGTGGAGGGAGTGTCATACTGCCAGAGGGTCAGTGCTGAGGGAACCAGTAATGTCAGAGTGACGCACTGTTGGAGGGTTAGAGCAGAGGGAATGCTGCACTGTCGAAAAGTCAGAGCTTCCACACTGTTGGATGGTCAGTGCTGAAGCGAATATTTCACAGTCGTAGGTAGAGTGCTAAAGAAGCACCGCTATGTCAGATGTTCAGTGTTGTGGGAGTGCACCATTGTCAGAAAGTCCATGCTGTGCGAGTGCCACACGGTCGACTACTCAATTATGAGGGTTCTCTGCACTGTCAGAGTATCCGTGTTCAGGGACAAGGCACTTTCAGAGGGTTCATGCTGAGGGAGTGTGGCCCCCTCAAAGGGACAGCCCGAAGGGGATGCCACACTGTTTACCGTCTATGGTGAGGGAGATCCGCAAGGTCAAAAGGTCAGTGCTGAAGGAGCGCCGCACTGTTGGAGGGTCAGTGCTCAGGAGGTGTGGTACTGTTAGATGGTCAGCCTGAGGGAGTGCTGCTCTGTTGGAAAGTCAGTGGTGAGGGAGTTCCGCATAGTTTGATGATCAGTGCCGAGGGACGTCCACACTGTCAGAGGGTCAGCGTTTACGGAGTCAGCATTGTCGGAGGATGACCACTGACGGATTGTCCGACAGTTGGACGTTCAGTGCTGATTGCGCTCCACATTATTGGAGGGCCAGTGCTGAGGAACTTTGGCACTCACAGAGGGTGAGTTCTGATGACGTGCTCCACTGCCAAAATGTGAATGCTGAGGGAGCGCTGCACTGATGGTACATTAGTGCAGAGAGAGTGCTGCACTGTCAGAGGGTCAGTGCTGACAGAGTGCCACATTGTCGAAGACACAGTGGTGAGCGAGCCACACGCTATCGTAGTTTCACAGTTGAGGGATCTCCGCAGTATTAGAGGTTACTTGCTGTCCGAGTTCCATACTGTCCGGGTATCAGGGCTGAGTGAGTGCGGCACTGTCGCAAGGTCAGTGCTGAAGGACTGCTGCAGTGTTGGAGGCTTAGTGCTATGGGAGTGTCACACTGTCGATGTCGCAGTGCCGAGAAAGCTCTTTTCTTTCAGACTTCCAGTGCTGAGGGACAGCAGCACTGTCATAGGGTCAGTGCTGAGGAAGCTCCGAATTGTTGATGGGTCAGTGCAGGGCGAGCTCCACATTGTCGCAGCGTCAATGCTGAGGGAGTGCAGCACTGTTGTATGGTCAGTGTTGCGTGAGTTGGCTCTCTTGAGCACTCAGTGGTGTGGTTCTGGTCTCTTTCGGAAATTCCGTGCAGGGGAAGTGGACACTTTCAGAGGGTCAGTCCTGAGGAAGTGTTGCACTCTCGGAAGTCAGTGATGAGGGTGTGTCCCACTGTTGTGTGGTCAGTGTTGATGAAATATCTCTGTCAGAGGGTCAGTGCTGATGGATTTCCACAATGCCGAAGAGACAGTGCTGAGGGAACGCTGTATATTGGAGGGTTACTGCTGAAGGATCTCCACAACGTCAGAGATTCAGTGCTGAGGGAGCACCGCACGATTGGAGGGTCAGTACTGGGGAAGGACAGGTCAGTGCTGAGAGAGTGCTGACCTGTCAGCGAATCAGTGCTGAGGGACTGGGCACTGTAGGAGGGTCAGTGCTGAGAGATTGTGTGCTTTCAGTCCTTCATTGTTGCTGGGTTCCCATAATGTAAGGGGAAGTGTTGATGGAGCTCTGCATTGTCAGATGGTCAGTGCTGAGGCAGGGTCCCACTATCAGAAGGTCGATGCTGAGGTAGTGTGGCACTGTTTGAGCATCATTGTTGACCGAATTCCTCACTGCTTGAGTTTCAGTGTTGAGGGAGCACCGCACGCTCGGGATTTCAGTACTGAGGGACTCGGCAAAATCAGAAGTTCAACGCTGAGGCAGTGGGAACTATCGGAGGGTCAGTGATGAGGGAATAGGCACTGTCGGATGGTCAGCACTGAGGATGTCAGTACTATCAGAGGGTCAGTGCTGTGGGACCTCCACATTGTTGGAGGGACTGTGCTCTGGGAGGTGGGTGAAACTCGTTAGTTCTTCACCACAGAGGGCTGATGATGATGGGTTATTCAATATATTGAAGACTGAGAAAGAGAGTGGGACTCTTATAGAGTGAGGGAATTGTGAGTTTATGGGGGAAGACAGGGAAGACGCAGGAGAGGTTTGTCAGATCAGCTATGGTCCCATTACATGGTGCAGCAGATGTGATGTTCTGAATAGCCCACTTCAGCTCCCGTCGTGAGAGATATTCTCTGGATTTCTGTCTACCAGGAATGCGTGTTGCAATTTCACTCAGTGGTTAGCACTACTGCATCGCAGCGCCAGGCACACAGGTTCGACTCCACCCTTTGGTGACTGTCAGTGTGGAATCTGCACATTCTCCCTGTGTCAGCATTGGTTTCCTCCGGGTGCTGCTGTTTCCTCCCACAGTTCAACGATGTGCAGGCTCAGGGTGGATTGGCTATCGGAAGTTTCTCCGCAATGTGACAAGGATGTGCAGGCTGGGTACATTAGCTCTGCAGAAAATACAGAGCAGAATTCTGCTTAGAGTGTCGGTGTGAAATCGATAGGCCGAATGGCCAAAAGACATAGGAGGAAAAGTTAGGCCATTCAGCCCATCAAGTCCGGTCCACCATGCACAGTTTTTCTCGGACTGCGGGATTGGGGTAAATGATTAGGAGTTTGATTCAGTGAAGAATGAGGTGAAATTTGGACAGAGTCTCTGAAATTCGATGCAGTATGGTGGAGCAAGCCCAAGTTGTGAGGAAGGTTGAGTACACATGTTAATGATTTAAAGCGATCACGGATTCAGCCTGCTGAGTTTCTTCCAAGGAAGGAGGACACTCCAATCAACTTGTTGTAGTGCTGTTCGATTCAGAACACGTCAATACGATACTATTCCTGTGGAACTGCCTTGGTAAATCGTGTCAGATTCGCTCTGCCATCTCCAGGCTCAGAAGA